>NC_052047.1:143474653-144121153 GCF_903992535.2 Arvicola amphibius | reverse complement strand
GGTCACCAAGGGTAGGGTGGGTGTGACCAGCATCATGGCAGTAGTCTTGGAGGGGTGGCACTGGATCCCATGGGGCCCTCCAGTATGGACTGTTGACTCTCCTCTGGACTATACAGGCAGAAGGCTGCAGGCCTAGTGAACACAATACTCCAGCCTGGACAGAAACCAGCTTATAGGCCTGAACCCTCTACCAAAGGGGAGATTAAGCCCTGCAGGAAACCTCTGGCTAAACATTGACTAGTAGGAACTGGTATACAAGGGCTCTTGACCCAAAGTGACACATCTTGGGGCAACCAAAAGTCAGACACCCCCTAGTGTGGTGGGTCCCTCCTTCCAGCACCCAGACATCAAAGAAGCTGTCTAGTCAGGAACTGTGGGCAGTGAAATAAAATCCTACTCTGTCTTCCTTAGCTCCTCCTGCCTATATGCAGCCCGCTGGGGCTCCTGCCCTTTACTCTACAAGCTATAGCAATGGAGTTAGGTTGCTTAGGGACTTACGGGCTCATGATAAGGTGATGACCAGAGGCCCTAGGGCCCTGCTTCTATGTTTCTGGGAAATGGAAACAACTCAGTCCGTGGAGCCAATGACAGGGGAAACTGTGGAAATGCAAAACATGCCTAAAGGCTCCTCATGAATACAGTGTTTATTTAAAATTCTTTAAAATACTTCAATTTTTTCTCTCAAAGGGTGACACAAACAGAAACCAGAACATGACCATGTGGTGGCCTCCCGCCTAATCTGGGCAGCGATATAAAGGCCCCAGGCTCAGAAGGCTCCACACCTGCACACCTCCCTGTCTACCTGCTCCTCTGACCTACTCCATCCTCAACCCAACACCAGAACCATGAGCTGCTGTGGCTGTTCTGGAGGTTGTGGCTCCAGCTGTGGGGGCTGTGGTTCCAGCTGCTGCAAGCCTGTATGCTGCTGTGTACTCACCTGTTTCTGCTCCAGCTGTGGAGGCTGCAAGGGAGGCTGTGGCTCCTGTGGGCGCTGCAAGCCCTGTTACTGTTATTCCAGCTGCTGCAAGCCCTGCTGCTCTTCAGGCTGTGGGTCATCTTGCTATCAGTCCAGATGCTGCAAGCCTTGCTGTTCTCAGTCCAGCTGCTGTGTCCCTGCATGCTGCCAGTGTAAAATCCGAGGCTCTAACCTATATCCCTAATAGCCCCAGCCAAAGACCAATACCCACATATCCGCCCTGCTGATGTCTGGAGTGTGGAAATGGCATTGTTGAAAAGAGGACTGGCACTCTTGGGCTGTGTGAGAGCGATGCCCCCACCACTCATCATCAGACCTGAATGTTCCTAAAGACATGGAGCCATCTCTTTTCCTGCATCGCTTCTGTCTCTGAGATCCCCTGAATGTATCCTGTCTTCTTCATCATGTGGCCCTAGGAGAGCTCCTCACACCATCTATCTCCAGGCTCTGCAGTTCCCAGAGTTAATAAACACCCTCCTCACACAGTCTGTTTTCAACACAATTCTTTCCTTAGCCTTTTACATTCATCACCTCCACACCCTTCCTCTCTGCAGCATCTCTGTCTGTGAACCTCCTGAATCACAGAGCATGCAGTGAAGACAAGAAAGACAGAGGACCCTGAGGGGACACAGCAAGGGGAAGAAGCCTGCCTCTTGAGTCTGATTAAAGCCTCACCAGCTGAGAGTCAATAACCCCGACATAATTAACATTTTCTGTTAAGGCTCCTGGCATAGGAACATATTCTTTTTAGATAGAGACACCTTCAAATCAGAATGTTAAAATGCCAATAACCAGGCTTAAGGACCTGAGTATATACAGCTTGAGTGTGGCTTTACCTAGTTTCCAGATATTTTCTGAGAATCTCACAAGACTATCTGCTTCTGTGTATAGAAAAACAACCTAAGTTCACAGCCTTTCCCGATCTCCGGTGGTCCTTAATCAGCCATCCCCTGCAGGTGCACCATGCAATCTCATCTCAATTCCTTCAGCAACCTTTTAAAGTTAATAACTTCAAACCCCAGAAGAATCTTCTATTTGACTATTGTCAAAGACGATGAAGTGGACTCTTCCTGCAGACGCTATGCCCCATGCTCTTGAATGTGTCCTATTTGCTCTCTGAATGCATTTCCTATTAATCCCCATGTTTAAATTTATGCCAAAAATCTTTTCAAATAAACTTAACTCTGTTTAATGCGAACTCATCCTAAAATTTCTTCTTTTGTACAAAGCCAAAGACTTGGTTTTCTGTGAGTGGAAGCCTCTAGGGAGCAAAGGGTCTTCACGAGTGCTGGTGGCAGTTCTGGGCTGTGCCTCCTTGAGCTATTCAGGGAGGGTAGAGCACCTGACACTGTGATGCAGGGGGGCAACTGCCATGGGTGACATGACACCACTTCTCATGCCTAGGTGTTTCAGTGTGCATTTGGGGCCAGAGTGGCCTGACAGATGAGGGATGGGGAAAATACTTAAAGCAGACATTGCAAGGAGGGTGTCTCTCAGGTCCTGAGCTAGTGACGGCCCCGTCCCCAGTCTTCCCATTTCCTTTTTGTTTCTGACTGAGAAGCACCACACTCCAACAGCCCTACAGCCCTGTAAGCTGGAGGATTTCCCTGCAGAATTGTGCCCCCAAAGGCTCTGGAACATTCCCAGGCTCTACTGGGGAGTTTAGGTTATTTTCCCACGTACAGAAAGATCAAATATGTTGCTAAACACCTAGAAACTCACCCCTTCCCAAGTCAGAGTCCTTTCACCCCCACTTGAGTTCTGCCTTCACTCCCTTTTGGTGACACTGTAGGAAACCCTTCCTTCTCCATCATTGCCCTGTGTGGGGGTTTCCCTAATGAGTGTCTGGGCTGGGTACCTTGTCCTTAGACCTTAGAGGGTTTTTTTTTTTTTTAGTTCCATCCAGCTCCGTCTTGGGAGGGTCTGGGGCTATCCATTAAGGGGACTCTGTCATAACTTTCAGGGCCATTCCACAGCAGGCTTGTCTAGACGGAAAATCAATCAGGTCACTGCCTCTAGATGATGTTTTGCATAAACATTACAAGATGTGATAATTGTTTCAGTAAGTAATTTACAGCTTGTTTTAAATTTAAATAAATTTACACTGTAGAGTCTTAATAAAAACCCATAAAGAGGCTGTTGAGGTGGCTCCGTGGGTAAAGGCACCTGCTGCCAAGCCTGACCATATGAGTTGGTAGACTTCAAAACCCATGTGGTGGAAAGAAGGAACTGACTCCTGTAAGCTGCCCTCTGGCATCCTCACAGGCACTGGGGCATCTGTGCACAGACATACACACATAAGCACACATGGTAATAAACGACTCTAACAAAAGAAAAACCCATAAGGAAGTTCATGCTTCCCTTGATTAAGCCTAAAAGAATCTTCTTCCTGGAAATGGTCAGAGAAGGCATTTCTCCCAGGCAGAAAAGGATGAGGCTTACTTGGTCACTCCTATTCAGGCTGGGACCCTCACATGTCAGAGGTGTGTGTGTGTGTGTGTGTGTGTGTGTGTGTGTGTGTGTGTGTGTCTGGTTTGTGTACAGACAATGGCTCTTAGACCAGCCTGTGTATTGAAAGTTCCTATGTCAGGCTTACTGTTTGGTGGTTACGCCAGTCCTTATCCCCAACACAAAGGGGAACCTCGTCTGGGGCTTCCCCTTGCACAAGGACAAGAATCAGTTTCAAACAGAAACACATGAAAACTCGGGAGGTTGTATAGAGGATGGCAGTACATGCCTGCTCCTTCACAGGCTAGAGTCAGCAATTATACCATCCAAACCACGGTTCAGCCGACACATGAGCTGTAAACTGCCAAGGCACCCAAGCCACAGCTCTGACCATAAAACTCTGAAAGGGGTCTGTGACCATGTCAGCTGTGATATAGGTCCATTACTTCCTGCTGGTCAAGCCAAATGGGAAGAGCAGGACAAAGATAGAATCAGTGGTGTTGGCCACCAGAGCCTGTCTGCAGCCTGGGGGGTCAGCAGCTTCTTTCTCTAGGCATTGGATATATAGACAGGGCAAGTAGTGAACTCAAGAGCTGCCATACCAGGTCCTTGAAATCAGGATAGGTTTGGAGGGTACATCTGTCTGTCCAGAGAAGATGAGGACATACTGGGTCACAAATTCTCAGCTTGAAGCTGAGGTGTATTAGCTGAGCTTTCATACTGGATTTGGAGTCACCTAGGAGACACACTTCTGGTGTGTCTGTGAGGGCATTTCTTAAGTGTGGGTGGCACCATCCCATGATCTAGGGTACCAAACTGAAAAAAGAAGGTAAAAGGGAGAAAGTCAGCTGAGCCCAGCATTCACCTGTTTTCCAAATGTGGATGCAGTGTGACCAGCATCTTCAAGTTCCTTCCCACACCTTCCCTACCATAACAATGACAGTGTCCTCAAACAGGGAGCCAAAACAGACTCTTCCTCCCTGGGTTGCTTTTGTCAGGCATATTGTCATGGCAATGAGAAAAGCAATGGATGCAGGAAGCACATCCTCAAGCTCACCAGCCACTCTAACACCCCTGTCCCAACATGAAACCAGGCCAATGCCCCTCCAACAGGACCCTTACTTTGCCTCGCAAAGTCAACCCAAAGCACACCTGGGCCCACAGGAGAAATGAGACTAGTCCTGAGAGGGGAGATGTGTGCCCAAGTGTTGTTCTTGTCACCAGCTAGAGTCCTGGAGTAGGAACAGGAAAGGATGGCCACAAGGAAGAACAGACAACTCCATCTTTGGAGATGGAACGCGGTAGGTAGAGTTTAAAGCCCATGGGGCTGCCCTTCAGGATGAGCTGGACACGTGTACATTCATGTGGAGGCCAGAAGCCTTCCTTGGGAGCCATCCACTTTGTTTTTGAGACAGGGTCCCTCCCTGACCTGGAGCCCACAAATTTAAGTAAACTGACTGTGCCGTGAGCCCCAGTGATCCTCTTGTCTCTGTCTTTAAGAGCTTGAAACCCAGCTTTTAATGTGGGTTGACCCAACCCTGGTCCTTCTGTGTGTATAATAAGCACTTTACCAGCTGAGCCCTCCCCACAACACCAAATGGAAGTCTTCCAAAAGTATTCCTACCATCAGTAGTGATAAGGCGCCCGGTGTTGTGACTCAGGTGGACAGCCACAGGGTGGTCATGATACAATGCATTCTGCAGAGTTCTGCTCAGGTCATAGACTTTGAAAATAACAGAACGTGAGTTTGTTTCAGAGACTGACTTCTGAATAATGCAAGTCATATATGGTATGTCCTCAAATTTAAGAATGATCCTAAAACTTCATAGTTATCAATGATGAAATATTAACCTGAAAAAACATCTTTGCTGTTAATGATTTTTAAAAATACAACTTTTGGGGCTAGGGAGATGGCTCAGTCAGTAAAGTACTTGGGTTGCAAGCATGAGGACCTGAGTTTGACCCCCCCAGAACTCATGTTTTTAAAAAAATGGGGCATGATGGCACATTTGTAATCCTGGCACAGGAGAGGTGATGTCTTAGTTAGGGTTTTTTATTGCTGTGAAGAGACACCATGATCACAGCAATGCTTACAAAAAAAAAACAAAAAAAAAACCATTTAATTGAGGTGGGTGGTGACTTGCAGTTTCAGAGATTCAGTTCATTATCACCTTGACGGCGTGTGGCGTGCAGGGAGATGTGGTGCTGGCTACATCTTGACCAGAAGGCAGCCAGAAGTTGACTGACAGTCACACTGACTGGAACTCAAGAAGAGAGACCTCAATGACAGCCCCCACAGTGACACACTTCCTCCAAGACTGCACCTACTCCAGAAAGACCACACATTCTGATAGTGCCACGCCCTCTGGAGGCCATTTTCTTTCAAACCACCACAGGTGAAGACAGGCATACTCCAGGAGCTTATTGGTCATGCTTGCTGCATGGCAAGTTCCTGGCTAGCAGAAGACCTTGGGCTCCAGCTTCATATCTGTTACTATGACAAAACACCCTGACAGCAAGTGACTTAGCTGAGCTCACAATTCCAGGTTACAGTCTGTTCCTGCAGGGAAGTCACAGGGCTTCTTAGTCAAGAACCAAGAGAAATATACTCTTGCATACCTGCCAGCTTACTTGTGTTAACCTTGCCTCCTCTGCTCTTTCTAAGAATTTTTAAATTGCATTTATTTATGTGTCTATGTAAATATGTCTATGTGAGTGTATGTACAGCACCCATAGGCCAGAGAGGGTGTCAGATCCCTTGGATCTTGTAGGAGGGAGGGGGCTGCTTGTTCTTCCCGGCTGCCTGGCTAGCTTACACCCGAAATAACCACACAGAAACTGTATTAATTAAATCACTGCTTGACCCATTAGCTCTAACTTTTTATCAACTAACTCTTACATCTAGTTTAACCCATCTCCATTAATCTGTGCATCACCACGAGGTCATGGCCTACCAGCAAAGTTTCAGCACGTCTATCTCTGGCGGCGGTGGCAGTGGCTCCATGGCGTCTCTCTCTCTCTCACTCTGCCTTCTTCCTCCCAGCACTCCCTTAAGTTTTCCCTGCCTACATAAGTTCTGCCCTAAGACAGGCCAAGGCAGTTTCTTTATTCATTTATGGTAATCACAGCATACAGAGGGGATTCTCACATTAGGATCTGAAGTTACAGGCAACCTAGCATGGGTGTTAGGATCCAAAATTTGTTTCCCATGGCTGAGCAGCAGGAGCTCTTAACCACTGAGCCATCTCTCCAGCAACTCTGTTTCTACACTCTTACACAGCTCCGGACCCTCTGCCTAGGAAGTGGTACTGCCCATAGGGGGTTGAGTCAGTTAACTTCATTAAGACAATTCCTGATAAACATGCCCATAGACTAGTCCAAAGTAGACAGTATTTATTGAAACTCTCTTTCCAAGTGATTCTAGATTGTGTCAATTTGGCAATTAAAGTCAGCCTTCACACTTGGTTTAAAAAAAAGTGTAAGAGCCTAAGGAATGCCACCTGAGGTTGTTCTCTGGCCTCTTACACACATGCACACAAGTGTAGTTGTACACACGTACACAGACACTCACATATATGCCTACACACATTCACACACACACACACACACGTGCTCGTGTGTGCACACACACACACTTATATATGCTTACATACACATACACACACTTTCGGGAGCTGTGTTAAAAGAAATACTCAGTTATGCTGTAATTATCAAAACTCTAGTGCAGCTCTACTAGAGAGAGGCAGTCAGTTGCCCCCCATATGCCCTGGTGAGAGCTGAAACCAACTTGCAGGGTGCCGTGCCCTGAGAGACTGCACAACCATGGACCAGGCATGGGGAGGGCCGATGCCAGCCAAGACTGAAAGCTGCAGAGTATGCCAGGGACTCATAATGCATGCACAGCTCCCACATCAGGGCAATGCTGAGGTTAACCTCACTGGACTAGTAAGGAGAGTGGGCACCAGGACTGGAAATTTAGATGGCCCTGGAAAATAGGGCAATACAGTGAGATACTCTTGTTTTTGTTTTTTTTTAATGGGACCATTTGTTGCCTAGTATTCTACTTTTTAAACTAAGTTTTCATTAATAACATTGAAACATTAAAATTAAATAATGGGATAACTTTCACAAGAGAAATCTGGGAGTGACTCCTTGATCCATCATGACACATGATCAAATATGACTGGCTTTAAAAACAACAAGCAACACAGACAACATCCCACCACCACCCAAGACAGGAAAAAGTAATATGGGAAAGGAGCTAAATTTAGAAACCTAGGGCAGTGTATGGTGGAATTGAATAACAGGGTCTCAAGGTTCTGCAAACAAACAAACACCAGCTTCAGAGAAAGGGCACAAGCAGGAACCAGGAAGTGACCATGTGCAGTTCTGCACTTGACCTGGGCAGAGATATAAAAGCCCCAGGCTCAGGAGACTCCATACCTAACACCTCTCTCTTTACCAGACCTACTCTGACCTACTCCATCCTCAACCCAACACCAGAACCATGAGCTGCTGTGGCTGTTCCGGAGGCTGTGGCTCCAGCTGTGGAGGCTGTGGCTCCTGCTGCTGCAAGCCTGTGTGCTGCTGTGTGCCTGCCTGTTCCTGCTCCAGCTGCGGGGGCTGCAAAGGAGGCTGTGGCTCCTGTGGAGGCTGCAAGGGAGGCTGTGGCTCCTGTGGGGGCTGTGGTTCCTGTGGGGGCTGCAAGGGAAGCTGTGGTTCCTGTGGGGGCTGCAAGGGAAGCTGTGGTTCCTGTGGGGGCTGTGGTTCCTGTGGAGGCTGCAAGGGAGGCTGTAGCTCCTGTGGGGGCTGTGGTTCCTGTGGAGGCTGCAAGGGAGGCTGTGGTTCCTGTGGGGGCTGCAAGGGAGGCTGTGGCTCCTGTGGAGGCTGCAAGGGAGGCTGTGGCTCCTGTGGGGGCTGTGGTTCCTGTGGAGGCTGCTGTCAGTCCAGCTGCTGCAAGCCCTGCTGCTCTTCAGGCTGTGGGTCCTGCTGTCAGTCCAGCTGCTGCAAGCCCTGCTGCTCTTCAGGCTGTGGGTCCTGCTGTCAGTCCAGCTGCTGCAAGCCCTGCTGCTCTTCAGGCTGTGGGTCCTGCTGTCAGTCCAGCTGCTGCAAGCCCTGCTGCTGCCAGTCCAGCTGCTGCAAGCCCTGCTGCTCTTCAGGCTGTGGGTCCTGCTGTCAGTCCAGCTGTTGCAAGCCCTGCTGCTGCCAGTCCAGCTGCTGCAAGCCCTGCTGCTGCCAGTCCAGTTGCTGCAAGCCCTGCTGCTCTGGGCCTGTGTGCTGCCAGTGTAAGATTTGAAGGGCTGACCACAGGCTCCAAGAGACTCCAGCACATCTTGGATCATGTGCAAGCACTCAATGCTCCATGCCAAAGCCTCACCTCTGGATCCCCAGATTCTGAAGACCTCCTCTTGCTTGTCACCCCATTTTCAAATCCTGTGACTCGTTTGCTTTGTGCAAGATGCCCATCTCCACCTCCACGTATAGCATAGGCTTTAACTGAGCCTGTTCAATCCCTAGGCTAGTCGCTGGTACCCTCACACAACTGCCACCCCTCCCACCATCCCTGTACCTGGCCTGTGCTAATAAATGAATGAATGAATAAATAGATAAATAAATAAATAAATAAATAAATAAATAAATAAATCTTAGCTCTCGTGCTTAAAATCTATATTTACAATGTCTTTTAATAAGTCATGACTCTGTTTTGAGAAGCCTATACTCTCATTCTTGTTTGTGTGTGTGTGTTTTTTTTTGTGTGTGTGTGTGTGTGTGTGTGTGTGTGTTAAATCTTTATGTGTGCATGTTTGTGTTTGATTGCAGGTACATATTCCATAACAAGTGTGTGGTAGTCAGAAGACATTGGACCTTATCTTCTACTTTATTTGACACAGGGTCTCTTGTTTGTATATGCCAGGCTGGATGACCCATAGGCTTTAGGGAGTCTCATGTTTCCAACCTCATATCTTGCCGGAGAAATAGCGTGGATCACAGACGCTCGCTACCATATCTGGCTTTATGTGGGTCCCAAGACTCAAACTCAGATTCTCATCCCTGCACAGCTAGTGCTTTGCCCACTGAGCCATCCCCCTGGCCTGTGGGTGTGGTTTCTTCTCCTTAGGTGCCTTTCTTTCTATTTTTAATAAAACCCTGACTCTGATTTATACTGATCA
Source organism: Arvicola amphibius (assembly GCF_903992535.2). Lineage (NCBI taxonomy): Eukaryota > Metazoa > Chordata > Mammalia > Rodentia > Cricetidae > Arvicola > Arvicola amphibius. The sequence goes on along the minus strand of NC_052047.1, from coordinate 144,111,559 downwards.
GTCCTAAAATTCTTTTCTGCTTTGCAATAAAAAAAAAATCCTGGATTTGCTTAAGCCAAGTTCCTTAAAGGATTAAAGGAACTCGAGTTGGGCTGCTCAGGGCCACATTATGGAGCTGGGCCTCCGCTATGTACCACTGACACCTCGGTTAGCCTAACAGCCTTCAACCCAAACACAGTATCAGCTAGAGAGAACAGAAGAATGGGAAAGAGGCCTCCCTGATCCACCTCAAGTATCTCAGGTGGAAGGAAATATTATTGACTTCTTTTTCTTTCTCTCTTTCTTATTCCATACTGTTCCTAAAATTTCTTATTTTTAGTCTTTATTTTTTTCCTCTTCCTTTTCTCTTTTTAAGATCTGGATATCTTTTCTTTCCCCAGTCTCCATATTTTCCTTTTATCCCGTTTCAGTATTTTATTGTTTTGCCTTTATTAAATTTATATCTCTCAGTGTATTCTGTATGTACATGTTTACCGTTAACTACGTCGGGTGTTTGTTTGTTTTTAGGGGTGGGTTTTTTTTGTTTTTTTTTTTTTTTTTTTTTTTTTGTTTTTTCAAGCCAGGGTAGCCTTGGCTGTCCTGGAACTCTCTCTGTAGATCAGGTTGGCCTCGAACTCACAGAGATCCATCTCCCTCTGCCTCCCAAGTGCTGGGATCAAAGGCATGCGCCACCACTGTGTGGCCCTGTTAACTGTGTTTTACTGTATTTGTACATATGGTTTAATTTGATGTTGTGGCTGTAGCTTGTTTTCTCTCTTGAGTGGTACTGGGGATTAAGCCCTCAAGAGAATGCTGTGAAGAGCACCCTTTTAAAAGTGGAAGAGGAACTGGAGAGATAGATGACTCAGTGGTTAAGAGCTCTGACTGATCTTCCAGGGGACCTGGGTTCAATTCCCAACACCCACAACTGTCTCTAGTCCCAGGGATTCCAAGGCCTCTTCTGTCCTCCTCAGGCACCAGACACATGCATGATACACATACATACATGCATCAAATCACCCATCCTCACTAAAACAAATAATACAATAAAATAAATGTAAGTGAAAAGTTAGCCATCCCTACAGATGCACAAATCTCAACACAGAGACACAAGACCACAATGACTCTTCTCAAAGTTCATAAGCCTTCAGAAACTGGATCCAGTGATACCAAAATGGACACAAGATCAGGTGTTCTGGCTAGTTTTATGTCAACTTGACACACACTAGAGTCAGTGTAAAGAAGGGAACTTGAATTGAGAAAATGCTTTTATAAGTGTTAACCAAGTTTTCTGTCCTACCCGGTCCTGCAGCCATTCAGTTCCAAAGAAATATACAGAGGTCTACATTAATTATAAATTGATTGGTCAGGCTTCTTATTAACTCTTATATTAGCCCCAAATTCTTGTCTGTGTTAGCCACGTGGCTTGGTACCTTTTACAGCAAGGCAGTCACATCCTGCTTGCTCTGTGTCTGGCTTCCTCTGTGTCTGGATGATGACTGCAGACTGAAACTTCCCTCTTCCCAGAACTCTCGTTGCCCCACCTCTACTTCCTGCCTCGCTACTGGCCAATCGGTGTTTATTTAAAATACAAGTGACAGAGTACAGACCATTGTCCCACAACATAGAAGGTCCAGCTGTACATCATTTTCTTAATTAGTTACTGATGAGGGCAGACCCAGCCATTTTCAGCAGGATTATGGCTCTGAGAGTCCAATCAGCATATGCCCTCTTCCATTTCAGCTATGTCTACTACACTGGGCCCACTCAGGGTCATCCCATCTCCTAAACCCACCAACTCCATCCCCTTCTTTGACTGGGGCCAGCTGCCTCAGTCTCCTTGCAGCCCCTCCTATGTGCTGGCACAGGACCTGCCCCAGGACCTTTGCACTTGCTGGTCCATTATACTTCCTGCTGAGCCAGATCTCCTCTCCTCAGATGACCTCTCCCCAGCACCTGATGTTTTTCTCAGCGTGTCACAGCAGGCAGGTGTCATCAGCGTGGAAATTTCCTCATTGCCAATCTGCCTCTGGAAGCCCCCCTAGTGAGTTAGATACTCAAGAGGTTGTGAGGGAAACTGAGGACAGGTCTTTTCTGGCAGAGGGGATGGCAAAGGCAAGGGCCCCGCCTAGTTGGCCTGCACTGGAGAGACTGGATCACAGCACACATTGCTGCTGGACCAGAGTCATCAGCAATGGCATGTGTCTCTTGAGACTCAATGCCCTCCCCTAACATTGTATGTGAATCACCCAGTCTTTCCTAGAAAACATGGGGCCATGGAAGAGAGCAGTGGGGCTGTGCCCTGGGAGGCAGATAGTCATCTGCAGAGGTCAGGTGTGATATCCGTTGTAGTGTTCACTTTGGTGGTCAGTGTTGTGGTCACTGTAGTGGTCAGTTGCAGTAGTCACTGCGATGGCCAGTCAGAGTGGTCATGTGGGGGTCAGTCATAATAGTTTCTGTGGGGGTCAGTTGTGATGATCACTGTGATAGTCATAGTGGTCATGAGGTAGTCAGCTGTAGTCTTACTATGATAGTTAGCTATACTGGTCACTATGGTGATCATTGAGGCATCAGTTGTAGTACTCACTATTATGTTCAGTCAAAGTGGTCACTGTGGTGGTCAGCTGTAGTGGTCACTATGATGGTAGCCCAAAGTGGTCACTGTGGTGGTCAGTTATAGAGTTCACTTTAATTATCAGTCATAGTGGTCATTGTGGTCAGTTGCAGTGGTCACTGTGAATATGCCATTTGTAGTGGTCACTGTGATGGTCAGTGTACTGGCTAGTTTTATGTCAACTTGACACAAGCTAGGGTCATCAGAGAGCAGGGAGACACAATTGAGACAATGCTTTCACAAGATCTGGCTGTAGGCAAGATCTACATTTTCTTATTTAGTGATTGATGGAGGAGGGCCCAGCCTATTATGAATGGTGCTGTCCCTATGATGGTAGTCATAGGTTCTATAAGAGACCAGGCTACATCACCTGTAGTAATTGGAAGAAGAGGTGAATGACTGGCCTCCTAGCTGAACTGCCTCAATCCCTAGGGCCTAAGTCCCAGGGCATATCCCATGTCCCTCCCCTTCCCACCTCAGCCCCAGCAGCCAGTCAACAGGTAAGAGTCCTGCAGGCAGGCTGTTTCACCACAGCCACCACCTGTTGGACTCTGTAACCTAAAAGACCCACTCCACCACCCAAATCCACCGAACCCACCATCCTCCCCCTGGCCAAACATCCCCTGCAATATCAGCAGCCCCTAGAGGCACAAGCACCACCTGCACTAACTGGAAGAAGAGCAGCCCCTAGAGATCTAAGCACTAGCTGCACCAACTGGAAGGAGAGCAGCCTCCCAGCAAACAGCCCTCTCCAGCAACATCAGCAAACCCTATAGGCACAAGTGCCACCCATACCAGTTGGAAAAACAGGTATAGGCAAAACCTACACCAGTTGGAGGTACAGACTCCATAGGCACAAGCAGAGCCCACACCAGCCAGAAGAACCAGACGATGGGCTGAATCTAGGCACCCAAACCCCCACAAATCTCAGCTGAGATACCCTACTCTAACTGACAACCAGTCAATCACCAGAAACCCTGGTCATTAAGGCTAAAAGACAATTAAGGAAACAGACAATAAAGGAACAAAAGACCCATCCAACAAAGACATCATAAGAATCAACACCTTTACCTAAAATTATTCCAAACCCAGATGGGTAAACAGCAGTGTAAGAATACATTCAACAACACCAAGAACAATATGGCACCACAGAACCTAGTGGTTCTACAACAGCAAGACCTGAACATCCCAATGCAGATGAAGCAGAAGAAAATGACCTTAAAAATAGCTTTATGAAGATGACAGAGATCCTTAAGGAGGAAATGTAAAATTCCCTTAAAGAAATTGATGAAAGGACAAACAAAAAAATTGGAAGAAATCAATAAATCCCTTAAAGAAGCCAAGAAAAAAACGAACAGGTGAAGGAAATAATAGTTCAAGACCAGAAAATTGAAATAGATGGATGGACAGATGGATAGATTCTGGATGGATGGACAGTCAGGTAGATAGGCAGATGGATAGATGGATGGACAGACAAGCAGAACAGCCAATGTTTCTTTTCTGTTTTCGACAGGGTCTCACTATGTAGCCCTGAAACGTGGTAGATCAGACGGAACTGGAACTCAGAGATCCACCTACCTCAGCCTCCCAAGTGCTGCTGTGGTCAAAGGTGCACAACCACACCAGGTGCCAGCGTTTGGGTACTTTGAGCTGGTGTTCCTGTCCACCCTCGTTTAATAGGTGATTGGTGATGACATTCATCTTGCAAATGAGAAACTGGGACTCAGAGAGGATAAGACCTGACTCCATGTCCCCAAATCAGGAGGCAGTAGATCCAGGATTAAGTCCAGGGTAACTAATTAGTAATTCAAGTAGTCATTGAAGACAATGACTAACAAGGTCTCTTTGCTATCACATAGGGAGAAGCAAGAACAGACAGCTTGGGGCCTGTCTTAGTTAGGGTTTCTATTGCTGTAATGAAACACCATGACCAAAGGCAAGTCAGGGAGAAAAGGGTTTATTTGATGTGCATTTCCCTATCATTGAAGAAAGTCAGGACAGGAACTCAAGCAGGGCAGGATCCTGGAGGCAGGAGCTGATGCAGAGGTCATGGAGGGATGCTGCTTCCTGGCTTGCTCCTTGTGACTTGCTCAGTCTGCTTTCTTATAGAACCCCAGACTACCAGCCCAGGGACAGAACCACCCACAGTGGGTTGGGCCCCCTCCAGTCAATCACTAATTAAGAAAATGCCCTACATCCGGATCTTATGGAGACATTTTCTCAATTGAGGTTCCTTCCTTTCTGATAACTCTGCTTGTATCAAGTTGATATAAAACTAGCCAGCACAATTGACCCCTTGTCAACTTGGCCCACAAACACATTACTGTTAAGCCACAAACCTTCCATTCTTGTTCTTCCCCTAGATCATACTTTAACATCAACATTACACTATAAACATTACAAAATTTAAAAGTCCCACAGTCATTAAAAATTCAAAGACTAGAAAATTTGTTCTCTTAAAATAGCCAGTCTCTTTTAAAATCCAAAGTCATTTTAATTCAGTCTCTCAATTATGGTCTCTTGTAAAATAAAAAATAAATTAAATGCTTTCTCACTTGAAGAGAGAAGAACCAGGCCACAAATCTGAACCATGCAAAATCAAACTCCAACAGTATAAATAACTCAGTGCCTATTGTCTGGGATTTGCTCACACTCTGCTGAGCTCCTCCAAAGGGTTTGGGTTGCTTCTCTGGCTCTGCCCTCTGCAGCACACGCAGCTTGTCTTCTGGACTCCAGCTGACTGGAGAATCCTCTGATTCTGCCGTTCTTGGTGGTCATCCCAACGTACTGGCATTTCCAGCATGCCAGGGTCTTCTGCTACAGGGGGTTGTACTTCCACCAATATCCTCTCTGGGCTGTTTTCAGGGCCACACAGTGCCAAGCCTCAGCTGCTCTCCATGACCCCTTCATGCCTTCAAACTCGGTATCACCCGGGTGACTCTTATATTGCTAAGTTTGGCTACCAGCAGGAGGTACAACCTTGGGTGCCTCTGGGCCATAACTTCTGTGTGCTGACTCCAAGTGAACACTTTCTAGAAAGGTGTACCTCAACAGTTCTGGTCTCTTCTTAGTCACAGCTGATTCTTCAGCCTCAGCTGATCAGCATCCATGACCTCAGCAAAGTCAAGGCTTTAACCTAGTGGTTCTGGGCTCTTATTAAACACACTTGATTCTTCAGCTTCTGGCTGATCAGGCGCCACAGATTCTCCATACAAATGGACACTCTTCCCACCTGACACTTCACAAGCTAGGGCTCCATCATCTGCACTGCTCTCAATGCTGTTATCTTCCAAGCTCCCACAGAGCAGCCCACTAAGCTCTCAACACTCAATGACGTTTCTAGTCCAGAGTTCCAAAGTCCTTCCACAGTCCTCCCCGAAACACATGGTCGGGTCTGTCACGGCAACACCCCATTATCCTGGTATCATCTCTGTCCTAGTTAGGGTCTCTATTGCTGTGATGAAACACCATGAAAGCAACTTGGGGAGGAAAGAGATTATTTGGCTCACACTTCCAAATCTCTGTTCAGCATTAACGCAAATCAGGACAGGAACTCAGAAAAAAAAATGGACCAATTTCTAGATATCTCTGGCCTACAAATTTGAACTAAAGGAATGTGAAAACCTAAAGCCACCAATACAAGCAGCACCAATAAAATGCTAGGAGTATACAGTCACCCACTGACTCCTAACACATCTTAAAACCAATGCTCACACGGTATTACTAAAATAGAAGGGGAGGGAATTCTGCCAACTCATCCTACTAAGCCAGTATTACCCTATTGCCAAAACCAGAGAAGATCACGACATGGAAGGAAAACTAAGACCAGTTTCCCTGGTGATACAGACACAAACATCCTAAACAATCCTTCTGCAATTGCAGCTCAACAATGTGTGCCCTGGTTAATAATTTTGTTAGTTTGACACAAGCTATAGTCATCTGGGAAGACAGAACCACAAATAAGGAAACTGCCCCCATCAGACTGACCTGTAAGCAAGTATGTGGGGCCTTTTCTTGATTAAAGATGTGCACCAGCCTGGGCAGCTAATTCTGGGTTGTCTAAGAAAGCAAGCTGAGGAGCTGAAGGAATGTCTCAACAGTTACGAGCACTGACTTCTCTTCCAGAGGACTCAGGTGCGATTCCCAGCACCCATCTGTAACTACAGTTCCAAGAGATTTAGCGGCTTCTCCTGGTCTCTGTATGCATTGTACACATGTGGTGCACAGACATACATGAAGGCAAAACACCCGTACACATAAAATAGAACTAAGTAAGCCTGCCAAGCTGAGGTGGCACATGACTTTAATCCCAGCACTTGGGAGGCAGAGACAGGTGGGATGGATCTCTGTGAGTTCGAGGCCAGCCTGGTCTACAGAGAAAGTTCCAGGATAGACTCCAAATCCTGTCTCTAAATAAATAAATAAGCCTTTTGAAAGATTAAATTACTGAAAATATCCTTCCTGGCAATCAGGACACACAATGCAGAAAGAGATACAGAGACAGACAAGGGGGAGGAAAGAAAGAGGGAAGGAAGGAATAAAGGAAGGAAAGAAGGGAAGAAGGGAGGGAGGGAGGAAGGAAGGAAGGAAGGAAGGAAGGAAGGAAGGAAGGAAGGAAGGAAAAAACAAACTAGGACGGAAGCTTAGAAAGTCACGGAGAGTAAGCCAGCAGGCTACGTTCCTCCATGGTCTTTGCTTCAGTTCCTGCTTCTAGGTTTCTGCCTTAAATTCCTGCCTCAAATGACAAGAAAATGTAAGCTAAATAAACTCTTCCCTTCCACAAGTTGCTTTTGGTCAGTACTTTTTCACATATAATGGAACCCAAACAAGGACAATACATTTTAAAAATCATATACCACAGGCAGCAGGGTGTCTTTCTGTGTAAAGGCACTCGAGTTGGATCCCTGGGACCCACATAGTGGAAGGGAGAGCTGACCCCTTTAAGTTGTCCTCTGACCATCACTTCTGTGCCTTAGCGCATTGTAATAATTTTTAAGTAATTAATAATAGAGACTATAAGATTAGCTTCTGCATATAAAAATGTTGATGCTTTGAAATGTTACGCCGATCATGCGAAATATTTAAGATTTCCTTAGAACTGAAAATAACTATATTTTTTACATTTTTTAATTTATTTTTATCTGTGCCCACACATGCCCACACATTTGTCTTTATGGGCACTACATACATGCCCAGGTCCAAGGAGGTCAGAAAAGGATATCAGATCCTCTGAAACAGGAGTTACAGGCTCTTGTGAACCACCAAGTGGAGTCTGAGAACCGAATTCAGGTCCTCTGAAAAGCAGTCAGTGTTCTTAAGCACTTATCCAGCCTGAAAACTAGAATTTCAAATAGCAATACAAAATAAAATAAGATAAAAATTTAAGACCGCCTTTTAAAAATCCAATCAATTATGATAAAGGAGAAAGGAGAGCAACACTGTTTCTCTCAATATGAAATAGATACCTTCAGGTGTGACACTTAAATCTGTGCCCAAGTGGCCAAAAAATACAGTGGGAAAAAACTACAGTGGTGTGGAATTTGGACCATTCAATGCAATAATATCATTTTCCAGATTTGACAGTCTTCCAGTCCCCAATGTTTTGTAGTTACTTTTTATTACTCTAATTAGCTTTCTGGATTGAGAATTGGCCTCCAAAATTCCAGAAACACAGATTTCACAAAAGGCTTACTCAAAAGTAACATGCAACACAGCACCCCCTGGTGGCAAACTACACAAAACCCCAGGTAACCAGAGACTTGATGGAGACGGGTTAAGACACTCACTACTCTAGATTGCTAAAACACCAGCCCCAGACACGCCTTGAAACAGGTTCACAATGCCCTCAGACACAGATTGCTGGAGTCCACAGCTGTTCCAGGGACTAGAACATAATGGAAAGTTCTGAACTCCTGTCCTGAGACTCTCCAGTGAGACCCATAAATGCTCAGTCATGTTAAAAATCTCCAATGGAGACTATGAAATGGTGCCTATGCCTAGGCTCTCCTCAGTTGCTGGGATTCCAAGTACCAGCCACCTCTTCCTTTTTCCTTTTTTGAGACACAGTGGTTCTCCATCTCTCCTCCCAGTTTCCTCCTGGAGATGGAGTTATGTGATAAGCCAGAAGGCAAGGAAGCATTCTTCCAGCTTGGAACCTTCCAGAAGGTTCATCCGAGGAGCAGCTTCCAGCATTGCTTTCTTCCTCTCCCACAGCCTGAGAGAGTGGATGTGGGAGAACTGAGGAGCGGTGGTATTCGTGCACACTAAGCCTTTCCCTGCTCCAGCCTCCAGTTCTGTCATTGCCTCCTTGTGCAATATCTAATCAGACTCATAGAACCGCCTTTACAAAGACTTTTCCTGGTCAACTTCACCAAGTGCTTCTATACTTACACATACACGTGCATGCATGTGCACACACACACAATACACTATACACATGTGCACACACACACACACACACACATCATTGGTGTTCAAGACTGCAGTGGATGTTACAGACTCAGGCCCCAGTCAACGTCAGATTTGGGGGTTTTGGCAGACCCATAGATACCGATGTTGATGCTGGAGAAGTGAGAAGGTTTTGGTTTAGCTGACCTCACTGGAGTAGATATGTAAGGACTGGCGTCTTTGATGTTCAGCCACCCAGTCCCTTCCAGTTTGGACAAATTACTCCTGTTGAGTTACTCTTCTAAACCGTACCTGCCGGCTTACTGATTGCTCACTGGCCCCTTCCCCCCACCATGCTGAGCTGACCTGGATCGCACCCAGACTGCCCCTGGACATGGCCATGCAGCACCAAGGGGTGTGCCTAGGATAGCACCCAAACCGTTGTGTGGAAGGGCCTGTAATCAGCTCCTGGCCGTCCCTGATCAAGGAGGAGACTAGACTGCAGTATGTATTCATGGAGTCTGGCTCTGAGGTTGCTCACCATTGATAGGCAGGCAGGATCTTCACAGAGGGGACAGACAGAGCTGCACCCGGGTGAGAACAGGGGCCAATGGCACCCTCTTCAAGCTGAAAAACAATATCTGAGGAGGATATAGGTCACTGGTGGCACACGTGACAGACCTGCACCTGATCCAGGCAACACAAGACAGTCCCATAGTAGGGGAGGAATGAGCATTAGGGGGGAAGGAGGAAAGAGAGTCACAGCCAGGGAAGGACACAACAGGGAAGTGACCATGTGCAGCCTCACACCTGACCCTGGGCAGGAATATAAAGGGCCCAGGCTCAGGAGGCTCCACACTTGCACACTTCCCTCTACTCCTGCATCTCTGACCTACTCCATCCTCAACCCAACATCAGAACCATGAGCTGCTGTGGCTGTTCCGGAGGCTGTGGCTCCAGCTGTGGGGGCTGTGGCTCCTGCTGCTGCAAGCCTGTGTGCTGCTGTGTGCCTGCCTGTTCCTGCTCCAGCTGTGGAGGCTGTGGCTCTTGTGGGGGCTGTGGTTCTTGTGGGGGCTGTGGTTCCTGTGGGGGCTGCAAGGGTGGTTGTGGCTCCTGTGGGGGCTGCAAGGGAGGCTGTGGCTCCTGTGGGGGCTGCAAGGGAGGCTGTGGCTCCTGTGGGGGCTGTGGCTCCTGTGGGGGCTGCAAGGGTGGTTGTGGCTCCTGTGGGGGCTGCAAGGGAGGCTGTGGCTCTTGTGGGGGCTGCAAGGGAGGCTGTGGCTCCTGTGGGGGCTGCAAGCCCTGCTGCTGCCAGTCCAGCTGCTGCAAGCCCTGCTGCTCTTCAGGCTGTGGGTCCTGTTGTCAGTCCAGCTGTTGCAAGCCCTGCTGCTGCCAGTCCAGCTGCTGCAAACCCTGCTGCTCTTCAGGTTGTGGGTCCTGCTGTCAGTCAAGCTGCTGCAAGCCCTGCTGTTGCCAGTCCAGCTGCTGCAAGCCCTGCTGCTGCCAGTCCAGCTGCTGCAAGCCCTGCTGCTCTTCAGGTTGTGGGTCCTCCTGCTGTCAGTCCAGCTGCTGCAAGCCCTGCTGCTGCCAGTCCAGCTGCTGCAAGCCTTGCTGCTCTTCAGGTTGTGGGTCCTCCTGCTGTCAGTCCAGCTGCTGTAAGCCCTGCTGCTGTGGGCCTGTGTGCTGTCAGTGCAAGATCTGATGTACTGGTCACAGGCTTCATGCGATTTCCCTCAACCACAGCTAGGGAGGTTCCTGATTTCATTGATCCCTGACTACTTCCTGATCCTGTGGTCCTCTGACATTCCCCTCTGCAGCACCACAAGCCACCCATCTGTTTCATTCCTCTGGAGAAAGTATACATTCCAACCATCAGGCATGTCTCTGCTCTATGCTAGTCTCCACTTCTGTTCTGGTCTACCTCTTCTGCTCATCTCATGCACATAACCCCATTCCTGTGATCAGTTAAATATGTCAGGGGGAACAAGCCCCTACCCTCACCTGGACTTATTCTTCCTGCTTCTATGATAGTCAGCTCTGCCCAGCATGGCAGTGAAGGAGGTTTCCACCTTTGCCTATTAAAATTGAATTAAATTCCAATTTAATAAAGTTAATGTTTGCTACAAACAGTTCTGTCCATGGCATGTGTTCTAGTTTTTCTGTTACTGCAATAAAATGTTCTGAGCAAAAGGAACTTGGAAAAGATTTATTTGGCTTACACTTCCAGGTCACAGACCACCATTAAAGGAAGTGCAGGAACTCAAGAAGGAACCTGAAGCAGAAACCATGGAGGAAGGAAGCTTGCTGGCTTGGTCACAGTATCATGCTCACTAGCTTCCCTATACAGGTAAGGCTGCCTAGGGAATAGTGCTGCCTCTGATGGTCAGGGCCCTCCTACATCAGTTATAATCAAGACAATCCCCCACCAATGTGCCCACAGGCCAATCTCATCTGGGCAGTCCTTCAACTGAGACTCCTTTCTCAGATGACTCTAGGCTGTGTCAGGTTGACAGTTAAAGCTGACCATGACAGTGTGGTTATCTTTTCTCCACCCCTTTTGTTTACATCACAGCACATTCAGAGTTTGATTCACTCCAGGAAATCTATACCCAGTCTACAGGTGCACAGCACACACCACCCGCACGTGTTCTTGGTCCGGGGACATCCAAAATTGGATGCAGACAAAATCACCAGGCAAAAGTTGGGAGCATGGGAGTGGGGTGGGGTGGAAGGAATGGGGAGAGGGGGAGGATTGGGGAGAGGTTGGGGGAGTGGGATGGTTGAGACGGAGGAAGGGTGGATATGGGAGCAGGGAAAAAGATACCTTAATTAAGGATGCCATTTTAGGGTTGCCAAGAGACTTGGCTCTAGAGGGGTTCCCAGGTATCCAAGGGGATGTCTCCAGCTAGGTCCTTGGGCAGTAGAGGAGAGGGTGCCTGAACTGGCCTTGTCCCATAGCCACACTGATGGATATCTTGAATATCACCATAGAACCTTTGTCCGGTGATAGATGGAGATAGAGACAGAGATCCACATTGGAGCACTGGACTGAGCACCCAAGGTCCAGTTGAAGAGCAGAAGGATGAAGAAGATGAGCAAGAAAGTCAGGACCTCGAGGGGTACGTACACCCACTGAGGCACTGTGCCTGTTCTAATGGGAGCTCACTAAATCCAGCTGGACTAGGACTGAACAAGCATGGGATCAAACCGGTCTCTCTGAACGTGGCTGGCAATGGGTGCTGACTGAGAAGCCAATGATAATGGCACTGGGATTTGATTCTACTGCATGTACTAGCTTTTTGGGATCCTAGTCTGTTTGAATGCACACCTTCCTAGGCCTGGATGGAGAGGGGAAGGGCCTTGGACTTCCCACAGGGCAGGGTACCCTGCCCTCTCTTAGGACTGGGGGAAGGAGGAGTGGGGAAATGGGAAGGAAATGGGAGAAGGGGAGGATGTGGAAATTTTGAATGGTATTATTTATAAAGCAAAAAATTTAAAATGTTTGAATTAAAAAAAATAATAATAATGTTGATTGTCAACATAAAAGATTTGATGGACTCTGCAAAAATATACTAGAATTAACAAATGAATTTAAGGTCAATTTAGAGAAATCAATGTTAGAAGCAAAAGAATAAGATAAACAATGTGGTTTTACCCTCACCGCACTAGTATGAAAAGCATGTGAATGAATTTAGCAAAATCTCCCATTTATTTCTGCAATAAATACAATGCTAAAGACAACACAAAAAAAGAAGACAGAGCCGGGCAGTGGTGGCACATGCCTTTAATCCCAACACTCGGGAGGCAGAGGCAGGCAGATCTCTGTGAGTTCAAGGCCAGCCTGGTCTACAGAGGGAGATGCAGGACAGGCTCCAAAGATACCGAGAAACCCTGTCTTGAAAAAAAAATCAAAAAAAAAAAAAAAAAGACAGAGCCTATGATCATGGACATGGACCAGTATACATAATACTGTGAATTCTCTCTACATTAGTCTGTAAATTTTGTGTCATTCAAATTAAAGGCCAAGCAAACGTTTTTGTAAAAATTGTAAAACTGATGGAGCCATACAGGGAAGAAGGGAAGGCATTCCAATAAATGAAATTAGATATAGGCTGCCCATGTGGGAGACAACTCAGAAAAAGAAAAACACGTTGAAGGCATAACATAATGCTAAGCAATCTTTTGAGGAAAATTTACAGCTTAGAGGTAGCGTAAAGTTTCTTACACAGCATATAAAAAGACTGAGCCATAGGGCTGGAGAGATGGCTCACCAATTAAGAGTACTAGGGACTCTTTCAGGAGACCTGGGTACAATTGCCAGCACCTACATGGCTGCTGCAACTTTAGTTGAAGGCAATCTAATGCCTTATTCTGGTCTCTGAGGACACTGCACACATGTGGTGCACAGACACATATCCAGGCAAAACAACCACATACATAAAATAATAAAATACATATTTAAAAAAGACTGAGTCATAAAAATTGATAAATTATTTCTATGCTAATCTGCTTTATGCTGCTGTGATTACCACCATGACCAAAAGCAGCCTGGGGAAGAAAGGGATTATTTTATTTTACAGCTTTAGTCCATCATTAAAAGAAATCAGAGTAGGAACTCAGGGCAGGAACCTGGAGTAGGGGCAAAACAGAGGCCATGGAGGAGTGCTGCTTACAGGTTTACTCTCCATGGCTTGTTCAACCTGCTTTCTTATACTGCCCAGGACCACAGCCCCAGGGATGGCACCACCCACAACAGGATGGATCTTCCCAATTACCAAGAAAGAAATGCTCCAAAGACATAGCCACACCAGTCTGGGAGAATCAGTTCTTCAGTTGAGGTTCCTTTTTCCCAGTGTATGTCAAGTGTTACTGTTGAAGCTAACTATACTATCTGAATCTTTAAAAAAGTATTCTTTAAACAAAAAGTTAAAAGGTCCAGTATATACAAACAGATATTTAGTGTCAGTTACCATCAGGGAATTTAAAGCCATGAGAGCCCACTAATACCTGTTAGAATTAGGAAGTTAAGAAAAATCACAATAGCAAACACTGAGAAGGATGTGGGTCCACTGAGCTCAACTCTCTAGCTGTTATAGGGGTACAACCTACTGAAACATTGGAATTACTCTGGCTATTTCATTTCGTGTATATTTAAAAGAGAAATGAGAGGAGAGTATGCTTGGGGACAATGGTCTTGTACTCTGTAAAGATTTGTCACTTGTGTTGGTTTAATAAGAAGCTGATCAGCTAGTAGACAGGCAGGAATTATAGGCAGGGCAACCAGAATAGGAGAATTCTTGGAAGAGGAAAGGCTCAGTTTACAGTTGTTACTCAGATGCAGAGGAAGCAAAATGAGAACACCACATGGCTAACACAGACAAGAATTATGGGTTAATGTAAGATGTAAGAGTTAGTTAATAAAAAAGCCTAAGCTAATAGGCCAACTGACGTGGGATCCCCCTCTGTATGCTGTGGATACCATTGGCTAATAAAGAAACTGTCTTGGCCTGATAGGGTAGAACAGAGCTAGGTGGGGGAAATTAAACTGAATTCTGGGAGAAAGATGGTAGAGTCAGGGAGAAGCCATGTAGCCCAGCCAGAGACAGATGCCAGAACTTTAGCTGGTAAGGCACAGCCATGTGGCAATACAAAGATTAATGGAGATAGGTTAAATTAAGATATAAGTATTCACCAATGAGAAGCAAGAGCTCATAGGCCAAGCAGTGTTTTAAATAATATACTTTCTATAGATTATTTCAGGTCTGAGCTTCAGGGAGGCCAGGAATCAAACAAGCGGCCTTATTACAACAGATAACCAGTTTGTAATAAATGGTAAGCCTCTGTGGGTTTCTCTGGGGTTGAATGGGCTGTGGGACCAGGCAAGACAGATCTACTGGTCAACAAATGGTGCCAGCGTGGACAACTACATTCACATAAAAGCTGAGAAAGCTTGGGAAGTAATTCTAGACACAAAAGAACAGAGATAAGCAAGGCTTCTTGGTAGCAGCATTTTTTTCAGATGAGCTCTGTTTGTTAGAGGCAAGTGAGTTTTTTTTTTTTAAGCGAGGCTTCCAGACTCAGCTTCAGCTGCAAAAACTTGCGGCACTGTTTAAGAGCCCCCCTCCCACCAAATACTTAAACGGTGTTCATGAAGAGCCTACAGGATGCTTCTTGGTGGTGGCAGGGACCTTGAAACTCCATAAAGTTCTGGCAATAAACATGGCTTATACCAGTACCTCCACCATGAAGCTAGACTATCAGAAAGCTAAGGAATTGGGTGGATCCAGCTGTCAATGCCACGGCTTTAATCCTAGCCATATCATTTAGCAAATTAAAGACTCATGTGTTCAGAAAAAAAGGGATATACAGTAAAGACAAATTCAAAGATGAAGAAAACTCTAAATGGTTTAGAGTGGGTTTTAAATATATGTAGGCTTGAGAGAGAAAAGAAAAAGGATATATATGTGTGTGTGTGTGTGTGTGTGTGTGTGGTAGTAAGTAGAAGTAGTAGTAGTAGTAGTTTTTACTAATTTTTAAAATGTGGAAACAACATAAATGTCAGTCAGGAGGTGAATGAAGAAATGCAGTCTACAGTGGAATATTACTCAACAGAACAAAGAAAGATAGGAATTATACACACCAGTAGAGATTCATCTCAGATTGACTACTGAAGAAACGAATCTGGTGCAAAAGAACTGAGACACTGTGTGAGAGTCACTCAAGGTTAGGGATCCTGTTATGATGGGAAGAAAATTGACAGAGCCAAGGAGAGTGAGTGATGGTACAAGCAGTACACGGCCAATGACGGAGCACAGGAGCAATTGTCAGAATCACAGACTGTGCATGTCACATGGAACAAATACCATAAAGTACACATCAAAGCCAGTGACAGAAAGAGATGGACAGATGACTGATAGATAGAAGATACATGCATATGGTGATAGATAGATGATAGTTACATAGATAGATAGATAGATAGATAGGATAAATAGATGATAGGCACTCTGCATTATTAGATGCTCATTAAAGCAACATTCCATTTACAAATGTCAAACTATGTATAACTGAGATTAATCATCCATATAATATAATAATCTATATAATATAACTGAGTTGTATAATCTGATAACTACAGAATTACAGTACCACTTAGTCTCAGAAACAACACAGTTCTGGGGTCCATCTCAGTGGTCACAGGCTGATAGGGGATTGTCACTGGTCCCTCTGGAAGATCTGGAGTAAAATCTATTTCTCGCCCCTTTCTGTTCAAGCAGAGCTGTACACTGGTCCGTGGTATGGGATCGATCAGCTTGGGACTTCAAGCACTCTGATTTATCTACATGTCTTTGTCTTCCATTGGTGTCAAATCTTTTCGAGCAAGTTCATGAGGATTCATCCAGATAACTCATGAATCACCCCCCAGTGAAACGATCTGTTTCCTCAGATCTATAAAGCCTCTAATTCCAGGAAACAAATAAATTGTAGAGGGTGCCATGGCAGAGGTGTCATGTCTTATGTCACTAATGACTCTAAAAGGTGAACCTAGTGCAACATGAGAGGCCTGTTTGTAGAGGGTCTTCTGTCCCACCTGGTACCGCCCCACAGTTTGACAAACTCCAAAATTATCACACAGAGGTCTCCATAAAGAGAAGCTGATTGGCCCATTAGGCCTAGCCTTTTACTGCTAACTCTTACATCTTGATTAACCCATTTTTCTTAGCTATGTTAGCCATGTGGCTCAGTACCTTTTTCAAGTGGGCAGATCACATCCTGCTGCTTCCGTGGTCTGGGGCAGGAGTGGGAGGATCAACTTCCTTCTTCCCAGAATTCTCCTGTTCTCATTGCATCATTTCTACTTCTTGTCGGTTTTCCTGCCTATACCCTTCCTGCCTGGCCAATCAGCGTTTATTTAAAACATGATTGACAGATTACAGACAATTCTCTCATACTATCTATGGAGACAATCCAAAATAGAATGGTATAAGAAAAAAAACCTGGACATGAAAGTGTCACCACATAGTCATATGAAGTGAGGGAACAGCAGGTGACCATCATCCAAGAAGCAGACAACAAGGTTAATGTGAACAAGGAAGAGAATAAATTTGGAAACCTAAGAAAAATCACTATTGCATGCAGTCAACAGAAAGCCAGGAAAATGGGGACAACAACAAACCACAACATCAAGGAGAATAGACTGAAGGCACAAGGAAGTGACCAAGGCCCAGCAACACCCAGGCAGGGATATAAAGGGCTCAAGAGCCTCCACATTTGCAACACTTCCCTCTCTACTTCCTGCATCTCTGACCTACTCCATCCTCAAACCCAACATCAGAACCATGAGCTGCTGTGGCTGTTTCTGGGAGGCTGTGGCTCCAGTTGTGGGGGCTGTGGCTCCTGCTGCTGTCAAGCCTGTGTGCTGCTGTGTGCCTGCCTGTTCCTGCTCCAGCTGTGGGGGGCTGCAAAGGGTGGCTGTGGCTCCTGTGGGGGCTGTGGCTCTGTGGGGGCTGCAAGGGAGGCTGTGGCTCCTGTGGGGCTGCAAGGAAGGCTGTAGCTCCTGTGGGGGCTGCAAGGAGGCTGTGGATCCTGTGGGGGCTGCAAGGGGAGGCTTGGGTTCCTGTGGGGGCTGCAAGGGAGGCTGTGGGTTCTTGTGGGGGGGCTGCAAGGGAGGCTGTGGGTTCCTGTGGGGGGCTGTGGCTCCTGTGGGGGCTGCAAGGGAGGCTGTAGCTCCTGTGGGGGCTTGTGGTTCCTGTGGGAGGCTGCAAGGGAGGCTGTTGTCAGTCCAGCTGCTGCAAGCCCTGCTGCTCTTCAGGCTGTGGATCCTGTTGCCAGTCCAGCTGCTGGCAAGCCCTGCTTGCTCTTCAGGCTGTGGGTCCTGTTGTCAGTCCAGCTGTTGTAAGCCCTGCTGCTGTCAGTCCACTGCTGCAAGCCCTGCTGCTCTTCAGGCTGTGGGTCCCTGTTGTCAGTCCAGCTGTTGCAAGCCCTGCTGCTGCAGTCCAGCTGCCTGCAAGCCCTGGCTGCTCTTCAGGCTGTGGGGTCCTGTTGCCAGTCCAGCTGCTGCAAGCCCTTGCTGCTGCCAGTCCAGCTGCTGCAAACCCTGCTGTTGCCCAGTCCAGCTGCTGTGCCCCTGTGTGCTGCCAGTGCAAGATCTGAGATATCTGACTCCTAGCTGTCAGCTGGGGTAGGGTTGGGTGAGCTGGCTCTTCTCCTTGTGCACAGAGCAGATATCATCTTGTGGCCTCTGGAAGTCTCTTTCTCTAGAATATGACTTTCTTTAACAGCTCAGCCCCAGGTTTTAAGATAACAGAGGCCCTAGACTTTCTAACTTTTATTGATCACTGTCCACTCCTCCCAGAAGATGATGGATGCTAAGGGTCTGCAGCACTGGTGAAGGATAGTCTGTGTGTGGCGTTCTTAGCAGCTAAGAGCAACACACTAACCACTTTACACCATGTCTTCCTGCCAGCACGGTTCATACTGGCTCCCCCTTCACACAATTTTTATACCTGTCCTCTTAGAACACGTAATATTTTCCTTCAATAAAATCACTCTGTTGCTAGAAAATAAGTCTCCTCCAGTGTCCTTCTCTCATTCCTTTCCTGTTTGTGTGTGAACTAATGGCAAAACTTATGGTCAGTGGGCTCCTGGGAGCCCCAAGAGAAGGTCCTCTGTGGAACTGGGAAGGGGTCACCAGGGGAAGCAGTACTTGCCAGCCTTGAATGCAGCGAGGTGGCTCTTCACAAGCAGGTAGGTGATGGGGTATGTGGGAAGAACTGGTCCCCTGTGTCTCATGATGATTTTGCCATGATCTCCTGAGGAATCTATCAGGCTAGCTCCCGTAGTGTTAGATGATGCTATTCGGTGGCTAGGGAGACAATCGTCACCGATGTCTTTACCCTGCTTTCAGCCTTATGTGCAATACTACTAACCTGCCAGCAAAGAGTGTATCTACTAGGGCAAACAGCAGTATGACTCTCTGGAGGCAACGGAACAGCCTCCGTATTGGATTTGAGGTCCCCTATATAAGAAGGTACTGCCTAGTCTAGCACTGTAAAGTTGGTCAAAGTTCATATTTGGGGAGGACATAGGACCTCGTGGGAAGCTGCTGCTACTGTTTCACTACATGAACATAATGCATTCATCAAATTGCCTTCTGGTTGTGTTTATGTCTATGGATTAGTGCTACTGGTCAGCTTTCAGAGAAGCTTCTTTGTGGCAGAGATCCATAATTGGTCAAAGTTCTGGGGATCCATGACTGTTGAATGCTCAACCCTCAATGGGACATTTAGATTATCTCTCAAAGGCCCCAGAGAACATTGAGGGAGAGGGGGGCAGAAAAGGAAAGTCACAATTGGGGGGGGGGGGGGGAGATGATACGAAAATGCTGCCTCTTTGCATGATATGACAGGTGTACTTTTGAACCCTCGGGCAGCTGTGGTAAACTATATGAGATCTGAACATAATTGGGGTCTTTCATCTCCCTGTCATGGGGATGAGGGGCTTACAAGACCCCATCTCTCCTCGATG
Source organism: Arvicola amphibius (assembly GCF_903992535.2). Classification (NCBI taxonomy): domain Eukaryota; kingdom Metazoa; phylum Chordata; class Mammalia; order Rodentia; family Cricetidae; genus Arvicola; species Arvicola amphibius. The sequence continues at coordinate 144,092,058 of NC_052047.1, read as the reverse complement.
GGCATATAGACAGTTAATGTTTTACTTGGGAGAGGGGAGAGACGTTTTTCTTGCAAGATGTGTAGCTACTGGTAAGATAGTCCATGATCTTGGTAAATAATACCTCACCCATCTCCTATAAGCCACCCTAACTAAACTCATGGTTCACTCTCCCCAAAAAATGGTGCCCACATACAATATTTATTTTTTATAAAATCTGTTTCCCTCGCCGGCGTGGTGGCAACATAAACGCCTTTAATCCCAGCACTCGGAGGGCAGAGGCAGGCGGATCTCTGAGTTCGAGGCCAGCCGGGTCTACAAGGAGCTAGTTCCAGGACAGGCTCTAGAAACTACAGGGAAACCCTGTCTCGAAAAAACCAAAAAAAAAAAAAAAAAAATCTGTTTCCCTTACTTTGCAGTCCTGTCCCGGTACACGCCTGGGTGACCTACCCCAATGCTTTCATGTTTATTGTGCGGATGGGGGGATGATCTTGCATGTCGGCGACAATTGTGTAGCTTGTTCTGTTTTGAGGGGCCCCCTGGAAAAATGAAAACAAGATGTATTCCTGGTTCATGAGCTGGCTTTTAGTACCCAGTCCTTATGGTTCGATGCCTTGCTCAGCCTCCATGTACGGAGATGGGCTTGGTCCTCCTCACTTAATGTGCCATGCTTTGTTGACTCCCCATGGAAGGCCTTACCGTTCCAGTAGAGTGGGATGTGTGTGGGTTGGGCCGTGAGGAGGGGTGAGAAGTGGAAATATGGGTAGTGTGTAAAAATGAATACAAAAATTAAAAAATAATGTTGATTGTCAACATAGAAGATTTGATGGAATCTGCAAAAATATACTAGAATTAACAAACGAATTAAGGTCAAGTTTAGAGAAACCAAGTGTTAGAAGCAAAGAAAACAGATAGAAAAATGTGATATTACCCTCACAGGCACTAGTATGAAAAATCATGTGAATAAATTTAGCAAACAATCTCTTATTTATTTGTGCAATAAATACTTCAAAACAATGCTAAAGAAACACACACAGCACACAAAACAAGACAGAGCATATGACCATGGATGAGTATGTGCAATACCGTGTATTCTCTCTATATGGTCCATAAATTTTGTGTCATTCAAATTAAAGGCCAAGCAAATGTTTTTGAAAAATTTGTTAAACTGATAACAGCCACTACAGGGAAGAAGGAAAGACAATCCAATAAATGATATTAGATATAGGTTACCCCTGTGGAAACACTCAGAAAAGAAAAACACACTGAAGGCCTAACATAATGCAAGCCATCTTTTGAGGAGAACTTGGAGGAAATTGTTACAGCTGGGAGGTAGCCTAAGGTTCCTTATATAGGACATAAAAAGACTGAGCCATGGGGCTAGAGAGATGGCTCACCAATTAAGAGTACTAGGGTAGCTTCCAGGAGAACTGGGTTCAATTGAGAGTACCTACTGGCTGCTGCAACTTTAGTTGCAGGCAATCTAATGCTTATTCTGGTCTCTGAGGACACTGCACACATGTGGTGCACAGACACATATCCAAGGCAAAACAAACCACATACATAAAATAATAAAATATATTTTTAAAAAGACTGAGGCATGAAAATAGATAAATTATTTCTATGCTAGTCTGCTTTATGCTGCTGTGGATTAACACCATGACCAAAAACAGCATGAAGAGGAAAGGTTTTATTTTATCTTAAAGCTTTAGTCCATCATTAAAGGAAATCAGGGTAGGAACTCAGGGTAGGAATCTTGAGGCAGGGGTGAAACAGAAGCCATGGAAGAGTGGTGCTTACAGGCATACTCTCCATGGCTTGTTCAACCTGCTTCTTATACAACCCAAGACTACCACCCCTAGAGAAGGCACCACCCACAACGGGATGGATCTTCCCAATTACCAAAAAGAAAATGCCCAAAGACAAGCCACACCAGTCCTGGGAGAATCGTTTCTTCAGTTTAGGTTTCTTTTTCCCAAAATATGTCAAGGTCCAGCTGAAGCTAACTATAATTTTTAAAAACTTACTAATTAAAAAAGTATTCTTTAAACAAAAAATAGAAGGGTCCAATATATATGAAAAGATATTCAGTATCCATTACCTCAGGGAATTTTAAAGCCATGAGAGCCCACTGATATCTGTTAGAATTGAGGAAGTTAAAAAAATCACAATGGCAAACACGGAGAAGGATGTAGGTCCAGTGAAGCTCAACTCTTGAGCTGCTATAGGAGTACAACCTACCGGAACATTGCCATCACCCTAACTGTTTCATTTCATGTATATTTACTAAGTGAAATGAGAGGAGAATATGCTGTGGGACAACAGTCTTGTACCCTATAAAGATTTGGTCCCTTTGTGGTTTAATAAAAAGCTGATTGGACAGTAGCCAGCAGGAAGCATAGACAAGGCTACCAGCATAGGAAAATTCTTGGCAAGAGGAAAGGCTCAGTTTGCAGTTGTCACTCAGATTGCAGAGGAGGCACGATGAGAATGCCTCACTGATAAAGGTACCAAGCCATGTGGCTAACACAGATAACAATTATGGCTTAATACAAGATTGAAAGAGTAAGTTAATAAGAAAGCCTGAGCTAATAGACCAACTACACAGGATTCCCCTCGTATTCTATGAATACCATTGGGTAATAAAGGAACTGGCTCTGCCTAATAGGGTAGAAGATGAGCTAGGCGGAGAAAACTAACTGAATGCTGGGAGAAAGGAGGCAGAGTTAGTGAGAAACCATGTAGCCTCACTGGAGACAGACACCAGAATTTTAGACAGTAATTCACAGCCACATGGCAAGACACAGATTAATGGAGATGGGTTAATTAAAAAATAAGTGTTAGCCAATAAGGATCTAGTGCTAATGGGCCAAGCAGAGTTTTAAATAATATAGTTTCTGTGTGATTATTTTGGGTCTGAGCTGCCATGCAGCCAAGAAACAAATAAGTGGCCTTATTACAACAGCCAACCAGTTTACAATTAATGTAAGCCTCTTTGGGTTACCTTGGGGTTGAATGCTGCAGGACAAGGGCAGTACTGTTAGCAAATGGTGCCAATGTGGGCAACTACATCCACATAATAGGTGAGAAAGCTTGAGAAGTAATTCTAGACACAAAAGAACAGAGATAAGCATGGCTTTTGGTAGCAGCATTTTTTAAAGTGAGCTCGGCTTCCTGACTCAGCTTTGGCTGCAAACACCTTGCAGCTCTTTTAAGAGGCCCCACCACCAAATATTTAAATGGTGTTTATGGATAGCTGACAGCATGTTTCATGGTGGTGGCAGGGACACTGAAACTCCATAGAGTTGTGGCAATTAGCATTGCTCCCTCCAGTATCTCCACCATGAAGCCAGACTCTCAGAAAGCTAAGGAATTGGGTGGATCCAGCCGGCATGCCATTGCTTTAATCCTAGCCATATCATTTAGCAAATTAAAGACTCATATGGTCAGAAAAAGATATTTACAGTATAGATTCAAAGATGAAGAAAACCACTAAATGGCTAACAGTGTGTTTAAAAATATATGTAGGCTTGGAAAAGAAAAGAAAAAGAATAAAGTCCTTTAAAAAAAAAAGTAAGAGAGTAGATGGGTATGGTGGCACACACCTTTAATCCCAGCACTTGGGAGGCAGAGGCAGGTGGATCTCTGTCAGTTCCAGGACAGCCTGGTCTACAGAAAGAGTTCCAGGACAACCAAAGATACAAGGAGAAACCTTGTCTAAAATAAACAAAAATTAAAAGGAAAAAGAAAAGAAATAGAGTTTAAAATAAAGCTATGGAAAGATGAAAAATATATAGAGAATCTGGATACTGTATATTATTCTGTTATTTTGAATTGTTTGAAGGCTGATGAAGGATCAACAGCTGCTAAAATACATTTTATTTAAATGCTGCAGGATTAATCCAACACATATACTTTGAAAATGCCTTGACTTCAAAATTTAAGTCAAAAGATACATTTTTTGGAGAAGAGGTATTGCTTTTGTTTCCACAGAAAATGAGAGGCTGGGGATTCATTCTGGGGTAAGAAAAATTATGTTTGACCAAGGATGATCCCCTGAAAAATCACTAATAGGAGTGTATGGCCCACATGATCCACTCTTTTGGAGGACCTTCTGTTGGAGTTTCTTCTGAATTCCACACCCAGAAAAGCCTTATGCCTGCTGCCTGAGATGATCAAACCTCACAGAATTTTCCAGTCAGGATTTTACCATAATCTTAAATTTTCTTTAGGTCCCCATAAGATTATCAGTGCCTTCAATCAGTAGGAAGAAGCCTGGAAAACTATGCCCACATTCCCAAAAAAATGGATTATGGATGTTTGTCTTTGTTTAGAATGTTGGCTACAAGTTGTTATGAATAATGGTCAGGAGGAAAGATAAACAATGAAGATTAGAATAGTTTTTTTTTATTTTAAAAACGGGGGAGTGCTGTGGGACAATGGTCTTGTGCCCTGTAAAGATTTGTCACTTGTATTAGTTTAATAAAATGCTGATTAGCCAGCAGCAAGGCAGGAAGTATAGGCAGGGCAACCAGACAGGAAGTATAAGGAGGGTGACTAGAAAAGGAGAATTCTGGGAAGAGGAAAGGCTAAGTTTGCAGTTGACACCCAGACCAAGAGGAAACAAGATGAGAACACCTCACAAATAAAAGGTACCAAGCCAGGTTGCTAACACAGACAAGAATTATAGGTTAAAATAGGATGTAAGAGGTAGTTAATAAGAAAGCAAGAGCTAATTGGCCAACCACTTTATAACTAATGTTGTTTCTTTGGGACTGAATGGGGGGACCAGAAACCTCTTCGAACAGAGACTATTTGCCATGAGGCAAATATCTATAGTAGTTTTAGTAATTTTTTTTAAATATTTACTATTTATTTATTAATTTATTTAAATACAATATTCTGTCTGTGTTTATGTCTGCAGGCCAGAAGAGGGCACCAGACCTCATCACAGATGGTTGTGAGCCACCATGTGGTTGCTGGGAATTGAACTCAGGACCTTTGGACAAGCAGGCAATGCTCTTAACCTCTGAGCCATCTCTCCAGCCCCCGTTTTAGTAATTTTTTTAAAAACCTGGGAACAATATAAATGTCATTCAGGAGGTGAATGAAGAAATGCAATCTACAGTGGAATATTACTCAACAGTACAAACAAAGGAATTATACATGCTAGTACAGATTCATCTCAGATAGGCTGTACTGAGAAATGGATCTGGCACGAAAGAACTGAGACACTGTGAGAGTCACTCAAGGTTAGGGATCCTGTTATGATGGGAAGAAAATTGACAGCCAAGGAGAGTGAGTGATGGTACAAGCAGTGCACGGCCAATGACGGAGCACAGGAGCAATTGTCAGAATCACAGACTGTGCATGTCACATGGAACAAATACCATAAAGAACACATCAAAGCCAGTGACAGAAAGAGATGGACAGATGACTGATAGATAGAAGATACATACATATGTGATAGATAGAGACAGACAGACTAGATAGATAGATAGATAGATAGATAGATAGATAGATAGATAGATAGATAGAATGATGTTATAGAAATGAAATAGATGGATGAACAGATGATAGGCACTCTGCATTATTAGATCCTCATTACAGTAACATTCCATTTCCAAATGTCAAACTATGTATAACTGAGATAAATCATCCATATAATAACATAATAATTTGTATAATATCACTGAGTTGTATAATCTGATAACTATAGAACTGCAGTACAACTTGGTCTCAGAAACACACAGTTCTGGGGTCCATCTCAGTGTCACAGGCTGATACGGGATTGTCACTGGTCCCTCTGGAAGATCTGGGGGAAAGATTATTCCTTGCCCCTTTCACTTCCTCAGAGCTGCCACTGGTCCGTGGTATGGGATCCCATCAGCTGGGGACTTCAAGTCACTCTGATTTATCTACACATCTTTGTCTTCCATTGGTGTCAAATCTCTTTCGAGCAAGTTCATGTGGGTTCATCCAGATAATTCACGATCACCCCGCAGTGAAACGATCTCAGTTTCCTCAGATCTATAAAGCCTCTAATTCCAAGAAACAAAACAACTTTTAGAGGTGCCATGACAGAGGTGTCATCTCTAAGGTCACCAATGACTCTAAAAGGTGAACCTAGGGAGGCAAATCCAAATAGAAATGGTATAAAAAACCTGGACATGAAAGTGTCACCACCTAGTCACATGAGGTCAGAGAACAGCAGGTACCATCATCTAGGAAGTAGACAACAAGGCTAATGTGAACAAGGAAGAGAATAAATTTGGAAACCTAAGAAAAATCACTAGTGCATGCAGTCGGCAGAAAGTCAGGGAAATGGGCACAACAAACAAAACCACAACATCAAGGAAATAGCCTGAAGGCACAAGGAAGTGACCAGGAGCCCAGCAACACCCAGGCAAGGATATAAAGGCTCAGGAGGCTCCACACTTGCACACTTCCCTCTACTCCTGCATCTCTGACCTACTCCATCCTCAACCCAACATCAGAACCATGAGCTGCTGTGGCTGTTCTGGAGGCTGTGGCTCCAGCTGTGGGGGCTGTGACTCCTGCTGCTGCAAGCCTGTGTGCTGCTGTGTGCCTGCATGTTCCTGCTCCAGCTGTGGGGGCTGCAAGGGAGGCTGTGGTTCCTGTGGGGGCTGTGGTTCCTGTGGGGGCTGCAAAGGAGGATGTGGATCCTGTGGGGGCTGTGGCTCCTGTGGGGGCTGCAAGGGAGGCTGTAGCTCCTGTGGGGGCTGCCAGGGAGGCTGTGGATCCTGTGGGGGCTGCAAGGGAGGCTGTGGTTCCTGTGGGGGCTGCAAGGGAGGCTGTGGTTCCTGTGGGGGCTGTGGCTCCTGTGGAGGCTGCAAGGGAGGCTGTAGCTCCTGTGGGGGCTGCAAGGGAGGCTGTGGATCCTGTGGAGGCTGCAAGGGAGGCTGTGGTTCCTGTGGGGGCTGCAAGGGAGGCTGTGGTTCCTGTGGGGGCTGTGGCTCCTGTGGGGGCTGCAAGGGAGGCTGTAGCTCCTGTGGGGGCTGTGGTTCCTGTGGAGGCTGCAAGGGAGGCTGTTGTCAGTCCAGCTGCTGCAAGCCCTGCTGCTCTTCAGGCTGTGGATCCTGTTGCCAGTCCAGCTGCTGCAAGCCCTGCTGCTGTCAGTCCAGCTGCTGCAAGCCCTGCTGCTGCCAGTCCAGCTGCTGTGCCCCTGTGTGCTGTCAGTGCAAGATCTGAGATATCTGACACCTAGCTGTCAGCTGGGGTACGGTAGGTTGGAGCTGGCTCTTCTCCTTGTGCACAGAGCAGATATCATCTTGTGCCTCTGGAAGTCTCTTTTTCTTGAATATGACTTTCTTTACAGCTCAGCCTCGGGTTTAAGATAATAGAAGCCGATAGACTTTCTAACTTTTATTGGTCACTGTCCACTCCTCCAAGAAGATGATGGATGCTAAGGGTCTGCAGCACCTGGTGAAGGACACCTGTGTGTGCCTTCTTAGCAGCTAAGAGCAACACACTGGCCACTTTATACCAGGTCTTCCTGCCAGTACGGTCCACACTGGCTCCCCCTTCACACCATTTTTATACCTGTCTCTTAGAACACAGTAATATTTTCCTTCAATAAAATCATCTCTGTCGCTATAATATAAGTCTCCTCCAGTGTCTTTCTTTCATTTCCTTTCCTGTTTGTGTGCAAACCAATGGCAAACTTTTGGTCAGTGGGCTCCTGGGATCTCCAGGAGAAGGTCTCTGTGGAACTGGGAAGGGGTCACCAGGGGGGAGAAGTGCTTGTCCAGCCTTTGATGCAGCGAGGTGGCTCTTCTCAAACAGGTAGGTGATGGGTGTGTGGAAGAACATGGTCCCCTGTGTCTCAGATGATTTGCCATGATATCCTGACAGGAATCTATTAGGTACCATACCCTGGACTGCAGGTCATGTCACCCCTGCACTTCGCAGAGGAGATATACAGGGTGGGTATTAGTCACTCCCAATGCTGAGGCTGAGACCTCCTATGATTGGTGTTTCAGGGGTCTCCCATCTCCCCACTCCTCAACCTGAACCAACAAGAACCCTATGGCACACTTATGTACACACATAGTATAGAGATAGAGATAGAGATAGAGATAGAGATAGAGATATAGCAAAGCACAGTAACATATGCTTGTGATTTCAGAACTGGGGAAGCTGAACTAAAAGAATCCCTGGACTCACTGAGCAGCTGGTCTGGCCTACCCAGAAAGTTCAAGACCAGTGTGAGACCCTTTCTCAAAAACCAAGGTGGACAGCACCTGAGAAATTTCAGTGTAGGCCTACATATGCACACAAATATAAATCTATAAATACATAAATAAATAAATACAGGACCAAAGAGTGGATGTTCATATAAGGACCCAGAAAGAAGATACTGTCTGAAATTCAAGGAAAGAGGACTTGGGAGGTGCCAGCCATGTACCACATCCATGTTGGGCACCCAGTCTCAGGCACATAGGACAATGAATTAGCCTCTGACCTTAAATCCACTAGCTGGGTTGATTGCTACAGTAGCTCCAGCCAATACCATGGTTGTGATAAGGGCTGGACAGACCCAAGTGGGGAAGTCAGACCGGGGGGGGGGGGGGTGTCAACCTAGGTTTACAATGCAAATCTGCACAGGTTCTGCTTGTAGAAGCATCTGAAACACGGAGCTAGTTAAAAGCCTGTTTTTCAGGAAAAAGCCACAGGTGTAAGCCTGGGATCTGCAGCTTGGGTGGCTTCATCACTCAGGTGTTGGGGGCATGTTTGAGGATGTGTATGAATCCCCTCCTTGCCAGGAGTGGACTGCACTGTAGGTCAGTGGTTCTATTAAAAAGAGACGGCCTAGTCCATTTGCCCCCCTCCATCCTCCCCATAGTATATGCCCTCGTGTCTGAGGTTATTGAAGACTGCAGATCCAGCTCAGATGTAATCCGGTCATACACTGGGCACAGGACTGGAGACATACAGTATCTTGGCAACAGTGGAGTCAGCATGTCAAAAAACTATGATGGCACTAGCTGGAGAAGGTGGAATAGGACCTCACATTCCACCCTATGACACCAGGAAGGTACAGCTGTGTTGTGTCCCCCAACCCAGCAAGAAGAGAGGGACATAAATGGAACAGTCTCGGGGAGGAGCCCCTCCATCAAGGCAGCATTGATTGCATATAGGTTCTCAGGCAGTCTGTTCATACCTAAACTCACCACACCAGAGCAGCGCTGTCACGAGGCAGCTCTGGTTCCACAGAAACTCCACCATGGGAATGCCACTTCCCAGTGGGCTGGGACCTGGCTCTCCAAGCAGACATGGTTGAGCAAATGCTGAGACTGGGTATTCGACCAGAAACCACTTAAACAGCAGGAGACCTCATCAGAAGTGAGTGTCGCTCTGGATCAGATGTGAGCCTCCAAACCCCTTCCTTCTCCTCTTATTGTCTTCCTCTTTCTGTTCTGAAGCAAGTGTCCACGCAGCCCAGGCTGCCCTTGACTTTGTCATCGTCCTGCCTTGGCCTACTGAGTGCTGGGTTTACGAGTGATGCTTGGTCATGTTTTCAATCTCATGACCTTATTCTTTGTGGGGAACCTCTCCACAGAGATCAGACGGCAAGGGTTCCCAGTCTGATTCAGCTGCTAGATTAAAAACTGTCTTAGAGGTGATGATGCACACCTTTAATCCTAGCACTCAGGAAGTAGAGGAGACAGGGGGAATCTCTGTGAGTTCAAGACCAGCCTTGTCTTCATAGGGAGTTTCTAGGACAACCAGGACTACATAAAGAGACCCTGTCTCAAAAAAAATCTGCCTAACAGTCCCTTGGCTACATGTAGTTCTCTCAAGTGTATCCAATTGGCCTCAAGCTCACTGTGAAGGCAAGGATGAGTCTGGTCTCCCAATCTTCCTGCCTCTACCTTCTCCAGTGCTGGGATTACAGGCTCTACCAAGCCCAGATTCTATGAATTTTAAGTTCCAGGAAATTATCTCAAGTTCTGATGAAAAAAATGGGGCTTGGGAGATGACTCAGTTGGTAAAGCTCTTGCCACATTTCAGGTCTTGAGGACCTTAATTCAGACCTCCAGAACCTAAGTAAAATGCTGGACATGGGAGCTCTCATCTGTAATCCTCACACGGGAGGCAGAGACATGATGCCCTGGAACTCGCCAGTCGGTCAGTCAGTCAGTCTAGCTAAATCGGTGACTTCCAAGTACAATGAGAAACCCTGTCTCAAACATATGGTATACACACCTCTGATTTCCACATGGAAATGCAGAGATGTATACATGAGCCCTCATACACATACATCAACATGCGTGACCACACACACAAGAAAAGGAAAAGGAATGAATAGTAGAAGCATAGTCCCTTCCTCCCTGGAATACCTTGGCAGTCCTGGTGCTGTGCAGCCATTGTGCTGAGGTGAACCCCTATCCTATCAGGAGTTCTGTGGGCATTTCTGCCAGGGGATGAGTCCTGACACTGGTGGCAAGACCTCGGTGCCCTCGGGTCTTCCTGTGTTAGGGTTACTTACGAATCAGAGTGCAGATCTTTATCAGAGCCATGGCTTCTCAGCATCTTAAGACACCCCAACCCCCATCTTACTCTTAGTGTCTCTGTCAATGTTCCTCCAAACATGGAAGGCTCTCCGAGAGAAGTTGCAGCCTCTGCACACACATCCACCTCACCCCTGACATCCAGATCAGCTTCAAGAAGCCTGAGATTTTTTCCAGAGGGAACAAGTATTCAGGGAGCTCAGATGTACCAGTTTGCATAAAGTGATAGATGGCTTGCCTAGCAAACCCTGGGTTCTGTCTGCAGCACAGCCAAAACATGGCAAGGTGGTGCACGTGTATAATCCAGCACTTGGGAGGTGGGAGTTGGAGGAACAGAAGCTCAAGGTTATAGTCAGATCCTTAGCAAATTAAGGCTCTCAAGAAAACCACATTTGGAAAAAGACGAGGATATTCCTATAAATTCACCTCACAGCCTCCCCCAGAACTCACTCACTATGTGTGTCTAGGGAATTACTCTGGTCTCCAATGGAGCAGATCGTTGCATTTGGTCTGCCCACCCTACTTAGTTTGCACAAATCCAGTGAAAGACACTGTTTTTATTCCCAAAATTTCAACCTACAGTCAGTTGGTTATTTCATTTACTGTAATGAAGTCTCTGTCCAAGTCAACAGAGAGGTCGGGTAATCTTGCCTCTGGATGCATATGGTCTTGCTGAGAACTCACTTAAAGGACCTGTGTCATGCGCCACCTAGTGGAGGCGATGGGAAAGGCATGCCTGTCCTGCAGACCTACTTACCAGAAGCAGCTGAGGTAGATGAGGCTTTGCTTCAGCCACTTGATTGGTGGGAAATGTAAAGAAAATGCACTATTTTACCTATCATAGATGATAGCAGTGAGATGCTTTGGGAAATGTACCCATTGTCTCCAGTATGTCCTTTGGGAAAAGTCTTTCTCCAGCATTTAAGATGAAGACCTTTCTTAGATGAAGGAAGAAAGCAAGGGAATCTGGGGTTCCATCAGGTCTGCTTCCTGTATCATTCTGAGGGCTTCCTCTGAAGGTCAAAGGAGCAATGGGGGTTTGAGGAACCAGCCTGAGCGGCTCTGCAGCTTGAAGACGGGAGAGAGGAGTGACTTCTGATTCCAACCCCAGATGCTCTAGCTCCAGGACAGAGGGAAAGAAACCAAACTGCGCCCCCTCTGGGGCGGAGTCTTCCCTTGATGAAGGAGCGGTCATCCAGGTTTGAACATTCTTCCTGGAGAAGCAAACAGAAAACTGCAAAACAAATAAAGAAAACTACTTAAGAGATTCAGTCGTCACCGCTCGCGGTCCAGCACTCTGGGGGATCGTAAATGTGCCATTCCGCGAAGACTGCTTAAGTGCAGATTTCATCTTCGCTGACTTTAAGAGGAAACTGATGCCCAGAGAGAAGTGTATGACAGCCTCTAGTTGAGAAGGACTGCCCCAGCTCTGCACCCGCATCCAAGGGTTCACTCAGTTACACACCTGCATCCTAAAGTTGACTTGGTGATGTGCCTCTGCCCCTGGATTGACTCAACTATGCACTTACACCCCTGTATTGACTTGGATATGCACCTGCTCCCTGGGTTCACTCAGCTATGCACCTACACGTTGTCTCAGCATTTCTATTGCTGTGATAAAACACCATGACCAAGACAACTAATAAAAGAAAACATTCAATTAAGTTTACTAGTTCAGAAGCCTTCGAAGGCTTCTCTCTCCCAGTCTTGCTGCCTGCAAGATACATCTTTCTCCTCAGGCGGTTTCACTTCTGGTGTGCAGTTTCCTTGGCAGATATCTCATGGTTCCAGCACACAGAAGATTTTGGGAGATCCAACGTAGTCCAGAATTAACATTCAGAGAGTCACGTAATGATCTCTCGGGGCCCTCACAGGGGCTCCTCTGCCAGACACCTAGCCTCAGCGGCTCTCCTCAACTACAGGGTTAGATTCTGGACCCTTTATCCGTGTATCCTTCTTTACTCAAAAGCCAGAGCCACATGGACAACACTGCTGTGTTCAGCCACCTGCTAGGAGGTTACCCTGGCCCCTTGAAACCCTTCTGTGGAGGAACAAGGTTTGTAGTTCCTTCTAGTAACAGAAAATCCCTTAGGCCTTTTCTTCTCACAAGTGGGAAGTTCACTGGGTGCGGCTTACCCTGAGGGCACCGCTCTCTAATACTGGGATTTAGAGCAGGCCTCCCCTTCATTCTCTTATCTCAGCGCAAGCCTTGGCCCAACATTAAATTTCTCTGGTGCTCATTTTTCTCTTCAAACTACATTTGTATTTTCACTGTAGAGCTGCAGAAGTCTGATTACTAATGACCGTTCCACAAAGTCAGTGTTAGGTTGCTTTGAAATCTCCTCCAACAAAGAAATTAGTTTGTCCATTGCTTTTCAGTTCAGCCTCAGGCAAATTCTTAGGACAAGGATTGAAGCGAAACACATTTTTTTTTTTCTGTTAAAATGCCACAAGTGTGGGCTCCAGCCCAGTTGCTAATACTCTTCCCCTCTGAGAAACCTCGTTGGGCCTCCATTAGTGTACGTGGCTCTCAGTGCCACTATCCTAGCTCCTCCTAGGATGGTCCATTTAGCTCTGCTAAATTCGGCATTTAGCATCCAACCACCTTTCTAGTTCCAAAGTCCCAAAGTCTTCCACAGTCCTCAAAAAAAAGAAAAAAAAAATCACATAGGGCTCTTGCAGAAATAACCCACTTCCTCCTACCAGTTTCAGAGTTTATATTGCTGTGATAAAACATCATGATCAAAGGAACTCATAAAAGATGGCATTTAATTGGGGCTCACAGTTTCACAGGATTGGAGTCAACGACGGCAGAGTTAAGGTGCTGCAGCTGACAGCTCACATCTTGAGCCACATGTAAGGAGAACAGAGAGAGAGGGGACAGAGAGAGGAGAGAGAGAGAGGGGGGGGGGAACAAGTGCGCAGTGGGTGTGAGTCTTTTAAACCTCAAAGCCCACACCCAGTGACACGCCTCCTCCAAGGCCTCCTAATCCTTCCATACAGTTCCACCAATTAGGGAACACGTATTCAAACAGATTCTGTGGGGGGCATTCACATTCAAACCCCCACACCTGTGTTGACTCGGTTATGCACCTAGACACCTGGGCTATGGATTGGTACCTGGGAGTCCTTCATTACTTTAAGTGAGCCTCTCCTTTTCCGCTTTCATCCTCAAGTTGCTTTTGTTATTTCCCTTAAAACCTAATGTCTGTGTAGCCATCTGTTTTACTTCTTTGATTTTCATCTATCTCTTAGGAAGCTGGTAACGTGATACCAATAAGAAGGGCTGTGAAAAAAACAGTATTGGATGCTCAACGATTTAAGGTCGTCTCCAGAAAGATGCTTAAAGGTTCAGAGCTTACCAGGCCCACTCTATCTGCTTTTGCCACTAATCCTCACTGTAAAAACCAAATACATCTTTGTATTTCTGGTTAATTTTTCAACCTGCTCTCCTGGAGTGGCCCCACAGCTCCATGCCACAGTCGTAGCATGTCACGGCAGGAGCTGTGCTGTCTGGACATTTCCTCTGCCTAATTAATTCATTGTGAACTGGACCTCACTCAAGTTCTCCAGACACAGGCATGTTCTAGCCAAATAATCAGAATGTAACACAAGTGACCTCTAGTTCACTTCTCAGGGGAGCCCTAGTTCCCCCTTGAAATCTGAAGAGCACTATCTTCCTGCCCACATCTCTGCATACATTCTGGTCTTCCAAACTCCCACCAGAACCTCCCCCTGTTCTCTTCTCTTTGCACTTTGGAGTTTCTCTGTATCTCCAAAATCTTCCATACTCCCACAAATCAGTCCCAGTGACCCATGAATCACACAGCAAGGCCTATCAGAGCAACCAAGCCATTTCTGTTGCCACTTTCCACACAGTTCTGACCTGTCAGGAGCACCCTGCAGGAGGAAGGATTTACTCTGCTGAAGGTTTCAGAGAGATTTCAGTCCATCATCACCAGGAAGGCCTGGTGGAGGGACTCTCTGTCTGTGGCAGTGGGAGCATGTGGGGATCAAGAAGCAGAGAGGGTGCTGGGGCCATGGGTGGAGCTACCGTCTTCAGAAAGCTACCTCCACCAACAAGGCCTCCTCCACAGCTCAAGACATTACCACCAGCTGGAAAACAAGTAGAAGGACAAAAGAACAGTGGGGAGACTTCAAACCCTAACAGTGGCTGTTTAAGTTCAAGGCTAAGTAGGAGGGAGAGAAAGATAAGGCTGAGGGGCCTGAGAGATGGCCCAGCCAATAAAGACACCTGCCAACAAGACTGATGACCTGGGTTTTATCCCCAGTGAAAGGTGAGAACCAGTTACCTGCCACAGGTTGTCCTCTGACTTCCACACATCTGCCATGGCACAGGCAGCATACACACACTGAAATTTAAACATAATAAAACTCTTTTTAAAAATAAACGTAAATATAAGGGTTTGAGTGAAGCTGAATTAAAAAGCAATTTGACAGAAGAACTTCAAGACAGTAATACCAGGACTGTGATAAGCTGATACTACCTAACCCTTCCTGCCCTTCAGGGTTCAGAAGACTCAAGCCAGGTCACACGAGGACTGTAAACATCACAGGACACTGGCAAGAGAGCCTTTAGGGTCCACAGCTGCTGTTACTTAAGTCTTTACCCTCAGTATTGCAAAATATCATGGCCTATGCACCTTGACAAGAAGCAATCTCAATCTCCCTAACATAGATACTTCTGGGCAGATATCATGTTATGTTATTCACAGACACAGGGGTTCCAGCCCAGGCCCCACCTCCATCAGTCAGCTACACAGAGTCATCTGGTGCTTGAAACACAAACACAAATACACCATGTGCTGGACTTTCCTCTATGGGAACACCATCCGTGAGTACCTGCCTCTTGCCATGATTTTTGTTCTAGTTCCATTGCTACCGCTATGATAAAAAACACACTCAACAAAAGCACATGGGAGAGGAAAGAGCTCATTGGTCTTATAATTCCAGGTTACAGTCCATCACTGCGAAGAAGTCAAGGCAGGAACTCAAACAGCTCATCAACAGTTGAGAGAAGAAAGGAACAAATGCACCCATGCTCCTTACTGGCTTGCTTGCTAGTTTTCTTCACTCTTGAACAGTTCAGGGTCCACCGTAGTGAATGGTGCTACCCACAGTAGGCTGAATCTTCCTAAGTCAGTTAACAGTCAAGACAATTCCCTACAGACAAATATGCCCACGGGCCAACCTGATCTAGTAATTCCTCATGGAGTCTGTCCTGCTGTGTGATGCTAACCATCACTCACATCCTGGCTTGGTGCCCGTGAGAGTGTTCCTGGCTGTTGGACACCTACTGGACTGCAGGGAAGGCTAGCAGTACTCTAGTTTCTGGACTTCAAAGGAGATTTCTCCTCCACCATTTCCTTCATGTGACTAGTATTAGTCCCTTCTGATCATCCCTTTGTGCCTGTCATCCACAGCACTCTGTGGACACCGCCATTTGGCTTGGTTCCTGCTTTCATGCACTTCATGAAGTATTTCTCCTGCCTGCTGGTTCCAAAATCCCTGGCTTCTATTGGCAGTCAAGACTGTCCCTGCATCCTCTCTCTTCTGTGGCACAGACATCCTTGTCCGTGTCATAGGTCCCCAATCATCTGACTCTGAATGGCCCTCTGTCTTCCCATGGATGACATTGGTTGCTACAGATTATTTCCTGAGCTTCACCTATGGCTGCTTTGTCTTGTTACCACTGTCCTTGTGGTGCACACAGAGAGTGACTAGGGTGACTCTAAGAATGGTCCTTCCAGTGTGACACCCAGCACGTCTTGTTCTCTCTCATTGGCTTTGTGTTTTCTTCTGCCGTGCCTGCTCACAGTGTTCAGCGGTTTCTGCTCACACAGGGAGAATGCCCCTCTCGTACTGCCATGTCAGTCACTTTGTTGATAATGCATTTGCTCCCATCGTCACCAACGACATGTTAAGCGCTAGGAGTGTATGCCCCAGCCGGCCTGCATGCGACTAAAAAGAGCAATGTATCTGTCCCCTAAGATGGTTAACAGCAGCATGGGGCAGGTGCCAGAGCCTGCAGAGAGGTAATCACAGTGAACACACTCGGAAAACTGGCCTCTGGAGGAGGAGGGTTAGTCTGTGGGAATGTCAGTCACAGACAATAATTCACACTCATCCTTCTGATTGTGGGAGACACTAGGTCCTTTACATTCCCACTTTCATCATGCTATTATGATTTTACTAATGGGAGCTATAGAGATGGCTCAGTGGTGAAGAGTGTGTGGTGCTCTTGCAGAGGACATGTTAAGTCCCCAGTACCCACACTGGGAGGCTCACAAATGCTTGCAATCTGGCTCCAAGGGAATCTGATGCACTCCTCTGCTTGGCAACTGGGTGCTGGGAACTAGACTTAGGTCTTCTAAAGAGCGGTGCATGCTCTTAGCTGCTGAGCCATCTCTTGACTTCAATGTATTAATATTCTTAACTATCTTATTAATCATGTAAATTATATAAATAGATTATTTACTGTGGTATGTATGTACTTGATGATATTTATTAATATAAATTATAAATATTAATAAAATAATAAAATATATTTTCTTAATAGTAGTATATTATTACTAATGCATTAATATCTTTTTGCTTATGTATTAATATATTAAAACATTGGTTTTTATATAATGTATTAATGTGTAATATATTGGTGGTTATACTATTACCACAATCAATTCTCTCTTTTTTTGAGACAGGGTTTCTCTGTGTTGAAGCTCTGGCTGTCCTAAAACTTGCTCTGTAGACCAGGTTGGCCTCAAACTCAGAAATTTGCCTGTCTCTGCCTCTCTAGTGCTGGGATTAAAGATGTGTGCCATCTACCATCAACTCTTATTTTATATCCTTACATCATTTGATAATCATTATATCATTCTTGTTAAAATCATACTGTCACTTTATCATATTCTAATTAATAATAATCAGCATCATTCATATTTTTGAATATCACTACTAGTCATTACTATCTAGAAGCAAGCTCCGTCTTCACATCCTTGGGCTGCTCTGCCCTCTGCTGGCAGTTCCCAGGACTACAGGACTTCGCCCAATCTTCGAGGTCTCCTGTTGTTGAGGTTGAAGGTTCATTCTAAGACCAGTTTCCTCTTCTCTCAAGAGTTTCATAAGTAGGAAACATCACTTCCCACACAGTTTGGAGTCACAGGGTAAAGTAGTAAGTCTGGAAAAGCCCCTGGCTTCCCTGGGTTTTCATAGCCATTGCTGCCCCTCCCCCCGAACCACAGAGTGAGCCAGATGGGCAGGACCTGGTTTAGGGGAGAGTGTCCTAGACAGCCAGACTAGGGAGCTTTCTGTATGAGAAATGGAGACCTGCCCTAACCAACTGAATGACAGCCTAGCAGGGTCCTTAGGCAAGTCTCCAGCTCTGAGCAGATGGCCCCATCTGTTCTGTTCCTTTTTTGTGCTCTGTTCTTACAGGGAGTCTCATACAATTTGAATGCAATTACTTGCTTCCCTTAGTGAGTTAATAAATCCCTAAAGAGTTCCTGGCAATTATAGTGGTGCCTAGGCTCTTACACCATATCTGAGCTTAGAGAACATTCTGGGTAACAGTCTATGGAGGGGGTGGGACAACCTAGCAACTGCAGAGCTACACAGAGCATCTGATCCTACGGTGGCAGGACAGCTTCTTCTGTAGACCATGGCTTCCTCTGTTGACCTTTAGAAACTTCATAAACATTTGCAGAACGCCAAAGATGTGACTGTTCACAAGGCAGACATTCTGTGAGTTGCTCTAGGACACTTTACTGGGGAGGTGCAGGAGAATGGATTTGGACTCTTTACAGAAGGCTATGACCAACCATCCTCAGCTTAAAATTCAACATCCAACCTCTTACTTAGGGTACCATGGCCTTGACATACCTCAGCAGAGGTATGGAGGATGCTACATCCCATGTCCAGGTATCCAGAGCTCTGGAAACCATTGTAAGTTGGCAGTTATGATGAACCCAAATAGCCAACCGTGGAGCCAAAACAGCCAGGAAAAACTCAGGGTGCCCAAGAAGAAAACTCTCATGGGTGCAAGTGTCAAGCTCTCCTGCCACCCTGGATGGTATCAGCAAACTTTAGTTCCTTGAAGGCACTAAATGGATGAAGTTTTTGGAGAAGAGGAGTGAGCTGGAGAGAGTGTTTCATAAACACAGGAGGGCCCTGAGTGAGGTGACACCGCAGGTCACTGTGATGGTCACAACAGTTCAGAGCTCATAGGCAGCAGTAAGAGCCTTCAACGCCAAAACGAACTCCCTCCTTCCAATCTGTGCATCACCAACTCAGTGAGGACAGAAGAACAGCCTGCAGTCATGAGCCGGGGGCCAATGGCTTCAAAATGTGACTCCCAACAGGTATGGGCTCAAATCAAGCATCAGAAAAATGCAATCAAAAGAAGGCAGAGGCAGGAAGGTTGCTAGGAGTTCAGAGCCATCTTGAGCTACAGAGCGTGTTCCAGGCCAGTCACAGTTGCAATGTGAGACCCTGTCTCAAAAAAATAATCAGGAAAAAATCAGGATCTGGGAAGATGACTCCGGCAGTCAAGAGCTTGCTTGCTGCACAGGCATGAGGACCTGAGTTGGGTCCCTGCAACCATATAAAGAGCCAGATATAGTGACATGCATCTGTGACCTCAAAGCTGGAGAAGCAGAAATGAGATGCTTGCAGCTTGCTGGCCAGCCAGACTGGCCTAATCGGTGAACTTCACCTGTCTCAACAAGGTGGAGGGTGATTGAGAAAGACACCCAAAACTAGCTTCTGGCCTCCACATGCATGTATGTGTGCATGTGCCACACACACACACACACAGAGAGAGAGAGAGAGACAGAGACAGACAGAGAGAGAGAGAGAGAGAGAGAGAGAGAGAGAGAGAGATCAAAACACATCCAGATTTCCCTAACCGTGTTGGCAAGAAGGTAGGGACAGGGAACTGGGTCACTGCTGGCAGAAATTTGAGAAAGTACTCAGAAGACAAACAGTAAAACTCCCATATGAGGTTACCAACTCCACTCCTGAAATCCTCCCTGCACATGACAGCTTATGACCGTGTTAGCACCGTTCACAACAGCTGAGAAGTGGAAACAGCCTTCAAGTCTATCAGACACAAATAAAGAAAATGCCATCTACACACAGAGCAAACTAAATTCCCACCGTGAAAACTGGACATCCTGTCACACCCATGACACTGGGAATGAGCCTGGAGGGCGCCATGCTGAGTGGAGCAGCCTGTATCTCCAAAGGTTTAGTGGTTGGAACACATCAGTGTATACCTCCAGACCAGAGGCCAGCAGGGAGTAAACTACAGAGAGAATAGCATCGCTATCCTGAGGGCTGGGAAACCCCAGATGGAGCAGCTGGGTCTGGTGACAAGCACATACAATCTCAACTATTCAGGAAACAAAGGAGGATCTTTTGAGCCCAGGAAGTGGAGGCAAGTCGGAGCAATAGCAATACTGTGAGACCCTGTTGAAAGAGAGAGTCTGCAGGCTTCAGGTAAGATACAACCACTGGTACAACAGTGGCACGAATGCTCCACGGTAACCAATAGCTGTCTGATTAGAGGACTGCCTCATGGGAGAGAGTTCGTACTTGGTGCTGTAAACCTGGCTAGAAATCTGTAGCTGGGGAGATCACAGGCCCAAGCAGGGGACCCTATTACTGTTGTTTTGCTAAATGAATATGTTGTGAAACTGTCTGCCGAATATTTATGTTCATACACATAGAATAGTGATGCTCTCAAGCCTGACCAGAGACGTTTGGTTCTTTTTTCCCCGCAGTGGGCAATGGCTAATGCAGAAACTCTTAGCTGGTCAAAGTGTTGAAATTAAATGGCTGTTAAGACATCAGCCCTAAAAGGGAAATCTATATCAAACCTCATTCTGCCAAGACTCAGGGAACATCACAGAAGAGGGGACAGAAATCACCTCAGAGCAGGAGGATGGAGAAGACAGCTGTGGAACTGTCTTCTGGACACAGGGACGCTGTATGCATGAACTCACAGCAGTTATGGTTGCCTGGACAAGAGACACACAATGTTGACTCTGAGAACATTCCAGCATGAGTAAGGGATGGACATACAAGGTTCCATGCCCAGCTGTGATGCCACTGGCAGTAAAGGCTGCTGGGAGGTGGAAAGTGACTTTTCCTCAGTGAGAAAGCCTCTGGTAAGCCGCCCGTGATTCAGTAAATAGATTCATACTCGTGTTCACGCAAGGAAGCCTATTTAAATGCAATAGATTGTTCGAAATAAATAGATAAGGGCCCGAGATAGCTCAGGGAGTAGAGGTACTTGTTACCAACCAAGGAGGAAGGGAGGGAGGGAGGGAGGGGAGGGAGAGGGAGAGAGAGAGAGAGAGAGAGAGAGAGAGGAGAGAGAGAGAGAGAGAGAGAGAGAGAATAAATAAATGAATAAGGAAACAGAGCGACATGTTGGGATGAAGGATTCCAGAGGAAAGGGGAGGGAGCAAAAGCACTATATACATGAGTGGAATTGTCGAAAAATAAATAAAACTTCTTTTTAAAAAGAAAAAAAAGCCACCCATACCTGCAGCGGCCCATTTGGCTGTGTCTTCACGACAGGCAGAAAACCATACCACCATACCTGCTATCCCTTAAACAGCAACAGGGATCCACTCACGGGAGTGGAGACACCATCCGGGGGGAAACCTCAGCACCACTGCATTGGAGAAGTTCCCAGCACCTGAGTTAGGAGGCCCTCTGCCCTACGGAACCAAGCTGAGCTGAGATTCAGATTCTGACTGGCAGTAGCCTCCGATGAGTGGGCACTGAGTGGAGAAGGGAGGAAATGGCCAGAGACCGAGTGGTCAAACAGGCGTGGCAGGGAAAGGGATCCCATTGTAGGTGTGAGAGTGGGGTGAGTTTGCACCCACAGGAGAAGAGTGGAGAGCCCAACCCCAGAGGCTGATATAGGCGTGGAGAAACTGAGGCGGAACAGGCCTGGGAATGTGAATGGCATGCTTACAGAGAGCAACCAAATGCTCTCTGTAGGAACAGGATGGTGACTCATTTACTCTCCTCTTTGTTGTTGCTAATAAGACATTATGGGTGACTTGAAAAATTAGAATATAAAATAAATGTCATCAGGGAACATTAAACAATGAAAGTATGTACATGTGACCAAGATGGTGTTCTCGTGGGTCACATGGTCAGCAGAGATCGCAGATGATCATTGCACTGGTCTCTTGGGACGTCCCTAACTATCTGGATCTCAGGCGCCAATAAGGTGGAGACAAACAAACAAGCAAACAAAAACCAGGAACAACACTGTAAAAAACAGAGGGATGCTCAGCTGAGCCATCAGGAAGTCAATGCATGCAGAAAACATGAGGATCTGGAGGACCCACAGAAAGTCACAAGGAAGTGACTGCATGCGGACTAGCACCTGACCCTGGACAGGGACATAAAAGCCCCAGGCTCAGAAGGCTCCACACTTGCACACTTCCCTCTACTCCTGCATCTCTGACCTACTCCATCCTCAACCCAACATCAGAACCATGACCTGCTGTGGCTGTTCTGGAGGCTGTGGCTCCAGCTGTGGGGGCTGTGGCTCCTGCTGCTGCAAGCCTGTGTGCTGCTGTGTGCCTACCTGTTCCTGCTCCAGCTGTGGGGGCTGTGGCTCCTGTGGGGGCTGCAAAGGAGGTTGTAGCTCCTGTGGGGGCTGTGGTTCCTGTGGGGGTTGTGGCTCCTGTGGGGGCTGCAAGGGAGGCTGTAGCTGCTGTGGGGGCTGTGGTTCCTGTGGAGGCTGCAAGGGAGGCTGTGGCTCCTGTGGGGGCTGCAAGGGAGGCTGTAGCTCCTGTGGGGGCTGTGGTTCCTGTGGAGGCTGCAAGGGAGGCTGTGGCTCCTGTGGGGGCTGCAAGGGAGGCTGTGGCTCCTGTGGGGGCTGCAAGGGAGGCTGTAGCTCCTGTGGGGGCTGTGGTTCCTGTGGAGGCTGCAAGGGAGGCTGTGGCTCCTGTGGAGGCTGTGGCTCCTGTGGAGGCTGCAAAGGAGGCTGTGGTTCCTGTGGGGGCTGTTGCCAATCCAGCTGCTGCAAGCCCTGCTGCTCTTCAGGCTGTGGGTCCTGCTGCCAGTCCAGCTGCTGCAAGCCCTGCTGCTGCCAGTCCAGCTGCTGCAAGCCCTGCTGCTGCCAGTCCAGCTGCTGCAAGCCCTGCTGCTGCCAGTCCAGCTGCTGCAAGCCCTGCTGCTGTCAGTCTAGCTGCTGTGCCCCTGTATGCTGCCAGTGCAAAATCTGACCTTTGAACTTAGGCCTTCAGTTTTCTCAATGTTCCATGACATCTGGTGTCCCTGAAGTAGCTCCTCTCTACAGACTCTCCTGCAGATACCTGTAATCCCTCCCCACCTTTCCCCCATGTCCTCATCTCCTTCCCTGGCAGAACCCTCCAGCTAGGTCTTGTCTCCGCCCTCCCCTTGGACAAACCTATTTCATAGTCCCGGGAAGTGGTCCCCTGTAAAGGCAGCTAGCTATCTGGCGGCCAACGGTTGAAGGGTCACTATCTGCCTCTTTGGGGCTGCTGAGAACCAGGGTCTGAGCCACGGGGGTCTGGCCCCTGAGTCTTCCAAGCCACTTCCTTTATCTCTGTGACTCATTTTCTACAACCTTTTCTAGGACCTTCCTGCTGCTTCCTACTGCGCCTGCTTGAATAAATAAAACAACAAACAAATTTTTTTTGCGTTTGACTGTACTGTTTAGGGGCAGTATGAACAGATGTGTGTGAGTACACGTGTTTAAGGGCAGTGTGCACAGATATCTGTGTGTGTGTATGTGGAAGCTATGGGTTGATCTTGGTTGCCATTCCTCATGGCTGCTGTGGTGATCAGCTGCTGTCAGTTTGACAGAATTTAGAATCACCTAGGAACTAGGCCCCCAGACCAACTTGTGAGGGGCTATTGAGATTGAGGGTAACCTCTGAAAGTGTCTGTGGAGGCTTGCCTTTAACACTTCAGTTGATGTGGGAAGACCCATCTTAACTGTCTACGTAGAGTATTCCACTCATTCATCCATCACTCTCTGTCTTCTGAAGTTTTTAAAGGATGTGACCGCGGCTCCCTTGGCTTCCCCACCATGACAACTACACTCTTTGAAGCTTTGGAACCTGCCCTGGAAATCGTTTTTGTAGACCAAGCTGGGGTCAAACTCACAGAGATCCGCCTGCTTCTGCCTCCCGAGTGCTGGGATTAAAGGTGTGCGCCACCACCGCCCTGTGATGAATACACTTTTGATCCGTAGACCAAAATAAACCATTTTTCCCTTAAGATGCCCCCAGGATACTTTATCATGGTTACAGGAAAGGAATCAAGACAGCCATTCACCTTGGTTTTGAGGCAGGGTTTCCTCTCACTGGGACCTGGGATTCTCTGATTGGGTTAGACTGTTTGACCACTGAGTTTCTAAGAGTCCTCCTGTCTCTACCTGAGAGAAAAACCAACAATCACAAATCTTTGGTTAGAACACAAAGAGGTCTTCAATGTAATGGGGTACGGGTATCCCTGAGAAACAAGTGGCTCGTCATGGTGCATTGGGTGGTGACAAAAAGCTCTCAGCAGGGTACTGGGGATGACAGGAGCAGTGAGTGTAATGTGGAATGCCTGTCTGCAGTTAGGAACACCCTCTGTCTTTCCAAAGAATAGTGCAGATAGTTCAAAGACACCACATTTGCTAAGTGAGAAACAGAACAAGATGTAGAAACACAGTGGATACAATGAACGTGCTGAAGAGCTGCAGCCAGTTCGATTCCTGGGGCTTGTTGTCTGAAGTAGAGCCTACTTAACTAGTTCCAGGACAATGAGAGACCCTGACACAAGACAGAGGAACCAGAGAAATAAAGACCAAGCTGTACACTAGCCTCACACACATGCACACATGCACACATGCACACATGCACACATGCACACACACACACACACACAAACAGGGGGTGGGGGACAGAAAACACTAGAGATCTCAGAGACTTAAAGCTATGACAGTATCAAAATACTTCCATATAAAAGGACTGTCACATTAGGGGGAAAATTGTAGGCAGAGTTTCCCAAAACACACACACACACACACACACACATTTGGGGGAAAATTGTAGGCAGAGTTTCCCAACCCAGCAGCACTTCCAAATAACCACACAAAAACATAATAATAATTATAAATGCTCAGCTGATAGCTCAGGCTTGTTACTAGCTAACTTATTTTTAAATATTTATTTATTTATTATGTATACAATATTCTGTCTTGTGTGTATGCCTGGAGGCCAGAAGAGGGCACCAGACCCAATTAGAGATGGTTATGAGCCACCATATGGTTGCTGGGAATTGAACTCAGGACCTTTGGAAGAGCAGGCAATGCTCTTAACCTCTGAGCCATCTCTCCAGCCCACTAGCTAACTTTTACATTTAAATTAACCCATATTTCTTATCTACACTTTGCCACATGGCTTGTACCTTTTCTTAATACAGCATGCTCATCTTGCTTCTTGCTGTGTCTTCTGCCAATCCATCTCTCTTCCTAGGCCTTAGCTTGGTTGTCCCACCTATACTTTCTGCCTGGCTACCAGTCAACAGATTGTTATTAACAATGGGAGCAACAGGTTTTCACAGTGTACAGGATTATTCCACAGCAGAAAATAAATGGGGGAAAAAATACAACTAGGGGCTAGAGAGATGGCTCAGTGGTTAAGAGGTCCTGAGTTCAATTCCCAGCAACCACATGATGGGTCCCAACTCTCTGTAATGGGATCTGATGCCCTGTTCTGGCCTGAAGGCAAACATGCAGACAGAACACTGTATACATAATACATTAATAAATAGTCAAACTTATAAATAAAATCAACTAAAACACAGCCCAGAGAGAACAAGAAATGACTGAGATGTCGGTGTGTCCGTTTAAATGTGTGTAGAAAGCCACAGGTCAACAAAAAGGCAAAACATGGCTTAACAAGTTCACTCCCTACCATCAACCAGACATACAGGTGCATAGAAAACGTGGGTACCAGCATGCAGCAGTCTTCCCCATACAAACCGGAAAGACTGATGGAGGAGTGTCTATGTGTTACTTTCATTATTAATAAAGATACTGCCTTGGCCCTTTAAGAGACAGAAAATTAGGTAGGCGGAGTAGACAGAACAGAATTGTGGGAACAAGGAAGCAGAGTTGGGGAGACGCTTCAGGCAGTCGCCAGAGTGAGTCTCCATGCTGCTCCTCTCCGAGATGGACGCAGGTTAAGATCTCTCCTGGTAAGCCACATCTCGTGGTGCTACACAGATTACTAAATATGGGTTAAAGGAAGATGTGAGAATTAGCCAATAAGAGGCTGAAACTATGGGCCAGGCAGTGTTTTAAAAGAATACAGTTTCCGTGTAATTATTTTGGGTAAAGCTAGCCGGGTGGCGGGACACAGCCCCGCCGCTTCCTTCTACAAAAGACCCCAAATGTTTACCAACCAGTGAATGAATAAACGAAATAAGGAAGGTGCAAATGAGAGAACATCACAGAGCAATGAAGAGTGAATACTGACTGATCATTTCCAAGGGTGGCACTATTCCTTGGGCGAGGGGTCATGCTCTCTGCTCCTGACGGTGGATGCGATACGACCGACTGTTTGAAGTTCCTGTCCTGAGTTCTCCACAGTGAAGGACTGTAACTTGAAACTGCAAGTTGAAACAAAGCTGCATTTTGTCAGGGTAGTTCACCACTGCAACAGAAATGAAACTAAAATTGTCAGGTACAATGAGACCTTCTCATGGGGAAACAAGCAAGAGCCCCAGATTCACCAGGTTCAAGGAGTCAACACACATAGACTGGGAGCAAACACAGAAAGGCACATGGCCTCCCCAAGGGACAATTCAACTGATTCCCAAAAGCAAACCAGCAGGGCAATGCCTGGAGCTCTAAGGAAAACAGCCACCATTCCTGTGGAGAGATATCCCCAGACAGCTCCTAGCAGGTGGTGGGGCTGAGCACATAAGGCAGGAAAAAAGGGAGCTGAGCTCCACCGGAAGGACTGGCAGTGTGGAAGGAGCAGGAGTAGGGGTCTTGGGAGCATGTGAGTATCTGAATAAACAGGGATCTTCAAGCACAGAAAAACAGGAGGGAAACCCCCATATCACATGGGTGGCCGTGCTGGGCTGGGCTAGAGCTGCTTCCAACTCTGACCATGCCCTCAGATGGGTAGGTAGGTCGACAGGCACAGGGCTGTGTTTGAAAGTGTGGAGGGCTGCCGGCGAAGGGGGGCTGTGGGGCTAGAGTGGTGCTCAGTGTACAGTACAGTACTGGATTCTATCTAAGCACACTAAAATAAAATGAGAGAGGAAACTCGTGTGTGTGTGTGTGTGTGTGTGTGTGTGTGTGTGTGTGTGTGTGTGTGTGTATGTGTGTGTGTGTATGTGTGTATGTAACTTCT
This sequence comes from Arvicola amphibius, assembly GCF_903992535.2. NCBI lineage: Eukaryota > Metazoa > Chordata > Mammalia > Rodentia > Cricetidae > Arvicola > Arvicola amphibius. The sequence goes on along the minus strand of NC_052047.1, from coordinate 144,065,117 downwards.
GAGTGAGTCACAGAACAAAGCAAGAACCACCAACCCTCAGAAAATGCATTCTTTTATTTCCTGCACTCTTGCTTGGGAGGCAGAGGCAGGGATCTATGAAATTAAGGCCAGCCTGGGCTACAGAACCAGTTCCAGGACAGCCAAGACTACGTAGAGAAACACTGTCTCAAAAAAAACAAAACAAGCCGGGCGATGGTGGCACACGCCTTTAATCCCAGCACTCGGGAGGCAGAGGCAGGCGGATCTCTGTGAGTTCGAGACCAGCCTGGTCTACAGAGCTAGTTCCAGAACAGGCTCCAAAGCCAAAGGGAAACCCTGTCTCAAAAAAACAAACAAAAAAACCCAAAATACAAACCAAAACAAACAAACAAATCTCTGAAAATTCCATCTGAGAGAGCAGGAAAGTAGAATGTGGTAGCACATGAGTTTAAAACTAGCAAGGGCTACAAGACAAGACACTGTCATAAAACAAAAAAATCAGAAAGGGAGTGTGGGTTCTGAAGAAATTGCTCAGTGATTAAGAGTGCCTACTGCTCTCCCTCCAAGAACCGAAGTTTGGTTCCTAGCACCCACCCTGAGTTGCTCATAATTGCCTGTAACTGCAGTTCTAAGGGATCTGATGTCTCAGGCACACACACACACACACACACACACACACTTAAAATTAAATGGAAAAGGCGAAAGATGAAGCCAAGTTGGAAGAGTGTTGGCTTAGCATGTATGAAGTCCTGGGTTCAATCCCCAGCACCTCAGAAACAGGGAAGAAGAGATAAAGGGGCGATGGAAGGAAAAAGAGAGGGGTTGAGACTGAAATGGGGCAGTTAAATGCCAAGGACTGTAAGGACAAGTTTGATTAGGTCCAAAGTTGAATAGGTCCACTCAGCTCACCAGGTAAAGAACAGATCCCAGACAGGGAGGTGAATTTTGCACTGCAACTCAGACAGGGTCAGCTGGGGAGGAAAAAGACACAGGAAGGAGGATGAGGGGGATGGACTAGAACACCCACAACCTGACAGGATGCATCTTCCCATCAGTGCAGCTCCTGGGGAGAAATGTCAGTAAAGCTACAGGCATCACCTGGAAAGAGGACGGGCACATACTAAGTTTATATGTACAGACTAACAGAGCCTTAAATTCCAGAATTAAAATAATTTTGTTTGTTTTGTGAAACAGGATCTTATTATGTGAGACAGGCTAGCCTTGACCTGACCCTCTTCTGACTGCAATATCTTTTGGGTTTTTTTAAGATTTATTTTATTTTTTATTTATAGGTGCTGGTGTCTTTGGTGGCCAAAAGAAGGTGTCAGATCCCTTGGTGCTGGAGTGATGTGCAGATGTGAGCACCTGACATTGGTGGGAGAAACTGAACTCAAGTCCTCTTCAAGAACAGCGAGTGCACTTAACCACTGAACCATTTCTTGAGTCCCTGGGATATCTGTTTCTTACTAGTGTTGTAACAAGTAACCACCAATTCCCTACAAATTGTCCCTCCTACTCCTCCACATACTATGCATGCAGGTACATGCGCACACCACACACATACACACACACACACACACACACACACACACACACACACACACACAATGTAATAAAATGGAAAAGGAAAGAATTAGAATAAATAGTATTTCATCTTTAAAAGAAACAGATGGGAGGCTGGAGTGATGGCTCAGAGGTTAAAAGCGCTTGTTCTTGCAGAGGACCCAGGTTCGGTTCCAAGCACCCACGTGATAGATTGCAACCATCCCTTACTCCGCCCCAGGGAATCCAGATACTTCTGCACTCTGCAGGCACCAGGCATACATGTTGGGTCCTACATGGATTGTGATGACTATTCTTGGCTGTCAACTTGATTACATCTGGAATTAGCTAAAACACAAGCAATTGGATACATCTGCGAGGGATTTTTCTTGATTGGAACATGTGAGGTTGGAAGACCCACCCTACATCCAGATCGTTTGAGGTGACAAGATCCAAGTTAAATCTGGGGCCACATCTTCTGATGGTAGCCTATATAAAGGACACGGAAGAGGGAAGCATTTGCTCTTTGCCTGCTTGCCCTCACTCTTGACGGCAAGTCCATTCCTTTACTGATATTAGAGCTTCAGGATTCCAGCATATACTACAGACCGGCTGAGACATCTTGCCTCGTGGTCTGAACAAATATTGGATTCTTAGACTTTCTGTCGCGAGAGAGGCAGCCATTGTTGGACTAGTCAGACTACTATATGTAAAGTCATTCTATGGGTTCTGTTTGTCTAGAAAATCCTAACTAATACACAAACAAAACACTCAAACACATATGATAAATAAATGAAAAATAAGAATTTTAACAAAGGAAAAAATAAATAGAGCAGGCTGGGAGATGATTCAGTAGTTGGTAAAATGGTCATGACACAAACATAGGATCTAAGTTTAGTCCCCAGAAACGACATACAAAAGCCAAGCACCATGGCATGTACCTGCAATCCCAGTACTGATGGGCTGGAGAGGGGCAGGTCCCTGGAGCTCACTGACCTACCAGCCTAACCTAATCATCAAGCTCCAAGCCTGTGAGAGACTGTCTCAAAAACCACAAAGAGTGGATGGCACCTGAAGAACAACACCGAAGGTCATCCTCTGACTCCACAGGTACACGTACACACATGTGCACTCACAACAGAGAGAGAGAGAGAGAGAGAGAGAGAGAGAGAGAGAGAGAGAGGGAGAATATTAATTAGATATGTCATATTCATTTATTCTGTGGATTATTTGTTTAATGACACAAAGATGTGTTGCATTCTTTTATGTTGCTGTGTTTCTTTGCCTGCCTAAAACACACAACTGGTCTAATAAAGAGGTGAATGGCCAATAGCTAAGCAAGATGGAGAAATAAGCAGGGCTGGTGGGCAGAGAGAATAAATAGGAGGAGAAATTTGGGGAAGAGAGAGAGAGGAAAGAGAAAAGGAGGAGAGGAGAACATCAGAGGCCAGTCACACAGCCAATCATAGAGTAAGAGGGAAAAAAAGATATACAGAATAAAGAAAAGTTTAAAAAAAAAAGCCCAGAGGGTTGCTGGAGAGATGGCTCAGTGGTTAAGAGCACTGACTGTTCTTCCAGAGGACCTGAGTTCAATTCCCAGCAACCACATGGTGGCTCACAACCATCTGTAATGAGATCTGGCACCCTCGTCTGGCCTGCAGGCATACATGGAGGCAGACTGTTGTATACATAATAAATAAATAAAATAAAAAAGAAGTCCAGAGGCAAAATGTAATTAAAGAGAAATGAGATCATATAAGTTAGAAAAGCTGGCTAGAAACAAGTCAAGCTAAGGCCAAGCATTTATAAGTAATAATAAGTCTCTGTTTATTTATTTGGGAGCTGGATGGTGATCCCCCAAAGGGAAAAAAAATGAAAGAGAGGGAGAAATGGAAACAGAGCAAAATAAGAAAATAATTGCTACCAAACTTAATGGAAAGTGTCTCCCCCACTGTAGACACTGCTAGACACAACACCCAAGAGCAAGTTCCACAAAACAACCCAGGACTGAGTAATTCCTGCCATGTACAAACTGTTCCAGAAGTAAACAATTTGAGATCAGGTCCACCTGCTTACATGGCTGGGGACTTGTGTGTACTACACACTGAAAGAGGCAGGAGCAGCAGGAGGAATCAGAACCATAAAGACCCCTGATATAGAAGGCTGCTCAAAAAATTGTATGTCAGTAACCATCTTGAAATGTATAAAACAAATCAAAATGCCCTCAAGCAGTATATAGTGCACACAAATAATCCCTGCACTCAGGAGGTGGAGACAAGTGTCTCACGAATTTGAGGCAAGCCTGAGCTACACAGGGAGACCTATCTTAACCCCTCAAAAAAAATTACAGACCAATTATACAACATGCAAGTTATAATAACCTCCATACCATGTGCCTCAGTAGGACAAGGGTTATCCACAGTTTAAAGTCAATCTATCATTCACCACACTGAGTAAAAGGGATAGCAGAGCAAAGAAAGCCATCATATATATATATGACTTTTTTTTAAACTTTTCTTTATTCTGTATATCTTTTTTCCCTCTTACTCTATGATTAGCTGTGTGACTGGCCTCTGATGTTCTCCTCTCCTCCTTTTCTCTTTCCTCTCTCTCTCTTCCCCAAATTTCTCCTCCTATTTATTCTCTCTGCCTATATATATATATATATATATATATATAGAGAGAGAGAGAGAGAGAGAGAGAGAGAGGATATAGGAAAGTGACAAGTTAGAGACAAAGGGCCCTTTCTTAAACTGATAAACTTTACCACCCAGATAGTACAATATCCATTTTGCTTTGTAAATGTTAGACATGTTACCTGCAAAATCTGGAATAAGGCAAAGATGCCACTGTGCCTGTGCGACCCTGTCCGTGTCAATCACAGCAAAACAGATGCTGCAAAGGTTGGAAGGGAACAAATGCTTTCCAACTTTCACTTTTAAAAAGTGTCAGCCAGGAAGTGGTGGTGCATGCCTTTAATCCCAGCACTCAGGAAGCAGAGACAGGTGGATCTCTGTGAGTTTGAGGCCAGCCAGGTCTACAGAGTGAGTTCCAGGACAGGCTCCAAAAACTACACAGAGAAACCCTGCCTCGGGAAAAAAAAAAGTGTCAATACAAAAATAAAGAGACTCTACAGATAAATTATTAGTATTAAAAATAAAACTTGGGGCTAAGGAGATAACTATATTGGCAAAGTACTACCCTCACCAGCATGAGAACCCAGGTTTGATTCCCCCAAACCACCTAAAAAGCCTGGTATTGGGACACACGCATATAACTACAGCATTGGGGAGGTGGAAGCGGCAAGACTTCTGGGCTCATTCAGCTAACCTAGCCTAATAGAAGAGTTCCAGGCCAGTTAGAGACCCTGTCTCAAAAACAAGGTGGACAGTTTCTGATGTATGATATCCAGGTTGACCTCTGGCCTCTACATACAGAAGCATACATACATACCTATCCTTTCATATGCACACACAGGCATACACACACAAACAGAACTTTGCAGGGTGAGCACAGCAGCCCACCTATAATCCCAGCATGCCAAAGGCAGAAACAGAGAATCCCCAGCAAGCTGGCTAAATGCACTAGCCAGAATAGCAAGCTCTGGTTGCCACAGGAGACAGTACATCAAGATGAGCAGCAGAGTGATTGAGGAAGACACCTGCAGGCAGCCTCTGAGCATCTGAGTATTCTTCCCCCACAATGTATCCATACACACATATACACAAATAAGTTGCATGCACATACTGTAGGAGTTTGAATGTAATTGGCCCTCATAGTCTCATAGGCACTATTAGGAGGTGTGGCTTGTTGGGGTGGGTATGGCTTTGTTAAAGGAAGTGTGTCACTGTGGGAGGGGGCTTTGAAGTTTCTCCTATGCTCAGGATACCGCCCAGTGTGTCATTTGACTTCCTGTTGACTGCAAGATGTACTCTCATCTCCAGCACTATGTCTGCCTGCACACCACCATGCTCCCCATCATAATGACAATAGACTAAATCTCTGAAACTATAAGCGAGCCACCCCAATTAAATGTTTTCCTTATAAGAGTTGACATGATTATGGTGGCTCTTCACTGTAACAGAAACCCTAACTAAGGCACGTACACAAGCAAAAACAATTTAATTACTCAAATGTGAGTCTGTATTTTACTGAAATGAGCTGGGCTCTTAGGGGCCTTGATCCACTCTGAACACAAGTTGAACTTGCCAGGGAAAACCAAAGACCAATGGGTGGTACGTGAGGGGATGATGATGCAGGAAAACAAGAGAAGTGACCCTAAAAATGGTACAAACAGGAACTAGGAAGTGACCATGTGCAGCCTCACACCTGACCCTGGGCAGGAATATAAAGGGCCCAGGCTCAGGAGGCTCCACACTTGCACACTTCCCTCTACTCCTGCATCTCTGACCTACTCCATCCTCAACCCAACATCAGAACCATGAGCTGCTGTGGCTGTTCTGGAGGCTGTGGCTCCTGTTGCGGGGGCTGTGGCTCCTGCTGTGGGGGCTGTGGCTCCTGCTGCTGCAAGCCTGTGTGCTGCTGTGTGCCTGCCTGTTCCTGCTCCAGCTGTGGAGGCTGCAAGGGTGGCTGTGGCTCCTGTGGAGGCTGTGGTTCCTGTGGGGGCTGCAAGGGAAGCTGTAGCTCCTGTGGGGGCTGTGGTTCCTGTGGGGGTTGTGGCTCCTGTGGAGGCTGCAAGGGAGGCTGTGGCTCCTGTGGAGGCTGCAAGGGAGGTTGTGGTTCCTGTGGGGGTTGCAAGGGAGGCTGTGGCTCCTGTGGAGGCTGCAAGGGAGGCTGTGGCTCCTGTGGGGGCTGCTGCCAATCCAGCTGCTGCAAGCCCTGCTGCTGCCAGTCTAGCTGTTGCAAGCCCTGCTGCTGCCAGTCCAGCTGCTGCAAGCCCTGCTGCTCTTCAGGCTGTGGATCCTGCTGCCAGTCCAGCTGCTGCAAGCCCTGCTGCTGCCAGTCCAGCTGCTGCAAGCCCTGCTGCTGCCAGTCCAGCTGCTGTGCCCCTGTGTGCTGTCAGTGCAAGATCTGATTTTTGGCTTTGCAGCGCTATTTTACCAGATAGGCTCTATCCCTGTCAGGACCTCTATCCCAGGCTTTGCCTGTGATTCCCAGTAAACAAAACCAGTCTCCTCCAAGAGCTCCCTCTCCCTCTCATTCTCCTTCCCCCAAGCATGAAATTTTCCTTTTGGCTTTTTGTTGGTTCAGCTGCTACAAGTGTAGCTTTGGCTCCTTTAGTGGCTACCAGGCTAGTTCTTACAAGACTAGTTGCTATGGGCCTTGAAATCTAGAAAAAATGACTTCTAGGGTTCCCCTGTCACATCTGCAAATCATCCCTGGCCATTTCTGGAGATATCAGTCTCACCCTTTTACATAGGGCTATCCTTGCAGTTAAAGCCTTTCTCAACCCACTCACTCTGAAGCCACTAGAAGCCCCCGTCTCTGCCGTTTAATAATATAATAAAGCCATTGCTCCAGCACCCTATTGCTGTGTTGTGTTTCTTTTCTTCTGGTTGTGGAAGGGTACATTGGGATAACACCTGTGGTCACAGTGCATTTCCAGGTAGACCATAGGCTGTAGTGGCCTTTCAACTGTATTTTAATAAATAAAGACTGCCCAAAGATCTGAGAGTAAAACAGTCCCACTGGTTAGTCTTACAGATCAGATTATGGTAACACACACCTTTAATCTCATTATCCATAAGGACACACACCTTTAATCCCAGTAGCCACACTAGTTGCCATAGAAACTGGGTGGTGCATGCCTTTAATGAGGGTGGTACATGCCTTTAATCCCAGCCCTAGAGAGGAATACAAAATGGGGGAAGACAGCTCTCAGACACAATCCCATTCTGAGATTCTGGGAGGCAGAATCACTGTTTTGGTCTGAGGTAAGAGCCAGTGGCTGGATGTTTTGCTTTTCGGATCTTCAGGTTGAACCTCAATTTCTGACCCTGAGATTTATTAATCATGCTTCAATAGGCCAGTGGGCTGAGTGTCCTCCTTAGCATAGCTCCTCCACTCACTACAGGTGACAGGCAGAAGCATCAGTGACAGCCACTCATCCTTTACTGTGTAACTCCCCCATGCATCTGGGGAAAACGGAGAGAATTAAGGGGACACATCGCCATCTCCGCTGATTATCTCAGCTAATGTTGCTGTCACAAAATGCCACAGACCCAGTGACTTATCAACAAGAGAAGGACGTTCTTCTCATACAGGGATGGTAGTTCAAGTGTGGCAGAATCAGTGCTCTTATGTCTCGCTAAAATATGCATGTATGTGTATGTGCATGTGTGTATACGCACACCTGTATACAGGTGCACATGCAGATCTATGCATATGCAGAGGTCAGAGGCCAATGCTAGGCGTCTTCTTTGATTTCTCTCCAATTTACCTTTTGAGACAGGGTCTCTCTCTCTCCCTGAATCTGAAGCTCACCAGTTCTTCTCACTCACCACAGTGAGCCCCAGAGATCCATACCCACGCGTACCCCAGGGCTAGAATTCTGAGTGCTACATACAGCTACCACAGCTGGCTTCTACATGGCTGCTTGTAGGGCCCGGGTCTGCCCTTGTTTCTGGGGCTCATCTTGAGGACAGTTTTTGGTCAGATGACTAAGCATTCTGTTTGTTCCTGTGCTCCCTCTGCCCCGCCTGGTGATTTGTTGTAGGGCATTGTTGACTCTATTGTTGGTATGGTAATTTCCCACCTGCCTAGGTGGAAGTCCTTGTGCAGCAGTTAGATATGGTAATTTCCCACCTGCCTGGGTGGAATTCCTTGGGCTGGAGTGGGGTATATAAGATTTTCCCCAAGGCTAAATAAACGGCCTTCAACTGATCTCCTTTCAAATGACCCAGGTCTCTTTGTGTGTTCTTTCAATCTCCAGGCCCTTGTCCGACTCGCCTACAGTACAGTGGCGCGCGAACTGTACCGAGGGGATAACACAGAATCGGGTGTTACAGCTGCTGGGGACTGAACTCAGGACCTCATGCTTGTGAAACAAAAGCATTTTACCGACTGTGCCATGTCCCCAGCCCCATGGGGCATCTCATGCAAGTCCCACTGAGAAGGCTCCAACCTCATGACCTAACGTCCACACAATGGAACTGCCTTCTGATTCCATCAGCCTGGGTCTCAACAACAGAAGGGAACCATTCAAACCTGGTCATGCCTAATTCACCAAGGAAAAATCCTGGCTTGGTGTATGCATGCTGCTCTGCCCCTCCCTGCAGTGGCTTGAATGTCAAATATCTCCTTAAGTTCAGGCATTTGAACACTGGGTCCCTGGTTGGTGGCGCTGTTCTGGAAGATTAGAGAGGGATTCTCCTTGGAGTAAATGAGTCCCTGGAGGTAAACCTTGAGATATTACAGCCAAGCTCCACCTTCTGTCTGTTTTCTGTTTCTTGACTAGACACAGTATGACCTCACATCTCTGCCAGCATCCTGGGCTCTGCCCACAGAATGCAAGTTAGAATAAGCCCTTTCTCCCTTAAGTTGCACTGTATTGAGTATTTGGTCAGAGCAACATGACTACATTCTACAGATTCTGGGAATGATGCATACAGGGTATTTAGTTATTTGGGGTGTGGGAGAGGGAAGGTCAGAAAGATTAGTGGGGGTAAAAGAGGGTCTGCTTTCAGGGAGTGATTGGATTCCTGTTCATCTGAAACTTCTAGCTCACTCCTGCTTGGTCCGGAAAACCCTATTCCTTTCTCTCCAAACCCCATCCACTCAGAGGATCTCTGAACAAAGGGAAGGCACCAAAAAGCCCAGTTATGCATTCTTAGCTACTTTGGTAGCTCCTCCCCTGAAGTTGCCAGCAGTCCAAGTCCCTAAGCATTCCAGCTCTTAACCAGACCTGGGGAAAGCCCAGCTTGCGGTGGAGGGATCACCATCCTTGCCTACAGGCTATGCAAACTCCCTGCCTTAGTTCAGGTGTGTGACTTCTCCTGCCTCTGGGGCTGGAGAACTCACCCAGGAGTGGCTTTCCTCAAATAAACCTGTTTTTTTACTTTTTCAATTTGGTTTGATCTGGTTTACTGCATCTGTAGAGAAACCTATTATCGCCCCCCACAGAAAACCTATTATTTCCACTCTCAGTTAGGTCTCCGGTTTCTCTGTAGAATGTCAAATCTCAACTGCCTCCATGAAGAACAGATTCCTCCTCTAATGTGTTCAGGTTCATGGTTCAGAGGGTCTTCGTCAGGCAGTTCGGTCCTTTTACAGTAGTCCTTTTTGGTAGGCCATATCCCCTAAGGCAGTGATTCTCAACTTGTGGGTTGCAACGCCTTTGGGGGTCACATACCAGATATTCTGCATGTCAGATATTTGCATTACAATTCATAACAGTAGCAACATTAAAGTTATGAAGTAGTAATGAAATCATCTTAGGGCTGGAGGTCACCACTGTCTGGTTCCTCAAGATAGTCCTTTTCCCAAGGTTGGACATTTAGACAAAAGTCACCATTCCCTCGGGGGTTTTGAAGGAAGTTCTTACTTGCTTTTAAAAAGAGACTCATTCTCCTTATCTCTGGCAAGAGGAACAACTGGCTCTCCATTAACAGAAGACTGTGGTGCCTATTAACTTCTTAAGGTCAATCTTAGTCTCTAGACTCCCTCAGTCCCTGCTCACAAGTCCCACTGTTAGTATTCAGGCATCTATACTGGCCTGCTCCTAATGTCCTGGATGTGTCCTCAGCCACAGTCAATAAGAGCATCTCCTGTGCACATTCATTGTGTTTCCTCTTAAATGGTGGTCTCTTCCCCCCCTCCCTCCCTCCCCCCTCCATTCCTCTCTCCCTCTCTTTCTCTTCCACCACTCTTGTCCCCAAGGACGGGTCTCTGCCCCCCTCTCTGCCCCTTCTCTTAACTCTTCTGATAAACCTCCCATGTGCACCCCTTTGCATGATGTGACTTCTCTTCGCGGAGTTTTTAAATAAACTACGACAATCACCCCAGCTCACAAGTCCCTTATCCCTGGAAATCTTTCTCCTGTTGCTTCTCCTTGCTTTCCTGGGAGACAGCCTTAGTACTCCGGAAGAAAGCTTTCCCTTTTCACCCACGGAGCAGCTAATTTGGTTTCTTTACTGTGCTATTCTGTTATTCCATAGTGTACAGTTTCCCTTCACTAACAGCCTACCTGTCCAAGACTCTCTCAACCCACAATACCCAAGGTCACTGAGATAGCTTTTCTGGAGGTCAGCTCCAGAAATCCCAGGGGTGTGGTTTTAGTTTTGACTTTTGTTTGTTTGTTTTCGTTTGTTTGTTTTGTGAGATAAGGTCTCATTACGTAGTCCTGGCTGGCCTGGAATTTGCTATGCAGGTAGACCAGGATAGCCTCATATTCATAGAGATCTGCTCACCTCTGACTCCAGAGTGCTGTAATCAAAAGCATACCAGTTTTTTTTTAATTGAAGAAAACATAAGCTGGGTGTGGTGATGCACACCTTTAATCCCAGCTCTCAGGAGGCAGAGGTAGGGAGATCTTTGAGTTCAAGGCCACCCTGGTCTACAGATGAGTCCCACGTGGCCAGGACTATCTGAGAGAGAGAAACCGTGCCTCAAAAGTAAAATAAAATAAATGCAAGTGACTGAGCCTGGTGTGACTCCAGATGTGGTTTTCTTTGGCTGTAGTTTAGACTTGGGAAAATGTCTACAATTAGGCAATTGCTCTGGTCTATGGCTCGTCAGCTTAACTGGCTACTCGTCATACACAACAATGTCAAAGCTTACAGCAAACAGAATGGATGTCATCTTGAGCCTCTTTTGTTTTGACCAGGATCTATTTGGAATGGAGGTATTAGTTCCTTAAGGAAAAAAAAAATCATATGGATTGTCTAAAAATAAAGAATATTTAAGCAACATAAAAGAGAATACCTTAACGCTGGGTGGTGGTGGCATATGCCTTTAATCCCAGCGGAGGCAGGTGGATCTCTGTGAGTTCGAGGTCAGACTGGTCTACAGAGTGAGTTCCAAGACAGCTAGTCTACACAAAGATATATTGTCTCTAAAAACAAAAAGAGAATACCTTAAGAAAATCATACACCATGGCACCAATTGGGCTTCATACAGGAATGCAAGGCATGGTTAAACACGCATAAATCAACAAATATAAGATAACACATCATAGAAAGACAGAAATCATATGATCGTTCCAGTAGATGCAAAATGATTTTGAGTTCAATTGGAGTTCAACATCCCTTCATGATAAAAATTCCCAAAAAGACAAATAAGACCCTAAGCACAATAAGGACTACACATGACAAATCTGTAGCCAAGATTATATGGAAAAGAGGTAAGGGGAACAAGAGTATTTGCTCTAAAATTAGTAGCGAGTTGAGGACACCTATGCTTAGCTCTGATAACAAATCCCGCAGAGTAGCAAAATAGAAAAGTCTGTAACTTTCTACATACCAATAGTAGACAGGCTGAGAAAGAAATCAGGAAACATTCCATTCACAATAGTTTCAAAATATGAAATAAAAATACTGAGCAACATCCAACCTCTCTACCCAGACAGATCCTGCACACCCTTCTCCAGGGAGCACTAGAGAAGGGACCAAATAATCGGGCAAGAGCAGTGAGAAAAAAAGGGGGCCTCTAATTAAGGAGGTGAGGAAGACCAATACAGGAGAAGGAAGGAGGGTAAAACAATAATAAGGGTGTTTTTAAAAAGTCTTATGGAATCATACTATTAACTATGTACTAAAAAATATATAATGTATATAACTCAGCGTATAAATATACATACATAGTTTTTTTTTTTTTTGGTTTTTTTGAGACAGGGTTTCTCTGCAGTTTTTTTTAGAGCCTGTCCTGGAACTAGCTCTTGTAAATCAGGCTGGTCTCGAACTCACAGAGATCCGTCTGACTCTGCCTCCCAAGTGCTGGGATAAAAGGCGTGCGCCACCACCGCCCGGCTACATACATAGTTTAAATGAAATTTTCTTATCTTGGTCAATAATACTTCGCCAACAGCCATAAACTACCTAACAAAAACATCAGCACCAGGCATAAGAGGCCCTCTTTTGAATTGTTGGTTGGGGTTGTCCAAGAGACCCCCAAAACATTACATACTATTGCCCTTTGCCTCTATAGATGGAAAGTAAGTCCCTGGTGATGAAGACACCATCCACTGTGGACATGGGGCCCAGAAACCTCTGAGTTAAAACTGACCTGACAAGCTCCTCCCTAAGGACTTGATTTTATGGTAGGTACCAGAAGGCACTATATTGTAGAACTTTAAGACAATTCTGAAGCCATTTCTAACAACTCTCAGTACTTCCCCTCCTCCCCTGGGAACCAAGGACATAACAGTTCTGCCTGAAGGTACTGAGATGTTGGGAACTTTCCATCTCCCTGAATAAGGGCAAGATAACCCTTAGGTGTTGGTTGACTCAGTTACTGATATTTTGACTTAGTCCCTGGGAAAGGGGCAAATTGACCCTCAGAAGTTTCCCTTTACCTCATCTGATCTGGCTATTATTGGTAATAGCCCTTTTGAATAAGCCAATCATAATAGTTAAAGAACAACCCCCAGACACCCTTCCTTCTGTGGTTTTTCCCTTTAAAAATAGCCTGTACCAGACATACAGGGTCTTCTAGCCTCCCAACTGCTGGAAGACCCTGTCATGACAGAATTAATAAAATCCTCATGCTTTTACATTAGCTGTGATGTGAGAGATGGTCTCTTGGGGCGACTCCTCCTCCTCAGTGATTGAACGCTAGGGTCCAACAATATAAACTCCCAGGGGAGAGAAAGAACCAATAGTCCTTCCCAGCTATGAGACCTATGAACTACAACAATGACCAACATGGCATGATAACCGTAAGGGTTCAACAATGATGTGTAACCATAACCAACAGCAATGGCATGTAACCAGTAACCAATAGCTAAGTAGACTTAAGACCCAATCTACAAAAGGGAAACCATTTCTGGTACTGGAAACACAGCCAGCTACCCAGGGCTAGTGAAATCAACGATCCTGAAGAGAACCTATAACCACCAGTTTACTAAACCAGCATAATGCCTAACTACAATCGAAACATCTGACCTTCTACCCACAGAGAAGTGCAGTCCTCACCCTTCATCAAGGAAACTTCTCTTTGCAAAAGATGAAGACCGTTACAGAAAACCACAACCAACCAAAACGTAGAAGTTTTGGAGTCCAGTCCTAACTAATACATCTACAAAACAACTCCTGCACCTAAGACTCAAGGATCATTGAGAAAAGAGGGCAGAAAGATTGTAAACACCCGAGGAACAGGGACGTTGGTGCGAAATTGTGTCTCCTAGAAACATAAAAAGCTACACTCATGAAGTCTTCCCAACACGGTTACCCAACCGTGCCCTAAGAAGGATGACACCAACAGACATGCTAACGTGGACAGTGAAAAGCTCATAAAACCTTAGCCCTAGACTATGGGAGCATATTATTTGTGTTCTAATAAATAAAGCTTGCCTGAAGATAGAGGGCAAAGCAGCCACACTAGTCAGTCATACAGCCCAGGGAGTGGTGGTGCACACCTTTAATCCCAGGACTAGGGGAAACAGAGGCAGACGGATCTCTATGAGTTCAAGGCTACCTACCCTGGGCTACACAAGATTCAGAAACAGACCCAGGTGGTGGTGGTTCACATTTTTAATCCCAGCACTAGGGACGTGGAGACAGGAGTGATAAGGCTGGGCGGAGAATGGGATATAAAGGGGGAGAGACAGGAACTCGGTGGACTGTGGAGTCTGAGGATTTGCCGAGACAGGATCGCGCCCTTTCAGTCTGAAGATCTGGTAGAGGTAAGAGAGGTCTCTCTAGTGTTTTGCTGCTTTGTTTTTCTGATCTTCAGCTTGAACCCCAATATCTGTATCTGTCTCTGGGTTTTTACTATTTGTTCCACACTAGACAAAGACAAGAACTATAAACAACTATGGAGTGCTGAGAGTGAGACAAATGGTCTTCCTCAGGAATGAGCACACCAATTGATTATATTTATTTAGGAATAAATATATATATATATATATATATATATATATATATATATTTGCTTATGTATATAATTAAAAAAATAAGCCATGGAATTGAGAGATAATAATGGAAATGAATGGGAATGTTTGAAGAGAGGAAAGGGGGAATGTTGTGATTATAGTGACTCCTAGTTAGGGTCACTATTGCTGTGATGAAACACCATGACAAAGCAGCTTGGGGAGGAAAGGGTTTATTTGACTTGTGCTTCATCATCACTGGTCATCACTGAAGGACGTCAGAACTCAAACAGGGCAGGAACCTGGAGGCAGGACCTGATGCCGAGGCCTTGGAGTAGTGCTGCTTATTGACTTGCTCCATGGCTTGCCCAGACTGCTTTCTTTTGGAACCTAGGATATCAGCCCATGGGTGGCCCCACTCACAATGGATTGAGGCCTCCCCCATTAATCACTAGTTTAAAAATTTCCCTACAGGCTTGCGTATAGCTTCAGTGTTATGGCAGCATTCTCTCAACTAAGGCTTCTTCCTCTCAGGTGACTCTAGCTTGTATCAAGTTGTTATAAAACTGGCCACATAACTGAGCCTTTGTCACCCTGACACACAGACATATAACTATTAAGCCATAATCCTTTCTTTCTTGCTTATCCACAAGATTACACATTAATATCAACATTACAATATAAATATCCCAAATCTTAAAAGTCCTTCAATTTTTAAAAATGCAAACACTTAAAATTTAGACTCTTTAAAATCCAAAGTCTCTACAAAATTCCAAAAGAAAAATAGAAAGATTTCTGTAGCTTGCTTTTTACTGGTGTGATAAGACACCAACAAAAGCCAACTTGGAAAAGAACAGAGTGTATTTCTTTAAGCCAGATTAATGGTGAAAAGCAGGACAAAGAGATTTATTTATTCAATGTGGCTTACAGTCCATCAGGAAAGGAAGTCAAGGCAGGAACCTTGAGGCAGGAACTGAAGCAGAGGTTAAGGAAGAACACTGTTTATTGGCTTGTGCTTTGGGGCTCACTCAGCTTGCTTCTTTTATAGCCTAAAACCACCTTCCCTGGGGTGGCACCACCCACAGAGACATGAGCTCTCCTGCATCAATCAGTAATCAAGACACTACCCCGTAGACAATCCCACCGACCAATCTTCAACTGAGGTTCCTCTTCAAGTGGCTTTGTGAAGCTGACAAAACTAACCAGCTCAGGGACTATGGGAGGATAGAAGAACAAACAAGGGAAATGAGCAACACATCACAAGAAAGCGGGAGGCCCTACATGACAGGAAGGACCAGTTAGAGGAGATGAAAGAGACAGGAGACGTCGTTGGGGGACTAAAAACAAAGCACAGGAATACATGTGGATGAAAAAATGTCACAGTGAGCCTTAGCTCTCTCCACATTACACACAACTCCAGGCCTCTACTTAACCTCACCCCTCTGTCCAGGATTTCAAAGATGCACTTAGTGATTACAGGATTTCTTTATCCATCTTCCCAATGTGACCACATTGAATAAACCTGTCTTGCTTTTCACTATTAACATGGCACTTCAAAAATTATGTGTATGGGGCCGGGTGGTGGTGGCGCATGCCTTTAATCCCAGCACTCGGGAGGCAGAGGCAGGCAGATCTCTGAGTTCGAGACCAGCCTGGTCTACAAGAGCTAGTTCCAGGACAGGCTCTAGAAACTACAGGGAAACCCTGTCTCGAAAAAACAACAAAAAAATTATGTGTATGTATGTATACGTGATGCCTGCATGTATGTCTGTGTATCACATGTGTGCAGCTCCAAGGAGGCCAGAAGAGGGTGTCAAATCTACTGGTACTGGCTTACAAAGAGTTGTGAGCTGCTCTGTGGAGGCCAGGAATAGAACCCAGGTCCTGGGAAGGTAGCCAGTCATCTTCATTACTAGTCTAACTCTCCATCTCTGGTTCTTAAACAATATTTGTTTTTATTATGTGTGTGTGTCTATGTGAGTGCATGCCACATGTGTGTGGGTGGATACCCACAGAGGCCAAAAGAGGAGCTGGCATTACAGATGGTTGTGAGCTGTCTGACATGGGTACTGGGAGCAGCATGAGCTCTTAACTGTTGAACCATTTCTCCAGACCCTAATTTGACTCTTTTAATTGGCAAATTAAGTTCTGGCTTGTTAGGGATGTCAAGAGTACAGTCTCTATCTTTAGCAATTCTGGGAACAAAGCCATCCAAATATCCATTGACATAGGAAGAAAGAATACATGTATTACATCATGGAGAGACCTGCCCGGTGTGATGGTACACACCTTTAATGCCAGCACTTGGAAGGCAGAGGCAGGCAGATGTCTATAGAGTGAGTTCCAGGACAGCCAAGGACCTTCCTTACACAGAGAAACCCTGTCTAGAAAAACAAACAAGAAAAACAAAAAACAACATGGATGGGCTTTGAGGACATTATGCTCCGTGAACAAGTGGGACACAGATGAACAAGTGCTTAGCAACTGTATTTGTAAGAGGTCCATACTCAACAGCCCCACAGAGACAGAAAGCAGGGTAGGGGAGCCAAGGGCTGGGGAGGGGAAGGGAATCAGCATTTAGAGGGGACAGAGCTTCGGTCTGGAAATATGAGAAAGGTCTGGAGGTGGAAGACAGCAATCAACACTGGATGTGTTTCATGCCGCTGAATTAAGTGCACTTGGACATGCTTAAGATGGTGACTTTTAGGACTGCAAGATGGCTCAGGAGGGAAAGGCTCATCCCTAAGACCCATTCCTGACTGGGGAAGTAGCTCAGCAGTACAGTGTTTAACTAGTGCACGTGAGGCCATGAGCTCCACACACAAGGCTACTAAAGAAAAATAATTTTAATGCTAAGAAAGGGTTGGAGGTATAATTGGGTCAATAAGATAGCTCAGTGAGTAAAGACACCTGCTGGCAAGCCTGAGTTTAATACCTACTATCCACATGTCGGAACAGGAGAACCAGTCCTGAAAGCTGTCTTCCAACCTAAACTTGCAAGTGTGCACAACACACATATAGACAGACCGATGATAGACAGACAGACAGACAGATAGATGGTAAATAGATTATTTTCATTTTGCACATATTTTGCCACAATTTTTAAATACTAACAGTCAACTTTACTAATGATAATGTTAAAAATCAAAAAGAATTGTACAAAAATGAAAATAATATATTGAACATGTGTTCACACATCCTAGACTTGCTAAAACATAGATCTAGGGTTGCTGGATCCAGGCAACATAAAATGGGTATCCAGGGAACAGGAGAGGGCCTACCAGGGCATTCTTTGCCATGAAAGCTAAGTACTCATTAGTGGCCATGTGAACAGAATCAAGCAGCAGTGTCCTTGGTGACTGGTTTGTGTCATTCATCGTAGTGTTGTCAAGGTCCCATGATGCCTTTCCAAAGGGAAGCCTACACAGAGGAAGGAGCGAGACTCACAATAGTGATTCACAGGCCAGAAGACACAGCAAGGGGCCTAAAAATAGTAACAACATCCTTATCTGGGAACCCTCCTGCCCGGGATGTGACGCTGTGGTAGAGAGTGCTTACTTAGCCTGTGTGAGGTCATATACTGCCAAAGGAAAACTAACAAAAGCATTGGAGGTATGACTGGGCTGGCAACATAATTTGGCAAGTAAAAGCAGCTACTGCCAAGCTTGGCATCCAGAGTTCAAACTCTGGGACCCGCAAGGTCAAAGGAGAGAACTGATTCTTTTACTTTGACTCTGACCTCTAAACATGTACCAAGGCATACCCTCCCCTCAACACAAACATTCACACAAAATAAAAGGAGATATAATTTTAAGTCCTTTTAAAAGAATTTTAAAATAGGTATGAGTAGTTTATCTGTATGTGCACCGTGTGTGCCTGGGGCTTACAGGGACTAGAAGAAGGAACTGCATCTCCTAGGAACTGGAGGATTGGATGTTTGTAAACCGCCATGTGGGTGCTAGGAACTGAACCCAGGTTCTATGGAGGAGAAGCCAGTGCTCCTAAGTACTGAGCCATCTCTCCAGCCCCCAATTTTAAGACATTTTAAACAGTCCAAAGCACAAAATAAAGTAAAACTACCTACATAGGGACCAACAGATGCTGTGAAACTACAGTCACCCACAAACCTAGTATTTCCTTTCTGTCACTGTGACAAATACCCTAAGAGTAACTTTGGGGGAAAAGGGGTTTATTGGGTCTACAATTCCAAGTCACAGTGAATCCCTGAGAAAAATTAAGGCAGGAACTTGAAGATAGCTCTGCTTGCTACACACATTACCTCCAACAAGGAGTTACTTTACAGCCAAAGAATCATGGCAGGAGCCACAGAGGAGTACCTGGCTGGCAGGTAGGCAGTGCAGGCTCATGCTTCCTAATTTAGTTTGTTTTTGATGGGGTTTCTCTGTGTGGCCCTGGCTGTCCTGGAACTTGCTCTGTAGACCAGGACAACCTCAAACTCACAGATATTTGCCTGCCTCTGTCTCCTGAGCACTATGCTACCACTGCTTGGCTTGCCTAGCTTTCTTTATTTTTTAAAGATTTTATTTATTTATTATGTATACAACATTCTGCCTCCATGTATGCCTGCAGGCCAGAAGAGGGCACCAGATCTCACAGATGACTGTGAGCCACCATATGACTGCTGGAAATTGAACTCAGGTCCTCTGGAAGAGCAGTCAATGCTCTTAACCACTGAGCCATCTCTCCAGCCGCCTAGCTTTCTTTATACAGTTTGGGACCACATACCTAGGGATGGTGTTACCCACAGTGGGCTGGGACCTTCTTCATCAATCAGCAATCAAGATAATCCCGCATGCCCATAGACCAATCTAATCTAGGCAATTCTTCAGTTGAGGTATTCTTCTCAGAAGACTCTAGACTGTGTCAAGTTGACAGTTAGAGCTGACCAGGACACCTAGGAAGCAACTGCCTCTGAACCCGGCAGCCTAGGGTGGTAGAATCCTTCCTATTGCTTTTCTAATCTGAACCACCAACAACAAAACAGGACAGTATTGAAATTGTTCCCCGTGTTTATTTACAATTTTAATTGTGTCATAATTTAAAAAGAAATAGTCTGAAAGGTATACTAAGGGCACATGAAAGGATAACACTCACCATGCTGTATATACTAGCTAGAATATAAAAATAATCTAACATATAAAAATAAAAGGGGCCTGGGGAGATGATTCAGTGGTGTTAAATCGCTCGCTGTGCAAACCTGAGAACCTGAGTTTGAGTCCCCAGAATCCACATAAATGCCAGGGAGGTATAGTGGCTTGTAATCCCAGCACGCGGGAGACAGAGACAGGGAGCCCTGGAACAATGTGGTGGGTTAAATTAACCAAAACAGTGAGCTCTGTTCAAGTGAGAGATCCTAGTCCAATATAAGGAGGCAAGCAACCAAAGAAGACACCAGATAATAACCTCTAGCTTCATGCATGCACTCCCACGCATATATGTGCATGCACCTACACACATTCAAACATGTATACACATACACATACAGTAAGAAAAAAATTGCTTTCAATAGATAACCCCGAATTGTAAGCCAAATAAACCCTTTCTTTCCCAAAGCTGTTTTCAGTCAGGGTATTTGCCACATCAACAGAAACTAGAATACCAGGTTAGTGGGTGTCCTCCTGCACTGTTTGTAGTTTCGTTCCCATCTGCCGGCCCCTATGTGTAGTAGGTATAGTAGCAGAAGCCTGTGATCTCAGCACTCAGAAAGCAGAGGCAGTAGGATTACCATGAGTTCCACAGTGCGTTCAAGGCCAATATGGACTACAGAGCAAGATCTTGTCTCAGAAGTGTGTGTGTGTGGGGGGGGGGGGGGGGGATAAATACTGATTCAAATACCACTGCCAACTCCTGAAAACACAGCACACAGCCATGGTTGTGGGAGAGCAACAATAAGGAAGCATTTCTCCAACTTGAAGAAGCCAAACAGCAGTATACAGACCGTGTTTGCATATCTGTGTCTGAGCACCGACGTCATTAACCCATCAAAACAAGTAAGGGGCTGGACTAGAGGGAGTCTGCTTTCTTATAAACATACACAGTTGTCAACGCAGTTTCCACAGTGGCTACACAGTCCACATTCCCACCAGCAGAGGATAAACGTTGCCTTTCCCCACATTCTCAAGAGCATCGTTGCTATTTGTTTTCTTGATTCGGACTGGGATAAGGTAGAATTTCAAAGTGGTCTTAATTAACATTTCCCTAATGAATGAGTGTTTTTCAAGCAAACAAAGATAGAACTAACATAACCCAACTACAGCACTCAGCACCATCTACCCCAATGGCCTAGGTCCACATTTCACAGAGATAGTGCACACCCACAATTACTGCAGCACTGTCCAGGAAATGGGACCACTCTAGATGTCCACCAATAGATGAATGGCTAAAGAAAATACACACACAAAAGCGCTGAAACTATCTCACTAAGTGAAGCATGTCAGACTCAGAAAGACAAATACTGCATGTTTTCTCTTATAAAAGGATGTAAATATTTTGAGTAGTGATGGGGGGGTGTATATAGAACATGAATCTAGAAGAGGTGGCTCAGGTGTTAAGGATGCTACCCGCTGTGGTGGTTTGAATGTAACTGGCCCCCATAATCTCACAGGGAGTGGCACTACTAGGAGGTATGGCTTTGTTGGAGTGGGTACGGCCTTGTTGGAGGAAGTATGTTACTGTGGGGATGGGCTTTGAGGTTTTCTATGCTCAGGATACTGCCCAGTGTCTCAGTCAACTTCCTGTTGTCTGCAAGATGTAGGACTCTCAGCTACTTCTCCAGCACCACATCTGCCTGCACGCCACTATGCTCCCCATTATGGTGATAACTGACTACACCTCTGAGACTGTAAGCAAGCCACACCAATTGAATGTTTTCATTTATAGGAGTTGTCATGATCATGGTGTTTTCCACAGCAATAGAAGCCCTAACTATGACACTGTCTGAGCATGAGGACAAGAGTCTGAATCAAAGCACTCATGTAACAAGGTCTCTTGGATGCCTGTGTACCCAGCACTAAGGGAGTCAAGAGAGAAGGATCTCTGGGGCTTACTGGTTTCCAGCATATCTAGAAAAGTAGGAGCTCTAGACTCAGGGAGAGACCCTGCCTCAAAGGAACAAGGTGAAGAATGATGATATACAACATCCTCCTTTAGCCACCACTTGTGCACAAAGGCACATAAGCCACATGCCCATGTGAGCACACACAAACTAAAACCAGAACAATGAGAAGGGACCTTACAGAATTTGGGATGGAGAAAGAGAAGATGGAATGAATGCACGTGAGGGAAGCAGAGGAAGCTATTGGGGGGGGGAGGGGTGCAGAAAAGTTGCCAGCTAGAGAGCAGCAAGAAGACAGTAAGGGCAGTGGTGGGGTGTGTATGAAAATAACATAATGAACCCATAAATTTACATGCTAACCTTAAACTTTAAAGGGGTGGACAGTAGCAGGAGGACTGCAGAAATGGCTCAGCAGTTAAGAACACTTGCTGATCTTGCAGAGGACCCTGGTTCAGTTCCCAGCACCTACATATCACTCATAACAGTCTACAAGTCCAGTTCCACGGCATCTGGCATCCTCTTCTGGCCTCTGAGGGCACTGTATGCACATGGTGCTCATTTATTACAGGCAGAAAAAAAAAACTCATATACATTTAAAAATAATAAATAAAAGCCATTTCATCAGTTAAAAGTAATAAAAATAAAGTATAAGCATAAGCCTCTTAGCGGGGCAGTGGTGGCGCATGCCTTTAATCCCAGCAGAGGCAGGTGGTTCTCTGTGAGTTTGTGGCAAACCTGGTCTACAAGAGCTAGTTCCAGGACAGGCTCCAAAGCTACAGAGAAACCCTGTCTTGAAAAACAAGAAAGAAAGAAAGAAAGAAAAAGAAAGGAAGGAAGGAAGAAAGGAAGGAAGGAATAAACCTCTTCCTCATGCTGGGTTGCCTTGCCTAGCCTTTATACAAGGGGAGGAGCTTAGTCCTACCTTAACTTGATAGGCTGTACTTTGTTGACACATATGGGAGGCCTGCCCCTTTCTGAACAAAACCGGAGGAGGAGTAGATTGGGATTGGATGAGGGAGAGGTAGCGGGAGAACAGGAGGGAGGGGAAACTGTGGTTGGGATATAAAATAAATGAATAAATTTAACTAATAAAAAGAAAGAATGAACATCATCCTTTTTAAAGTAAAAGAAAACGGTCAGTTTGAACGGTGGCACATGGGGCCAAGGAGGATAAATTCTAGTAGGGACCACCGATATGTTTTGTCGGAAGACAAAGAATTCTGCAGATGGATGGTGGTGGCTGTACATAGCAACCCGAATATTCTCAGGGCGTCTGGGTTGCACTCTTCAATGCTGAAAGTGTGAATGTGTATTTGACCATACAATATAATTTAAAAATAAGGGTGGAGGGTGTGGTTCTGCGACAAAATGATTGCCTAGCATTCACAAGGCACTGGGTTGGATCCCTGGCACTGCCACACTGATGATGATGATGATAATAATAATAATACATTTTTTTAAGTCAGGAAAGGGCCATCTGCTACATTAACATTTCATTTACTGCTCCTCTTAGAAGTCAGGCTGAGCAGCCCAGGGTGCGAATAGTTCCCACGCCTCACATGCTGAAACAAAGAGCTGAACCTTCCCTTCTTTTTGCCAGGCAGGGGGGTCAGCCTCCGGCGACCTCTTAGTTACACCTCAGGCCGCCAGCCTGCGTAGCGTTCTGTTGTGGGCGGCAGAGGGCGCGCGCTGACAAATCAGCGGGACCCAAGCTTGCTGCACCTGCCAGACCGGGCTGGAACAACTCCTGCATTCTGAGACAGCCAGGACTGCTTCAGTCTAGGCGAGTCCCTAGCACTTGTAGGGAGGGTCCTGTCAACACAAGGAACTCCAGAAGATGTCATCAGGCCGGCACCGGTGTGGTGTACTCACCTGCGGACTCCAGTGCCCACAGGGCCGCCGGAGGTTGGATCTTGTCCTCCCTTGGCACAGAGGTGGTTACTGGACCCAGCAGAAAGGATAGCAGCACCTTGAGGTTACTTTGCTCGCTCCAGACACTTCTAATCCCCACTCAGTTTGTGAATATATACTCCAGTGACTAGTACACCAGAAGACCGCCTCACACTACTGGGGATGAGAGGAACAAGATGCGCAGGGAGAACCCAGCACCCCACGGAAAAGTAGGTTTGCGGAGCAGGTAGTGCTGAAAAGGTCCTGAACTAGCGTCATTTGTATGGCAGAGCCTAGCAAGCCCAGCCACAAATTGTATGTGCCCCAACATGACCATAAGTGTGTCCCAACACAAAACTTTAAACTTACTTGAAATATTTTGAATTTTTTGCAACTTGATTATATCATTTACGATATTGTGTCCTAGTCTCAAAAGGGTGGGGACAGGCTGCTGGCCACCCCACCCACCTGGGGTTTCCAGAAGGACCTCCTGGTCTCCTGTGCCCTGTTGCTCTAACCTGGCAAGAATCTGCCCCAGCATAACCAGAGATCTAATGGGCACTCCCGGAGTATCAGCTCATACCCTGCCACATTCCTCCTCCTCACCTGGACACTCTCTTAGCGTCCCCACTGGTTTCCTCCTGGGTCTGGTAGAGTGAGAAGCCAGTTCTCGTTCTCTCTCTCTCTCTCTCTCTCTCTCCTCTCTCTCTCTCTCTCTCTCTCTCTCACACACACACACACACACACACACACACACACACCAGGAGACTGACAGCTCATCTATCAGCCCCACACCTGCAAACAAACCCCAAGCTTTTTCAGGTCTGCTGCTGTCTCCTCAGGAACCTACATGTCCCACTTCACTTGCCACCTGGACCTGTCCGGGTCTCAGCCCGAGTTGCTCCCCCTTCCCAGATCTCCGCCTCTCCATTCTTTGGGCTCAAAGTGGGCAGAAAGCCAGCACATCAGCAATCACCACACCAACACTGACCTGAGTAAGCACAGTGGAGTTGGCCAACTTCAGCTTCAAGGGTTATCTCCAGCAGTCTGAGGCCTCTATTCAGAGTCCAGCCTGAGGCAGGGAGAGCAAGACCTGAACCCAGTGCCAACCCCAAGCATCCCTGGGGCTCCTCATGCTTCCTTCCTGGCAGCACTCCCAAGTTGTTTGTTTATTTTGTGCTATTTCTGAGCCAGAGACACCTCTTCCCTCCAACCTGTATTAATCCCAGGCTAGACTCCCAGACTCCCCTTGGGCTACACAGGGAGATTTCTGCAAGCTGCTTTTAAACACCCCTGGTGAGCCAAGCCAAGCAGGATACAGCAGGGGATAGGAGAAGCTCCCAGCAGAGCCTTGCCCAGCACCCACTGTTGTTTGTGGTATTCTTCACTGAACACACACTAGCATAAGAGAGTTCCTTTGTGTCTGCTTCCCTTTCTGGGACCTTTCATTCAACCAGCCTTCTCCCAAGCTCTTTCTTTCACTTAGTGAGAGACTGTATTCCAAGGGGAAGTTCAGAAATATCCCCGCTCCCCCAACAGGGCATTCATGTTATCTGGTCACCTCACTATTCATTCATCCAGCAGCCAAGATAGGGGCACTTTTTTGAAATGTCCGAAGCGGCCTGGCATCATGGTAGATGCTTGTAATCTCAGCACTGGGAAAGCTGAAACCTGCTTGGGACGCAATATAGAGTTTTGGGGCAACTTAGGTTGTATAATGAGATCATGGGGAGAGGAAAAACTAAGGATGCAAGTGGTTCCTGCTTGCAGGTGGACCAGGGTGGCCCAAGACTCCCCTTTCTCTCAGATCTGCCTGACCCCTGTGTATTTCTGCCCTAGTTGTAATTACCCATGTTTTGTTCTGAGTGCTCACGTGATTGTGCTCGCACAGTGGGGATGAGGTCGACAGTTCCCAGTGGGCAGGGTCTCGAGAAGTCGGGGTGGGAGCAGAGGACTGTTTCCAGCTGGCTTTTCACTGGAAGCGTCAAAGACTGAATGTCATAGGTAGGGGGCAGAGCCGCCAGGGGAGCATCGGTGGGTCTGGAGCACCGCCCCCAACCCCCACCCCCGTGTTCTCGGGATGAATAACCTGAGGCAGACCACATCGCCTCGGAGCTTTTCCCGCAAGGTGGAGAGCTGGGCTCCCACCTCCAGGGGTTGTGAAGAGGACAAACGTGGACGCCGCAGGTAGGGCGCTTTGCGGGCGCGGCTCTCTCTGAGCGCGTGCCCGGGCCGCACCGGGGCTAGGGAGGCGCATTCTTGGAAAGCGTCCCCGCGTGAACAAAGGCTAGGGGAAGGAAAGAAACCAACGACAGCTCCAGTCTAGGCGGTCCGGGAGGGGAAGACCCTCGCACACAGGGACAGTAGGCACATATCAGAGCAGCGCAAGGCTGAGGGTTCTCGGAGCCACCAGGAGTCCTGGGCTGGGAAGGCTTCCTGGAGATGGGAGCCGCGGCATGCGTGGCCCCTTTAAGAACCAGTGCCCGAGGAGCGCAGGGTGCAGGGGACCGAGGGCGGTGGCAGAAAGACCCACGGCTGCCGCCAGGGCTCCGCACCCAGCACCCGCTCCGCTGACGTCACCTGCCCCCGAGCGGCCCACTCTGATTGGCTGCAGGTGACGTCAGGGGCTTTTTCGCTCGGCATGACCTCATCCCCGCCGGCAGCCCCGCCCTCCGCCCCGGGCCTGTCACTCGCGGCTCCCGCGGTGGCCCAGCCGGCTCCGCGGACCCCCGCCCCACCCGGACGCCGGACGCGGGACGCGGGACGCCGGACGCTGAGCCCGGCCGGAGCCGCCAGCCGCGCCCGCCGAGCCGCGGGCTGGGATGCGCGCCGTGAGCGCGCGTGCCCGACCGCAGTGCGCGCGCTCCGTCCCGAGCGAGCGCTCCCCGCGGTGGCGGCGACGACGACGGCGGCGGCGGCGACGCGCCCCGCGCGCCTCTCCGGCCCTTGCCCCAGCTGTGCGGGCCCCCGACGGGCCCATGGGTGTCGTGACAGAACGGGTGCCCTGAGCGCGGCACCGATGTCGGGGGCACCCCCACGACAAGCGAGAGCCAGGTAAGCCGGGCGCGGGCACTGGTTCGGTTCGGAGCTGGGTACGGGCCCGGGGCGTGCAGGAGGTTTCAGCGGGTGAGCGCCCTGCAGTAGGCTCTTCGGAGCATCGAAGAATGGATAGATGACTCTTCCCTGCGCACGACGCGCGCTGCGAATCTGCGCCCGTCCTGAGCCGTCTTTCTCCGCGCATTCCTTCTTATCTGGAGAGACGTATATTAGAGACCTAGGGATTCGTGGGGGAGGGCTGAGATCCAGCACAGATCGCTGAGAGCCTCTGCAAGGCGCCCCCGCTGGCGGCCAGAATTGGAGAAGGTCGTCCGCGGCTGCAGCCGGAGGCCGGCAAGATGCGAAACCTCCGACGCCAGAAGGTCGGCTCCGGCCTGTGGTAGGCTCCGTGTCTGTAGGGGAGACCCTAGGACCCCCCCTCTCCGGCTCTCTGATAGCTATCAGGTCACCCCCACTTCGGGATGTTCCATTGGCCTCTGCGGATAAAGAACATCCTTACCCGACGCAGAGGCAGCAGGCGGGATGCTGGGGGAGGGGCCGTACAGCCGCCTCCTGCAGCCTGTCTCCCTGTCCTATCTACCCACCTTGGGAGGGAGCGGCCAGTCAGCCGCCACTGGTACCTGTGGGCCAATCCTTGTAGGTGGAGGGGTAAAGACAGGCCCAGATTCCACTAAATCCAACCTCTTGGGTAAATTTGCCTTTGACTCCTTGTTGACAGGGTGTGCTGCGTTCTGCAGCAGAGAGATGGGAGCTCTGGTGATGCAGTGATGGGGGTGGGGGATCAGTTATGATATCTGCAGTGCTCTGTTGTGCAGCTTGGGGTGGGAGTGGGGGTTCTTCAGACCAGGGGCATAGCTTCTTTCACTGTGGGAGTGGATTCAGAATGGAAATTCCGTGACCTGCAGACCCATCCTCACACTTGCTTGCCCCCCAGGGTAGCTGGGTGGGTGAGTGTAGCCTAGGATGCCAGGCTCTGCTCAAGGAGGTCAGAGTCCCTGTGCATCCACTCCTTGGTTAACAAGCACCTGCTACAGATGAGCAGATCATGTGACCAGGAGCTGTAGGTTCATCTTTATGTCTGACTGCTGCAGTCAGCTTAGGGACCTCAGGAGAGTTGCTGGGCAGGTTCTCTTTCCCTCTTGCCCTGTGCCCTTGGGGAGACTTGAGGCTACCTCCAGGGACTGAATATAGATGCAGGAAGATGCTTCAAGGCAATGTGTCTAGGGTTTCTGGCAGCATCTCTCTTCTGATGCTGATGTCCCAGCCCAGAAGTTTCAAATGGACAGGTGTTTCAGTGGGGTACATCTGTGGATTTGGAGTGACTTAGATATGCAGCTCACAGAGAAAACAGGGACAGAAGTTGATCCCACAGCAGAAGAAATAGTTATGTTGTGGTCCTAACAACCATTGTGAGCCAAAGAACTCTGACTGGACCTTTCAGGACCACAGCTCTCTCAGGCTCTGTCTCTTTTGCTTGAGACATTTTTGCTTGAGACGTTTCTGCCCCCTAGTGCAGAGGAGCCTGGCTAGAAGAGTCATGGGCTCAATTGCCATGTAGGAGCATTTGACACCCTCCCCCTCACTGGAGATGGTCTCCAGTGAGGATGCCAGTGGAGATGCCAGGCTCCAGAAGTGCCCTGTGTGACAGTGAGCTGGCATCTTAGTATCTTGGGCCCCTAATTGCTGACTCTTTCCTGAGAGCTGCCTGACTGTGGGCAAGGATGCTCAGGCTAGACCACTGTGGGAGGGACCTAGTCTTACAAAGGCAGATGGTCCTGGCAACCATCTCTAGAAGAAGGGAATTCCTTGTTACTAGGCACTGAGAAAGAAGTAGCTTGGTGAGGATGCCACCCAGGGGACTTGAGCTTTGGTTGGTCACATAAAGACTCAGGAACTGGAACATGCTGTTTGGAAACCCCGGTGTGAATGACTGGCGCTTTGTATATGGGCACCAGGAGCTTTGGTATACAGAAGACAAGGATGCATGTGCAACTGTATACTTCAGTCTTACTCTCCAGGAGACTGTAATGCCGTGTATATGTGCAGATAGACACATTGGCACATGTATAATTGCACTCAGGGACAAGATGGATTGTCACTAAGG
Organism: Arvicola amphibius; assembly: GCF_903992535.2. NCBI lineage: Eukaryota > Metazoa > Chordata > Mammalia > Rodentia > Cricetidae > Arvicola > Arvicola amphibius. The sequence continues at coordinate 144,036,485 of NC_052047.1, read as the reverse complement.
CATGCATCTGCCAATGTGCAAAGGCATGTGTTCCTTTGCCCAGGGAACAGTGCCATTCGGGCTGGGCTGTGAACCTGGCCTGCAGCAAAGGGGGCTGTCTGAGACTTCTCTGAGGGGCGTGGTCATTGGTTAAGCATGCCTGGGAGAGGCTTCCTCCTCCTCCTGACTTTGGACTTAGGAATGCTTGCCTCCTGGCTCAAAATTCTTTGATGAAGGTCTACAACCTCTGCATAGAGGGTCCTTGACCACCCCCAGCCCCGTTCAAGGCTCTGGAAGAACAGACCAGACCGGTAGCTGTTCTCCCTGGGAAGGACGGGGCAGGGAGTACTTGAGAACATTTGCTTTGCTCGGATTTTGCCTGGTCTATCTGTGCCCTGCTGACCTTCTCAGAATTGACCCCTGCGTCTCTATTTCTAGCCCCAGTAAATTCTAGGCCTGATGCCCAACACGGAAGAAGCCAAGGGTGAGGGTACAAAGAGATGCTGTCAGGATGTGCTACTGAAGACCAGCACCTGTGTGAGGGGGTCCATCCAAATCTTTGCAGTGCAGTATACCGATGGTCTCAGAGGAACGGGGAGCTAGAGAGCTGCAGTGTGGGGCTGGGTCCTGGGAATTAGAGACAAGTAGGACGGGGTTGGGATAAGGGGCTTTGTTACTGTCTCTAAGTGATAAGGGACTACTGGGCACCTGCCATGGAGGAGTGGGAGCATAGAAGAGGGAGACCTGCCTGATCTGCGGAGCAGCCTGCTTAGTGGCTGCTGCAGTAGGAGCCGCCGTTGCCTGGCACCTCTGCTGTTGCCATGGTAACATTGGAGGTGCTAACTTGCTAATGAGTCCCCCTCCGCTGCAAATAACAATACTGTAATGGTTAATAGGGCTCAGCTCCAGTTCTCAGGATTCCCTGGGAGGCAGAGGAAGGGACAGGTAACAGGCCTAAACAAAGCTGCCCCTATCCCACCTGCCACCAACCAACTCTCCCCTGTCCTTCCCTCTCAGGCTCTCAGGCTTCCCTTACCTGCCATCCTCAGCTGCAGCTCTTGGAGGTGCTGTGATGAGGGTCTTTAGAGGGTGCACCCCCAGCACAGCTTCCCTCAGGGTAGTTCAAGGGCTGCTGCAGAGGGCAGGGCTGCGTCTTCTAGCTCCCTGGACTAGTCGCTCTCTGCTTCTCTTGATGCATTTAACCCGTCCCACTCACCTGGGAGGACACGGAAACTGCTGGGGGGCAGAACCAAGAAAATAGCAAAAGCCCCCTGTACTCCAGCATATTGCACTATGGTCCTCTCAAAGACCTGGGTTTTTAGACTTATTGTCCAGCCCTGCTAGTGGGAGGGCTTGCTCCTTCCTCTGACCCGGGTCCTAACCATTAGCCTGTTGTTCCCTTATGCAAGATTCTGGTTAGAGCTCAAGGAAATGTCCCCAAACAGCTAAAATAAGCGTTAAATCAGACTGCTTTCATCAGACAGAGGACCATTTACACAAGTAGTTTATTTTCTGTTGAGCTTCCTCTGTGTGACTGGTCCAGGCCTGGCTCCCCAATGAAGGCTTGCAGAGAGGGCTGGGACACACATAGATATCAGGGATTAGTGCCCCAAAGCCCCTACTGACTGTGTACTGCCCAGGTTCTGGAAGTTGTGGCCTTGCACCAGCATGGCAGTTCTATCTAGGCTTTCCACAGGGCCCCAGGAAAGCCAGAGGACACTTCACCCCAGAATCCCTGGCTGCAGGGGAGGATTGGAAATAGACCATGCCAGGCAAGGGCTCAAGGGAGTGTCTAAAGAGTTCTTTCCTACCCCACTACATGAGGGAGGTACTCTTTTACCTCCCACTTCCTCAAGCCTCAATTTTTCCCATTTTAAGGCAAACTCATTGTCCTGACACTGCATGTGTGGTGGGGGCTGCAGGGGAAACAGCACCTGACAGATGAGGGTCATCAAGTCTGCTTGACAGGGCTTCTAGGTCCCTTGATGCGGGCTATCTCCAGTTCCTTCACACATTCCCCAGCCCAAGAACCTCTAGAGCCATTCAGAAGGTCCAGCAGTTCCAAGCATCCTATATACCCAACCTTCATCTTAGAGCTGACAGCCCTCATCCCTTTGTGCAATGGTGGAGTGCACCAACCTCAGCACACAACAGCAGCAGTGAAACAGAAGCTCCCAAGCACCTGGCCTTCAGCCTCAGGGAGCCCGTGAATGGGGTGTGGGGGTTGGTCCTGCCCTCCTATATACCAGCATCCAGATGACGAGCTTAAAGAACCTTTCCTGGAGATGGATTTTAGGAATTGGCCATGCAGTACTGTGTCAAGAAAGTGGTCAAGATCAGAGAATCCCTAGCTAGAAAAAGAGCAGAGACAAGCTTTGTACCCAGGATCCTAAGAAGAAAATGCAGAGACCAATAGGACAGAAGTTCTAGAAGGCACAAGTATAGCTGCACACCAGTGCCCACAATAAGAATCCTCCTTTGGGGTCCTTATTTGTCCTCAGGCCTATACCAGAAGTATTGGTTAGTCAGGGTCCCTTCTATGCACTCACCCTACTGGGTAAGGTGTTGATTCATCCATCTAGAAGGAAGGGCCCAAAGGACATGCCAGCTGCCAAACAGAAAAGCTGCCTGGGAGTCAGCTGTAGCTACTCAGATCCCGCCATCTGCTGACCATTCACCTTTCCCTCAGGTCCTGCACCATGTATTAGGGTACCCAGAACGCTGCAAGGCCACGCCCTCCTCGCTTCAGGGGGTCACTCTCCCCACTGCCTACCACCCCACCATGGCTGGGGATCGGCTCCCGAGGAAGGTGATGGATGCCAAGAAACTGGCCAGCCTGCTGCGTGGCGGACCTGGGGGCCCTCTGGTCATCGACAGTCGGTCCTTCGTGGAATACAACAGCTGCCATGTGCTGAGCTCTGTGAATATCTGCTGTTCCAAGCTAGTGAAGCGGCGCCTTCAGCAGGGAAAAGTGACCATTGCTGAGCTCATCCAGCCATCGACACGCAGCCAGGTACCTGTCTCCCACATTGCATACATAATCCCTGGGGCTGACTATTCCTGAGCAAGTGCACACTTGTCACCTCTGAAAGAAACTGGAGCTCCTCGGCCTGGTACCCAAGAGTCCTCTGATGACGCATATCCCCTCTCTGTCCCCTAATTCCAAACTGGGTTTCTTGGGGGTCACAGCTGAGAGTGCTGCAGGGCAGTCCCCTCTAGTGAGACCTTCCTCTAGAAGTGGGGGGGGGAGCCCCTTTGTCTACCCATCTTCAAGGCAGGGTCAGAGGGAGGAATTGCTGAATGATTACGGGAAGTGGGATTGCACAGAGGGTAGACCAGGGTTGGTGCAGTAGGCTGGTGCTTTCCGAGGACAGGGACAGCTGGGTCTGGCCACTCTGCAGTGAGGCCAGGAGGGGGTAACTAAGGGGATTATACTAGGCAGACCATTTCACTAGCCTCCCCATTCCTCCTGCCACCTCTCAGAGTCTTCCGTGACCCAGAATGCTCTCTGCGACCCCCAAGAAAGACCTTCCTTCCACAGAGGAAGGGACCAATTTCTCCCCAGGTCTATCCATTGCAACAGCTGGAGAGGGACTAACCTATCCAAGAGTATGTGTGGCCTGGGATAGCACCAGCTACCAACTGCTCCCACCTCCTTTGGGTTAGAGGGCCTGCCAACGGAACTGAGGCTTTGGGAGGATTTCCAGTCTCCAAACTGCCCGCCTCCAAGCTATGAAGTGAGAGAACCCAGGTGGGGTGCCGCTTGTCGGGAGTCCCCCACTTCAAGGCCAGAACTGGCTCCCTGTGGTGCCAATGAAGGGAATCCAGTGATTAATCACCCCCAGCGAGGACTTCAGCCAGAGTGTAATCCTATTGGTTGCTGATGACATCATCCGGCCTGGGGTTGACAGCTCAGCTGGCTTAAAGGCTGAGTGTGCTTGGGAGGCAGAGACATCAGCCTGTCTGAGCAAAAGCCCCTCAACATCTGGCCCTAAGGCCACCACATTGGGGAGAAAGAGAGGAAGAACCCCAGCTCCCAATTTCTGCCTCCTGACCTGGTGATATTTGGGAGGGGAGTCCTGTTACAGCCTCAGTTTCTCCATCAGGGCCTGGAGGGCAGCAAAAAAGAAAAGAGAGATACTGGTCTTCTAGGAAGCCTAGGAGCCAGCCCAGGCTCTGTGTATGTGCTCTCTGGGGCCCCGTTATTCCTACCTGTGTTCTTTAACATTTCTAGTTCTGGTACTTTTACCCATGAGGGGCATGGCTGCCTAGAACTGGAGCCACCCCCAATCCCTAGTCCTTGTTTGGTGCAAAGCCTGTTGGTGGAGCCATGGGTTTTTTTTTTCTGCCTAGCCAAGGGAGTGAGAAGGAGGATGGCAGCAGCCCCTTCCTCCTGTCCTCTGGCACCTCAATCTTTCAAATGGCCTAACTTCTGCCCTTATGGTCCCCTAGGTGGATGCCACAGAACCACAGGATGTGGTAGTGTATGACCAGAGTACACGAGATGCCAGTGTGCTGGCAGCAGATAGCTTCCTGTCCATCCTGCTCAGCAAGCTGGACGGCTGCTTCGACAGTGTGGCCATCCTCACAGGTGAACTTCAGGAATGGGCCAGGGCTGTGGGATATACCTTCTCTTCCAAACACCCCTCCCCATACACTTCGCTAGAACTGGAAGTGTCAGAGGAGAAGCAGAATTACTGGGACAGTAGGGGGGGTCCTAAGGCCTCTAGATTTCTCAAAACCCACCTCTGCCTGCAATAGCAGAAGAGGTAGACAAGCAGGAGCTCCCCCAAAACCATGCTTTTGGTAGAGAGGGATCTGGGGACCCAGGCTACAACCTGTTCCTGTCTCAAGGAGAGGAAGTGAAGGCTTTACCTCCTGAAAACCTCAGTCTATCCCAGAACTGGTCACACAGAAGGGACCTTACTCAGACAAGGTGCCAGTTGGCCACAGGCTATCTCATTACTCCATCGTGGCTGCTCCTTAAGGGACCAGCAGAGTGTCTCTCTGGACTACCTGTGCTCCTAAAGCAGTCTGGCCAGCTGGCCTCCAGTCCCTACTCAGAGTCACACACACCCGCTGACTCATGTCTCATACTCCCACTCTCAACCATGTGCGTAGACACACTCACCCTCAGGCCGCGGCTGAAAGGGCCTTTGTAGATTCTACCTCCCCGAGAGGCAGTCTAGATTCCTAAATAGCTGCTGGAGTGGGCTTGTTCCAGGATGCCTACTCCGGCCAGCTGGAATCTAGGCCCTTTGCTGATGCCCTCTGCCCATGCTAGTAGCCTTTGCATGGCACAGAGCTGTTGGAGTGTCCTCCACACCCAACTGCTACATATGGAGTGGAATAAGTGGGTGGGTAGCCAGACCAGTTCAATGGCCCCATAATCCCATGAGCACCATGACATCTAGCCCAACTGGAGAGGGAGGCTGAGAGGGCCTGGATGGCTTTAGCCAGACTACTAGGTAGATGAACCCAACCTGAGGGGCTTCGAGTGGTTTGGAGGCTCAGTATCATGGGTAGGGTGAGTGTCTATTTGGATCTGAGTTATGTGGCATCATGCTCTAGGCCAGTATGGTCAAAGGATAGCTGTGTGTCTACGTACCGTGAGCCTCAGGTATCAACCACATGCATATACACACGCACCTCACTTCTGGTATCGGTGCAGATGCTGAACCTGTCTGAGTAGGAGTCATAATTTATTGTGCATTTGAGAATTCCTGGAACCAGGAGCCACATAGCTGTACCATAGTTCTAGCCTTCTGGGCTTAGTTTGGGAGGAAGAGGAGTTTGGACCTTTTTATAAGTTCACTATGCCTACAGGAACACCTCCCGTATCTAACTCACCACCCTAGTCATGAATGGAAGCATGAGGTTCTTCTGAAAATGTGAAGGGCTCCAGAGAAGCACCCTTCCTGGCCCTAGCAGGACAGCTCAAAATCTAGCAGGTTCTGTCTCCTGGGCCAAGGGCAATGGGCAAGGACAATATTGGAGACTGGAGAAGTCCTGGGCTGGGATTCTCCCAAAGGGTTCATCTGGACCTGGTTGTGCTCTATCCAGTCCCCTCTGCAGTTCTAGATGTCTGTCTTGCCAAGTTTGAGCCTAGACAGTTTGCTGGGGGCGGGGAGGGGGCAGGAGTCCTGGTCAAGGCAGTGTGAGACAGGCTCAAAGTGACAACACATCAGCATTTTCCCTGCTGAGCTAGTGTAGAACCAGAAGCAGACTTCCAAGCAGGGGCTAGGAGTGTTTCATAGCACACACATAGCTTTTTGGCCCCCTGGCCAAATACAACAGAGGCCAGGCCTTTAAACATCATGCTCTGGCTGGTGCTCACAGGAAGCTCGGGAAGATGGCCAGTGAAGGCAATCAGGAGAGGGTCCTGAGAACCCAAGCAGTGCCCCCACAGTGGTGTTATCTAGGGGGATGTGCCTTAGGGTTTCTTTTTTTGTTTTGTATTTTGTTTGTTAGTTTTTTTTTTTTTTTTTTTTTTGAGACAGGCTTTCTCTGTGTAGCCCTAGCTGTCCTTCCTGGAACTCATTCTGTAGACCAGGCTGGCCTGGAACTCACAGAGATCCACCTACCTCTGCCTCCAAAGTGCTGAGATTAAAGGCCACCTGGCTAGTTATAGTTTCTATTGCAGTGAAGACACACCATGACCACAGCAACTCTTATAAAGGAAAATATTTTATTGGGGCTGGCTTACAGTTCAGAGGTTTAGTCCATTATCATCATGGCAGGAAGCAGAGTGGTACACAGGCAGACATGGTGCTGGAGAGGTTCTACATCTGGATCTGCAGGCAACAGGAAGAGTGAGACAGTGGGTGTGCCTTGAGCATCTGAAACCTCAAAGCCTGCCCCCAGTGATACACTTCCTCCAACAAGGCCACACCTCCTAATAGTGCTACTCCCTGTGGGCCTGTGTGAGCCATTTTTATTCACACCACCACAGAGGGTAATGAACTTAGTCCCTTTTTTCCACAAGTAAAGTTAGAGTTTATTAGGGAAGAGTTTTAACCTAGATCTCAGTATGCTTTAGTTCTTTGCTGCCGCTGTGTTAAGCATCTAATCAAATGTAACTTCAGGGAGGAAGGGTTTATCTGGCTCCCCAGTATTGGTATAGCCATCATGGTGGGGAAATTAAGACTGCAGGAGCCTGAAGTAGCTGATCACATCACGTATACAATTGGGAACAGAGCCGCAGATGTGGGTAGGCTGCTGCTCGACTCACTTTTTGTGTTTTGTACCATCCTGGATCCTCTGCCCAGGGAATGGCTATGTTTATAACTAAGATGGCTCTTCCCACATTAATGAACATAATCAAGATGACTCCCTACAAGCTTTCTAGAGAAGCCTCTCCTGAGTGATTCTATATTCTGTCAAGTTAGCAATTAACCATCACAGTGTGCATTATTAGAGAAAGGGGGAGGAAGGAAGGAGCTTTAGCTTTTTAAACAGCAGGCAGACCCTTAGTCAGAAGCTGGTGTGGCCTCTCATTGTACTGTCATTGTGGAATGTGAGCCAGTGATGTCACAGCTATGAAACAAACAGGCTCTGAAGCCTGGAGATGCTGACTTGTCCCAGACTCTGGTGGGTAGAGATGGCTGTAATAAGAGCAGAGCAAACCTGGCCATCTGTAGGCTGAACCCTGCCAAGTCCATTGCACAAAGAAATGCATGTTTTTATATGTGTCTCCCTGTAAACATTGGGCATGATAATGGCACTGTCTCTGGCCTCCCAAGTTCAGGGGGTAGGGGCTGTGTATGGGAATGTTCTACAGGAGAATGAGCTTCAGGGATGGTCAGAGCATTTTCTAGGCCTCACAGAGACTTATGAACAGCTGAGATGCACTCATTCAACCCCCTTTTCCAGCCACTCACATAGCCTGGGATAGCGCCCCCCAATACCTGAAGCCTCAGGCCTTGATGGGGATGGAGTCCATAAAAGGAATCTGGAAGGGTGCACAAGGGCCTCAGCCCAGCCTGGGAACTTTCTAAGGTTCTGAGAAGTCTGGGGTGACTATACTTGGCAGAAACATTTGAACCTCCCTCATGTGGGTAGGGTGGACAGAGGTCTCTGGTAGAATTCCTCCCCTGGACAGGCTGTGAAGGAAAGACTAAGACCCAGGCTGCTGGCAGAGTAACAAGAAGACAAAAGGGGCTGTAATCTATGGACGAGTCTGAGCAGAGGCACTATCCCTCTAGGGCCGACCGTGAGTGGTCACGGTGCCCAGCTCAGCCTCCCCTTGGAATGTAAGCTGCAGCATTGCTGCTACCACCACCTTCTCCTCTAAGGCCACCAAAGACAAGATTTCATTGAGGAAGTAGGGAGCAGCACATCAGATGTACTGGTTGAGGGGTTGTGCAAACTGTCTATGAGCTGAGCCAGTGTGAAGGCAGAGGTAGAAGCTTCCCTGTTCTTAGAGATTACCCAGGTCCTAGCACCTGCCTCTTTCAAGACTGGAAAACGCGCATGCCCAGAACCCTATCTTCACTTCCTCCCATGGGACACATTGGGTCTTAGCCCAGGCGTCCTGTGTTTGGATGATTGAGACCAGAAACTGAGCTCACTTGCTTGTCAGAACTTGGCATCATGGAGTATAGGAAGTCCCATTCTGCTGAGCTCACCTCACCATGCTAAGAGCTGGTTTCTGGATGAACCCCAGCCAGGTTAGATGTGGCTGGGTCTATTTTCACCTCTTTATAATTGTGTTTTTCTGAGTCTGTCAACAATGCTGTATGGCAGGCAAAATAAGGAAACTGAGGTCAGAGGCATGCCTTGCCTGAGCTTACTCAGTCAGATGTACCAGAGGAGCCAGCTTGGGTATCTCAAAATGGTGGGGGGTTTCCTTCCCTATCCCAGAGTCTCGATCTTGGGTGTATCTAAACAGTGGCAACAGGGAGCAAGCTGTTTGTCCCCTGGGTGCAGGCTTCCCTGTTTCTCTGTCATCTCCTGCTGGGTAGACTGGAGCCATGGCTGAACCACAAATGCCCTGTGGGCTATGGCAATTCCAGTGGGTGATGTCATGCCCAAAGAGGCCCCACCTCAGAAGCCCTTTCCTCCCAGGCCTGGCACTAGAGTCCAGGCCTGTGGCTTCCAGCCAACTGGAGTCAGGGAGGGATTGCATCAGCATGGAGAGAGGCTAAGTGCCAGCCTGGCCCAAGGCCAGTGATGTACAAGGGTTGGGAAAGAACTCGCCTTGCCATACCTGGGGAATAAGAGACCCCTGATAAGGTCTGAGCTGTTCTTTGCCTGGCTTCCATGTGCTGTACTGACAGGCCACCTTGACCCCACATTTATGGGCATCAAAGCCGTGCCCCTGAGCCAGTCCCTAATTAGCCTGAGGAGGAATGTGGGCGTAGGTGCCTGCTCTAAATGGGCAGCAGCACAGCCCCCAGTGCTGCAGAGAAGGACAAGTAGCCTGCCAGCAAGAGTCCAGGTGCTAGGCCAGAAGCCGGCTGGGCTTGGGGTCCACAGGGTGTGGCTAAGCCCAGAGGAACTCTCCTGCCCTGGCTGGCCAGCCTCCTTAAAACCCTTCTGTGTCTCCTCCCACAGGGGGCTTCGCCACCTTTTCCTCCTGCTTCCCAGGCCTCTGTGAGGGAAAACCTGCCACCCTACCATCCATGAGCCTCTCTCAGCCCTGCCTGCCTGTGCCCAGTGTGGGCCTGACCCGTATCCTGCCTCACCTCTACCTGGGCTCTCAGAAAGATGTCTTGAACAAGGTGAGTGCACGGGGTGGGGGTGAGGGGGTCACCGCTGATGGTGTAAAGACGGGGGATCTGGAATTGGGTCCTAAGGTAGTCTGAATGGAAGAGCAGGTGATAGATGAGTATGGGGTGAGACCACAGGAGTACCCAGAGCCCCAACCCACTGGACCACAGCATGGCCCAGGGAGGAACCCAGTGAGGCTAGGTGGAAGAGCAGGCTCCTGGACTCCTCTGTGGTGGGGCACTGGAAGCCTACATGCCAAACTGCTTCTGTCACTGGGCCACTGGCCAGCTCTGAAAGAATCCCATGTTTTAAAAATGGTGAGGAGGGGAAAGGATGAAGGCACCACCCAGGCAACCATAAAATTCCTGGGAGCCCAGTGCGGTCTGTAGGTGTGGCTTGCAGAAGCCATCCTTTTTGTACCGATCAGTGGGCTCAATGGTTGAGATGAGAAGGGGTTCCTGGGGCCAGTCTTTCCCATATAGCAAGATCCTGAACAAAATCTGAGGTTCAGGAGCATCACAAGACTTTACAGTCCTTCTATTCTGCAGAGAGAGAGAGAGAGAGAGAGAGAGAGAGAGAGAGAGAGAGAGAGAGAGACTGAGACTCTCAGTTCCTCCTCTAGGGGCTTTGCTTTTCTCCGTTACCCCATTCTGACCCATCTTCCTATCCCTCCAGGATCTGATGACCCAAAATGGAATAAGCTATGTCCTCAATGCCAGCAACTCCTGCCCTAAACCGGACTTCATCTGTGAGAGCCGTTTCATGCGCATCCCCATCAACGACAACTACTGTGAAAAGCTGCTGCCCTGGCTGGACAAGTCCATTGAGTTCATTGGTGAGGGGAGGGGAGGGTGTGTCTAGCTCTCTGGGGCAGGGAGGCTGGCTCTATGGGATTGGGGAGGGGAGGGGAAGGGAGGCTGGCTAGAGGGAAGAGTGGGCAGAGGGGAGGATTACCCCTGGGGACACCTGGCTCCGGGAAGTCACCCACACTGTATGCCATAGGGAGGGTAGGGGCTAACCTTGGGCAGGGAGGAATAGTGCAATCTCAGTCCTCACCTGGTCCTCCACCATCCACCTGTCCCCAGATAAAGCCAAGCTGTCCAGCTGCCAAGTCATTGTTCACTGTCTGGCTGGCATCTCTCGCTCTGCCACCATCGCCATCGCCTACATCATGAAAACCATGGGCATGTCCTCTGACGATGCATACAGGTACTCTTCCCCTCCCACGTCCTAGGGACCTGGAACTCCACAACCAATGGCTAACAGTATTGCCCTCCCTTCTTCTCTCCACCCACTACTGCTCTGGCAGGGAGGGAAATCCAGAACCCAACACAAAGCTTGGGTGCCTCAAGGTGGCCATAGGTGCTGCACAGGGGGAAAATCAGCACAAGCCCCCTGTTCTGACAAATTTCTCTTGCTTGCCCAGGTTTGTGAAGGATCGGCGCCCCTCGATCTCTCCCAACTTCAACTTCCTGGGCCAGTTGCTGGAGTACGAGAGGAGTCTGAAGCTGCTGGCTGCCTTGCAAAGTGATGGACCTCACTTGGGGACCCCTGAGCCCCTCATGGGCCCGGCAGCAGGCATCCCACTGCCCCGGCTGCCACCATCTACCTCAGAGAGCGCTGCCACTGGGAGCGAGGCAGCCGCTGCAGCCAAGGAGGCCAGCCCAAGTGCTGGAGGGGATGTTCTGATCCCCAGTACAGCTCCAGCCACCAGCGCACTGCAGCAGGGCCTGCGTGGCCTGCACCTCTCCTCTGACCGCCTCCAGGACACCAACCGCCTGAAGCGCTCCTTCTCCCTGGACATCAAGTCAGCCTATGCACCCAGCAGGAGGCCTGACTTTCCCGGCCCACCCGACCCTGGCGAAGCCCCAAAGCTCTGCAAGCTGGACAGCCCGTCTGGGGGGACAGTGGGCCTGCCCTCGCCCAGTCCGGACAGCCCAGACTCTGCTCCAGAGGGGCGTCCACGACCCCGCCGGCGACGGCCCCCAGCCAGTTCTCCCGCCCGCTCCCCGGCTCATGGCCTGGGCCTGAACTTTGGAGACACGGCCCGGCAGACTCCACGGCATGGCCTCTCGGCCCTGTCAGCACCCGGACTACCCGGCCCTGGCCAGCCGGCTGGCCCCGGGGGCTGGGTGCCGCCACTGGACTCCCCGGGCACACCGTCGCCGGACGGACCCTGGTGCTTCAGCCCAGAGGGCGCTCAGGGCCCGGGCGCCGTGTTCTCTGCTTTTGGCAGGGCGAGTGCTGATGCACCTGGACCGGGTAGCAGCAGTAGCAGTAGCAACAGCGACCTGCGGAGGCGGGAAGTGCTGCGGGCTGAACCCCGGGACGTGCGGACCGGCTGGCCTGAGGAGCCTGCTTCAGATACACAGTTCAAGAGGCGCAGCTGCCAGATGGAGTTCGAAGAGGGCATGGTGGAGGGGCGGGCACGTGGCGAGGAGCTGGCAGCTCTAGGCAAGCAAGCCAGCTTCTCGGGTAGTGTGGAGGTCATCGAAGTATCGTGACCCTTCAGGAGTCCCTGAGCCCCCGCTCCAGCTAGGCCAGGTATAAATATATATTATATATAACACACAGAAAGGTAAATGGTTTTACTGCAATTTTTATCAAGAAGTAAATATTTCAATTTTTTATTTATTTAAGCTAGTGATCTGGCAACTGTGCGGGGCGGTCCTCAAGCTCTGTTTTTACTGTCTGATATTTAAACTGAAACAGGTTTCTAAGCAATATGAGGCCACCTTCAATCCCAAACTGGATTGACAGGCCTGGGCCCCTCCTTCCCCCTCCCCTCTGGAAATAGTACTGACCTTGCAAAGAGCTGCCCAGCTTTCCTGCACTTTTTACATAAGAAAAGGGGGGAAAGGAGAAAGATAACCCTTATTTGCCACAAACTGAGCCGCAGACCCCTTGCCCTTCCTTTCCTTCCTCTCCTGGTCTCTCCTCTCCTGTCTTTCATGTCTTGGGCTCTGTAGCAAAGCCATAGATAGGTAAGGGGAGGGGGAGACCCTAGTGTCCCTGAAGAAGGCTCCACTAGCAGCCCCCCCATCTCAAGTTGCCAAGTCTTAGTGGCATAGGGGTACCGTCTCTGCCTGTCCATTACCCCAGGGATGTTCCTTGGCAGGTGTTGGTGGACACTGGGCCTAATGGACCAGAGTTTTCAGGGAGACTTGGACAAGAGGTGGGGGAGTTCCTGAGAGCCAGATGAGGTAGCCCCCAAGGCACGGATAGAGTAGACAAACGCGCTCACACTCCTGCAAAAGTGAGGTCCAGTTCCTCAAAAGGGCCCAGGAGGCCATTCAGAGGAGGATTCTCTCTTTCTTTTGCAGATGCTCTTGCCCATTGGAAGCCCAGTAGACTCCCCAGCATGGACTGGGGTAGTGCCCAATGCTGCAGGCAGGGGCACCTAGGCTAGCTAGGGCTGGCACGGGCTAGCTCTGCTGGTCAGAGGGGAGCTCTGGGTCCAGTCTAAATGGGGGTAGATTCACGCTCTCCTTCTAGGTTCTTCCTGCCCCTGGTAGGACTTGGAATTCAGGTGCACCTGCAGGTTGAGGGGCCTCTGGAGTAGGCCTTCTTACAGATGGAGTCAAGCACCTACCAAGTCCTTGGGTTTCCAGGAAATGGGAATCCTCAGCTTTGGGAGAACTCTCTCTAAGCAGAGAAATACCCCATCTAGACACAGAGATGCTGGGGAAGTCCTTGGTGACTACCCCACCCCCACAGGGGCTTCTCAGGAGAGTCCCCTGTTTGCTCCCTTCCCAGGGTACTTTCCCACTGTCTTCAAGATGAGATTCTAGCCTCCACCGAAGGTGGCTTTTTTTCTTTTTCTTTTCTCTTTTTCTTTTTTGGCTCAGAGCCAATCTAGAAGCAAGGACAGGAGAAAAGTACCAACCACCCTTGCTGACTATCCTCTTGGACCATTTGGGACCCAAAGGTTTGAGGCAGAATAAGGGTTCTTGTCCTAAGATCTCCTCAAGTGTATGAGTGGGGCTGTCCTTTGAGGAAGAAGCCAGGGGCTCGGTAATAGGCAGCTGGGGCAGGACAGAGTCCTGGAGAAAGACCTAGGATGGCACCTTTCTACCCCACCTCCCTTGCTGTGTCCTTCTGTTTGTTCTTTTGACCACTACCCTGTGTTCCTGTCATTCTCCTCCTTAAGCAAAAGTCCTGTTCCAGCTCTCTTGACCCCACCCATCCTGATCCCCGAGAAAATAAGATATTGTTGTATTTGCAATCTATGGATTAGAGGTTTAAGTATTTATTATTATTATTATTGGTTAATTATTATTATTAATTATGTAAATTTCCTTCCTGTCTGTCATTGAATTTCTAAGGTGACCCTGGGTGTGGAGGATGCACTGGCTTCCCCCTCCTTGCCCCTACCCTACTGCTGTCCAGGAGACAGTAGTATGTGGCCACCAGTTGGACCCTAAAGATCCCCCTTGGGTCTGGTCCCTCCCCTTTCTCTGTGGAGATATGGCATCTATCCTGGACACATGGGGCCCATTAGCCTCAGTCTGTCTCTGTTCTCACTCATGGCCCTGGTCACCCTAAAGTGAGCAGACAAGATGGAGGATAAGGTCCCAGCTGCCTGCTCTGGTACAGGGTGGAGAGAGGTGGAGCACAGGCCTTCCCTGGTGGCTTTTCACCCACTGTCCAAGGTGTGGAGGAAATAGGGTCCTCCTGAGCCTCTCTTGCTCTTTTACCCCCTCATACCTGGTCACTGCCTGGCACTGGAATGACCCAGAATGCACCTGGCCCCTCCTGTTGTTTTCTGGAAAGTCCAGTATAGGAGAGGTAGCTGGTCCCTTGCCCAGAGACCAGGGTGCCAGCATCCCCCTTGGGACCTTTCCCCACAAGGCCGCACTTTCCCATTCCTCCTTTTGTATTTGAAACCATGTGTTGTAATAAATCATAAGAACCATGTTTTCCCCAGGCCTCTGCTGCCTCTTTCTTAGGGCTGGTTGTGGGAGAGGTTGGACACTGGGGGCAGGGGCAGTCAGGAGGTTCCAGGAGTCAAGGGCCTGGTAGGCTGTGCATGCAAAGTGGGCAGAGGGAAGAATCTGAGGCTTAACCTTGGTAGACCAGGTATAGAGGAGGGGCATAGGACCTGGAATGAACTCCTAGGATGTAAAATACCCATTTTGCTATCTGCTTTTTTATGACTAAAAGCTGGGTAACTTTACATATCAGTTTGCAGGCTGGGGAGATGCTTCAGTCAGTAGTGTTTGCTGGGCAAGTACGTGTACCTGAGTTGGATCACCTGAGGCCAGGTACGCTGGCATGCACTTGTAATCCCAGCAGTAGGAGGCAAACAGAAGGATCTTGGTGCTCCCTGGCCAAACCTAGCCTACTTGGTGCCCCAGGCCAACTTGTTTATGTCTCAAAACACAAGCTGAATGGCACCTGAGGTTGATCTCTACGCACACACACACATGTAAACTGCATATACATGTGCACACACAAGAGCCCAATTCACTTGACAAGTCCCCTCCCAAGACAATCCCACTGTAAACAACTCATTCCTTGCCTTTTCACATACACATACCCCGCCACGGTCTTTTCAACAGACACAGGGTTTACAAGGAATTCTTTTACGTGACATGAGCACCAAAAGCATGCTGACGGTGCTGACTTCTGCAGCACACATACTAAAACTGCAACGGGATGGAGAAGATCAGCATGATCTTTGTGCAGGAACAATACATAGATTCATGATGAAGTCCATATATTTGAGACCCCCCCCAGTACACCTAATAACTAACTCCTAGTGCAGCCCACCTTTTTGGATCTCCCAGAGGATGTGCCTTTGGCCACGACTATAGCCCCCTCTGCTTCATCCATTTCCTCATCACTCCTGAGGTAGGGAAGGGTAAAGGGGGTAAGGTGCAGACCTTGGGTCATGAGCTTCTCAACAGCCATCTTTTTAACCACCCTGACTGGGACCAGGAGTCTCTCCCCTGCTCCTTTCCCCTTTTATTTTGCTCTCAACCCCACCACAGATCTTTGGATTGGATGATTTCTGACAGCTTCAATTTTTTTTTAAAGTTTGTTTTTGCAAAATAAATAAATAAATAAATAAATAAACAGAAGCATACTGGAGTGTCTGATGTGAGCCCATCCTTGTCTCCAGACACAGGGTTCCTCTCTCTGGACAGACTGTCCCTACACCAGTGCAGACGGGCCAGGGTCCAGGCTTACCTACTATATGTCATTACAAGTCATGTGACCATGGACATCCATGTACCATTCCATAGGACAGACTTCCAGATGTGGCTTTTCTGGGCCACCTCAACATTTTGTTCTCATCTTGACAGTCTCTGTGTGTACTACCCTAGATGCCCTGTGGAAATTCATAAGTGGGCTTCTTAGAGGATCTTAGTTCTCATCCCTGCCCCTGGCTAATACAGCATTCTCCAGATTTGTCCAATCCTGTTCAAGAGACCCTTTGTGCTTTCAGGCAGGCAGTGACAACATTGGCCACTCATATGAGTAGCAGTGTGTGTGTGTGTGTGTGTGTGTGTGTGTGTGTGTGTGTGTAGGTCAGAAGATAGAGGAGGAAAAATCAGGAGAGGAGGAGAGAGGATGTGGCTAACCTCTCTTTCAGTGGATCTTGAATTCTGCATCCTCAGCCCTCAAAGAAACTGAAAGCTAGCAGCATAGTCTGCCTCTAGCAAGGATATTTTTAGCTCAAGAACATCTATTTATAGCCCTGGCAGCCCCTAGGAGTCAATAAAACCAAGGACTGGAAAAAGCTGATGGTTGTCTCAAGCGGGCCGGGTACTCATTCTACCCTCAGCGCACATGAGCACCTGCAATTGAAGGTGAGTGACAGCGTCTCTCCTGAGAGGCCAGCTGGGAGCAGCGACATCGGGATCCTGGAGACAGCGGAAGACTCCACATGGGAGTGAAGGAGGTGCCATTTACTAGCTCACCCAGACTTCTAGAGGTCATCTTGGCCAAGGACTACACGACAGAGGACTATGCTGGGCTGACTCTCCGCTCAACTCCTATACTACCATACCTAAATACACAGCCTCCCCTAAAGACCTGATCCCAGCTTCCACTTCTCTCCCTAGCCCTAAGCCAACTAAGAGCTGTTGACAGTGAGAATGACAATGAGAGAGAGAAAGTGTGTGTGTGTGTGTGTGTGTGTGTGTGTGTGTGTGTGTGTGCAAATGCATGTGTGTCTTTGGAGACAGGGTATAACACATATCCAGATAGCCTCAAGACTAGCCTCAGACAAAGGGTAGATAAGTGGGAAGATGGGAGGATAAGTGAATAGATAGGGGATAAATAAGAAGGAGGGTGGAGAGGAGGATCAATGGATGGATGGACTGATGGATGAGTGTGTGGGTTGGTGAATGCATGACTGGATAGATAAATGAACAGACAGGTAGGTAAGAAGTGGCTGGATGGCTAAAAGCGAGGGGAGGGTGAAAGTGTGCATGGGTAACCAATGTTCTATTACAATGGAATCCTTCTGTCTTATATCAAAGGCATGTGTTCAGACATGCACAGTGGTCCAAGTCTGTAATCCCAGTACTCAGCGGAGGCAAGAAGATTGCTTGGAGTTCAAGGCTAATCTGAGCTCCATGAAATCTATGTCTCAAAACCAATCACATGGAGGCCAGGGAGGCAGGTCAGCAAGTTAGAGCACTTGCTGTGAAGCCTAATGACCCCAGTTGAATATCTGGGATTCACATGGTGAAAGGAAAGATTCAACTCCCCATAGGTTGTCTTCTGAATTCCAGATGCAAGTTGTGGCATGGACATGCCCACAAATATGCAGGTGTTATGGTCACACCTATAATAAATTAATGTGAAAAAAACCGAAGCAGATGGCAATAATAATAAGGAAGGTGTGTGCTTCTCTCCATTCTGTGTTGTGCTATAGACAGGCACTAGCCTTAAACATAGAGGGCACCCAGTGATTGTCCTCTGAGTAAGCCACACATTAGCACTTCCAGTGCTGCACACCACCACAGAGCCCAGTTTCTCTCCCAGGCCCAAAGGGAGGAGCAGTTTTGTTCAATGTCCCTCAGCAAGTCAGGGGCAAAGTGGACTGGACTGGGCTCCCCATTTTCTCCATTGTCATTGCTTGCAAGACTGAAAAATCCCTGAAGACCTCCTAGAGGACTGTTCTCAGTGGTCTGAGGTGACCTGTGCTGCCTGGGCGGATTTGTCAAAGCACTTCTCTGCCCAGGACTGGAAGGACTTGGTGAGCAATGTAGGGGCCTGTTCCAAGAAGGGCACCGTTTAGCTTCCAAAGGCTGAGTGGTTGGGAGACGCTTGGGGCATGTATAGGTAAGAGGGCATTGCAGAGGGTCACCAGGCAGGAGAAATACAGAGAATGCACTGCTAGGATCCATGGAGATGCTGGAGGCCTCTATCTGGGCAGGGTGCATACTAGGGTGGTAGCTCACACTACCCTAGGACTGGAAAGGGTCAGGGAGGTGGGGACCTGTGTTCCTCCAAGCTCATTTCCCACAGCGGCTCCTGGCCTTTGGCTTTCCTGGAAAGCAGCCTCCCCTCCTGACAACTGAAAGGCTAAGCAGAAAGGAGAGAGACTGCTCTACCTCTCTCGGACTTTTTCTAGGCAAGTCCTTGAATTTGACTCCTCCCACACCTCTTAGTCACACTCAGTAAGGTCCAGGTGGATTGGCACTCCACTCCCCCTCATCCCCCAAGTCTCCTCCCTGACTGCCTTGATCTCCTCCCTCAGAGCCTCCCCCAGGTCAGAGGTGGATCTTAGACAAGAGTCTGGGTGAGACAACCCACACGTCCAAGAGGACAGACACTTCGAGCCAATGGAAACCCAGGCACAAACTTTAGGCTCCAGGTGTCTGTCCTGCTTGCTCAGGCTCCTCCCCATGTCTTGTTCGCTCACATAAGCTTTGGGCACCTAGGCCCAGGCCAAGCACCAGCAGGCAGCCAGCATTGAGTAGCCACACTAGGCTGAGTCCTTGAAAGAGAGACCCCTACAGCCTGTCAATAACTTCAGTCCAGGTTCTCACTGAGGACTTACCCAGCTCTTTGCTCTCTGCTGATGGTCACCGGTGGAGAAGGAAAGGTGGGGCTGGTAAGACCTTTCAACATGAGTCAGCGCTGATCTGAACCACAGGATTTAGGATCAAGGGCCAAGTAGGATCAAGTGGGAAGTGGAGAGGGGAGTTTGGACCCCATCCCTCCCTTGGCCAGTGACTAGCGCTCCCCTCCCCACTAATTCTGCATTCTGGCGTGGGTAGAGCTGGGGAGGGGGGAGCGTGCTGCTCTGTCAGTGGGGTAGGCGCGGTCTTGAAGGACCTTGCAGGAAGTCCGCGGCCGCTGGGCGTCTGCTTGGTCAAGAGGTGCCCACGATAGCAGTGGCTAGCGAAGAAAAAGCGAGTGAGCGTGCCCCAGGGAAGAGCTCCCTCCCTGGGCCCCAGATGGTGCATAACAGCGGGCGCAGTGAGTGCTCTGGGGCTAGAAGGCCTGGCACTGTGAGTGCAATGTCCTCAGGCGTCCAAGGCCCGCCCATTCTTCTCTGCGCCCTTCTGAGCGCTGCTGCGCTGGAGCTCCACCTGCGCTCCCAAGAGCCCAGAGACGAGAGAGCACGGGTGCGTTGAGAACCTGCTCGCTTTGGGGTCTGCACCTAGCGTAGCTCGAGATCCTTGCACTAGATGGAAAAATGGTTGCCTGCGTTTCTCCTCACACAACCTGTCCAGACTAGGATGGTAGGCTGCGCCTGTGGGTGACCTGCCGCTCACCTCCCCTCCAACCTGGAGCCCGGACGGCTGCGAGCAGCCCGCTAGCGCCACCTGCTGCCCGCGTCTGAGCGGATGAGGGCTGACGCCCGTACGTGGATGATAGTCATTTCCACTCAGTGCGTCCCACATATCTGATCTTCAAACTAAAAGGAACACTTGACCAAGAGTTCTGAGGTCTCCAGCCCCGCCGCCTACCTACTTTTCGTCTGATGCCCTCCCCTTGGCCTGTCTGCAGCCTCAATTGTGCTGGCATCCTGCACTAGCACCTGCTGTTGACTGGCTTCCCTCAGAAAGGTCAGCCACACCCATGGTTTCAACGGTCATCTGCCCCATTGTTCCTCCAACCAGATTTCCTCCTGGACTTTCAGACCTGCAAATGCTGAGCTCACCTGGATGGTTTTTACCACCATCACTCTATTTGCCCAGCCACCCCTACCAATCCTCCCACTGCCAGACTATCTACAATTCCTTCCAGAAGGTGCCTCGCTCCCTAGCCTGGCACACCCATTCCCTGCCCAGAGGAAGGTGCTGCCGGGTTCAAGGCTTCACTTAAACCCCTCCATATTGAGTGGACAAGTCTTGGGGTTCACATTCAAGTCTTAGGGTGGGAGTCTGTTTCCACCTATCATACCCAAAAGAGCCTGCCTGGCATTTGAGAGTTTCCCTCTGTGTGTTTCCTGGGACTTCCGTAACAAGTCTCATGAACTGGGTGACTTATACAACTGGAGTTTCTTTCTGAATTCTGACTAGAAGTCAGAAATCAATTTGCTTAGTGGGTGTAGGAGTGCTGAGAGAGAAAACCCACCCTGGGCCTCATTAGCTGCAGTGGGCTCCTAGAATCCTTCATTAAGTCACTAGTCACTTGGGATTAACATTCCCACATATTCCAAAATGATCTCATCTAAGTTATATGGTTAAGGGCACAAGTTCAGTAAGATCACATTCTGAGGCCCTAGGCATTAGACCCAAATATGAATCTAGGGGGATACAACCTAACCAATAATAAGCTTTGGAGATTGGCTACATGCACATTTTTTTGTTTTGTTTTGGTTTTGTGGCTTTCTGAGACAGGGTTTCTCTGTAGCTTTGGAGCCAGTCCTAGAACTTGCTCTGTAGACCAGGTTGGCCTCCAACTCACAGAGATCCGTCTGCCTCCCGAATACTGGGATTAAAGTGTGTGCCACCAGCACCCAGCTCTTTTCTTTTGTTTTGTTTTTGTTCGTTTGTTTGGTCACATGTACATTCTGTAGCTGTGGTCATGAAAGCCACCCGGACTGCTTGAACCGCTACTAGAGCTGATGGAAGCTGTGGGCAGGAGACTAAGGAAAGTCACTAGTGGTCATGCAGCCCTGTAGATTCCCATTTCAGCATTTCTGGAATGTTTATAAGTGCAGGTAGGTTCCTTGGGTCCCACCCAGAACTTCAGGTTGAAACCTAAAGAAAAGGGCCCAGAGATGTGTCTTCAGAGATTCCCCAGAGAGACCTTGCATTTGGTGGTATCCATCCATTGGGTGGGGGTGGGGGATGGACAAGAGTGAACCCCAGTTGGTCAGAATGGAGAAAGGCAGTCTTTGGGCTTCCTCCAAGCCTTCTTCCTGCTCTCATCTTAGTGGGTCACCTCCCAGAAATGCCTCAAATACCAGCTACTCACGCTTGCTGAAGCACAGGCTGTGCAGAGGTCAACACACTTAGCTGAAATGCTGAGTGCCTCCCCTCCCTTGCCCACCCACCCTTGTGATAGCTGATTTTTGTTGTCAACTTGATTGCAACAAGCTTCAACTAAGAGATAAGCCCCTGGGCAAGTCTGTGAAGGTATTTCCTGGAAGTATTTACCAAGGTGAGAAGATCCTACCCCAGGCTAGATGGACTCTCCAGCAGTAGCCCACATAGAAAGATGGCTGAGAAGAATTCAGTGTTGCTTGCTTTTGCCTGCATGCCTTTGCTCCTTGCTTATGAGTGCATTGACTATGCTGCTGCTGCTGCTGCCATCGCTGCCATCCTTTACTGATATCAAAACCCAGTTAATTTCAACTTCTATTAAGGGTTGAAAGCTCTCCAGGAATCCTCCAGGCTTTCTGCACCAGATTTATGCTGATGAGGCATTGACTGGGGTCTCAGCCTGGTCATTGTTGAACTACCTCGCTCAGATTATACAAGTCAATCAAATAAATTCCCTTTGCAATTATGTTTATTCTATATTTTATATTATATTTATTCTAATACATTTATTAATATACTATATATAATAAATGTGCATTTTATTAATATGATATATTTATTCTATCAATTCTGTTCCCTCTAGAGAACCTGACTAATAAACAGAGCCTCTCAGCCTCATCACTGAATGAAGACAGAGGCAGAGGCTGAACTATGTGTGTGCAGCAGAGAAAAGCCAGGAGTCAGTGGGGCTAGGAAGAGGACAATGTAGCCTCTTGATCTCATGCTTCTGGCTTCCAGGATTGGAAGAGAATCCATTTCTGTTGTTTGAAGTCAACAAGTTTGTGATCCTTTCTAAAGCATTCTCAGGAAACCCCACAATTCCCTACCAGTCACTTCAGGGTCTCTCCAACCCAGCATAAATTTGGAAGTGACAGCAAGTATCTTGGGGGCAGGCAGAGCCTCTGAAGTTGAACTATAATGAGCCTTTGGGGACAGAGACCTTGATGTGTGTTATGTTTCTTGAAGGGTCTACTACCTCTTTAGGTGGCTGCAGTTCCCTGTTCAATGGACAAGTTATCTTTCAGGAAGCAGCGAGATACTGACTGGTATGCTATCTCATTTGGACTTTGGCTGGCAGGAACTGTAATGAGCTTGTCTTAGTTCCCTGTAGATACCAGACAAGCCCTCAGTGAACAGGGCCAGGAACAGCTCATGATGCAGACCTCTGCTTCTGAGATCCTGGGCAACACAACACAGTGTGGGGCCTGGGTGCAACCTCCCACTGTGCCACCTCAGCCAGGTATCTTGGCTGCACCTCTATGGAGAATAGTGCCAGGCTGCCCCAGGGCCTGCTTGTGATGCATTCACCAACTCCTAGTGAGCACTTGCAAACGATGACTACTCATGAGCCTCCCCCACCCTGAGCTCTGGCTGCTCCAGAAGCAGAGCACCATGCCCCATGAGCCACAAAAGGGCTTAGTTGTGCTCTGCAGCGGGTGACACAGGAGTCTTTAAAAAAAAATCTCAGCCCTTCCTCTGCCACTGGGGCAGAGATCCTGCTATCCAGTCTGCTCCTGTGGGTACCCACCTCAACTGTCCTTTCAGGCCTGAGGAGGAGAGTCCTTCTGGAAAGCAGAATGGGATAAAAAGATGGAGGCACATGATCTGGAATCTCAGCTCTCTACCTGGGTCAACTTAGGTAAGCATCTCAGTCTCCACGTGAGAATCACCACCCTGAGCTGCATGAGAATACAGTGGAGGCACAGCATGGGTTGCCAGGGGGGCATCTGAGGTGCTGGCTTAGGAAAGCCAATGCCTGGCAGGGCTAGGGGAGGGGAGGTCACAGACTATTGCAGCCCGCAGGGTCTGTCTCTTCACAACTCTTCCCCAAAACAGATCTCTGGACTTAACAGAAGATGAAGTAAATACTGTCCTTCATGGGTGGTGAGGACAGAGGGGCCCTCTCTCCTGTCCAGCGGGTGCTAGCAGCTGTGGGTGCCCTCAGCTTCACTTGGGACAGTCCCAAGCACAGAGCCAGCTCCCGAGGTAAGAGGGAGCCATTGTTCCCAGTCTCCCAAGGGCAGGAGAATGTGTGTCACATGCCCCACCCTGTGCCAAGCCCCCATCCATGAGGGTGGCAGTGAGGAAGGGAGGAGAAGATTTGCACCCCGCATTGGCTGTGCCTCTGACTGGGGGTGAGGCAGGACAGCGAGTGGGCCTCAGGGAAAGGAGTTGTGAAAGGGAAGGGCCCAGCAAACTCAAAATGTGTCTTAGAGTGGGGACGGGGTCACCTTATCCTCTGAAAATCTGGCTACTCAGTTTGTGTTGTCCCGAAGGCTTCAACCCTCCACTCCACAGGGGGACAACTACCTGGGGTATGGGTAGGAGACCAATACGTTCTGACTTGAAGGGCTGCCTAGTATGGGGTGGAGACTAGCCCCTAGATCGCTTGAAATAATAGCTCCTCATGTCCTGACCCAGGGACCCCTCAAAACTGGACAGAAGGCAGGGATGTAGTAACAAAGGTAGGATCTAGGATGGACCTATGTCTGTCAGTTCCCAAGGCTGCCATCACAATGTGCCACCAAACAAGTTGTTTAGAAGTGCGGGCACGGGCTGGAGAGATGGCTCAGAGGTTAAGAGCACTGGCTGCTCTTCCAGAGGTCCTGAGTTCAATTCCCAGCAACCATATGGTGGCTCACAACCATCTGTACTGAGATCTGACATCTGACGCCCTCCTCTGGCGTGCGGGCATACATCAAGACAGATTGTTGTATACATAATAAATAAATAAATAAATCTTTAAAAAAAAAAAAAAAAAAAAAGAAGTGCAGGCACATGTCGTCTTAGCTCTGAAGGCTTGAAGTGCTGTCTTCGATGTCCTCAAGACTGGCCCTTCCTAGGTGTCTTAGGGTTTCTATTGCTGCAACGAAACACCATGACCAATAAGCAAGTTGGAGAGGAAAGGGTTTATTAGGTTTACACTTCTGCATTGTTGCTCATCACTGAAGGAAATCAGGACAGGAACTCAAACAGGGCAGAAACTGACACAGAGGCCATGGAGGGGAGCTGTTTACTGGCTGGCTTCCCATGGCTTGATCAGCCACCTTCTTATAGAACCCAGGAACAACAGCCCAGGGATGGCACCACTCACCATGGGTTGGACCTTCCTCCATTATCATTAAATGAGAAAAATGCCTTACAGCTGGATCTCATGGGAGCATTTTCTCAGCTGAGGCTCCTTCCTCTGATGACTTTAGCTTGTGTTAAGTTGACATACGAAATCACTAGGGCTGTGGGGAGTACCTGCACTGGTTCCTCTGTGCCTTGTAGGTGACTTTATCATTCCCCTTCCTCTTCAGTGTCTGTCTGAATCTTCTCTTTATATAAGGACACTAGGTTAGGCCTCTCTACTCCACAGTGACCTCAGCTTCAGTGAATATATCTCCAGTTCCTGTTTCATATACAGTCATGAGTTGAGGTACTTGGGGTCAGGGTTTCTCAATTTCTTTTTTTGGAAGACATGCATCAATCTTCAACAACCAGCATTCTCTGCCTTTTGTGATCAGTGGCTTTATTCTCCAGTGTGCCCATTACTTCCTGACGTGTATATCCCTCCTCCTTCTCATCAGTTAGTACTCCCGCCAGCCAACTGCTCTTCCAAGGAAGATTTGTGTGTATTTTTCCACTTCTGTTTTCCTAGAGCATAGCTGGCACTCCAAACCTGTTAATGATGACTAGGTGGGTACTAGGTGGGTACAAAGAAGGAAGGGCTAAATAGAAATCCCTATGTTCCATCTTCTAGGTAAAATGGGAAACCAGAATCAAAACTCTATGTCCAGAGAAACCCAGAGGTGACTGTCGCTCTCCCAGTTCTGACAGACATAGAGGGGGAGCGTCTAGCATTACAGTTTTACTCCAGTTTCCATCCCTGAACAGGACAGGGAGTATTGTTAATAAATGGGATTGCCACAAATTGGAAGACATAAATGAGTTTAATTGCAGCTGTTTCCCCAGATGTGGGGACCATATTGGCACATCAATACTTTTAATCCAGCAATCCATAAACACATCTGAACATCTGAAGGGACTCTGGCAGGCCTTGCCCTTCCCCTATTCCCTCTGCCTTGCAAAACAAAACAAAACAAAACAAAATAAAACAAAAACCCAAAAACCAAACCAAAACAACCCCCCCCCCAAAAAAAAACCTGTTATATTACATTCCTAAAGCTGGCCACCCAGGTCTATTCTCTTATTTGACCACTTCCTCCTCCTGAGGCTGACTACCAAGGTCCAGCTATCAAAGTATTGAAGTCCACAATCAAAAGACCCCCTGTGGCTGCCCTAATTAACATATCTAATCGAAATTAATCAAAATCAAACACCTCATCTTAACACAGTGTTTTCCCTTTTACTTTTATAAACTGCCATTTGCTTAGGGGCCACATCTGCCATTTCTTTCCAGAGTCAGTCCGTCAAATATCACTGTCCCCTTTCCCTTGTTCCCTTCCTCTTCTTCCTTGTCCTCTGTCTCCTGTTTTTGTCTCTTATTTCCTATCCTTTGTCCGTCTAGGGCAAGTAAATCTCCTTTGTGCTGAGAACTTGGTCTTGGGTGTCTTGTGCCAAATACTGGTCCCTTCAGCATCAATGAGCTTTAAGTCAGTATAATAAGATATCGGACCCAGGTTAACTTTGTAAAGGAGGTTTGTTTAGCTCACAGTTTTGTGCAAACAACATGGTGCAGGCTCTGTTGTGGACCCTTCTTGGCTATAGTGCCTCACAGTTTACAGTAATGGTGGAAACATGTGTAGAAAAGGGTGATCAAATTCCAAATCTAGTGGCATAGAGAGCTGGGAAGGGCCATGTTTGCTTCTTTTATAACAACTACCTTCAAGCAACCCCAAGAATTACCTTAGTCTTTTTCAGAGCAGGACCAAAGGAGCCCACACCAAATGGCCCTTAAAAGTTCTGACACACCCCTCCCACCATCCTGGAAACTAAGTTTCTAACATTTTGACCCACACTTCAATAAGTAGAGTGTGCCAGAAATAGCATGCTGTCTCTTGGACATTAGATGAACTTCTTATCGCTACCACCTTGTCTCAGAAGTAAACCAGTTCAAAGGCTGTTCTCCTCAAGTTATGTCCACAGAAACATATCCCACCATGTTCAGGATGTCCCATGGGTAGACCCTACAGCTGAGGTACTGGTGAAAGGCTACATACTAATATAACACATATCCTTACCGAAGGGCTCTATCCTGGCTTAATCACTGCTCTATTGCTGTGAAGAGACACCACAACCAAGGCAACTCTTAAAAAAATAGAAAGCATTTCATTGGAAGCTTGCTTACAGTTTCAGAGGTTTAGTTCATTATCATCATGGCAGGCAGTATGGAGGCAGATGCTGGAGGAGTAGTTGAGTGCTACATCCCGATCTGTACACAGAAAGAAAGAGAGCCTAGGCATGGCATGGGTTTTTGATAGTCAAAGTCCACCACCAATGAATGACACACCTACTCCAACATGGCCACACTATTCTAACAAGGCCACCTTTCCTAATCCTTCTACTCTGTTTAAAGAGCTCTACTCTCTGGTGACTAAGTATTCAAATATATGAGCCCATGAGAGTCATTCTTATTCAAACCACAACATTGTAATAAGTCTTTTCCTGTCCCACCAACCAGCTCCCAAATAATGACATGGAGACTTACTATTAATTATGAAAGTTTGACCTTAATTTAGGCTAGTCCCACTAGCTTTTTTAATGTAAATTAACCCATTTATTTTAATCTGCATTCTGTCACATGGCTCATTACCTCATCACTCCATACTACTTATGTTGCTTCCTCCATGTCTGGCTGGCAACTCCACCTTCTTCCCAGAGTTCTCTCTCTTTCCATAATAAGTCCCACCTATACCTCCTGCCTAGCTAATGGCCATTCAATTTTTTTATTACACCAATCAAAGCAATACATTTTCACACAGTGTACAATATCCCACAATACCACATACCCCAGGAAAGTTTAGGAATTCAGATATAGGTGAAATTTGGGGTTCCCATGGTTTGGGAATACCAAGACATCAGCTTTAACCAGGTGTGATGGTTTATGACTGTAAACCCTAGCACTCAGGAGGCTAGGCAGCTAGCTGAGTTGCTGCAAATTTGAGGCCAGCTTGGGCTCTACAGTGAATTCCAGAGTGAGACCCTGTCTCAAGCACATAGACAATGTCTTCTGGATGGGACAGAGCCATTGCACTTACGAACATTTAGCACAAGATCAAGACAGTCAGCATTCCAGCATGGACAGGAGAAGGGCTCATGAGGCTGCTTCCCTAGCTGAGGAGCTATTGGTAGTTGGTGACTGCTGGGGAAGGAAGAACCATTTTCCTTTGGGAGTATGGCTGCTGGTAGGTTGTCCATGCTTCAAAGGATAGGCACACACTTGCCTGCAGTCAGCACTCAGTGTATTTTTTTTAAGAAGACATGAAGGTTGGCGCACGCCTTTAATCCCAGCACTCGGGAGGCAGAGGCAGGCGGATCTCTGAGTTCGAGGCCAGCCTGGTCTACAAGAGCTAGCTCCAGGACAGGCTCTAGAAACTACAGGGAAACCAAAAAAAAAAAAAAAAAAAAGAAGACATGAAGGTGAGGGCGGAAATGTTGGAGGTACTCTAAGGAATAGGGAGGGGAATTTTAGTTGAACATGAAGAAAATTTTTAGGTGTGTGAAGTTGTCAAAGAATAAAACATCATTTTAAACAAAAACCACACATGCACGCACATATACAAAAAGCAAGCAACCAGACAAAAACATTATCTCTAAAGAGAATCATAAGCCATCCTTACAGTAGTGCAGGATTTTAATCTCAGCTACTTGGGAGACTGACGTAAGACGACAAAAAGTTCAAGGCCAACCTGGCCAACTCAATGAGACCCTGTTTGAAAATAAAGAAGTCTGGGGATGTAGCTTAGTGGTACAGTTCTTGCCTAGCATGAAGAAGACCCTAGGTTCAGGTCCTAGTACTACAAATGAAAGAGTGCTCCATGTTGGTTGAACATCTTACCACTAGGACATAGAGCTCCCAATCAGATAATCTGCAAGGTCCTGGCACAAGCATGTGATCTGTAATTTTCCTTTGAACTAGGCATTGGGCATACCCTATAGTGCAGTATCATCCAGGGAAAAGAAGGCCAAGCTTGAACTTGGGGACTGCTGCACCAGCTAGTATGCTCAGTTACACCTTACTCTTCCCTGCTTCCCACCTCCACAATGACCTCATAAAGGATTACTTATGCCCCATTTGGTAGACACTTGTAAGATGTTTGTGTGATCTATAATGTTGTGGACACAGTTGAAATGCATATATGATGGTGGTCCCATAAGAGTTTAATGAAGCTGAAAACTATTGTCTAGTGATGTTACATCTTACATAATCCATCACTTGTGTTTGCAATGGTGCTGGTACAAATGATCTGTTTAGATACACAGACTCTCCTGTGTTTTGGTTGCCTACAGTGCAGAGTAACATACTGTACAGATTTGTTTCTCAGGAGCAACACCTTACACCTTGTAGTCTGTGTGTAAAAGGCCACACAATCTAGGTCTGTGTATGGGCTAAAATGGCCTAACAAGGAAATTCTCAGAATGTAACTCTATTATGAAGCAACACATTACTGAATTATTATTCTCATTACAATGAAAAGGAAATGGAGGGCTGGAGACCTGCCCAGTGGTTAACAGTGCTTGCTGCTCTTCCAGAAGACTGGAGTGCAGTTCTCAGCACTCACATTGGGTAGCTCACAACTACTTGTAACTAACTCCAGCTCCAGGGCATCTGATGATCTCTTCTCAAATGGCAAGCATGTGCATGTGCATGTGTGCACACACAGAGAGACAGATGGTGGCAGTCAAAAGCAGGCTGGTTTACCAAGGACTGATGCTCCTCAGCAGCAGTAGACAAAAGAACACTGTAAGGCAACCAGCTGATGGTTGGCTAAAAGCAAGGTGGTTATGGGGTGGGGGAGATTTTCAGTATGACCATGGGCAGCCATCGGAATTGAAATGGAGACTACAGACCTGATTTCCTCCTGATATTATCTTGATTAGGTGACTTTTCTCTCTCTAGATATTTCCTTCCTCACTGTTTCATCTCAGGTATCTGTTGGTGATAAAAGTTGTCACCACCACCCATCCCCTCCAGGTGCCTATAAAGGAGAATGGACAGGAAATCTCCCAGCATCCTGGAATGGTTCTTTTGGGAGGAGTGAGTACCATTTCAAGTACATGTATATGTACAAGTATATGACAGCTGTATTAGAGTGGGCAGATGGCCTGAAGGTATTATTGGTCTGGTGCCTGCCATTCATGACACCCCACTGAAGACACTAGTGAATTGAGTTGCTGTGATCCCTTTGCTCAAGTGTGTAATCCTGGGAGCATCTCCCCAGCAAAGAGGAGAATGGAGAGCCAGTCTTTCAGTTACTCACTGAGTTCCTGATACTGGTTAGGCTCTGGAAAAAGCTACCAATAGGACAGATATCCAGGACAATGAGGAGACTTGTGGGTATCCTGGATGATAGTCACCCAAGAGCCAGAGGGTACAGCTCAAGGAGCAAGGGAACAAAAAAGGGATAAGCAAGTCCACACGGGTGGACAGTTGGGGTTAAAAGGAACAGACAGCAAAGCAAGGGGACACAGAAGAGGCAATGTGGTCAGAACAGTTCAGGTAGAGGCACTAGGTGGGGCAAAGATGGCTGCAGGGTTAAAGTGGATAACATGAGGGATATAAACAGTCAGGGATGAGGCTCTGCGGAGGAAAGGGGCGCATACTCGGGGATGCACTCTGGGGTTCAGAGTATTCCCAGTTCAGGGACACAGGGTTGGGGTCACTCTGGGGTTCCAGGCACTTCTGAGTCAGGCACTCCCAGGTCTGGGATACTGGGGTTCTGGATACTGAGATAGTGGATACTCCGGTTCCAGGAATTTTCAGATTCCTGGGGTCTGTGCATTCCGCGGATTAAGGCACTATGGGGGAAAGGGTCACTCCTGGGGTCCGGGCACTCTGAAGTCCTAGCACTCCAGGGTGTGCAACACCGGGGTCGGGTGTGCTCCAGGGTCCAGTTCACTGTGATGTTACAGGCACTTTGCTAGTCTGGGGCATTCCGGAGTTCCGGGCAGTCTGGGTTTCCGGGGAGTTCTGAAGTTACACACACATTGGGGATCCGGAAGCTCCGGAGTTCCGGGCAGTCTTCGGGTGCTGGGTGCTCCGGGGTCTCAAGTTTCGCGGTGCCGCCAGGTCCCGGCACTCCAG
Source organism: Arvicola amphibius (assembly GCF_903992535.2). Classification (NCBI taxonomy): domain Eukaryota; kingdom Metazoa; phylum Chordata; class Mammalia; order Rodentia; family Cricetidae; genus Arvicola; species Arvicola amphibius. The sequence continues at coordinate 144,006,086 of NC_052047.1, read as the reverse complement.
AACAGGTACTCCTGGGCGGGGCCGCAGGGGCCGCTGGGACTACGGGTCCCAGCAAGCCGTGCGCGCGTCACTTCCGGCAGCGGGCGGGAGCCATCGAGTGTTTACTTCCGGCCGCCGGCGGGGCTGAGGCCGAGCGAGGCGCGGGCCCCGCGCAGCCATGGACTGGCTCATGGGGTGAGTGGCGGCTGCCGGCGCAGCGCGGCGCTGTGAGGGGTGGCGGCGAACGTAGCGAACGCGGGGCGGCGGGCGGCTGGCTTCAGGAGGGGCGGGGGCTTGGGAGGACGGCCAGCCGCTGCGGGACGCCGGGAGGCCGGGCGGGCGGGAGGGCGGCGGGCGGGAGCGAGGCCCGGTCCCCAAGGCGCTGTCCCGAGAGGCCGAGGCCCCTCGCCGCGGGATGACGGGCCGCGAGTCGGACGCCGGGCGCCGTCCTTGTCGGTCTTCGCGGGGCCTGCGAAAGTTCTTCCGCCCAAATGACTTTCTTCTAATTTACTTTTGAGGAGAGTGAGAGGCGGGCGCTCCTGGTCGCGCGCGCTCTCCCAGCTTCTCAGTCCCCGTCCCTGTGGCGGTGCCCGCGGCCCTGCTGCGGGTTCAACCTAAGCATTCTGAGCCACGGAGTTGCCCGCCTTTGGTTTCAGCAGTGCGATGACTGCGCGGGACCCTGGAGTTAGAAGCTGGGGAGAGGCGGAGGGCAGCATAAGTGGTGGTACTTTCAGGATGACTGAGGTGATGGAGACGGGTTCTGACCTCCCAGTGCGTGCAACCTAGGGAGAGGGCGGACCAAGAGGACAGGCAACCCCAGGGGTAATCAGGAGACCAAGGGAGACCAGGAGCCACATTGTGCCACTTAGGTGACACAGGGAACCAGGCCCATCTGGTCTCTCTAAGAGAGGCAGCACTGTTACCGACTCATCTCTGCTTACTAGCTGTGTCCTCCTCTCAAGCCTTGCTTTAAAGCATTGCGTGTTCGATGGAAGCTGTGGAATGTTCAGTACAGGTATATGGAAGGGTGAGCTGACATAAGGGCCAGCACATGTTTGGCATACAGTAGGCATTGGCCGGGGATCTGTCCTGTTCATTTTCAAGGTCTCTGAAGCCCAGGGACGTTAAGTGCAGGACACACAGCTGTGTCCAGCTTCTTCAGCGCACTCTCCCTTTGTGCCTTTGTGGAGGGAGCCGGCATTGGAGATAACTTTGGCCTACCTGTGAAAACGGTTCCACTGCAAGAGACCTGGATCTTCAGCTGGGTCACTGAGGAAGCTGTCCACTGCTGTACAAGCTATTTTTACAGGCCTGTGCCCATGAGTGGCAGGTGCCTTTTGCCTACAGACCGACCAGAAGCCAGTCTTAAAACTGACTGAGGACTTTTGTGTGGGCTGAATCATCATTGCAAATAAGCATACATTAATCATCATCAGCCTTTGGAGGCACTGGTTCTTGTGACTCCTTGGGAACAAGGAGCCCTGTGGGAAAGGACAGCTGAACGCTTATCTCTTACCCTAGGATAGGGTCCGTCTAGGCCCTAGAGCATATAGCTGGAAGCTGCTTCTGCTTTTGGTGCTTTAGGAAAGGAAGGAATCTCAGCCTCATTGTAAAAATAGAGATGTGGTTGCAAAGGGCAGTGGAGATTTTTAAGAGGGATCTGGTTGCAGGGTAATTATCTTTGTGTTCGTGTTCTTAAGTGTCACAGATTGCACACTGGATATTGGCATTCCTAAGTTCTTTTATACAGTACCTGTCTAAAATCCTCTTTTTTTCCCTAGTGGTCAGATACAGTTCCTCCTTGGTGTCTTTGGAGGACAGAGGCACGGTGCCCCAGTATTCTTCATCCCGCTTTCATTGTATTGCTATAAAAGTAAGAAGACATGAAAGTTTTAAAATGTGCTTCAGAGATCCCTGCCACTCCACACACACCCAGAGATCTCATCCACTTTGTCTTCTGATCCCTGGGTCAGAGCTGGCAAGGTGGCCAGTAAGGAGTGAAGCCATTTTTTTCCTCCCGAGTGCCCATTGTTTGCTCAGGGCTGGAACTTTATCTGCATTTAATTCTTTAACTAGTTTTCGTCTGGAAGAATTGGAGAAAAGTATCATCTTTTACTGTATCTTGATAATTTTCTTAATTCCGACCATACATTGTCACTGAGGAGTTTTGAATACAGTGGTTGTGTTTTGAGAAGGATTGTTTGCGTACTTGATTGCTTGCTTTAAAGTAAAGGTTTTGTTGGATTACTTCATGTTGCATGGACCAAGTAATGGGTGTGAGAGTAACGTTCTTTTCCAGCAATTGTTAGAGCCAGTGCTCTACAAAAATGTAAGTGGAAAACCACATCTTCCTCTTAGCTGGATGAGGATCAACCTGGGACTGCAAGCATCTCACAGCCTTATCTTTTGCATTCAGCTGCTCAGAGGAAGGGAGGCCCTACAGGGAAACATGCTTGGGATAGCCAGAGCAGAGTTTGGCACGTTGGGACTTGGTAGTGGACCTGCTGGGACTTTTCTGGAGAATGCTGTAGGTGTGGCTCTTAGCTGCCTCTTGTGCTGTTGGTTTCCTCTCCTTGGAGAAACTTTGAGCTTCTTGTTAAGCAGTGTATATGGTCAGACCACCTTCAGCCCTTTTTAGAAACGGTTACAACTTTTGTATAGCGAATCTTTGTTCTTTTCTGGACACCTGAGAACAGCGTAACACCTAAGGGGAAGCTGCTCAGAATTTGGAGGAGGGAACCTCAACAAATTGTGTGATACTTAGGAAACTATTGACTCTTTCCTGTCAGGGCCAGGCATTTAAGCAGAAGGTCTGAGTGTAGTTTGGATTTTATCTAGTGGAAAGCAGTCCAGAAGCTCCTGAATTCCTGGAACTCAGAAGTACACACTTTCTCCTCTTCCCCTGAAAATAGCAAATTGGCCCTCCTGCCCAGCAACCCTTACTGAACCTCTCTCTGCCCCCTCCAGTAGTCCCTCTCCAGCCTGCCCCTGTGGCCCCCTTTCCATGTGTCCTGACTCTTGTAGAACTACAAGTGCCCTTCCCAGTCATGCTCTCCTGTTACTCTTCAGGCATTGGGTGCTGTCAGGAGATTAAACTTGGTGTTGGCAGTTCATACAGTGTACATTTGGAGGTCTGCTCTTGCTCAGCTCTAACAGGTAAAAACTAAATGGCCTCAGGGCTTTCCAGCCTTTCTGGAGCAGCCTTTAGTAGTCTTCTACTCTGAGCTGTTGTGTGTAGGTGTCTGCAAGTTGGCATGGGGTAAAAGGCTTTATCTCCTGGGAGAGTATTTCTGATGACTGACTTCTGACTGGGCTTGCCAGAGTCTGTAGGTTTTGTTTGAATAGCCTCATGTGGTATGGTTTACATACCACCAAGTTTGCTTGTTTTAAGTATATGATTAGGTAATTTTTAGTAAAATTATAGATTTTTGTTACTAAGACCATGATTTAATTTAGTTTAAAATTTGTGTGTATGTGTGTTGCTAGGGGTGGAACCTATAGCCTTCAGCATCTTGGGCAAACCCCCTACTATGCCATCTTCAGCCCATTATGGAACATTACCATCATTCTTTGAATAGCCCTCTAGTTGCTGCAGGTCCCCACCCCAACAAGAGGCCGCATCAATTCACTCTATTCCAGGGTAGTGTATAAATGGAGTCATGAGACCTGTTCTGTGATAGATTCAGTGATGGATATCAGCAACTGTGTCCATTTGTTGTTCCACCAGGAATTGTGAGGAGACTTGCATGTTCTGTTGTTGTTGAGGTGGTTGTTGAAAGTTTGCAGTCATGACTGATGATGCTGTAACCCAGTCTTTTAGGACAGTACTCCTTCCCCAGCCAAGGTTCCCATACCCTATGCTGAGGGTAAGGTTTTCAGTGGCTCCGAGGTCAGTGTTTTGAAAGCTAAGGCTAGCAGAGGAGGACAGGACAAGCACAATAGAAGTATCAAGGATCTGAGTGAGTGTGAAGTAGAGTATAGGAATCTTCCTAAAAGTATACAAGCATCATCAAGCTGGCCAGCAGTGAGCAGGGTGAGGCCAGTGGTGTGTTGGAAAAGAGCTCTCTGTTGACTGGAGACAGATGGCACTGCTGTGCTTCCCTATAAAGGTGTGTGAGGCCAGTGCTCGCTTTCCTTAGTGGGTCCTCAATCCAACTGTTGATTCATACTGCCATACTCTGTACCTGCCCAGCAAGGCATCTTCTCAGGCTGCCTTTAGACCTTGCTATCATTCATAGTTGCTTGTCGGATGACAGTTGCGAGTACTTACTTGCAAGACTTCCTCTCAGGAGGAGCTGTGGTCTGCCATGGTCATTTGGTATAGCACATGTTAAAGGCCAACTCAGTGGGGAACGCCCATATCAGTGGTCCTGGTAGCCCAGCATTTCCTGTATCTTCCTTTCAGTGGCCATGGAAACAGACACACTTAAACCCCACTTCCTGTGTTTGTATAGACATGCTGTACAGCCCTGAGGGAAGCTCAGCCTGTTGGCAGGGTAGACAAGCTCAGGTCCTAGTGGGCACCATCCACCCTCCCTTGCTCTACTGTGTAACTGAAAGAGTGCTGGGGTGAGGTCGTTGGTCATTTCTTGGTGGGAATTTTCTGTGCACCCTGTCTTGTGGGCCAGTCTGGCAGAAGAAGGTGCTAGCTGCTCCTCCCTGCCTTGCCAGAAGTTCCTCCCATTCTGTGCCTACCTCCTGTTTGTTTTTCTTTCTGTACAGGATTTCTCAGCTGGGGCACACCCGCTGGTGTTCACTGCAGCTTCATGGGATGGTGCCTGGGAACACGGAAGTAGAAACAATTGAAATGAAAACAAAAGGTTAAAGAGAGGAGAAAGAGGTTGTTCAATAGGGCATTTAGACCACATGTGACCCATAGCCCCTCCACTTGGCATTGTCAGTGTCTGTGCCATGGACCATAGCCACACCTACTGTTGTTTTTTTTTTTTTTTTTTCTCTTTGAAGGTTCTCTTTGCCAGCATGCTTGACCATCTGGGCTGCAGCTTTCATCCAGTTCCTCCCACAATCCTTAGTGGGCACATTCCTGCCAGGGTCATGGGGCCATGTACAGTTAAGTCCATGTGGTTATGTTGTGTTCTACCTCGGGCCCAGTGATTTTGGATGACATATTTTGTTGTTTTGGTGTGTCAGGAAGGCAGGAGACTCACTTCTATGTATGAGCTTGTCCCCCAGAGGTCATGGATAGTGGACAGGTAGAAACAGGAGAAATGGCCTGGCCTCTGGCTTTTGCCTGTGGCCTTTAGGGTCAGGCACTTTCTCTTAGTTGCCTTTTCAGTGGTACTCCTTTTCTTCCCTCCTTGAGCTAGCAGAAGAGACACAGTCTCAGCAGCCCTCGAGAGGTTTGGACTGCAGTGTCCCTACTGAAGGTTCCTGCTTCACCTTGTGGGACTGTGTCCTGAATCTTTGAAAAGGCCTGACAGTGCCAAGTGTCCCCAAGGAGGTGATGTCTGAGGCTGGCCTTGGGATCAAGCCCAGGAATGTAAAATTAGTCTAGGCATGGTGTAACACACAGCTTGGCTTGTCTGCATGGGACCTTGCTGTGTGAAGTCCTGGCTAGGTCCCCAGCCCTGTGTCAGTGTTCTCTGCAGAACTTCTGTAGGCTGGTGGGAGCTGCTGTGCCACCGGCATACTTGCCTTTCTACTCGTTAGCCAGTTCTTTCAGTGCCATATGTGACAAGGCAGTTTGTGTGAGCTCCGGTGTTGTGAGATACAGGGTGTGAGCCAGAGACTCTAGTGGAATCAGGAGCTGCCAAAGGTGAGTACTGTATGAATAGAGACAAGAGGTCTGCTACTTAAGGGGAATGTAAGGAAACTGGGGTATGGTGGATGTGGGGCAGGAGAATAATTTTGGTGGAGATCCTAGGATTTGAGAAGGTGCCATGAAGATGGAAAGCTGACAAAGTGAGTATTTGCACAGGAAGGCTGCCTGTACTGTCTTCCCTAGGTCACCATAGACTTGTTCAGTATTCTACAGTCAAGTACAGTCTTCATCATTTATTACTTTTATTCTTTTTTTTTATTTTGATGAGTGAGTTGCCCCAAATTTAGCTAGTGGGAGTACTTTTGAATGAGCTCTTTTATCTCTTGAATAGGAAAAGGGATTGGGAGAAGTGGCTGGAGGAGCAGGGCTCTGGCTGGCACTCTAGGGCAGCAGTTCTCAACTTGTGGGGACAAGCCCTTTGGAGGTAGAATGACCCTTTCACAGTAATCACATATCAGACAATCCTGCTTATCAGATATTTACATTACTGTTCATCTGTTCATAATAGTAGCAAAATTACAGTTATGAAGTAGCAACGAAAATAATTTTATGGTTGGAGTCACTACAACATGAGAGAAACTGTATTAAAGGGTCACAGCATTATGAAGGTTGAGAACCACTGCTCTAGGGGATAATGGCAAAGCTATTTTGTCTCATGATTTAGCAACTGTCTTTTGAGTATTGTGGGTTGAAACAAGTACATACATCATTGTCATCAGGAAACAGGTTAGCTTTTTTTCCTCTCCTTTTAGTTTTGAGAGTCAAGATCTTGCTTCAACCAGCCTCAGTATATGAGTAGTGGAATTCTAAATGTCTTGAGAGGGTGCCTGGCTTTATTACCAAGTTTTTTTTGATGAGAAAAAAAGCCAGTATGAAATAATAAACTAACAAAAACCCCTATAATGTTTCATTGGAGATGCTATGAATTCACAGTTCTGTATAGGTATTCCTTAATATTTTAAGGGTAGTGCTTCCTGGGCCACCTCAAGTACCATGCTGCTCAAGTCTCTTATGTAAGTGGTATATTTATATGGAACATGGCCACCCTACTATGTACTACAGATCATCTCTAGATTTTCTTCTGATACATGACAGGCCCAACTGCCATGTAGATACTTGCAAGTTTGTATTATTTAGGAAATAATGACAAAGCCTGTCACCTGCTCAGTGCAGACACTATCTTTTGTTTGTTTGTTTGTTGGTTGGTTGGTTAATTTGAAACAGGGTCATATGTAGCCTGAGCTGGTCTACAATGTGCTACCACCTCCTGAGTGCTAGGATTATAGGCATGTACCACCACACATTATTTATGCTCTTTGGGGGATGAACCCAGAGCTTCATGCATGCTAGATAAGTACTGTACCGACTAAATCACATCCCCGATGCCATGTACATTTTAAAAAATATATTTTTTTATTTTTAATGGTGTGTGTGTAGCTGGGTGTACATGAGTGCAGGTGTCCACAGAGGCTAGAGGAATTAAATCTCCACAAAGCTAGAGTTATAAGATGTGAGGCTTTTGTTGTGGGTGCTGGAATCAAACTCAGGTCCCCTGCAAGAGCAGTATGTGTTCTTGACTGCCGAGCCATCTTTTCAGCCTCTTCCAGATAGGGTGTTGTTGTTGTTTTTTTTTTTTTTTTTTTTTTTTTTTTTTTTTTTTTTTGTTACAGGTTTGTTTCTCTGTGTAGCTTTGGAGCCTGTCCTGGAACTAGCTCTTGTAGACCAGGCTGTCCTCGAACGCACAGAGATTTCCCTGCATTTGCTTCCCAAGTGCTGGGATTAAAGGCATGCGCCACCACCTGGCGAGGTAGAAATTTTTTTTAAGTTTTTTGTTTTGTTTTTAAACCCTTATTTGAGTGTATCTTGGATTTTTCAGATCACTATATTGTTTCATGGCTATGATTTATACTTTACTTGTACATGAGGAGTATTATGGGTTGTTATGGGTTGTCTTTGGGCTTTCCTTGTGCTTTGCCAAAACCGTTAGGAAAGAGCCCTCCTTTTTTCTTTCTATGGTGCTCTTGGCAACATCTCTGTAAAGCAGTCTGTTCTCAGCAGAGACCGCAACTGTCTACTCATTGTATTCACTGTTTCTGTTGTGACAGGGACACTCAGCAAGGGTAAGTGTATGTCTTATGGCAGCTCTTGGGACAAGTGCCTGTCCAACATCTCTGACTGTGATTTTGGCTCAGCAGCCCCAGATGGAGCAAGGATTGGAAGGCTGCTTATCTGTTGCTGCTGCTCCTTCCTGATCCTTAACCTTTGTACTTCAGACAAGGTGTTTTCACCTCGCCTGCTCTAGTTCTTCCAGGTTGCCTGTGCTACCTCCATCTGTCTGGGAGTCTAAGAGGGCCTTGCTTTCTTGAGTGTCTTGGTGCTGGCTGGCTTTCAGAACATGTTTCCCAATGTAGCCTTTCTTACAAGAAGTTTCCTCCTTGGCCTAGAGCAGCATTCTCAAACTCTTTGCTCCTAGGATCCCTTTAGATTCTAAGTCTTAATTAGATGTGTGTTAGTTGTGGCTATCAGGACTTACCATTTTAGACATTAAACAGAAATATCTTTAACCATTTTAAAAGGATAAGAACTAAACATAATTTAATATAAATAACTTTTTAAAAATATTTATTTATTTATCATGTATACAGTGTTCTTTCTGCATGTGTGCCTGCAGGTCAGAAGAGGGTGCCAGATCTCATTACAGATGGTTGTGAGCTACATTGTAGGTGCTGGGAATTGAACTCAGGACCTCTGGAAGAACAGCCAGTGCTCTTAACTGCTAAGCCATCTCTCCAGCCTCTAAATAACATTTTTTAATTGAAAAAGAACTGTTTTCCAAAGTGGAAAAACTGGCAAAAAAAGCCTTGCTTTTTGCCACCCGTAGAGCTTGGTCCCAGGGTGGTTTGTGTTCTGGTAGGATTTGGCCCTTACCAAGCCTATGCACAGTTGTATTGAACACTAGTGGGGTGAAGGTGTGAGAGGCAAGTCATATTCATGGGACAGAGAGGGATTTTTGGTTAACTTCTGGGCTTAGATGCTACTTGAGGCTCTGTAACTCTGGGGCTCTTCCCTCTGGGGGAGCGTCCCACCACAGTGAAATGGCCTGGAAGGGGAGAGCAGCATTATTGTCAGCTTCTTTTGGTCAGAGTTACAGCTGCCTGGGTATGGTGGCGGGGCTGGGAGAAGAGGCTGCTCTTTGGGTACAGTGAAATTATTGTTGGTCTTGTTAACCCTTGGTTCTTATCCCTAACAGAAGTTTGGTCAGAAGGCACTAGGATCACAAAGGTGACACCCCTTTCCTTGGCAGGTGGGTGGAGTTCTGTGGCAGAGTAGCTTCAAGTTGACCTCCAGGCAGGATGAGATAGACTTCCTAGATTCCCTGATACCTAATCCATGGCGAAGTGACTAGTACCTTCTGGTCTGTGCCTGCAGTTGTAGTCTTTAGGGTCCCTTCTGCTGTAAACAATGGAGAGCCTCTGAGGCCTGATACCTGACCTTCTTACTGCTGGAGATAGAAGGGACAAACTCTGATAGTAGTTTGTCCTCAACAATGTGACAGGGCTCTTTCCTGGCCCCTTCTCTCTACTGTAACTTTTTGCTGTGACCTTGTGAACTTTCCTTGTATGACATCACAGGATGTGATGAACTGTAGTATTCAAGGCCCAGTGTTCTTGGTAGCTAGCAAGGAGAGTCATAGAAGCAGCCATGTCGACCAGAGAATAGGAGTCTGCTCTGTCTCTAGTCTGCCTATCTCTGGGCTTTGTTTTATATAAAAATAATTGTTTCTTAGTGGAAGGTTTTATTTTTAAATTATTATTTCTTCATTTATGTGTTTGGGTATTTTTCCCTGGATGTACTTCTGTGTACCATATGCATGCCTGGTGCTGTGGAGGCCAGAAGAGGGCATCAGATCCCCTGGAACTGGAGTTACAGACAACTGTGAGCCACCAGGTTGCTGGGAATCAGCCTGGGTCCTCTGGAGAAGTAGCCAGTACCCTTAGTCACTGAACCGTCTTTCTAGTCTCTAGTGGGGTGCTTTAAAAAGATCATTCTTTATGTTTTTAGCAGTCTCTTGCTAATGCCCCTCTGCCTCTGGGACTTGTTGCATTGACGTGCTGACCTGTTCTGGCCTTTTGGTGGAAAAAATTCCTATATGGAACCTACCCTTTGTTCTGTTCTCTTGCTAGGGTCATTGCCTCCTGGTGTCTTCCTTTGGGATCTTACTACTTCCCTCAGCTTGGCCGCTCAGCCCAATGCTAATAAGTCTCTTTTTATTTTGGCTTGCTTGGTTCATTCAGCATGGCTTCCTCCAGGTACCTGGTTGGCCTCTCTAAGGCCCCAGCCCCTTTTCTTGTCCTTCTCTGGGTAGGGTGTGGCTACTTGTCTTTCCTGACTCTTATTTCCTCCCTCTTTTCTTCCTATCTGTACTTTCCCACAAAGTTCCTGTGACTCCAATAGCAGCACAAGGCAGTGAGTCCATGAATAGCTGCTGTGCACATTGCTCTCCTGTTCACATTCTTCTAAAAAGAGATACCTCATTATGATAGAACCACATGCCAGATGGAGGTGCCACTGGAACCACAGAGGCCTGCTCAGAATTGAGCCCACTTTAGGCACTCCTTCACATTTTTCGTGAGCCTGCCTTGAAGAAATAGTTGCCTTTCATTGTGAGGTTGTTTCTCAGTATCTGGAGGGAGCAAAGAGGGCTAGTTATCACCTTCTTTCACCCTGCCTTTCTACCTGTACCTCTAACCACTGCTGTGTGAGGGCCTGAACTCAGGAGCCTGACTGAAGCTTTAAACCTTGCTCCTTATTCTTACTCTAGAATAGCGATTCTCACAGGGGGTCACCAAAGACAACCAGAAAATACAGATATTTACTTTATGATTATAACAGTAGCAGAATTACAGCTATGTAATTTTTGGTATGGAGTCACCACAACATGACGAACTGTGTTAAAGGATTGCAGCATTAAGAAGATTGAGAACCACTGCTCTAGAACAAGTCAACATAGCCCTACTGCTGTGGAAGGCAATACTTGCTGTATCTAGCATGACGCAGAGGCTAATCCACTGTGTTTGCAGAAAGAGTAGAGGCTGGAAGGACACTGTGTTAGACTTGGTGTGTGGGGCCATTACCTTCACCTGATGCTTTGACTCTGTCAAGCAGGTGTTTGATAGGGACCAGGTATCTGAGGAAGGCTTAGTGGATGAAGGCTTTGCTTCAGCCTGTGTAGCCTCAGGGCTTTTTGCCTTGAGTAGTACCTGTCCCAAATCGAAGTACTAAAGCACTTTTAGAACCACTTACAGCATCAGTTGAGTTTTGGTTTCTGAACTTGACTAGTTCTCTAAATGCCCTTAGGTTGCTCTTCAGGTACCTCAGAAACTAGGAGTCAAGGAGAGCCAGCAGAGAATGACCTATCCAGGAGGTAGGAGGAACCTGTGATTACCATCCAGTCCCAGATAGTCAAGAGTCAGAAGCTTTAAAGCAAATATACTGTTCTTTACCTGGTTGGGTTGTCTCCCCTCTGTGTTGTCAGGTGCTGAGGGAAGCAGGTAAGAGAGCATTCCCATATCTAGAGCTAGTGCCTCAAGAGTACCCAGGGCTCACTCATATCAACAAGGGTACTGCCAGCCAGTGCCTGTCAGTGGGTGAGATGGGCATGTAATCTGAAGCTACCATCCAACCTGAGTGCTGTACAGGTGGTATGGGGTCTATTTCTCGTCTGATTTAGTACTTACTGTGTGTGGGACTTGGCCTGGTAGATTTGTGACTTGAGTGGAAATCCTCTGACTTCCTTATGGCTTTACTCAAGTGTCATCTCCTCAGGGCTTTAACAAGGCCAGGGAATACCTGTTGTAAGAAGGCCACTTGTTTGTTCCTGGCTGCTCAGCCCCGAAATAACCACACAGAAACTGTATTAATTAAATCACTGCTTGGCCTATTAGCTCTAGCTTCTTATTAGCTAGCTCTTACATCTTAATTTAACACATTTCTGTTATTTTATACTTTACCACAAGGCTTGTGGTTTACCAGCAAGGTTTCAGCACGTCTGTCTCCAGCGCAGCTACATGGCTTCTCCCTTACTCCACCTTCTTTCTCCCAGCATTCAGTTTAGTTTTCCCTGCCTGCTTCTTCTGCCCTGCCAGGTCCAAGACAGATTCTTTATTAACCAATGGTATTCACAACATATAGAGGGGAATCACACATCAAATACATCTTGAGATAGGTGCTGGGTTTGCCCACTTAAGAAGAGTTCCTGAACCCCCAACCTTGGTTCTACATAGTCTGATTGATTTGCTAGCTGTACTGCCTGGCACCTAGTAATTGGCAGAATGGTGCTGCTGAAGGAGGGAAGAACACATGACAGCCAAGACAGGCAGTTGGCTCTTGTGGGACAGTATGCCTCCACTCAGTGACTATATCTAGCCAGGTTTCTCTGGGAGCTGCTTACCCTGGCTGTGGGCCTGCACATGATAGGCTTTACAGGTTTGCTGCGCGCTCTACAACAGCAGATCCCACAGGAGCTTACCAGTGAGTAGGATCTGTGTATAAGGTTCAGTGGCCTCACAGGGAGAGTGGGGTGTGGTGCATAAGAGACTGTATCATTGAACTGGACCTGTTATAACGGGGTAGAGAACACCACAGATGGCAGGCAGTCAGACACTCCCCGTGCTCTGGTGACACCTGAGTGGGTGGGCTGAGATGGGAGGGGTCAAACCAGAATCTTGGCTCTTGTCTCTTAACATGTGGTCTCTCTCTGACCTGCATTTTTCTTGTAGAATGAGAGTGAATCATTATCCTTGCTTCACTGAGGGTAGAGACAAGTCAGTCCTTGAAGTGGCACCCCACACAGTGTCTAGCACCTGGGAAGTTAGCAGGGGAAGTTAGGTTGTCATTTTTCCATGTTGCATTGTTACTGTTTAAAGACAAAGAACAAAGGGTACAGGAAGGGCACTGGGTCCTGCTTATGTGTTGACACAGAGGGAGAAGAATCTGAGCCATGAAGCCTGGAGGGCACTGCCAGTCCCAGGTGGAAATGGGGTCAGGTCTGGCCATTTGGAGAGGTGGGACTGAGATATGTTTTCTTGGAAATGTGAGTTTCTCTGTCTTGATGAGCTGTTCTCTGGTGCTACCATGGGGTTTTGGCTGGACTGGACCTGGTAGGTGTTCACAGTGGGGACAATATTGGTTTCTTTGCCCACCTCTGAAGAGTGAAGTGATCATGGCACTTCTGAGAACTGGGTACACAGGCATGTTTAGAACCTTCAGTTGGATTCACAGTCCTGTATGCCCAGAGCTTGTGGAATTCTGATGGGTGTACTTTGAATCCTTGTATGGGTGTCATGGGAGAGGGAGGAGGACCTCTGTTCTTGTGAAACTTGGTATTATGTGTCTATTATAGAAAGACAAAACACATCGAGAAAAAAAAACAAGCAGAAAGCAAAAGCTAATGATCCCACCACTTAAGTAGTTCAAGCTGCCACACTCTGTCCTGTTTCCTGTGCTCGGTTCTTAGAGTGTTTCCAGACCAGGTGGTGCCTTTTGAGGTCCACGCTGCTGTACCTGATACTTCCATGGTTTCTTGAGTGGTTACTGGCATACTCCAAGCAATTCTTCCATGCTTCTCCCACCTTTCCTGCTAGCAGTAGGCAAAACAGTGTCATTCCATAGCACTGGGACCTTGTGGTTTTCTTTTCTGATCTTTGCCTTTGCCTACTCTACCTTGTTTGGTTCTGTCATTTGGTAGGCATTGAGTTCTCTGTATGGACAAGCTCCTGAAAATTAGGAGTTAGCCATAAGTAGGTTCCTAGACACAAGTGTAAGTCAAGGCAGGAACCATGGGGTTGAATAGGGCCAAAGCCTATTGCCACTTGGAGCTGCAGTGAAGCAGAGGATCTAGACCAGAAGGCAGAGGTGCCTGGGGCCAGACAGTGGTGGCTGGAGAGGTTAGGGATAACAGGGACAGGCCATGACATACCTGACATCTGCTGGGCCCATGTCTGTCTTTTCTTTCGTTGACCCTTGAGGGGTGCTCTGCTTTTGTTGTACCTTGCCTTTACAGCCTTCTCTCTCCCGCCTAGTTGTTGAAAGTGTATACTTTTTTAGTTCCTCAGTCAGGAAGCCAAGGCCTATTTGCTTTTAGCACCTCACTGCCCTATGTGTTCAGTGCTGAGACTGCATGGGGTTTTGAGAACACACTGGGTGCAGGACATTATGGAAGGCCTACAGCAATTCCTCAAATTATCTTTCAGGGAACATTTCCCTACTTCTATGACTAGGTGAGTGTAGTAGGCCCTGGAGTTCTACTACAGGTCCAGGCATGGGTTCTTTGTATGGTATGGTGTTAGTCCTGAATATTAGGACTTCATCATAAGTTGATTCTTGAGAGACAAGTGAATGGCAAGGTAGATAGGTAGGTTAGACTGAGGGTATCTGTCTCTACCACTCACTGCAGCAGTCAGAGTCATGGAGAAATCAGTGATGTCTGGCTGTGCCATGTGTCTGTCATGGACTTACTTCTAGGACCACCATATTTTATGGTTGACTAAATGCTAGGGTCATCGGTCCATGGGTGTTTACAGTTGACTTCTTTTCTGTGGGATCTGTATATCATGAGGAACAGGAGGTTTTGAGAGCAGTCTGCTTGCTGGATCAACTTCTGTTTTTTTTTTTTTTTTTTTTTTGGCATAAAGCTTTATTAAAGGAGAGAGGGAGAGAGGGAGAGAGAGGGGGGGGAGAGAGAGAGAGAGAGAGAGAGAGAGAGAGAGAGAGAGAGAGAGAGAGAGAGAGAGAGGGGGGGAGAGAGGCAGAAGCGAAGCTGCCTCTCCGAGAGGAAGATGGAAAAGAGAGCAACTTCTGTTTTACTGGATGGGCACTCTGGTCTTAAGTACTTAAGTATGTTTCCTAGGAATGTAGCAGGGCCTTGTGTTCTCTAGCTAAGTATTCCCTGTCTCTCTAGATGACTGTGTGAGAAACCCCAATGGTATAGGCTCTGCTGCCATCTGGGTGCTCACCAGAAGCCTTTGGAGCTCACATTTCTGCTTATACAGGATCTAGCATGACTCTTCTGGTCCATGACTCTGCTGGAGCCCCCAGCAGAAGAACTGGGTAGGAAGCCTGTTCTTTCTGTCTATGCCCACGATACCCTGTGCAGTAAAACTGCTGTCTGGCAATACTGGGTGGGACCCACAGCTGCCTTTTCCCAGTAGGCTCCTTCCTGTCGGTTGAGTGTCTCAACTGGGTGCAGTAGTGATCATTGTTCCAGGCAGGCAGTGGTTTCAGCCCTTGCCTGGGGCATGTGTTGGAGTGATACACAAAGCAGCAGCAGAGTGGTGCAGGACAGCTACTGGTGCATTCCACCTGTGTCTACCTCTTTTTACACAAGTAATACACATTGAGGTGAGGCTGGCCAGTCTAGGAACACAGAGGTTTTGCCTTGTCTGTCCAGTGAGGGGCTGCAATTGCTTGCCACTCAGGAACTGTGATGTTGGACTGTTTTGATGGATCTGGGTATCTTTCACTATACCTGCTATATTGGTCCTTAGCTGCTAGATGGTGATTGTCTCTGCTGTGATTCCAATAGGGGTCCTGGTTGTAGAGACAGGTGTGATGATGAAGACCTCAGTAGTTGTTTCCACAGTGGCTGGGAAAGAGGGCAGCATTGGGAACTCCTTGTCAGCCCTGGGGGTGATGGTGGAGGTGTTGTGCTCAGGTGTGGGCTGTGCCCACAGATACAGTGAGGTAGAGAGTTGGGTCACTCTAGTGATGCTGTTGTCCTGCTCTGCCTCAGAAAGATGAATGCCTCTTGACTTGGTGAGTCCTAAGTCAGTCTGCCTTGCCCACAGACCAACTGCTACATTTTAGCTAATAATCCAAAGGTGAGATTAGGTGGTACCTATACCTGTTCTAGGTCTCTGTTAGTGGTCTCTGTTGGCTCTGTATCATCTAAGTAAAGGACCAAGCAGATGAAGGTAGAAACCCCTTAGTCCTGCACTTCTGAAACTGCTGTCTCTACCAAATGTGGCTGACAGGGACATTAATATTGATATGGTCTTGTCTCCTCTTGTACTTAATTTTTTTCCTATTAATGAATTAACTTATTTTATGTGTTTGGGTATGTTATCTATGTTATCTGCATGTTTGTCAGTGTACCATGTGTATGCCTGGTACCTGGGGAGGCCAGAAGAGGACAACAGATCCTTTGGAAATAGATTTTCAGGTGATTATGAGCTGCCATTAAGGCAGTCCTGGGGCAGATCCTCTAAAATTGAGACTCTAGATGTGGCAAGATCCCTGGGTTTGTATAGTGTCCTGCCGGACCTGGGCTCAGATCTTCAAAGTTGGTAGTGAATTGACAACTTGTTGCATTCAGGAACATGGACCGAAATGGACCAGGCTTCAGCAAGTCTCAGTGACCTGAGATAATGCAGAGTGGGTTCCAACCAAAGTAGTATTAACCTAAAACTTGACAGAGGAAACTATATAAGAAACCAAGTGCACTTCCTAGTAACCTGAGTGGCAAAGGATCAGTGAAGGGAAATAGGAAATGTCTTTAGCCAGAAGATAACATGCACAGTATATGCCCAGACTTGCAGAATGCAGATAGACCAGAAGGTGGCTTGGAGGCTTGCATGTGCAAGAGCAAAGTTGGGGTTCTGACTCACTGAGTTACAGCACCAGCCAGAGAAGGTGAGAATGAAGGAGGGTTAGAGCTTGGGTGAGGCAGTCAAGGCAGGAATAGACTCTCAGGGAGAACCAAGCTGGGGGACTCTGAGGCCAGAGGCTGACTCTGGAATCTGGAAGAAAGTGAAAAATCCCTGAATGTGAAGGAAGAAAGGAGACATGCACAGACACTGGACTTGGAGCACTCTGAGGACACTCACTGGAGCCTCTGAGGTCCACATGTAAGAAATTGACCAACTTGCTGCTGAAAGATGCACTGAAAGGTGTGTTCAGGATGGTCTGTGACTGGTGCTCTGACTGTAGAAAGACTGGACTTTGAAGAAAATGATGTAAACTCTTATCAGCATTTTTTCACATTAGTTGGCTGTTGCTATTTTAGTTATCTGGGATTAAATAAAATATATTGACTAATTACTGGTTTCTTTTACTGTTCACCCCCTTTCGAGACAAGGACCCATTATGTGGTCCTGGCTGGCTTGGAACTTTCTATGTAGAACAGGCTAGCTCCAAGTTCACAAAAACCAGCCTGCCTTTGTCTCTTCAGTACTGGGATCAAAGATGTGTTCCACCACATCTGACAACTTTTACTTTTTTTTTTTTAAAGATATTTATTATGTATACAGTGTTCTGCTTGCATAACAGAAGAGGGCACCAGGTCTCATTCTAGATGGTTGTGAGCTACCATGTGGCTGCTGGGAATTGAACTCAGGACCTCTGGAAGAGCAACCAGTGCTCTTAACCTCTGAGCCATCTCTCCAGCCCAACTTTTACTTTTGTAGTGTAGCTTTTAAAAGTGTAACATTACACATACATTACACTTACATTATACTTACATTGCTCATTGCACACTGCTTGGTGTGCAAACTCTTAGTCTTGAGGTAGAGCAGACAGATAGGTCACTACTTTGGCTACCTCCTCTTTCCTCATTCTGAAGGTCTCTGTTTACATAGGTGACAGGACAAGCTATGACAAGTTTTTGCAGTGACTGGAACTGAAAGACAGCTCCATTGGGAATATAACTAACTTACCTCCTAGGTCAGAGTTGGACTCAGGTTCTCATTTATTTTGTGTCTGTTCTGTTCTGTGTTCAGAGAGCAAGAAGGTGCATCCTTTACTTCTCCATCTTCACGTTTCTACCTAGATTTTGGGGCTTGGCTATTGGTGCTATTGTCTGATCTGTGTGCTTAGGGGTTAGCTCAGGAGGAACCCGAGGCTGATCCTGGTTCTACTCATGTCTTAATTTTCCTTCCCCTTCTCTGGGTAAGGGTTGCATACCTGGACTGTCCTGTCACACCTCCTCAACTCTAGACACTGACTCCTGCCTTCACTCACCCACCGCCCTGAGCCATTAGGACTCCGTGAGGGCAGGTATGTGCACAGATCAGAACCTGTGAGAAAACTAAAGGGAACTTGCTGCTTGATTACTAGGCAGATGTGGACCTGTTAGATCCCCTGCAGGAAGCTCCTCCCTCTGGGAGGCATTACAAGAGCCAGGGAGGTATTTGGGAGCTCTTCCGGAGTGAAAGCCTGTAAGTCTTAGGCCAATTGCCTGCCCAGGATGGAGAGCCTCCAGGAGTCCAAGTCATATTTTGCCCCAAGACCTTGCATGCCTGCTGTGGGACTACCTCTTGGTCCTTGATTGCTACCTTTTTCTAATGGGAGCTCTAGTGACTTCAACTGTGTGTGTATGGGTGTGGGAATACATTAATGCAAGAAAGTGCTGCTTCTAGATTTGTCATGCTCTGCACACACCCATGGTAAGTGTTTCTACAGCTGTTGTTCAGGAAGTGTGGTGGATGTGACTGGCTACATTAAGTTGTGTCCTGAGGTTGGTGGGGGTGGAGGGCTCAGAAGGGTTTTTTTTTTCTCCTGTGGAAGCTGCTTGTGAGGAAGGAAGTGGCTATGGCCTCATTACAAGGCTAGCTCCAAAGACAGACCAGGCAGGGCTTTCAGTTCTGTAATGAGCTAATTATGCTGGCAAAAGAGTTACTAAATGAATGTCCTGTGTCCAGGAGAGTTGTATCAAGGTGTTTAGTACAGTGGAAGGGTGACCCTGAGAGGCTTTTGTGCCTGCCCTTCTTTTTCTCTTCTCCTCTCCTTCTTGATGCAGTGCCACCCTGTCTAGTCATGTCCAGATCATATCTGCATGGGACTCTAATGGAGCCCAAGAAGCTGAAGGACACAGCCCTTAATGTGAATGTTGCCCAGGCCACAGAATCAGAGGGTGGTATTGATGACTTCAGCTTGTGGCTCAGTTCCTACTCTGCTGTCTGTAGCTCTCTCTTCCTGTCTAAGCTTTTGATGCATGTTATTTCTGTATGTGGTGCTGGGAAGCAAACTCGGGCCTCACAGTGTGGGCAGGTACTTTACCACTGAGCTCTACATTCTCCCAACCCTCTGCTGAAACATATCGAAGTCTTAGTATTCTCGTGTAAGTATTTCATTGTACATCTCTGAAAGATGAAGAGTGGTTTTTTGTTTTGTTTTAAGATAGGGTCTCAATTTGTCACCCAGCTTGACTTATAACTCCTAATCCTCCTGTCTCTGCCTCCTAAGTGCTGGGGTTGAAGATGTATGCCACCACTCTAGTCACAGGGAATCTTCTCTCAGTGTCCACTTCTTCCTAAGAACCTCACACATATCTGCCCCTTTCCTTTCCCTCTTCCAGCTTTTCACTCCTTTTTCTTTCCCTTTACTCATCCCTCCCTCCCATGTTCACTCCCTTCTTGCCTCCCTTCACTCTGAGACCCAGATAAATCCCATGGGTGGCTCTGTTGGTGTTGCCAGGTGCCATAGGAGCTGTAGAAGCACCTTCTTTGTACTTTTCTGTTGAGGAAACTGGTTTTGCTGTGTGACTGCCATCTGTACTGTGCCCTTCACAATATTTCTCTTTGCTTGGGAAAACTGTCCATAGGTATCTTGACAAAGGCCCAGACTCCTTCACTTCCTCAGTTATGGTGATACTGTCAGGCACTGGTCATTGGCAGGATCTATGAAGTCTTTGGATGCCACAGGATGTTTCCTTTGTCTGCTTTTCTCACTAGGTAGACATCTATAAAGAAGTGGCTCTTGTAGCTGCCTGGCGCCCCCAAGAAAGTCAAGTACATGTTGTCTTTTCTCTCAGTTTTCCTGCTCTCATAATGAGGGTTCTGACCTAAATGCCTCTCAGAAGTGCCAGTTTAAGGTTCATATATCTGTAAGCATTCTTGGTCATCTGTTATGGCTCTCATCTTGTGATCTCCTGCTCAGCTCCAGTGCCTACTAGAGCCCTCATGTGTGTGTCCCTTGGCCCTGCCCGAGTTCCCTGCTGCTGTCTTCAATCTGCAAAGTGGTCCCAGAATGTTTCTTAAGCCTTGGCTCAGTGCTGCAGGGTGCAGGTAATGCATGTAGTAGATAGACATCATCAAGGCCCATCACTTAACCCTCCCTGAATGTAGTAGTGAGGCAGCAGGGCCTGCTTTTCGTCCCGCCCGGCTCCCAGCCATCTGGCTAGCCTATGCCCTGAAATAACAACACACAAATTGTATTCATTTAAACACTGCCTGGCCCATTAGTTTCAGCCTCTTATTAGCTAATTCTCACATCTTGTTTTAACCCATATTTAGTAATGTGTGTAGCACCACAAGGTGGTGGCTTACCAGGAAAGATTCAGCATGTTTGACCTGGTGGCTGGCTTCATGGCGACTGTCTCAGAGAGGAGAGGCATGGCGACTGCCCGAGGCATCTGCCTCACTCCTAGCATTCTGTTCTGTCTACTCCACCTATCTAAATCCTGCCCTATCAAAAACCCAAGGCAGTTTCTTTATTAACCAATGAGAGTCCTCCATCACCTGAAAATGGAAACCTGAAACAGGGAAACTTGGGAGGTATAGGAAGGAAAACAAGCTAGATACAGTTTTCCAAGACAAGTGAAGGCTACCAGCGAGGGACTTCAGACACCTTGGCAAGAACTAAAACAACAGACCTCATGGGTTCAGCATGATCAGGTATGCGTTTTTGCAAGTCCACTGTGTTAAGTGTGGCTTGTTGGGGTTGTGATCACATTCTACACACCTGCTGTAGATGCAGCCTCTCATTGTTCACTATGGCTTGAGATACCTAGGCAGGGAGATGTCAGTTGGGTAGTGAGCATAGGATAGGTCAAACCATTGTCCTAAAGCAATAGTAATATGAGCAGGGGTGAGGTAGAGAAGTGGGACCCAAGAAGGCCTGCATGGTCAGAAGTAGGGTGCAGAGATGGAAGATAAGCACCAGCAGGTGATCATAATGCCTCATAGGTGTGTACCTCTGCAAACAGAACTGGCTACTGATACAGGGGTGGCTTGTTGGGTTAGGCTTGCCTTGAGGATAGGACAGGGTTGGCCCTGTCAATGTAGCTAGTACTTGGCAGCATCTGTCTGGCAGCTGGAAGATTCCTCTTCAGGTAACTATTCAGAGGTTGTTGCCCAGACAGGTCCCCTCTGTGAGGGTTCTGTTAGATTTGAAACACTACCCTCAGTCTGCCCAGAAACTCTTCAAGTATTGATGGCCTTCCCATTTCCAGGTCCAGATCCAGCCAAGGGTGTCCAGCTGTTGCCAGATTTCTAGAGAAAATGCTGTACTCTGCTCATTTAAACACACCTGAGCCATTTTGTCCTCACATAACTAGTGGGGAGGTGAGTCACGGAGGTTGATGAGCCCAGGAAGTCTGATTTTACAGAGCCCATCTGGCCTGGATGGAGGACTTCAGAAGAACATTCAGGCAGTATCCAAGAAATGGCTAACCCAACCTTATTTTTTCTGCCTGTGGTCTTCAGTTCCTTGAAGGCCTTAAAGGATTGTAGGCCCTGGACACCAGACCAGGGTGACTCATGTGGAACCAACCAAAGCTGATTGAAAAGGACTATTTGTCCACATGTCAGCATGTCCCATCCGTATATGTGTCACCCCACCACCAACCACATCAGGATGTAATTGCTCTCAGGCTAGGCTGGGCCCTGTTTCCACTAGAGGGCACTCTTGATCACTGAGGACCCCACAGTGATCCTGTTCAGTACAAAGAACAGTTACTCTATGGCTTAACTACCAGAATGTGACTTTTCTATGTGGTTGGTGGCCTCTCCTGAGTTGCTGTGGGGTTAATGAGAGAATGCTGAAGGAAGCTCTGCATAGTGAGAACATATCCAATACCAAACGTGGACCTGGCATTGGAGCCAGCACCTAGCAGCCTATACCATTAGGTGTGTTTGTACACATGTGCACATGTGGCTCAGGAGCCAGGCCCCAGGACCTGTGCCTTGTTCCAGCAGTGGTGGGAGAGTCTGAGTGCTCACTTGTGCCAGCTTAGGGTGACACTGGTATTTTCATCTCTGACATTTCAGTGGGTGAAAGAGATTATTCTCATTGGATCACTTTGGCCTTGTTTATTATTTTGACCCACCATCCTCTTTGCTTATATTTTGTTTGGTTCCAGGATGCCTGTGACCACTCCTACATCTCCAATGCAGTCAGGATAGTCATAGAGAACATGCCCATTCTATCTGTGTCTGGTTCTTACCTGAGTTCTGGGCTCTGTTAAGCAGGCACAGTCCTTAGCTCATTACGGAATGGCATTTAGGTGGCTTTTTTCTGAAGGGAGCACGCAGAGGTAGGGCTTATAGCTTACTACATCATTGATGCTATTTAGATAGCAACTGTGCTTAAAGATTATGGTCTGCTATTACCCCCCTCACAAAGTGCCCTGGATTTGAGTCATGTCACTGCCAGAATTGGGACTGGTGGCTCTGCACCAGAGGAAGAGGGAGCTTTTGAACCACAAACCCACCTGAAAGTGGTTGAAGGATATTGTGTGTGATGGACATGAGATAGGTACACAGAAGTAGTCTGTGGTGGGTTTGCTCATCAACAGTGCACTGGTTTGCTGTGTCATCCCCTGTGTATATTCAAGAGACTGTGATTGGCAGCCCTGCCAAGTGGATAGAGAACACGTTTGAGTGTCAGAGCTATAATCTTGGTCCTTGGTCACTAGGGCAAATCACTATGCAAACAGTATATCAGGGTTTTGATTTCATTTTATTTTCTTTGTTTCTTTCTTTTTTTCACTTTTGGTGCTGGGATATGGAGTGGGATCCACGGCCTTGTGCAAACTAGGAAAGTACCCAACATCTGAGCCCAAGTACATCAGTTCTGAAACCTTAAACCAGGACTCGGGTATGGTCCACGAAATTGGACAAGGTGGAGACCCTGACCTTAAGGGCTAAAGTAGTGGCACTTATTATGGGATAGGCCTGGAGCAAAGCCTCTGCCTTAGGTCTGTTTGCTGACTGGGAAGTGGGTGGGAAGACTCCCACATAACATAACAGGTTTCCTCTAGATGCCTTAGAGTCTACCTGAGTGGGGATGGATGTTCCTAATGGCACAGCCTCCTCATTACACACACGTGACAAAGCAGACTTTTAGCCTTTAAGGGGGCGGGGAAGGGCTATGTTGCTCTTTCTGGTATGTCATTCTGTAGTCAGTAATCAGTTGCTTTGTTCAGTCTCATTTGAATTGTTAAAAATCAGACTTTCTGGTCCACGGGTCTTCATGTTTTGCATGCTGAAGCATTCTATGAAGTGGCTTCTAGGTAGGGAATTCCTGGCCTGCTGTAATGGAAGATAGTGATAGCCATTGTCTTTAGTTGTTTCTTCTTTTGTTTGTTGACCTTTTGCTCTTCCCACCCTACTTGTGTATTTTTTCTTCCTTGTATTGCAGTTTTTGGGTGGAGTAGACATCTCTTTGGTGTTGATTTGCAAACATTTAAACCTATGGAATTGTCCCCCTGCTTCTTGGGACCCTTCTCTAGGATGCAGGTGATAATGTATAGACCAGGCAGGATAAGGAGGACAGCATTCCTGGGTAACCTTGGAAAGAGTCATAGAGACCTTCAGAATGGAAGTGGGAGCCTTCGGGACAGAGGGCATGACAAATGCTGGGGTTTGAAGAAAGCCTGTCTGTGCTAGTACATGTATGTCAATGGTAGGTCTTAGAGACCTTTGGGAGTCTGAGTCAGAACAAGATAGCCACTGCTCTGGGTTAAGTATGCTAATGTTAGTAATGCATAGGCAATGCTGCTTGTTTTCTGTCATTTTTGCCCTTCTACTTTCTGCAATGGATGCCAATGCATGGAGGCCCTCACCAGAGGCCAGCTTCTTGGACTCAGGAATGGAGAGCTGAATAAGCCTATTATAAATTTCCCACCCAGGTATTAGTGTGTTACGTCAGTAGGAAAAGGAACAAGATGGGCTTTTGAGACGTATCCAAGAGTGACTTGAGCAAGCTTGGCTTTGAGAAGGCTTTCTCTGTCTGGCCAAGGGCCAAGACTGGGCCAGGGGCAGCGAGGTGGTGACTGCTAAACTGCCCTGGCCCAGTCTATCATGACTGGCTGGTGAGGTGGCTGGCAGTGTTATCAGGCCCTTTCCATGGGCACTGTATGCCAAGAGTCTCCCTTGGAAGCCACAGCCTCTCCGCTCGGTTGCCGCCTCCTTGAAGAATGTGAAGGATAGTCCCTGGTACCTGCCCTGCTGTTCTTCTCACTTTCAGAACATAGGCAACTCCCACATCTAATGCCTCCCCTCCATCTTTAAAGACAACACTATTTCTAATTATAGAGGAATGTGCCTTTGAGGGTACAGCCTGTCTGTCTGGTGACCTGCAGCTGGTGGTCAGTAAAGGACCAGTGTCCTGTGTCTTTTTAGAGGCCAGCCTCCTGTCCACCTAGTCTTTCCCTGTACAAAATGACCAAGACTGGTAGAGCCCTGACATGGCCTCCTGGTTCTCCTTGGACATCTCACCTGGTATTTGTGACATAACAAAGGGCAGTGCCAGGTACTGAGCTAACCTCTCAGATCTTAGAATCCACTTGGTGGGTTTTTTTTTTTTGTTATTTTGATTTTTATTATGCAGCATAAATCTAAACTCAAGACAAATGCTTTATTTTTGAATCCAGACCATATGCAGAAATAGCAATTTTAAAAATTTTCTAAAAAGATTCAGTTGTAAACTGTCACATAATAGATTTACAACAAAATCCATACAAAAGAGCAAATTAAATATTAGAAATTAGAAGAGTCTCTCAAACTGAAGGAATCTTCTTTAATAGCTTTCAGTGTAGTCACTGGCGATCATAAAAATCCAAGAAGTTCATTCATGTTTCATAAGCCCTAAAGGAAAAAACTGAGGGACCTCATTGATAATTTTCACAGCTTCATTGTAAAGTTCAAGATCAAAGCGAGCACAATCTTCCTTAAACTGGATGTAAGATGCACACATTATGGTTGCCTTGGCTGTGACTTTTCCAACTACTTCCACAACTCCAGAGATTTCTTCAACAAGTGGCTCCATCAGTTCAATGGTTCCATTTTTTCCTTCTCCGTCTGAAAGAATGAACATTTTCCCTGTGGGATGAATCTTTTCCAGCTTGCCCACAAAGCACACGGGTCTGTCGATGAACTGCGTGAGCATGCTGGCGTTGACGCGCGCTCTGGGGAGCTCCATTATGTCCACCATGATTGTGCCGCCAACACTCGGAGCCAGCGAGACCGCAGATTTAGGTCCGACTCCGCGCCGGCCGCCGCGCTAACACCACTTGGTGGTTTGTGACTCCACTTTAGAGCTATAGGCCAGGTACAGTCCGTGAAGGGGTGTATATCATGCTCTGTGATTGAAGCTGCACTTCTGCAGCAGTGGGCCTGGGTCCTGTTTCTGATGGGATAAGGCAGTAACCAGTTCTCAGTGGGACCCCTTGCATTGGAATCCCCTGCATTCCCTTCTGGAGATGCCGCTTATCTTTCCATGGGGGTGCTCTTTCATTTTCCTCTGATAGGCAGTTTCTCTGTATTTCTCTCTGAAAGTCCTACTTCTCTGTATTTCTGTATTTCAGATTTTTCTTGTGGAAAAAATAAAAGTCACCCAAACCCTATTGATTATCAGTTTTTTGGTTTGAGTACTACAGTAAGGCCACTGTGGGGTTTCCTTGCCTGGCATGTAATGTGGAAGGACAGGGCTGGAGGGGCCTCATAACCCAGTACTTAGAGCAGGCACCTGGCAGGCTCTGAGCAGCTCTATCCATCTAACCAGTTGTGCCAGAGCTGCTGCCTCCCTCTTGGGCTCTCTGCCTCCTTCTCGTGTACTGAGCCAGGCTAAATTTTGCAGCTGAGGTTTTTATACCACCAGGCAGGGAGGAGCAGCTTGGCAGGGTTGGCCATCACCCTTTCCTGGCTGCCTGTGCTTAGGGCCTGTACAGCTTGGTGACATGCCAAGGGTGTGTGATAGGCAGGATGTTACAGTCTTCCTGCTATGAATGGACTTTGCATTAGAACCTACAAGCTCCTGGGAATAGTGAGCAGTCGGCTTAGTGGGTGTAGAACCCACTTGTGATTGCAGGTGAGCCTATAGCCAGTTCTGTGCCTCTCCAGTATAGGGCATGCTTTAGCCATGAACACAAGTCTTCCTTCCATCCTAGACCTCCTTCCCACTTGCCATGTCTGTGAGTGTAGGGCATCAGAAAGGAAGTAGCTAGGCCAGACAGGATGACTGTAGCCTCCAACAGCCTCTTTGATTTTCCAGTTTTGGTGGGACATGAGCTTGAAACAGAAAGATTTGGGTAGCATGGTGGTGCATTTCTCTGCCTTCTAAATTTGTCCTAGAATTCTGGCCTTCCTCCTCTTCCCTCTTGATTGTGCCAGGCAGTACTTTCGGCAGTACTTTCTTTCCAGCCTTACTTGGCTGCTACTTCCTCACAATCAGTGCCTCACCTTTAGGTGGGTGTTTGGCCTCTAACTTGGACCCTGTGAGTCCTCTGCTTGCTTGGAGGTGGGACTCTTCCTAATTTCTTCTGGCTGAGTTGTGTCAGTTTGCAAGGCACATAAGGGGTTCCACTTGGCTTCCTCTTGGAGCTGAGGTACCTTGGCTTGTTGCCTACGCCTTTCTATATTTTACATTGGCCTAGCCTGTCCAGGTCCCAGGTTGACAGGAAGGGAGACTCCTCCTGACTTGGGAAAGGATGTCCCTGTCCTTGTATTTCTCAGTTCAACATGTGAAGAAATAGGTGCTGAGTTCCAGCATCACTGACTGGCTTGTGGGAACAGTGGTGGGTTTAAAAGGGTAGAGCTCTTAGCAGTTTCTCCTCTGTAGCCCAGAGAAGGAGCATAGTAGTAGTCACTTGTCTCCTGAGCCAAGCACAAGATTCCTGGTGAAGGGCTTTGGAGTCCTGGCACAGGAGCATCACTCTGGCCACATGGATGTGCACTTGTCTTCTTGGCCATCAAGAATAAAGGCTTCAGTGCTTATAGTGCCAGTATAGAAAACCATGTAGAACAGCCTTGGAGTGTAAGGCTGGGTCAGATCCAAGTGTAAGGGAGCCTCAGACAGTTTCCTGTCCTCTGGTAGAAGATACTGGTAAGAAAGCTAGTTCTAACCTTGTGTCTTCCTCTAGCCTGAATGGCAGCTCCTCTTCTTGTGACTTTTAGGATGTTAGTAAACAAGTTGAGGCTTTTCTTAGGTTGCTTCTGGGCCATGTCCATCAGTGGGACAGTGACTTCTCACTCAGGAGCTAGCTCAATTGTTTTGAGTGTTAGTGTTTGGATACAGGATGTCCCATCCACCCCTTGGAGCATTAGCAGGAAAGTTGACAGAGGCCTAGACAGACATGCACATGGGGGTCAGAAGTAAAAGCGTGTCCAGAGTGCTACTGTGTAAAAAGCTGAATGAGGAAATTGGTCAGCAGCACAGTTTATACACTCATGACACCACCTCATTCCCTCTGTTACCGTAGGTGTTGGGGTGGTCAGGATGAAGCAGGTGATATACTTCCTCTTGGGCCTTACTGATGGGGTGATGGGGCAGGGCAAATAGTGTGCAACTCCTGAGTGTGTGACTGTAGTGAGGGAAGTGAGGAAAACACTTGAGAGAAAATGGTTCAGAGTCTGTTCTGAGGGAGCCTTCATAAAGCCCTCAGAGCAAAATAACTTGGGGTCCTGACCTGGCTCTGTGACATGTCGAGAGCCTGAGAGGGAAGGACACGCATGGATGTACACAAGGGCATGAGTACAGCTTTGCACACAGCTTTGTCATGTATAGCCCTCCCTGAACACCACATGGAAGAAAGGTGAACTAGATCCTGTTCTGTTAGGTGACACTTGAGAAAAAAGATTATAATGGGACTGGTTGATTAGAGTTAAAACACCACTTCTCCAGATGGTTGGAGGTCTGCCATGAACATATGTCAACTGCCTTATTCTGTGTGTTAGGAATTTGAGAAATTGAATGTGTAATAGTTGTAACTGTCTGTCTACTTGAAACAATCTAGATTCACTTGGGAAGAGAGTCAAATGAGGGATTCTCTAGATCAGGGTGGCCCATGAGCAGATCTGTAGGGGATTATTTTGATTATCTTAGATCTAGATTGTTTCAAGTAGACAGACAGTTACAACTATTACACACTCAATTTCTCAAATTCCTAACACACAGAATAAGGCAGTTGAGGTGGGCAGACCGTTCCCTACTGTGGATGGTGGGCAGCCCATTCCTTGGGTTTGGATCCTGGACTGTGTCAGAATGGAGAAAGTGAACTAACCAGTTAATAGTGCATATATTCGGTCTCTCTGTTCTTTACTGGATATGACTAGGTGACTTGACTTACTTCACAGTGATGGACTGTAACCATGTAAGCCAAATAAACCCTTTCTCCTGTGTCTTAGGGTTTCTGTTGCTGTAAAGAGACACCATGACCACAGCAACTCTTATAAATGAAAATATTTAATTGGTGTTGCTTCCATTCTAAGGGGTTCAATCCATTACAATGGTGCTGGAGAAGGAGCTGATGGTCTGGAGCATTGGGCATGGCTTGACCATATAAGAGACCTCAAAGCCTACCCCTATAGTGACACACTTCCTCCAGCAAGGCCATACTTATTGCGACAAAGCCACACCTCCCAATAGTGCCACTCTCTTTGGAGGCCATTTTCTTTGACACCATATGCTGTAAAGTTGTTTTTGTCCAGTATTTTATCATAGCAACAGGACGGGAAACTAGGACAAGAGGTCTGTATGTTTCTTTTTGTTTCGTTTTTCTGAGACAGGGTTTCTCTTTGTAGTGCTAATTGTCCTGGAACTTACTCTGTAGACCAGGCTGGCCTCAAACTCAGAGATCTGCCTGCCTCTGCCTTCTGAGTGCATGCGCCACCACCCACCACCAGGCCGTGGGGCTTTTTTTTTTTTTAAATACCCACTGTGGGTAATGGAAATACCCGCTCTGGTGTTCTTATGGGGTTAGGAAGATCCACTGAGATGGAAGGGTGCTATGCATGCATTTCTGACAGGCAGATGTTCCTCTTCAGTGCTAGCTCTATGTCAACTGTTAGTGATAAAAGAAAAAGAAGGTCTTTGTCCCCATTTCCCAGTTTTCCTTCCTGAACTTTGGAGTCAGTGGTTGTACAATGTCTATGAGACTGCCTACCGTGTCAGAGTCCTCACATCTCCTCTTTGGGTCAGATGCTAGATAGAGTCTTCTCATTTGCTGTGAGCAGCTCCTTCCTGGGCAGTCTTGCTGAGCACCCCCAGGTGTCTGCTGTCATCAGAAGCCATCTGGGGGTCCTGGGATCCAAGTGCACAGGCAGTGCATGTTTGCTCTGAAAAGAAGATAGCTTTCCCCATTGGTTATTTTTCAGTGACTTCATTTTTTTAAATTTTTTTTCTATCAAGGCCAGTCTTGAGAGGAAAGCAGTCTATTCACTTTCCAGGGGTCTTGTGTGAGCTCTCCATTCTTCCAGTAGCCTGGAGGGCTTTGGTGGGAGCTAATGTGTTTGTGCTCATTTCTTCCTTCTTTTCTTTTCTTTCTTTTTTCTTTCTTTCTAAATGAGATGTAGCTGAGTTTTAAAATAATTTTTTAGATTTATTTTAATATATACATATATATATATATGACTTTTTCCTCATATGTATATTTCTCCATCATTACTATGCCTGGTGCCCAGAAGAACAGGGCATTGGATCTCCCTGGAACTAGAGTTACAGGCAGCTGTGCGCTACCATATGGGTACTGGGAATTGAACTTAGGTCCTCTGTAAGATCAACAAGTATTCTTACTTGCTAAGCCATCTCTTCAGTCTTATGCCAATTCTTGTCTGGCACATGAAGTAGTCCCAAGCAGTGGCCTGTCCTAGAATTTCACCCTGTAGTTTGTATAAAGATGTCAGAAAGCAACTGCTTGGTGTCCTTGCCTGACCCCTGCACAGAGTAGTCCTTTCCTACCCAGTCCAGCTTGAGTTACTCAGGGATTAGCAACTAGTTGGCAGCAGGGTTTGGGTCTGACCCAGGAGCCTCTATGTAAAGGATACCATCTAGCATAGCAGGTGTAAAGTCCTATATCCTGAAGTTCCATGGGAGTCTACAGTTTCTGCTGTAGTAATATTGGCTACTTCCACCCTTCCATTTACTCAGGCTGTCCATTCCCCCTAAAGAGAGCTGACAGGTTCAAGCTCCTTAGTGGGATGGTTTTCTGCTACCCAGAATCTCTTAGTCACATAGGGTGGATGAGATACTTGCATGCAGGTGAAGTTGGAGGCATAGAGAAGACTGGGTGGGGGGGTCTTAGAGAACCCTCCTTCTCCAGCAGGAGAGGTGGTTTTGAGCCTTGTGGCATACCAAGAAAAGACTCTGCATTTCTGGAACAGAGACTCTCACTGTTACTCACAGCCTCAGGCTCCTGGGTTCTGGAGGATCTGGAGGAGTGCTTGCCAGCAGACTGGGACAATGTACTCTTTCCCCCAGGAGCTTTACTCTCTGGCAGTGGGCAGGCTGTGTTCCTTCTGCCCAGCCTTGGCTCTCTGGTTGCACTGCCTGGGAGTTGCCTCCAGTCCTTTGCAGGCTCTCCGTAACTGTGCGGAGGATAATAGACTACTGCTGTTGGTCACTCTGGATTTCTAAGTCTTTCCCCCAGGTGTGTGATTTATGAAACATCACTCTTTCAGCCTGACCAGGTAGGTGTGTTCCCAGCAGACTGGGGCATGATGTGCCTCTGCTTTTTCCAGGCTAAGGTTGTGTGGCTAGTGGGACCAATATGTTTGGAGGCCACATTTGCTTTGCTTGGGGACAACAGGGCACTGAGATGACAACTTTGTTATGGAATCTGTGCTCCTGGCCAAAGTGGACCCAGGAGCTTCTCAATCAGGATGTTGCCTCAGGTGTACAAGCTGAATGCAGGTGTGAACATGAGGGTACTTACTTATGGGCCTCTCTTCTGTGGGTAGGGATTTCACGTGGGCATCTGCTGCACCTGAATCTGCAGTGTGGGAATACTTTATGATGACATCTGCTTGTTGGTTACTCTTGCAAGAACAGCAATCATCTGGATGCTAAGCCCTGAGTCTCAGGAGAAAGCTCCCTGGGGCATTGCTCAACTGACAGGTGGCAGGTCTGTCTCCATCTCTTGTGGGGCCAGGGGATGACAAGGCTAAAGCTAAGGCTAATGCCTCTACATCGGGATGTCACCTGAGGTAATAATGTTTCTGTTTCTGTTTTTGTCTTGTTTTTTGTTTTTCAAGACAGGGTTTCTCTGTGTAACTTTGGAGCATGTCCTGGAACTCGCTTTTGTAGACCAGGCTGCCCTTGAACTCACAGAGATCTGCCTCCCAAGTGCTGGGATTAAAGACATGCACCACCACCGCCAGGCTGCAGTAATGATTCTACTGTGTGATTATCTAGGATGTCTGAGTGTCCTTGGATCTCTTGATCCTTCTGCCTCTCACTCAGGGCCTGTCTAGCTTTGCCTCATAGTGCCAGTGAAATCTCTGCTCTCCTGATTATATCCTACAAGGGCTTTCTGGGTCTTCAACCTCACCCCAGTCTCTGGAGGTTCCTTCCCTATATGCAAACTTACCCCCTTTTCCCCTCCTCTGACTCTTCCCATGTCCCTGGTCTTTTCTCACTTGCTTGTGTAAAAGCCTGTTAGAGTTGAGCCCTCAATATAGGCTGATTGCCCAGTCTAACCAGCCTGGACTGGTTAAATTTTTGAAGAAAGGACCTGGGATCTGGGCACAGGATGGAAAGCCAGATGTCTCACACAAAGGACTCTACATTCATGATACAAGGCCCTGCCTCAGTCTGTGGAGAACTGTGTGTTGTCCTCCTGCCTTGTGTGCTTGGGCACCAGAGGTTGCTGGTTAGAGTTCTCTGACTGGGCTAGTGCTGTTCCATGACAAGCTCATTTCTGGAAGCATCTTTAGGAACTCAGATGCTTTGAAACCCCAAAGGCAGGAGCAAGTGAAAGACTTTCTACTTCAAGATAGCTAGCAAGATGCTCTGTATGTCAGGGTCTGCAGTCTTGTGACTGTTCTTATTTTAAGACTAATCTCAGCACTGACTACTAGACATTCTTTCCTCTAGTAGTCCCATCCCTGCTCCTGCTTGTGAGACCAGAGAATAGACTGTTCTATGGAATGGGCCTTCTAGCCTGGGCCTGAGGGTCTTGGCTGGCTGTGTAAAGCCATGTGTCTGCCAGCTACAGTATCCTGGCAATAGAACCCTGGAGGTCTTTTTCTGGATGGCCACAGCAAAGAGATACCTCATGTTTTCTGTCCCATTAGCTTGCCTGCCTCAAGAAACATTTCAGCTCTTAAGTCCCTTCATTATGTGTGTGGTGAAACCCTAAAAAGTGGCAGGAGATTCACTTGCCTCTCAGTTTTGCCTTTCTGAGATTTTTGCTTTATGGGGTGTATTTAACCTGCACTAGGGATTTTGCTTTGGAAAACAGCTATGTCTTCTATACCCAGCTCCAGACTAGTGCATAACAGCTTCACCACTTGTCCCTGCAGAGGGTAAGGGTTTGTGTGTGTGGCTGTGTGTGTCGGGGAGGGGTATGTTTGCTTGCATGCATATAAGGGAATATGTAATAAGGGAATGAAAGAGAGCAAGGATGAATGGCTGGAGCTGTGAGCTGAGCACCACGAGTCTCGCATTTTTTTTAAAGATTTATTTATTTATTGTCTACAACATTCCTTCTATGTATGCTTGCATGCCCGAAGAGGGCACCAGATTTCATTATAAATGGCTGTGAGCCACCATGTGGTTGCTGGGAATTGAACTCAGGACTTCTGGAAGAGCAGTCAGTGCTCTTAACCTCTGAGCCATTTCTCCAGCCCCCGAGTCTCGCATTTTTCTGTTACTAACTACAGTTTCCATCAGTTACAAAATTCAGTTCCGTTGCCTCTACTGAATCACTGGTATAGTATTATTGTTATAACTAAGTGCTATCCTGGTGATTCTGGTTTGCATGGAAGGGAGCACAGAATTAATCTGTCAACATAATAGGCACTGTGGAGTCAGAGGCAAATCACAGAAGTGAAGAAGCTCCCTGGGGAAGTGTTTATAACTGAGGAGCTAAGGTGTGGCTCCAGGTGAGTGTTTGGGAGGACAGCTAAGCCTATGGTTTGCAGAGGATCAGCCCCGGTACCCACCTTACTGGAGTGGTCCTTAAGTGGGTTAAATCCTACTTTTTTTTAATTCTACTTTTTATAGACTTTCTCCTGTCCCCTTAACACAGCCATTGGTACAATGCAACAAATTTCATAGGGAACAGATACATGGCTTCTAAGGTCAGCTTTTCCCAGATGCCAGTGTGGCTAGTTTAGGGATGTAGTGCCCTTAATCTGGGTCTCTGTGGGCATCCCAGTCCAGTCAGCCACGTATGTCACAGAGGTTACTGTCTTGAAAAAGGCCGCCCTTTCTCCATTCTTGTCTGTCATTAGAGCTTTGTACCTAACCACGTCAGCCTGAGACTCTCAGAACTGTTCTAGATGCCATCAGGGAACTGCAAGGATGGAGCATGGACTTGATTCAGACTCCATGGACTGAGAACACATTGAAGCAGGGGAGGCAGGCTCATTTGACTCCCTGTCGTTTGATTCCCTGACTTGCCCTTGTCTTCTCTGTGCTGTAAGAATTAATTTTCTCCCCTCTCCCCCCAAAAAGAAAAAAAATTAATTTTCTGAACCAGGCATGGTGGTGGACACCTTTAATCCTAGGTAGGTGGACCTCTGAGTTTGAGGACAGCCTAGTCCTCATAGTGAGTTTCAGGACAGCCCAGGCTACGTATAGAAACCCTGTCTCGAAAAACAAAAATATTTTCTGACTATGATACTAATTTAGAATTTCTTTCATTTGTTGCCAAATACTGATTCTCTAGTGGTGCTCTATTCTAAGACTGGGGCTGTAATGGACATCAGGCCCCTGCCCTGTAGTCTCTTTTCTCTTTTCTGACAGGACAGATGTGCCTGAGGAGTGCTGGTGTCTGCACAAGCTGGGGACTATAGAGGGTACTCTCCGGATCTGACCCTATGTAACTTCTGACAGCAGACAGGATCAAGGTTCCTAAATGTGGTTCCTAAGCCCTTGCTTTCTTTGATGTGAATATGCTGAGCTGTTTAATGGCAGAGAAAAGCTGGGTTTTGATACCAGAAACATTCTCTTTGAGTTTGTGTCTCCAGTGCAGAGATGCTACAGTGCTCCCTCCCACAACTTCAGCTCCATGTCTCCTGCACTTCCTGGTCAAATGCTCAGAATCATACTATCTGTAGCTGGTTTGCGCTAGCTCTGCAACAGAACCTTGCTGGTCATGGGCAGTGACATTCCAGTAGCAGGCCTCACTCCACCTTTTAGAGCAAGGCTTCTGTTTTCTAGCTGCTGCCATGTTCTTGCCAGAACCTTTATATGGACATTTATGTTTTCTCTTGGGTTAGTGTGTAGCTGTAGCACTACTTACTGGCTTGGTATAACTTTAAAAGAAGCTGCCAATTATTTTCCAATTTAGTCATTCTGCTTCCTGTCCCCACCAATGTTGTGCCCCTTTTCTGGTTGTCCTTCTCCTTTACTACCTTGTCATACATTTGTGTTCTATTTGGCTTGAGCCATTCTGTCTCAGGTAGCATGCAGTTCCCTGCAACCAGCCCTGCTATAAGCACTCTTATGCATAGCAGCCTTTGTCTTAGTTAGAGTTTCTATTGCTGTGATAAAATATTGTGATCAAACACAACTTGGGGAGGAATTTTATTTTCATCTTATATCTTATAGTCTGTTCATCCAGGGAAGTCAATGAAGGAAATCAAGGCAAGAATCTGGAGGCAGGAACAGATGCAAAGGCCATGGATGAGTGCTGCCTACCAGTTTGCTCACCATAGCTTGCACAACCTATTTATACCATCCAGATGGCACCACCCACAGTGGTCTTAGTCCTCTCATATCAATTATCAATCAAGTAAATGTCCTACAGACTTGCCTATAGAAAATGTCTAATTTTTTAGGTTAAGAGTTCCTCTTCCCAGATGACCCCAGTTTGTGCCAAATTAACATAAAATTAACCAGAAGACTGTAGGATTGTTTATCTTTATAATATGTCTTGTTCAGTCTTTAACTCTTGAAAACAGGCTTGTCTTTTCTTTAAATCATTGAGTTATAGGACTTCTGTACTTAGTGCAAATAAGAGTCTTTTGTTAAGTAATGCAGCCTGTGATAACTACTATGTTCAGCTTTTTAAAAGATTTATTTTTATTTTATGTGTATGTATGTTTTGCCTGCATGTTTATCTGAGTGCCATGTGTACCAGCAGAGGACAGAGAAGGGTATCAGATGCCCTAGAAATGAATTTCAGATACTTGTGAGCTGCCATATGAATTCTGTGAATAGAACTCAGGTCCTCTAGAAGAGCAACCAGTGCTCTTAACAATTGAGCTGTCTTTCCATCTCCCAGTATCTTAGTTAGGGTTCTAGTGCTGTGAAGAGACAACATGATCATGGCAACTCTTAGAAAGGAAAACATTTAATTGGGGCTGGCTTATAGTTTCAGAGGTTTAGTCCATTATCGTCGTGGTGAGAAGCATGGCAGCATGCAGCAGACGTGGTTCTGGAGAAGGAGCTGAGAGTTCTACATCTTGATCTGTAGGCAGCAGGAGATTGAGACACGCTGACTAGACTTGAGCTTCTTAGACTTCAAAACCCACCCCACAGTGACACACTTCCTCCAACAAGGCCACACCTCCTAATAGTGTCCCTCCCGCTGGGCCAAGCATTCTAACACCTGAGTCTATGGGGCCCACACCTATTCAGATCACCACCCCAAGACCATTTATTTCATACAAACACATGAGTCTGTGGGGGCTGTTCCTATTCAGACTACCACCCCAAGTTCATTCATTTCATACAAACTTTAAAAAAGAAGTTTGTGTCTGTTTAAATGTTGGTGAGATTCTTTTTTCTCCTTTTAATTTAGTATTATTTGTATTTTGAAAAACTTTGCCTGTTCTGACCTTGGCAAAGGCACTGATTGTTAAGGTTTGTTTCTCTTTAGTTCTCTGATGCATCTGGGTGTGAAGTAGGGCTTACCACTGTTTCTTACCAACACATTCCTTTCTCCACTGAATGATTTCATACCTTTGTTCTGTCATAGTTTTCATTTCTAGGTCACATGCTCAGGAGAGAAGTGGTTGAGTCACAAGGTAATTAATTGTATGTTTGACTTTTTAAAATACCTTCGAATTGTTTGCTAGACTAGTTGGCCATTTTGGATTTCCTCCAGTAATGGTTAAGGAATCTGCTTCCTCCATGTTAGCACTTTGTTTTAGCTATGCTGACAGGTGCTGCTGTGGTCTGGATATGGTTTGAGTATGCCCCCAGAGCCTATATGTTGGCTTTAATCTCCACTGTAAGACATTCAGTCAGCAGTGGAGACTGATTCTTACCGTGGTGTTCAGAGGCAGGAGCTTCAGTGGGTGAGTAGGGATAGAGGAATCTCTCAGATTGGAACCCTGACCAAGTAAGAATAGAAGCCACACAGACATACTCTCCTCATCTCTTGCCATCTGATGCCCTATGACACCTTGGACTTCAGCTAGCAAAAAGGCTATTGATGTGAAGCTGGAGAAATGGCTCAGTGGTTACAAGCATTGGCTGCTCTTCCAGAGTACTGGAGTTTGGTTTCCAACACCTACAAGGCAGCTCACAACCATTCAGGGAATCCTATCCCTTCTGGCCTCCATGGGTACAGATACACATGTGGTACAGTCATACATACAGACAAAGACCTATACAAATAAAGTAATAAAAATAAAAAGGAGGGCTGGAGAGATGGCTCAGTGGTTAAGAACATTGCCTGCTCTTCCAAAGGTCCTTAGTTCAATTCCTGGCAACCACATGGTGGCTCACAACCATCTGTAATGAGGTCTGGTGCCCTCTTCTGGCCTGCAGGAATACACACAGACAGAATATTCTAAACATAATTAATTAATTAATTAAAAAAATAAATAAAAAGGAGCTGAGTGGAGTTGGCTCACACCTTTAATCCCAGCACTTGGGAAACTGAAGTAGGTGGATCTCAGTGAGTTTGAGGCCAGTCTGGTCTACAAAACTAGTTCCAGGACTGTTACACAGAGAAACCCCATCTCAAAAAACCAGATAGATAAATAGGTAGATAGATAGACAGACAGACAGACAGACAAAAGACAGGTGAACATTTTAGGTTTTTTTTGTTGTTATTGTTGTTTTTAGGCCGTTGTCAAATAGGGGCTCCTGAACTTCAGAACTGGAAACGAAACAAGCCCTCTTTTTAAGATTGCCCAGTTTCCTTCTGACCAACCCTGCAACTACCCAGGCCCAGAACCAGGCTTACTCCAACATCTACCCTATCTGTGATCTGCTGGAACACGGATGTGGGTTGGGGGTCCTGCAGACCGAGGCCTACAGGATCTCCATGACACAGGGCAGCAATGGCATGTTCAGGAAGAGTTCCAGTGAGAGCTCAGTGTCAGTAGTGTAGCAGAGACCAGGGGCCTTGAGCCTAACCAACAATTCTTTACAGTGACTGCCTGCATGTAAAGAGATACATGGATAAGGGGTTGGTTTTACTGTGTGACTTGTGTCACATGACAACTTTTATGATGAGATTTTCCCTTTTTTTATCTTAAATTCTATTTTATTTTATTTGTGGGGGAGATTGCAGGGGCAGATACGAGGGAATGGGAGATGAGTAGGATTGGGAGGCATGATATGAAAGATACAAAGAATAAATAAAGTTAAAAATTACCTAGCTTCAGCTTATTTTTTTAATTTATTTTTAAAAACAATCTTTTCTCATTTTACATACTAATCCCTGTTCCCTCGCCCTCCTCTCGCTTCCCCCCACTTTCCCCTCCACCCCACTCCCGTGAGGCAGGACCAAGGCCCTCACTCCTATATCTAGGCTGAACAAGGCATCCCTTCAAGAGAATGGGCTTCAAAAAGCCAGTTCAAGCACTAGGGATAAATCCTGGTCCTACTGCCAGTGGCCCCACAGACTACCCCAGCCACACAACTGTCACCCACACTCAGTGGGCCTTGTTTGGGCCTATAAAGGTTCCCCCACTGTCAGTTTGGAGTCAGTGAGCTCCCACTAGCTCAGGTAAGCTGTTTCTGTGGGTATCCCTATCATGGTCTTGACCCCTTTGCTCATATTCTCTCTCTTCGATTAGACTCTGGGAGCTCAGCCTAATGCTAGCTAGATGTATCCCTACATCTCCTTCCATCAGTTGCTGGATGAAGTTTCTATGATGACAGTTGAGGTAGTCATCAATCTTTATTACAGGGGAAGGCCAGTTCAGGTACCCCTCCACTATTGCTTAGGGTCTTAGCTGGGGTCATTCTTGTGGATTCGTGAGAATTTCTCTAGTCCCAGGTTTCTTGCTAGCCCCATACTGGCTCCCTCAATCAAGATGTTTCTTTTCAGTTTTTTTTTTCTTTTTTTAAGACAGGGTTTCTCTGTAGCTTTGGAGCCTGTCCTGGAACTAGCTCTTGTAGACCAGGCTGGCCTCAAACTCACAGAGATCCACCTGCCTCTGCCTCCCAAGTGCTGGGATTAAAGGCATGCGCCACCACCTCCCGGATCTTTTCAGGTTATTCTTAATAGTAAGACAGAATAAAGTGATACAGGTTGCTAGAAGCCATATTGGATGCTATCTCTTCCATCATTGATACCAAACTCATTGTCAGACCCTGGTGCTATCTCCAGAATATGTTGGGCAAGTGCTTCTTCCTACTCCATGTTCCTCAATGTTTGTAGAAGCTGCTAGCCCAGACTTCTTGTTCTTTCCCCGTTAGTACATGCCACCGGAGAACCAGAGACACCTGTGAGGAACATAAATTAGATCATGCCACTGCCCTGAGTAAAGCTGTTGATAATTTTCTGTCCTGATCCCAGGACTTTGGGCCGACCAGGTCATTGGTTTGGCCTCTTTCTGTGTGTCTACCATTACACACCACTGATGCCCACTTTGGGCTCTGGCCTTCTGTCTGTTCTTTAGCTAGCTGGTTGGTTTGTTTTCCCTTCTCAGTGTCACTAGGGTCTCATTTCACAGTGTGACAGTTTGACTTACATGTTTGTGTGTTCTTATTCATTTGGATACTGTTTTTTTAAATTCTAAAAATTGACACATAATCAACTTGTGGGGTTCAGTTACTATCTTTGGCATCTCAGAATCTGTTTGCACTAGCATTCTTTCCTGGTCATGGTTTGTTTTTCTGTTTCTTTACACATCCAGTACTTTTTAAAAATACTACTCCCTGAAACTATATTATTCAAAAAGCTCAGTTTCTTATAACCAGACTACTCTCCAGGAGGTAGGAACAAGCATATCAGCAATTACCTACTCACCTGTGGCTAAGCAAAGCCTCTTCCTTCCTGAGAGAGGCTCTGTGCAGTGGAGACCTTGCAGGTAACCCAGCCAGGACAGCCAGGACTCCTGGCTCAGAGATGAGTCATGTGGGGGACCCTTGGTGGGAGGTTAAGAGGGCCATCTGCCTTCCTTACCCCACAGCTTCTGTCTAGCCCTGGGGAAAATATAAAACACCCAAGCCTGGTTCATACCTGTCACCTATGTGGAGAAGTGCTGCAGAGCCCATCCCTTGATTGGCAGCAGCATGGGAGCTTGGCTCACACCCAAACTATAGTGGAGTTTGTGGAGCAGAACCTCCCTATCAGTCCATATTGACTACTCTGACACCATAGTGAAGTCCAGGATGAGATGGAGTGGGAGTACCACTCCCAGATATTTGATTTCTATGGCTTGGCAGTCTCCTGTGTACAGAAAGGCATAAAGAAGGTCTTGGCTACACAATTTGAGTGCACATGAAATGATGTAGATATTTCTGATGCCATAGTGGCAGTGGTCCTGGCTGGTAGGCCTAACAAGCAGCCCTGTCCAGAGCCAGCTTTGTGCCCTCCAGATTCTCCAGAAGCCTGTTGGCCTTTTCAGAGCTTGTCTGAAGCTCACCTGCAGAGTAGCAGCAGTTGTGCCCACTCCAGAGGGAACCTAATGGCCTGTTGATCTCTGCCCTGAGCGAGCTTGCTACAGAAGCCTTGCCTGCCTGCTGATTTCCAGGCTTTACTCCTCAGGACTGTATTCAACCCTAGGCCTCGGTGGCAAGGGAGGGCCTCCAGGTGTGATTTGGGCTTCTCTGGCAGGCCCCTCCTACTGCTGGTCTGCCAGGTCTCCTCCCTTCTGGCTTTGTTGATCCCACCCTGCCCAGCCAGCTCTTCACCACTTTGAAAAAGCAGTTCAGGCACTCCCCTGTTTCGCCAGCCTGGGCGGCCCTTGCTCTGTAAAGAGAGCAGCTGTTTGTCTCTCCTGTGGTCCTCATTGGCCTAGAGCAAGGGCGGAGGGCACTTCCGAGGGAGGGAACCCAGAGCTGCTTTGCCTGGCCTCCACTTTCCCTCACCAGCTCTGCACTCCCCACATCATGTTTGGAGAGCACTGCAGTCTCCCTTCAGAGCGAACTCTGCTCAGCCACCCCCCCAAAACTGGACTCCGCTGCAAAATGGTGCTTCAGGCCGTCAGCAAAGTGCTCAGGTAGGTAACAGTGGGCCCAAAGGCAGTCTGCCTGGGAGGCAGTTGGCTGTGGCCCTGATTGCCTTCTCAGCAAAGCAGCCTGCTATGCTGAGTCTGCAGTGGGGTGGGTGTGCCGTCCTGGGCCTAGAGCTGGGCCTAGCAGCCAAGTTTACTGCTTGCTGCCCAGGAGCAGCAGTCTGCATTAGATCTTTGCTATGTGTGGCTCTCCTTGAGGTAAAACAGGAGTCCTACCTTGCTCCTTCTGGAGAGTGCTGGACAGTGAGTGCGTGCCTTTATCACCAAGTGTGTCTGGCTGGGTTTGTGTTTTTTGGCCAATGACTGTCTCTTGAGCATGGATGGGCCTTGGCCAAGGCAAGGATTTCTTGGAGTTTGTCCTTGAGTGTCCAGAGAAGTGATGGTGTGTGCTCCAGGTGCCTGCTGTATGTTAGCTGCTACTGGGTGCTGCCAGGAAGACTTTTCAGACGTTTTTAACCTGCAGTGGTGCTCTTTCCCCAATTCTGGGGTGTGCATGGAATGCAAGTAGATGGGTAAACGGGTACATGTGTGACTTGGTGGGGTGGCAGTTTCAAGGCAGCTTGTTGCTCATCCACGAGGGGAGAGGCACTGCCATTTAGAGTCCAGTCAGTTTTCCTTCAGTGATGGAATCTTGTATTTGCCTCTCAACCCAATATGTCGTCTCCCTTCTTTCCCTCCCTCCCTTCCTCCCTCCCTCCCTTCTTTCCTTCCTTCCTTTTCCTCCCTTCTTCCCTTCCTTTCTCTTCTCTTCCCTTCCCTTCCCCACTCCCTCCCTTTCTCCCTTTCATCCATCCTTCCTTTCTTTGCGACAAGGTCTCAATATGTAGCCTTGGTTATTGGAATGCACTGTGTAGACTGGCTGGCTTTGAACTCACAGAGATCTACCTGCTGAGTACCTGTACAGGGAATATCAGCAAAGTGGTGGTATCATCTGCCCTGATTTGAAATGTTATTGATGGCGACAGTATACACAGAGGACCATACACATGTCAATGTGTGTGTTTCTGCATGTGTGTGGATAGCAGATACCCTCATTAGCTCCAGGCAGGCTAAAGAATGGCACTCACCTGCCAGTGACTCCTGGCTGTTTACACTGGGTAAGGTCCCATTGGAAGACATCTTAGCCTGGCCTTCCTGAAGATCACATTGAATTTAATAGGATAAGTGGGTACTGTCTAGGCATACCCCAACCCTGATGTGTTTGTCTCTCTACTGCCTTGTTCTTCAGGTGGGTGGGTCTTTTACTGGGTTAAGGACACTGATGAAAGTGTGCCTTGTCTGTGGCTACTAACCTTTCTGGATAGGGGCACAGAATACTCTTAAGAGAGAGCTCCAGCCGGGCGGTGGTGGCGCATGCCTTTAATCCCAGCACTCGGGAGGCAGAGGCAGGCGGATCTCTGTGAGTTTGAGACCAGCCTGGACAGGCTCTAAAGCTGCAGAGAAACCCTGTCTCGAAAAACCAGAGAGAGAGAGAGGATGGGAGGGAGGGAGAGAGGGAGAGAGAGAGAGAGAGAGAGAGAGAGAGAGAGAGAGAGAGAGAGAGAGAGAGAGAGAGCGCTCCAGTAACCTTCTCCATTGCTTATGACCCCAGCCCAACATGCGTAATGAGATGGTCTGGGAGGGTCTTCCCGTCTTGGTCTCTGAGGCCAAGTATTGGGCAGTGGTAACCAGAGGTAAGTATCTTCCCTATTCTCACAGTTCAGTAGTGGGAGACTAGCTATTGAGGGGCTGAGGAGAGCCTGGGAGTATTTGGCTGGGCTGTGAGGGCCATGCTAGCTTGGATCCTTTGTCACAGGGGCCCTACACTGGGAGAAGGTATTATAAACTTGGAGTTAGTGCTTTGAGTAGACTGTAGCCAGTCTTCTTAGCATCTAGTTGCACTCTGCCTGAATAGTAGTGTTTCTCTGCTCTGGCCTGGGAGGGCTTGTGTCTATCTTTAAGCTCCTCATGCTCCTGCTCCCTTGCCATACCCTCCTCCAGTGTTATCCCCCAGCCCCTCAGAGTTAGCATCTTCTTCCTTAATGTTGACCACAGGCCTCTAGATGTTAACTTCTGATCCCTCATTGCTAAATCTCCACTCTATCCAGCCCTTCAATGTTAACCCAGCTGGGACTGGTCAGGTGGTAGGGTGGGAAGCAAACACATTCTCTGTTTCTCTAGAGACCTGAGCTGCTCACACTCAATGTTTCCTCAATGTTTCATACTTCCTTGGAGTGATGTACTTTCCCACAAGACTCTTGTATCCCCTCCCCCCACTATCCTCAGACTTTAGTGTTCTTAAGCCCTTCAGCCTCTTGACTTGCTATGTATACTTCCCCCAAGACTGAGCATCCTTCTCCTGGAGCACTTTGCTTCGTGAGCATCTGTGTTGGGTCAGAGGCTGGGGAAATTTGGGTTGTGTGCCAAATGGGGGCTTGTGGGGAGGGCATGTAGGCTAAGCAAGAGCAC
The DNA here is from genome assembly GCF_903992535.2 of Arvicola amphibius. Classification (NCBI taxonomy): domain Eukaryota; kingdom Metazoa; phylum Chordata; class Mammalia; order Rodentia; family Cricetidae; genus Arvicola; species Arvicola amphibius. The sequence goes on along the minus strand of NC_052047.1, from coordinate 143,963,294 downwards.
ATGCCAACGTAACATCTCACCATCCTGGTCCCAGAAAGATGCTGCTAGCCTAGCTCCAAGTATAACACCCACAGCCATCCTAGCCTCATGTTTGGTACCACAGATGTCACAGAAATTGATTCTCTCTTATTTTTTTTTCTTGCAAATTTCTGTTTCTCCTCAGAGGTCAGACTATCAACCAGGATTGATTCATACCTGGTGTACACACAGGTGTGTGTGTGTGTATATATGTGAGAGAGAGAGGTGGGGGGGGGAGAGGGAGAGAGAGGGAGGGAGAGGAGGTCTTAGAGGACCAGGGGAGTTTGCACTTGGGCAGGAGGTGGACAGAACACTGTGGGCAGTAGAGGCATTGGAGCAGGGAGAAGGAGGCTAAGGCCAGATGGCAATGTGGGAGGCAAGAAGGTGATTCTGGTAGACCCTGGATAACTCTAAAGTAGGTGTTTTACTTTATGAGTAGGTCCACCTACTCACTGGGGGCCAGCCTCAACCTTACTGTTGGGGGCTTTGTTTTGGGGGTGTCTTCCCAGGAGCTCATAGCACCTCTGTGGATGTGGTGATACCTGGACTCACTAGTCCCTTTAAGACAGTCTCTGTGCTGCTCACACTCAAGGCCTTGTCTACATAATCCTCCTTCTACAGAGTAACTGTGGTGAGTGGTCTAAGGGGAGCAGGAAGAGCCTGTAACCTCAAGCTTGTCAGCAGGCATGGCTAGCCACTGATGCCATGGTCTCTTTACCTTTCCTCAGATCCCAGAAGATGTTTGCTCATCCTGCCCGGTGAACACAGAAACACTGACAAAGGAGCTAGAACTGGTTCTCTAGATGAGTCTAGTGCCCTTGGCCAAGCCACACTGATTCAGGGAAAGGAGAGAAGTTGGAGTTTGGACTTTAATATCCTGCAGAAGCCTTTCCACTAGCACCTGCCACATTCTTTCTCAAGTAGAACCTGGGCCCTGGGTTGCCTCTTGTTCCTCTTGCCAGAGTGAGGGCTTTGTGACTATGACTGGGAAATTTAGGTTGGCAGGAGAGTGTCGCTGAGTGCAATATGCTCTGGGTCCCAGGTTGACCCTTTGTGATGGGGACAGTAGCTAAATGGGGATGTGACTGAAATAGGGAAGACTTGGGGCCTGGTGTAAACATGCTGGTGTCTAGCATGCCATCTACTTGCCGCCTTTTGACCTCACCCTAAGCTTCTGTGGTCCATTATAGAGTGAGGCAGGCCCTTCAGGAACTCTTTTCCTCATCAGAGTTGGGGAGTAGCTTCTGCCTGAAGGAACTATCTCCTCCCTTGCGACTGTGAGTGGGTGTGAGGGCAGGATGTTGTTCATAGTACATCCTCCCTGAATGGGTCCTGAACTGTGCTCAGGAGCTGTGGTGATGGCTGCTTCCTACCAGCAGCTCTTCTTAGTTGTCCTATTTTTATTTCCTTTAGCTTTTAAGTGAGCATCTCAAGCTACGAAGCATGGAAATAGCTTGACAGCTTGACTTTTACCAGCCCCTTTCTTGACTTCTAGGATAGGACACACAGAAGACAGAAGGTAGCTTGCTAGTCTTAAGGACACTACAGGCTTAATCCAGCATTAGAGAATCAGATCTTTGTGTTCTGACTAAATAGCAGGTGAACTCAGCACACATCAGTAGTGGGAGACAAAGGTTCAGAGAAATGCCAAGGACAGGGAGTGGATGTGTCCCAAAGACATTGGTAGAACCCCTCCTAGGGTTTGTCTACAACTCCTAGAGTTATAGAGTCCTACACTGCTAGGCTGCAAGACTCAGAAGCCCATGCCAGAGGGGCTTGAAGTACCCACTTTCTGTATGGTACACCCACACCTGTGTTTCGGCCCTAACAGACTTCTGTGCTGTTTCCCTTAGAGCTTGTGCTGGTTCAGGAACCTCAAGGCTGGGGTGTGCCCTGTCCTGTCCACTGTTTGGTTCTGGCTGCTCTTGGCCCTGCCCCGGAGGCCGAGCACACATCGCCTTTTAAGGCTAAGCTCTGCCATGAGAAGCTGAAAGGAAAACATTTCCCTGGCATTCAGGGAACATTTTTCTTTCCTCTTTCTCTTAAATAAACCATCAGCAACCTTTCAAAGCAAAGAAAGGAAAAAATAGGTCACAGTCAGTTAGAAAGACCTTTCACCCCACCCCCATCTAGCCTTCCAGGGCTATGGAAGACAGGATTCAGAGCCAAGCTAGGCTACCTCCTGATGCTATACATGGTAGCTAGTCTAATTGCCTATGTTCTCAGGTCAAAAAGAAAGGTATATAAGAGGTGCCCTGGCCTGAGGCCTGCATTGTACTTTATCTGGACAGGCAGGGCTAACCTGGAGTGGGCATGGTAGGAATCTGAGCCAAAGGCCAACTCCTACACACACCCCACCAGCCCTCCTGTTTGCAAGAAGGCCATGGTCCTAGACATATGCCTTTAACACACTGTTCTTCCTTGCTTGATGCTCTGGCTGCTTCTTGTGGAACAGAGTGGGCATTTCTAAGGAGACTACTTCTGGGACCCTCTGTTAGATATGTTCCTTGTAATCCCCTGGTCTGTTGTAGGCTCTGTATAGCCCAGTGCTCCTTGCAATTGGTTGCCTTATAGAGAAGGCCTGTGTTCCTGTTCTTGGTCCTCCAGCTGTATAGTATCTCCTACTGAATCCCACATTGAGAGTTTCCGATCAAAAGTATCATTTTCTGATCATAAGGCTTCATGCCAGCATCAATTTACGCCTGACATGTTAGAAGTCAGAATGTTCACTACTGAAGAATTCGTTTTATTACATGAGGTCAAGACTCAGCTTTACTATGGGAACACTCAGTTTCTCAGATTTCTCATCCAGTACTCTCATCCTGAGCCTGAACATGTTAGACATGTGTGGGTGCCAGCTGGCAGTTCAGAGATTGGTAGAAACTCCCTTGTTTCTAGCATCGTATGGTCAGTGCCTAGAAGAACCTGATTTCCAGTGTGTGGGTCTGACATGACCAGCCAGGAACCTACAGACTCTTTCACTTGACTGCCTTTAGGAGCTCACCAGGGAGATTTCAGGTCAAAAATCTTTCTGACCAGGTACAGACTTAGCTACATTACAGAGATTTCAGCAGAATCATCTGTCTTCTGGTGGGCTAGCACCCCATAAAGCACTCAGGCCAGGTAGTTATTGCCAATGGGGCATGGTGGGCCTCCTCTTAAAGGGCACACCCTATCTCAGTGCTGCCTAGAAGCTTGTTCACCAAGAGCCAAAGGCACACAGACTCAGTGCTGCCACCAGTGTCTGGGGGAGTAGCTAGCCTGAGGGAATTGCACATATATGTTGTTGGGGTGCCACTCCATGCCTTTAGGATTTCTACTGAGTGAAAAGGACAATTAAAAAAATCAATCTCTCTCTCTCTCTCTCTCTCTCTCTCTCTCTCTCTCTCTCTCTCTCTCTCTATCTCTCATCTCGACTGGCGGGTAGTGGCTGCATTGCCTTGAATTCCAGCACTCAGGAGGGCAGAGGCAGGTGGATCTCTGTGAGTTCAAGGCCCAGCCTGAGTCTACTGAGCGAGGTTCTAGTGACAGGCTTCCAAAGCTTGAAAAAAAAAGTAATGTGTTTTATTGCCTTCAGGAAATAGACATAATAATCCACACTGTTAACAGAGCACAAACTTATTTTATTAAAACTTCAAAACAAGGGTTAGGAAGCTTCAACAAAGCGTCTCTGTGCTTGTCTTGGCTTGGGCGGAGGACTGGATTCTCTTATTGCCTCTGCCTTTACATGGGGACTAGTGGAGGGAGTCTCAGTGCTGAGGCAGAGCCTTAACCCTGGGGGTTGTTATCTCTTGCAAGGTCACTCCATAAAGGGTGACAAGGTAGGGGTGCTGTGCCCTTTGTGGGTATGGCTCAGTGGTAGAGCATATCAGCAAGACCTAAAGGAGGAGCTAGTCCTTTAGTGGGGAGAGTACTCTGTCTTTGGGTACCCTCCTATGGGTTGGCAACCTACTACCTCCCATGGATGGTCTTTCCTCTGAAGCTTTGATGGTAGCTGTACATCCTCCTGGAACTGGCCTGCCTGGAAGGTAGAGCCTTGGTGTAGCCTGTGGGAGCCTCTGCTCAGAAAAGCTCTTGTGTAATGTTACAGCTCTGAGGGCAAAGGTATCCTGGCAATTGGGAACCAAGGAATACCACAAAGTAACACCACACAGCAAACCTCACATAAGAGATTTATTGGGAAAGGCACAAGAGAGTGGCTGCCTCAGCTTAGTTGAGAAACAGCAAAGAACTGAATGGGAGGCAGGCTTTATAGGGCAGTGATTCTCAACCTGTAGGTTAAAATCTCCACAGGGATTTCATATCAGATATCCTGCGTATCAGAGATTTACATTACAGTTCACAACAGTAGCAAAATTACAGTTATGAAGTAGCAACGAAAATAATTTTATGGTTGAGGGCCACCACAACATGAGGAGCTGTATTAAAGGGTCACAGCATTAAGAAGGTTGACAATCATTGATGTTGGGTTTCTTGCGGGGGGCACAACTTTCCAGGTTGGAGATTGGTGGGATTTCAATTTATAAAGCAGGATGTAACTAGTAAGATTCCCAGAGCTTGGGCTTTTTAAAGTCTGTAGGTAGGAGCTTGGCCACCTGCATTATAAGGTCTAGGTCAAGCCATCATGATCCTTAGAGTGTTCTGTGGGTGGAACCTGGTGGTTGGAGGTCCTCAGGGGCTGTGTTGTGTATTCTTGGGGGGGAGGTGGCAGATGGAGGTTCTCAAGGACAGGACTTGACACTTACACACCTCAGGGGGCTTCGGGTCAGGAAAGGGGGGCAACTCTCTGTTGAATGGGGGCAAGCAAGGTATAATCAGGAGTTGTAGGCTTCTGACTCTACTGTAGCTAGGGGCTGGTAATCCTGTAATAGCAACTGATTAAAAGTCTGGTTAAAAATCTTTTGTATCTGTTTTTGAAGAAATCTAGACAGTAAATGTATAAGGCAGGATGTAACTAGGAGGATTAAGAAAAGGAGGAGAAAGGGGGTTAAAAAGGGTACTGTCCAACTCCCTATTGGATTGTCAGTGATCCACTAGCCAGAGGCATCAAGCTGTTTCTTAAGGTTTTGGAGATCCGCCTGGAGTTGTCAGATCTTATATTTTTACTGTACCCAGCTGGTTGAAATAAAAGCACATTCTTTCCTAAGGAAGGGACAAAGACAACTTCTGTCTGAAGTTAGTAAATCTACCCCTTGTGGATTTTGTAGTATTACAGTGGCCAGTGAGTTTATTTGGCCCTGGAGAATAAGGATGGTCTGAGCCACCCATTGGAGATCCTGGATGAAGTCAGGGGAAAACTGGTGGTAAATAGCTAGGAAAGAAGTCAGTCTCACCACCATCAGTAGCGATACCAGTGGTTATACCCAGGACTTTGAGAAAGCATAGGACCTGAATCATTCATTTGTCATGCCATGCTGCTATAAACCCTGTGATGTGAATTGGCAGAGGTTCTTCGCCGGGTACCGCCTGTAGTTTTGGAAAAAAGGACACAAGGGCACAATTCCCAGACCACTCAATGGGTAGACAGCAGGAAACTTGAGTGCTGCAGGGAATCGAGACATTTTTGGGCATAGGGCCTCAGGTGGTAGTACTAAGGGTTAAAGTATTATTGCAGTCTGTGGAATCGGGTGTGCCCACAAAAGCATGTTCCTGAGGAGTTAAAGCAATCTGTGATGTCAGAGAGCTGTGGGAGATGGGGTGGTAGTGATACTTGGCTTAGAGCAAGTAATGAGTGGCGAAGTAAGAGTCTAACAAGCCGATGGGCAAGGCCACAAATGGTGGTTGTGAGTTTGACCCAGGAGTGACACACAGTCAACATTCTCCCAAGCAGTCAGAGTGTTATTCAGTAGCTGATATATAGAGGTTACGGTCTGAAACAAGAGATGGTGTGACAGGGAGGTGGGATCTCTAAGAGGGGTATTATTAGTGATATCAGGAACATTGGACCATTTCTGCTATGTCTATACCTAGGGGCTGAGAGTGTGGGGTGTGTACCCTCTGTACTTTGATCGTGCCTGATGGACGGCTGTGATAATACTATATAGTAAAGTTTATCAGTGACCACCATCTTCTATCTAGGGTGCTGTGGGTTCTTAATTAGGATGTAAAAGATCCTCCATTCTGAATAAAATGTAGAACGCCTTCCTGAATATGCATTATGTCTCCTACAGGACCAATAAAGGCAGTCTTCAAAAGTATCTGACCAATGTCAGTAATTTCTAGTTTGATCATAGAGAAAACAAGTATAGGGGACAGGCGTTTTAGAAATTGATTGAAGTGTTACAGTATCTCCTTTTGCAACTGCTGGTGAGCAGTCACCAGACCACACCTTGTGAGTGGTCTGGTTGAACCATTGGGTATAGGTTTCCTGAACCTTTGAAATCTTAATGTAATAGTAGCATAAAGGGAGAAAGAAATCAGAAACATTTTTTCATTACCTTAAATCACTTCCTTATACATTCAGAACTTTTATTTACATGCACTAAAACACTTTCTCAGACCCTCAGACCTTTATATATACACTTCTTAGACCCTCAGAACTTTCACCTTGGAAGAGCAGCTTTTTGAAAGAGGTTTGTTTCAGGCATCAGGTGCTGCCCCCTGCTGTCATGCCTGTGTTGCAACCCAGGTCCACAGTTCTGTCTCCCAGAATGTCTAGAGTCATGACGGTTTGGATTGGCCACTCAGTTGCCCTGAGTAGTCTGGCCTTTGGTGGTCTCTCTCGTTGCCTGCATCTGATTTAATTAACTCAATGTGTGCAGGGACCTTCCCTGTGGTTTGGGCCCACATTGGGACATGTGGTGACCATGACATCCTTTCTTTCTTGGCAGGAAGTCTAAAGCTAAGCCAAACGGCAAGAAAACTGCTTCAGAAGAGAAGAAAGTGTACCTGGAGCCAGAGCACACCAAGTCCAGGATTACCGACTTTGAGTTCAAGGAGCTGGTAGTGCTGCCCCGGGAGATCGACCTCAACGAGTGGCTGGCCAGCAACAGTGCGTGCGGGCGGGGAGGCGGGTCCAGCAGCTGCAGGGCAGGGAGTTTCTCCCCATCTCCAAGTACCCCCAGAGCAGTGGTCCATGGACAGGCTGAACTCAGCTGAACCCACTCCCTATCCCGCCAGCTGGAGCAGGGGTGTTTACTCACCTGGCCCTTTGCTTCTCTTCCAGCAACAACATTTTTTCACCACATCAACCTGCAGTATAGCACAATCTCAGAATTTTGCACAGGAGAGACGTGTCAGACAATGGCTGTGTGCAACACGTGAGTAGCAGCCTGGCCATAGCACTTGTTGGGAGTGTGGGATGGGTTGTGATTGACCTTGATGTCCTGACTACTATCTTCTCAGACTCCATTCTTAACTGGAGTCCCTGCACAATCTCAGGCTAGGCAGTTTTTTTCTGTATGTGAGGGGCCAGGTGTCCAGCATGTCTCTGCTGAGGCATAAAAGATGCTAAAGGGCCATCAGGTGCCAAAGGCAGGTCATTTTTAGATGGTCCCTGAACCTGCAGAAGGCTCATTGTCCTGGGAGCTGCAAGGCTAAGTTAGTAGTCTCATTCTATTAGTCGAGGTGTCTTACTGACAGTTCCTGAGCAGGTCTAGTGCTGACAGCTCTCTTCCAGGTATATTTGTATATCAGGTGCTGTAGTATGAAGGTGCCTTCAGGGTCTCCAAGATAACTCACCTTGCTTTTTGCATAGGAAAGCCATTGGATGGCACATGTTTTCCAGCAGCCCTGGGCAGATGGTATGAGTGGCTATGCTGATGCAGACAGAGGTAGTAATCATGTGAGACCAAGGGATTATGGAAACTCAAAATTAGTTTGAAAGGAAAAGTGGGTTAGTCATAAATCCACAGAACTTCTTGCCGTGCATCAGCCCTGGAGGTTTACCTAGGTTGGAGAGGATCTTCTGCATTAGGTCAGCTCTCATTTTATCCTTACAGCACCTGTAGGATAACCCCAAAAGGCCAGCATTGGGATCTAGGGAGCCAAGACACATTCAGAAACATGGCTAAACAGCTCCCTCAGAGACACTCCTTTACGTTGACAGAGCCAAGTGAATCCTTAAGGACTGTCCTGTGAAATAGCCCAGACACCAGCACAGTAAAGGCCCTGTAGCACCCAAGGTAGTGCTGTGGGACTTGGGGAAGCACCCCCATGTCTCACTTGTCACAGGGAAGAAGCATTACTCCACATCCACATCCAGCAGCCATGCCCTTTAGGAACACAATTGAATGGACCACTGCAAGCTGTCTGACCTACTGCCAGAGAGTTCCAACCAGTTCTTCAGCTGTGGAACAGCAGCACAAAAGGATACAGCAGCAGGAGAACTACAGAGTCTTCTCTGGAGCTCTCAGAAGTTATTGGAGAGTGAAATGAAATGTGGTCTGACACATTCTCGGAATTCAGAGAAAGGACGTGAGCAATGGCCATGAGAGGCGAGAGGTAGATGTGCCCACTTCCTGTGTAGTGACCAACTTTTCCCAGCTGACACCAAACTAACAGTGACATGTTGAGCATGAAAAGTCATGTGTGTACTTTGAAATTCTTTAAGCAACTTCAGCATTGACATGAAAGCATCCAGTCAGAACCATAATGGAACCAAATTGAAATGGAATAGTTAAAAATGGTCGGCGTGGTGCGTCGGCCTATTAGCCCCAAATACAGCATGAACACAGAAGTATAAAAATAAAAACAGAACAAGCAGAAAATCAACATGGTAATGTAAATCCAGCAGCTGAGTGACTGCCACAATGTGAGCATAAGAGTTTCCAAGAGATTTTTATGAAAATATTCTTGTAAAATTAAATCTGAGCCTCCCCATGAGAAACACACTCACTGTCATCAGTCTGGACTGCCGTAACCAAATGAGGGTCCCGGAGGCTACTGAACAGCACTGGTATATTTCTCATGGTTCTGAGAAGAGCTTCTCGGTTCATGAATAGCACACTTCCTATTACCATGACCTTAGGAGTAAGGATTCATTATAATGATTTGAGGGACTTATATATGCCATTCATTTTGATTGACTGGTTGATTGACTGGTTAATTTATACTGAAACTCAGCATTATACATGCTAGCAAATGAGCCACATCTCCAGCCCTGTTTAAAGTTTTATAAGAGACAGAATTCTTCCATTCTGTCTGAGATCACAGATACACTCTACCCACCTGCTCCTGGCTCATAGCAGCACTTTAAATGCAGTAATGTAGTAAAGTTAACCATTGCAGATGGAAGATGGAACCTAGAAAACACTAACAAATGGAAGCTAAAGTAGCTCTTAGCAGTAGAGACTCAAAATCAGCCAGGTTACAGAAGGAACCTGTGTTGTGAGTTGGAAAGGGCTGTTCATCAGGCCAGTAGTGTTCCTCATTGCCCGTGTGCCAGATGGCAGAGCTTCACAAAGCATTTCACTAGCTGCAGGGGGAAGGGCAGGGGCAGAGGGGCTGAGGTGCCATGTAAGGACATTCCAGTGGATTTTGATTGTGTTTTTATAAATAAAGACTGCCCGAAGATCTGAGAGTAAAACAGTCTCACTGGTTAGCCTTACAGACCAGATTATGATAACACACACTTTTAATCTCAGTAGCCATAATGGCACACACCTTTAATCCCAATAGCCATACTAGTTGCCATAGAAACTGGGCGGTGCATGCCTTTAATCCCAGCCCTAGAGAGGATTATAAAATGGGAGGAAACAGTTCTCAGTCACATAGTCTCATTCTGAGATTCCAGGAGGTAGGATCACCATTTCAAACTGAGGTCAAGGTAAGAGCCAGTGGCTGGCTGTTTTGCTTTTTGGATCTTCAGGTAGTCTTTATTAAAATCCACTATACCAGCCTAGGAGCGAAATGAACCTTCTTTTCAACTTCACAAGGAGTGTTCACCAAACATGATGTCCTGGCTCTCAGAAGAGCCCTTGGCAACTTTTAAAGAGTTGAAGTCACACTAAATAAGTTATCTGATCATTGTGGAGTTAATCTGGAAATTAGTGTCAGAGAAGTAACAGAGTTCCAAACACTCCTGAATTATCCATGGGTCAGGGAAAAAAAAAAAAAAAGCTCAAGGGCAATGAGAAGTTCGTTTGAACTAAACACAAGTAAAAATGCAAAGTATCAGAATCTGTGAGATCTAGTCCAGTGTGATAGCTTGCATCTGTAATCCCAGTACTTGGGAAGTTGAGGCAGGAGAATTGTTTTGAGTTTGAGGCAAGTCCTGACTACAAAATGAACCTAAGAAAATGCAAAAAGAAAGAAAAGAAAGAAGAATTTGTAGCAGGGCAGTGAGAACAGTTTATAACACCAAGTGTACATTTCAGACAAAGACTTCAGATCAAAACCAAAACAGAACCAACCCAAGGTAGACAGAAGAAAGGAAATCATAAAACAAGAGTGGAAGTCACTCAAGTTGAGCTCTAGAAACAATAGGGGAAATGCATTCATGCTTGGAAAAAGCAATAAAACTGATATAAAGATGAAACAGAAGATCGGAATTATAAACATAAGAAATTGGAACAGTTCACCGTGAATCCAACAGTTGTTACAGAGGTAGTTAGGAAACTGCAAAATCCTCTCCAGCTGTTATACAGCTGGCATGAAGTCCACTGTTCTTTGGAGAAGAAAACTTGAAAGCTCATCCAGTTTAGTGAGACAAGGAAGAGGGAGGAAAAGTCCACATGCTAAAAGAAGAAATCAGCTGTCCTCCTGGCAGAGAACACAGCTGTGAGACTCTGAAGGAGTCCAGCAATGAAATAAATTCTGCAAAGTCAGCATACAGAAACAGTCAAAGGTCTGCATGCTAGCTGTGTATGACTGAAAGCCTAACTAATCAGAACCATTTACAATAGCCCTAGAAGCAACAAAATGCTTAGGCATAAACTTAGCATTCACAGAGCTCTGTTTCTGGAAACCACAGAAGTCCAGGACAGTGAGTCAAAGACAACCACACTGTGTTCATGGATGGGAAGACAACAAACTGAACATACGGATCTATGCCCAGTAAATCTGTGGTTTAGTGTGTTCCCAATTGAAAACTCCTCAGAGCTATTAGCTGCTAGACTAGTGTGTTCTGGAATTTACATGGCCATGGGTAGCTGGAGTAGCCACAACAACAGTGCAGCTGGAGGAGGCACACAGATGGAAGATACACTGCTAACCACAGTGATACGACAGTGTAGTGTGGACCAGAGGTGAGACAAACGGTAGTGGGTCAGGGCAGCGACCAGAAGGAAAATTAAAAGCAGTTGTTGATTTCTCATGAAGGTGGCCAATGAAACTGAGTGGAGAGAGCACAGTTTTGTTTCCCAACGGTGGCTCTGAAATGCAACTTTGCACAGAGGAAAGGAAAAGTACCTCAACTTTAAGCCTCACACATGATGCAGAAATGGGAAAATACAAAACTTTTAGAGGGCAGGAGAAATCTCTGTGACCTAGCATTAGGCCACTGGACATTACATCAAAGGAACAGCCCACTGATGAAAAGGACTCAGCCCATTGTATTTTATGATGATTCAGAAATTTTGATCTAAGAAACTGAGGAGAAAGAACAAACACAAACTATGTGGAAACATCTGGGAGGCACCTGTTGCACAAGAATTAGGATCTGGGACATGCAGAGAATTCTTAGTGCAGCAGCATGCAAGTAGCAGTTTGATTGACAAGAATGGGGAAGGACTAGTTGCCCCAGTGACAGTATGTCAGTAAGCCACTAAGAAGATACTCAGCACTGGGGTGTTAAAGAAACATAATGAAACCCACATTGGGTATTGCAGAACACTAGGTGCTAGGGAGCACACATCATACTGGTGAGGTACAGGTGACATAACACATGTGATAATGTTGACACACTCTCATGAAATGATGTACAGACATGCTGTGACAATAACCCTGTCCTTGGCTTTTGCTTTAGAGACATGAAAACTTGTATTTACATATTCTCCCCATGAGAACATATGTAACAGTGTGGTCAATAGTTGTCCCCAATTGGAATGAATCACAGGCCCTCAGCATGAGCTTGGAGGAGTGTGCTGTGCCCTTGAATCCAGGGCACCTAGGTGGTGTGACATCCCCACAGCATGGCCAGATAACAGAGACTTGTGAGAGGCCTTCATCCAAGATATCTCAAGGAGATGCCTGAGGGGGTAGCAGGCAGTGCATCAAGGGTAGCACCAGCTTCTCTTGGCAGAACACAGAATAACTGTGACTTTGCACATGATTGAGGCCCAGGAATACACCCAGTATCTCCCCATCCCTGATGCTGATCTCAGAACTGGCAATCATATGAGGACTGGCAACCCCATGCTAAAGAGTATTGGGATGGGCCTCCAGGGAACAGGTTACTTTACTGCAAGCATCTACTATTTCCCCTGGAGAAAGTGTGACTTCTTATTCTAGGAATAGGACCTCACCAAGGATCTAGGCTCTCTGATCAGTCTCAGGCCACCTCCTAGACAAATACCTGTGCCCAGTTAATTTTAAGGGGTTTATTTATAATAAATACAGAGTTATTTAAAAGAAGTAAAATCTGCAGAAGTAAACAAAATGAAGGTGTCAGTCACATGGGGCTCCCTGTACTCTTGGTTCTGTACATGAGGCCCTTGCTTTGCTCAGATGCTGTTCTGAGCATTCTTTGTGTCCTGTTGGAACAGTTGTATATAGCTTGCCCACCCGACTGCCACTGCCTTTGTATTTGTGCTGTGTGAGTGGGAGCCTGCACTGGGGTCGGTATTTGGCAGGGTTGTCACCCTGACCAAAGTCTCTGTCCCTACAGACAATACTACTGGTATGACGAGCGGGGGAAGAAGGTCAAGTGCACAGCCCCCCAGTATGTTGACTTTGTCATGAGCTCTGTGCAGAAGTTGGTAACTGATGAAGATGTGTTCCCCACAAAATACGGTATGTTGCTTGCAGCTTGTACCCAAATCCTTATGCAAAGCCAGCAGGTTCTTCAGCACTGAGCTAGAGAGTGTCTGGGGTATGATTGCAAGTGGGTGTAGAAGGACTACAGCTTTGTATGTAGCTCTGGTTCCTGTTCAGCAAAGGGGGCTGGGCTAATGAGGGAAGGAGGTTCCCAATCAGGGTTCAGCCCAGTTAGGGTCAAATATCCACCTATACTCTGGGGACCCAATACTTGGCCCCTCTTTGGCTCCTGCTACCATCTCTGCACAATGAGGCCATCACAGTCCATCTTGCTGGGGTTGGTATTTCCAGACCTGTCAAGGTCCTAATGAGGGCTCAAACTCATCCTGAGCAGCAAAAAGCCAGCACTGGCCTACAGGTATCCTTGTATACTTGTTATTGCTCCTCTAGCTGGTCAACAGATAGCCCTGGAGTGTCTACTGAAGGAAGCATATAAAACCTGAGGGCCAACCACATATTCTTTGCTGTGCAGGGGCCCAGCATGGCTTAGCCAGTGCCTGTTACTCTGGGCACATGTCACTCTGGAGGACAGGTTGCTGGGAACGCTGTGGAAGAATAGTAGCATGAGTGAGCACTTCAGGCCCATCCAGGAAAGCCTAGTTGTAGGAGCCTGGCCTCATTGCGGGTCTATGACATGTGGCTTCCCCCTAGGCAGAGAATTCCCCAGCTCCTTCGAGTCCTTGGTGAAGAAGATCTGCAAGTATCTGTTTCATGTGTTGGGCCACATCTACTGGGCCCATTTCAAGGAGACCTTGGCCCTTGAGCTGCACGGACATTTGAACACACTGTACGTGCACTTCATCCTTTTCGCCAGAGAGTTCAACCTGCTCGACCCCAAAGAAACCGCAGTCATGGACGACCTCACTGAGGTGCTGTGCAGCAGCCCAGGTAGCGGTGGTGCCACTGGGGATGGGGCCAGCAGTGGAGCTTCCGGAGCACAGAACCACGTGAAGGAGAGATGAGCCTCCAGGGCCAGATGGATGCACATGTGCAAAGAGACAACTGTGTGTCTGTGTGTGCGCACACATTCCCCGGGCGTGCTGGTGGCAAGGTCTGAGGGCCCCAGGCTGCGCAGAGTGTGGGCTCCATGGATGCCGCTGGAGTCAAGGCGAGTTTCCTGACTTCCCTGTTGGATGGATGAGTGCTGTTTGTAGTGAAGAGCCTTTGGAGTCATTCATTCATTCAACAAACATTTATTGGACTGATGTTTTGATTTTCCTTCTGTGGGGCTTTCCTTTCTTGGGTCTTCCATGTGGCTCTTGCCCTCCCCTCCCCTCTCTTGGGAGGGCTCTGCGGCTTTGAAAGTGGCACCTTGTGAGGTGTCTCCCCTTACGGGGCTTGCTCTGCAGACCTGGAGTTCTGCTGTGCTCTGGGGATGGGCTTTTACAGAGGCCACCTACAGCTTCCCTCCCTAGCCCTTGCCTGGAGAGGCCTGGGGTGACCCTTGAGGGCCCACACCTGCTGCTTGCTCCTGTCACCCCTTCTTGCTGCCTCCTCAGTGCCCATGGAGGTCCTATTTGTGCATAGGGGCCAGGGTAGCACCAGGACCTGGCTGAGGCCCTGTGTGGAGACAGGGCTGTCAGTGAAAGGCAGAATCTGCTTTAGTTCATCTGTTCGGTCATAATAAAAGAATTCTCTCAGGTCAGAGCCTGTGTCCTCTCAGTCTGCTCTTTCATATTGCTTTTCTGAGTCTTCCCTGAGGCTCCTGGGAGGGGAGGGAAGGGTTCAGGCACCTTGACCTTATCCTCACTCGTTGTACCTCTTTGAGTGAGGATGGAGGCCTTCAGACCTGTTTAGATTTGGCTCAGGCTCAACATCGGGGGTCCAGAAGGAGACAGCCTGCTGCCTAGGTGGGGACTGGGCCTAAGCTCAGGCCTGGAGCTGGCCCTGGGCCCAAGTAGGCTAAAAGGGGCCAGGGAGGCGGGGGTAGAGGGGGAGAGACAGGCATGGTTATGGCTTGTTCCTCACAGACAACAAACTTGAGTCTTTGGATTCTAGCAGCCTGTTGCCAACAACTCCTGGGATGCTCTGCCCCAACAGGTTTCCTTTAAATTGTGGGCCTTCCTGGGTTTTAGGGTTCACCTGACCTTCTGGCTCTTCACTTACTGCACCATCAGCAGCCCTCTGGGAGGCTGAACTTGAGGCTGGAAGCTCTTCTGTTAACTATGGGGATTTAGTTCCTATAAACACCTTGACCAACCTCATCTGTCTTCTGACATTCTCAATAGCTATCTGCCACTGTCTAATGATGGCCAGAAAATTCCAGAGTACAGAGTCTTCAGTCTACTCCCTCTCCATAGGCACCTTCTGAGCTTGAGGCAGGAAGATGGCATGTTTGAGGCCAGCCAAGGGCTATATAGGGAGTGCCTGTTTTAAAACAAAAACCTTCCCTGAACCAACTTAAAGCCTTCAAGCCATCAGTCTTAGTTTTTGGGAACAGAACCCACCAGACTATCTGAGCCTCTGCCCCTGGGTATTGCCCACCACATCTCCTGTCTTAGCTGAGACCCCTTGAGTGGAAACCACAGGGTGCCCATGAAACCCTATACTAGGACTACTATAAGGAGCCTGTGCTGGGGCCTCAGCTTGCTGGAAGTACCAGGGGGAATCCTGGGGGCAAGGAAGTGCAGGAGCAAAGTGGAACTTGGCTCATTGAGACTTCCCTCTCAGCTCCCAGGGAACAAAGCTACCATAGCCCTGGCCACCCAGCATAGGGGAGGGTGCCCAGTGCAGATAGAGCCCATGGCTGGCTGCTAGGAAGATGGGCTTCTAGCTGGAGCTGCTGTGTGGAGTCTGAGACAGAGTCTAAGTAGAGTGGTATACCTCCATATCTCTGGGTGGTGGTGGTGGGGTTTGATCTGACAGCAAAGAGTGGCAGGACCTCCAAGCACATGGTGTTGCCACACAGCCTTTGGAAGGCTATCCTTGAAGGCATGGACATCTAAGTGAGGGCTGCCACCTGCTGGGCTCTGTGCTGGGGCCCAGCTTCAATGGTCTTGAGGCACACAGGACAGTTCCATGTGCTATCCACCATATGTAGATGGCTTCTTGCTGCCTTCTTGTCCCTGTCGTGGGTTCTCACCTGTACAGGGGGAGTTGACCCATGAGGCCGTCCTTGGATTTAGCCTTTGGTGAAGTTGAGCTCGGACAGAGGCTGACTGCTGATAGAAAGGCATGTGTGGTGCTGGGCGGTGGTGGCGCGTGCTTTTAACCCCAGCACTCGGGAGGCAGAGGCAGGCGGATCTCTGTGAGTTCAAGGCCAGCCTGATCTCTAAGAGCTAGTTCCAGGATAGGCTCCAAAGCTACAGAGAAACCCTGTCTCAAAAAAAAAAAAAAAAAAAAAAAGAAGAAGAAGAAAGAAAGGAAAGCATGTGTGGAATGCCTAGAGGTCCCAAATGGTAGCAGAAATATGGTTGTGAGTGGGGGTTGGGAAGTGAAGGAAAGGGTCCAGCCAAGAAAACCCACTCCATCCCTGAGAATGCTCAGAGTTGCTGTGACTAGTTGGTGAATGGAAATACCAATGTGAGCAGCACTGCAGGTGAGGGCTTAGGAGAAAGACATGCCACTGGGAATGAAAGGTCTAAGTGTAGTAGGAGAGCGATTGCACAGCTGGGTTGGAAACAGGAGCATTTGGCAGAAGTTTCCAAACAGCATGAAAGGCAAAGCCGGGTCTTGCCAGTGTGTATTCTGAGGGAAAGAAGACAGAGGAGCTAACTCGTAATTACTGGGAAGCACACAGGCTTCCATTCACATCTGTGAATGACAGATGACACTCAAGTTTCACTGTCAGGACAATGTGTTCCAGAGATAGAAGCCAGAATGAAGCTGGGCAGTCCTTTGGACCTCACAGCTACTAGCACCTTTGGTCAGCATCCTGGCCAGAAGCTGAAAGTAGAGCAAAGATTATTTGTGAAGGACTTGCTGGCCTGTAGGACTTCAAGGCCTCACCATCTTCCCCAGGAATTTTGTCATTCTGCCTTCAGGATGGAACTGAGCGACTCACCAAGGTAGAGAGAGGTTGGGTTTTGAGCATTTCTTCCTGAGGGTGCCAGGTTGTGCTTCACCCCTGGGTTCTGAAGCACCCATCGGAGTATCCCTCTGTTCTGCCTACACACTTACTGCTGGGCCAATCAAGTTATGTCCTGAGATGGGAGCTGGCCTGTAGAGGCCTTCTATTTACTTTTTGGTAGTCCTCTCCTCATTCTAATTTCTTCAGAAGAGTGTGTAGACCAGTGAGTTTAATACTCAGTGTGAACTGCATGAGGCTTCCTTTATTCTTTATTTTTTATGAATATTGGGCTGAGCTTGTTTTGCCTTATATACAGTTAGGAGTAGGATTGTGGAAGGTTCCTTCATAGGCCCTGAGAGTGCAGTGGTGTGCAGATGGGAAGATGCTGGGTCTGTGAAGTAAGCTGGCCTATTTAGTGCCCACCAAAGCTCACTGTAACCTACATATCCAGTGGGCCAGCTGGAGGAAGATTGGCTGGGGATGGGTGGGTTGTTGTTCTTAGCAAAGCAGATGCAGGAAGAGAAGACACGGGAAGACATCTTAGCATCCAGACCCAGGTAATCAGGCACCTCTGGATCAAATCCTTACCTAAACAAACATTCCAAGCTAAGTTAACTGAAAAGCTCAAATAGGAGCTTGGTCCCTTGTCCTCACCAAGTACCTTCAAGCTACTCCACTCCTTAGAAAGTACAGAGACCTCCAGAATTAAGCAGAGAGTGACCCTAGCTTTACTGTGTTGCTTTCTTATCCTGGGTTTTGAGCTTGATTCTGCAGAGTTGCCTCCTTTAGGTCACAATAAAACTAGGCAAAAATGGCTTAGATGTCTCTGGTAAGATTGTGTGTTAACTAGGTCTCATGCCAGGGCAGGACCTCATTTGGGTCTACTCCACCTCCAGGAAATACACAGTAGTGTCAGAGAGCCCCCAAAAAGTAAAAGTAGCTGGCATCAACTAGGCAGAGGCCAGGGATGCTGTGAACTCCTACAGTGCCAGGCCCATTCTCCCCCCAACTGTCAATGTGCTACATAGTAGAGCTCTGCCACCAGGCAGTGTGGCACAGGCGTACCAAATGCACAGCTTCATGGTCTGGGCACTTTGCTCAGACTCTTGAGGATTGTCCAGCCTCGGGCTCTTGGCATTCAAGACATGAAACTAGACCTGTCCTCCATATACCAGCAGCAGCAGAGAGGAGAGGTGATGAGGCTGGGCATCCCTTGCTGGCTACGGGAGCATGGGAGAGACTTTGTGGAGAAAGTCCAAGTGCTAGATGACCTCAGGCATATCTGGGGTGACGCCGAAACTGCCGTGAGGAAGACAGCTCTCCTGTCACCTCTGCTATCTTCCTAGCAGATAGCCCGTCAGCCTATGTCTCTAGACTGCTCTTTCCTTAGCTCTGGTTTTCACTGGAACCCATCTCTGGTGGAAGAGCCCAGGGAAACACCCCAGCCTGTTTAACAGACCCCCTTCCAGAGGTGGACCTCTTCCCTGAGCACAGCCCCAGACAGGTCCAAGTTGGGGACAAGAGCCACTTTCAAACATCCTGTGCCCTTTCCCATGCCCACCCAGCCCTGACGGAGACCTTGCATCACGTGTCTTTACGGAAGGAATTTATTGTTCCAGAACTGAAATTGCTCACAGTTATTTGACAGGGGTTACACCAGATGGGGCTTGTCCATTTCTGTGATGTCTGCGAGTCCGCATGTGTCCAAAGTACAAAAGAGGAAGGCTAACAAGAGGTATTGCTTTCAGTATCCTGACTCCGTGGATAAGCCCCTTCCCACTTGTACTGCGTGGCTTTGCTGTTGTTACAGGTGTTTGATTTTGCCCTATGTATGGGAATCCCAGCCTATGGTGGTTGAATGTAATAGAAGCATTAAAATCTGTACATGAGGGGAAGAGCAAAGGCATGCATGAAACCTGCCCCCCGGCCCCTCCTGCTGCTACGCCGGGCACCTTGGGCCAGCTGGGAGGGACTGGCTCAGCCAGACAGAACGGAACACAGACAAAAGCTGGGGATGAGGAAAGTGAGGTGGGCTTCAGTGGGCAGCAGGCAGTGGTGTGGGCCCCTTGCCCTTGCCACCTCCAGGAGGAACCCACTGCAGAGCACACTGCTAACTCCATTTCTGGCTTTGATTTTTTTTAACTTTTTAATTTTAATTTTAAAAAAGCCCGAGGTACCCCTGCCATCCTGTATGTGAGTAGGGTGCCAGCTCAGGGTCTTCTACCCCTTCTCGCTCAGACACCAAACCAAGATCACTCTCAGCCTGGTGCAGCAGAGAAGTACTGGGCAGTGCCTCTGGGAAGCAGGCACAGCTGGCCAGTGCAAGCTGATATCCTGTATCCTGAGCCCTCGTGTGGAACTGGAGTTGCTGCTAAGTAGTAATAAAACAACCCGGGACAGAGCTAACCACATCGTTCTTTAAATATATATATATTATATATATGTATATGTGTATAGAAATAGCCAAGAGCAAGGAGCCGAAACACAAACTCTAGCTCTGCCCCAGCGGCCCCACCCCACACCCTTTTTCCAAAAACAACCAAGAAAAGAAAGTTTATAAAAATATCTTGCAGGAATTCTTTTAAAGTTTACAGTAGCTTGCCAGTGCTGCATCCACTGGCCGGCTCCCCACCGTTCCCAGCCCCAACGGCTCTGTCCTTAGAGGGAACCTGGGCTCTGGACCCACCCTGCCCAAGTCAGACAGACAGAACAGACAGACAGACAGATGGCAGGAGGGTGCTGCTGCTGCTGCTCCCCCTTCCCTGAACAGAGAACAGAGACATAAAGAAACTCAATAAATTAAAACAGCAAATAAATAATACTGGTCTCAGCCCAGCCCCCACAGCTTGGCCAGCCCAGGCAGCTCTGGAGCACCCAGGTCTCTTATTTCCACTTCAGCCCGAGAGAACCATCACAGCCGGAGCTCTGCAGCCTGACAAGGTGGAGCAATGGATGCAGATGAGAAGAGGTGGCCCTGGTGAGGCCAAAGTGTGGAAAAGGTGAGAGGTGAGTGGCCCAGGAGGCCTCCAAATGTGGCGTGGAGGACAATCCATTCCCACTGCTTCTCCCACCATGGTCCCCTACCCTGGAAGATGGTGGACAGGTTGTCCCTGTCAAGGGTCTGGTCATTGGGAGTCCAGGGTGGCTGGGCTAGAAGAAGAGTCCCCCTGGGAGTCAGGCCCTCCTCCCTTGGGCCATGCAGAGCTGCCCGGGAATGGGCAGAGGTGGACAGTAGGCTGGCCTCTCTGCCCAGCAGCAGCAGCAGCAGCAGCAGGAGGAGGGGAGGTGGTCCGCAGCAGCTGCCTTCGCTCAGCCAGTGTCCACACGCAACACAGAGGATGGCCTCGTGGAGGTGACATGTTAACTTTTCGGGATAATTCCTGGTATCAGAGCGGAAACAAGCGATGCTGTCAGAGACGGGCGGAGACAGACCGCAAGAGAAAAGAGAGTAAGCCCAGAAGCCCAGCCTGCGGGCCGTGCCCTGGCCACTCTCCTTTCCTCCCAGGCTTGAGACAAGTTCTGGGCAGGCAGGTGGGGCCTGGTCCACACAGGGTGGCAGAAGGCCACAGTCAGTGCTGTGCTGTGCTGTGCTGTGCTGTGCTGTGCTGTGCTGTGCTGGGGAGGGACTAGTGTCTAAGGCTGCTCACGGTGGGCGGCGGGCGGCCCCATCTTGGCCATGTCCTTGCCCATCGGGTACTCGGTGTCCCCTCCAGGGCCAGCGGCCGCGGAGTCACCCAGGGGGCCGTGGGCACTCCGCTTGGCGGGTGTGCTGGGGGCCTGGGCCGCCTGCCCGTTCTTCTCGTCTGAAAAAAGTTGTTTAATTACGTCAAAGAAGTTACTCAATGGGGTGCCTGGGTACACAGAACAGAAGACAAAAAGAGAGAAAAGAAAAGAAAAGAAAAAAGGGGGAAGGGGAGAGAGGGCGGGAAGGAGAGAAAGAACAAACAAATGAACGAAGGGGCCTTGACAAGAGAAAGAAAAACCCAATGAAATGAAGTCAGATGGAATGGCAGAGCAAGGATAGGCGGGTAGCAAGCAGGGTGGGCAGGCGGCCAGTGGGGTCCCTATAGTGCCAGGAGCAATGCAGTGGGAGAGGCTGCTGTGGAACAGACCCTGGGACCCTCCGTACCTTCAAAGTAGATGGGTCCTGGGGGCTGCTTCTGAGAACTGGGGCCCAGGACTGGCAGTGAGATTCCTCCCTCACCCAGTGTAGCCCTGAGTCTTCCTTCCCAAGTGTTAGGGCCACGTAAGCTGGCCAACCCCAGGTGTAAATGGAGCAATGGAAAGACCAGGGCTGAGTCAGACCCTGGGGTTGGCTGCTGCTCTGTGGGTAATGATTGCTCTCAGAAAGGGTGGCCAGAGCCAGTGAGCAGCAGCAGACAGGGAGAGCCTGGCCCTGGCTAGCACAGACAGTTTAGCAGCAGACAGACAGGATGAGTGGTCAGCGGGCAGGCAGGGAGCTGGGGACAGGCAGCCACAGCTGGGTTTCTGGTCCTGGAGGGCAGAAGTAATGGGTGACCCTCCACCCTCCTGAGCCTGTGCTCACTACCCAGCTGTGCCAATTGGATACCTCGGTTCCATTCCCTCGCCTGACATCAATCTGAGCCCAGTGCTGCTTAACCCTCCTCTTCTGACTGGCATGGTCTGTGGACAGGTGTCCATCTTGCCCTCCAGGGCAGTGCTACATATAGGCAGTGCTTTTTTATATCTATGATCCTTGTTGGCCTCAAGCACAAGGACCTTTTCCTGCTCTGAGCATTCAAGTCCCTCCTCAGCCTGGCCTGATTGTAGAAATGGGGAGCAGGAAGTGGTTAAGACCACTCTGGGTAGCAGATGGGGCCCAGGGGTGGTGGGTGGTCCACTGCCTGTGCATACACAGGGGACCCAGTACAGTCCAGGGACAGTGGGACAGCACTAATCAGGGTAGGCTGTGGGGGCACGCAGTGGAGGTGGCAGGCTGGGGGCCAAGTGAGCGTGAGGGGTTCTTACCACATTTGGAAAGCCGCCCCGTCATCACCTCCATACAGTTAGTGTTGTCTGGAGCACAGAATGGAAAGAGGGAGGGAGAGAGTAAACAGGCTGCCCACCTGCAGCCAGCCACCGTGGGAGGGGGCGGGGCCCTGAGAGGGCTGAGCCAGGAGTGGACAGAGTTCAGAGGGATTGGGGCTCATAGAGGAGCAGGGCTATGAGTAGGCAGGGCCCTAGAATACTGGGTGGCAGGAAGAGAGGAGCTGAACCTGCAGAGACAGGGTCAGGGATCAGGCAGGCCCAGGGAAGTGTAGAGTTCGGAAGGGGCAAGACTGAGAGCTAGGATCTAGATCAGAGCAGGCCTGTGACTACAACTGCCAGGCAGATAGTGGAATGTCACCTTCAGTAGCTAAAGCCAGAAGACTGGGTGTGGTCTTTTCCCCTTACGGGCCTTTCTCCCCTGGGCTAGATAAACTTCTTGCTCTAGCAAGGTTTAACAGACCACCTACACAGTGCCTGCCCCTCACCACCCACTGGCATCAGACCTGGAGGGGGTGTCCATGGGGCCTACTCATTAGAGGTTCCCAGCCTCCTTTCCCTGAGTGGGGTCCATGTCTAGATGGTCCCCAGGTATCCTGGAGGTCTATTTCTGTTCACCCCCAACAGTGTCTTTGGAGCCAAGCTCATGGGACTAGGGTCCAGGACACAGGGACCCAATGGGAAGGTATGGGGGGGCAGGCTGCGATCCAAGAGTAGGTGGTGCCACAGTCCTAGGGTGGGCTCCAACACTGACAGAACTGGTGAGTGGGTCCTGTACATGACACTGGTAGGGTATGACAGAACATCTTATAGGACAGGGCATGGAGAGCTGTCCAGTCCTCAGGAGTCCAGCATAGTTGCAGTGTCTGAGTGGTCACTACGAGCAGAACCCCAGCAGCATGCTAGCCCCTGGTTTCCTTGCCTTGAACAGTCCTGACCAGCTTCTGCCTCTGCCACTGCCTGACATTCCTTGCCCTCAATTTCCCATTACTGTTGCTATTCCCAAGCATGCTTTCCTCTTTCCAAGATGAAAGCCTAAAGCCCCAGGAAGACAAGATTGACTGGAGTACAAGTGCCTACAAGAGCATCTGACCCTGCCTGCTCGAGAAAAGAGGAGAGCTGAGCCCAGGGCTGCTGGGGGCTCCAGCCCCACCTGCCAAGAGATGATAAGGCCCATGTTGAGAGCACATCTATAGGCAATGGAATGAGGATGGGGTGAAATGAGGAACAGGTGGAAAGGACCTACACACACACGCACACACACACAGAGTGACTAATAGGTAGGTGTGCATGCAAGTGTGCACGCGCAGGTGTGCACACCCACACACACAGAAGTGACTAACAGGTGTGCGCGCACACACACACACACACACACACACACACACACACACGAGGTGACTCTAAAAGGCCACAGCTGTGGAAATAGTAAGCTGGGAATAGGGCTTGGAGAAGCTGGCCCTGAGCCACATCCCATCTCTTCTAGACTTTCTCAAGAGTGTCTAAGAATCCCCATGCCCCTTTGCTAAAGGACAGCCCAGACTATATCCTAGCTATTACTCTGACACACAGGTCCCATGTGTATGCCTGTGCATAGGGCCAAACACACGGTACTACCTCCTCCCATAGACACCAGCAACCCAGATACCTTTCCTAGCACCCTGCTGGGATCAGACCCCCCCCCCATCCTGCTTAAGGCAGAGCTCTGGTGGTCAGTGGCAGGGGGTGGCAAGTCCCAGCCACTGTAGAGAGCTACAGGGGGAGCCCCAAGGATCAAGGCCTTGGGCCATAGTCCCAGAGCCTGCTCAGGCTGCCCTCGTGTCCAGCTGCCTGGGTGCTGAGCCTGCAGGCCTGTCCGGAGCCTGGCCAGGTGAGCGGCCACGGGGCGCCCCTCTTAGGGCAAGCCTGGCTCCTGCAGGAGGCCCTGCCCGCAGCCCCTCCCCTCCCCGGCAGCAGGCCGGACACCTTACCTGCCAGCGTCAGAGGCTACTCTCGTAGCTGGTGGCCACCTTCTGGCCCTTAAGCCCAGCACCCCAGCTTAGTCCTGGCGCTGGCGGGGGTGGTTCTACGGTGGACAAGAGGCGCCTTTCAGTGTGATGCAGCCCACCATGCCCGGGGAGGGGCCCTGCTCCCTGAGGGGTGCAGCACTGCTCAGGGCAGGGAGGTGGGCATCCGTCAGAGTAGGAGGCCATGTCAGTCCTCATACCTCCCATCCAAGCAGCACTAGCCACAGATGCTATGCCAAGCCCCCACCTCACCTGACAGGTGCTGGGCTGATGGCTGGTCATGGGTGCTCAACAGCTGGGCCTGGATGGTCTCCACCACCCTCTTGAAGCGGCGACTGGGGCCTGGGGGAAGAGTGGCAGTCAGGGCACTGGAAGGGCCAGTGGGGGTGAAACACAACCTACCAAGTCGGCTGGCTCACCTGAGAGCAAAGTGAATGTGACTGAGTAGATGCCGTTCTCTTTCTGGGCCTCTCCACCCTCAGTGTAAGTGATATCCACCTGGAACTTGACTGGCTTCTGGAACACTGCTGGGCCCCCTGTTGCTTTGTATTCAGCCCGGAAGCTTGTCTGGGAGATGACGCTGTGGCTGAGGCTGGGTATCTGTGGTGTGCACAAGCTGGGCATGAGCGCAGCTTACCAGCAGGCCCCACTAGCCCACTCCTGGACCTATGGGGAGGAGACCTCGGAAGAGCCAGCACTATGTGGGCACCAGACACAAACCCAACCTTCCAAGCCATCTCCAGTTTTGAGAACCAAGTATAACACAGAAGACTAACAGAGAGAAACTTACTTCAGAGCCCCCTTGCTCAGTCAGCCAAGGTGCACACTAGCCACTACCCTGGGTTTCCCACAGAGAAGCTTACACTGGAAGGGGCTAGATGGCCTTACAATCCTGAGTCAGGAGCATCACAGTAGTGAGCAGGAAAGCTAGGAGCCTTCTGTGGATGTGGGAGGCTGTGTGTGAGTTCACAGCACTGAGGGCTGATCACATGGACTGGACAGAAGCAAGAGCAAAACTAGAAAGCAGGCAGGATCACCACAGTATACAAGACTAACCTCCATGGGGAAGTACATGGGGGCCCAGACTGGCCTGGTGACCCAGGGGCCTTGTGAAGGAATGTAATGGATGGAGGTGAGGAGGAGTCAGGCTCAGATCAAAGAGACACAGCAGGCCAAGAGTCTGGCCAACCTCAAGTGTAACTACTTCACTGGGAGTGGCTTTCCCTGGCTTGAGGCTTCTGGCAGACATTCTCAGCTGTCCTCAGGGTACTAAGGAAATCTTCCAGCTATAGCCACAGATATGGTAGCCTAAAAGACTCCAGGGCAGAATGTCTAATGAGACAAGGGCACCTTGGAGCAGGACCTATCTTGGAACAAGGCAGGCACTTTCTGATGGATGACCATAGAAAAGATGACTTCCCTGAGCAAAAGTCAGTGCAGTGAGTCCTGGGTGGGAGATCCAAGTGAAGGAAAGTCCCAGAGAGGCCTAGCCCAGCATAAGGCAGCCCCAATTCTGAGGTTACTCTGGGAGTTCATATCCTGTCTAGAAAGTCTCATCTCCAGTCTTTGGGTCCCTTTCTGCTTCTCAGAACCTAGAGATGCCCATTTTCTCTGAGAACCCCAGCCTCTTCAGGAAGTTTGAGGGCCTTTGGAGGTCACAGACTTCAAATAAAGAAGTAGTATGAGAAACAGACTCTGGGCTTCAAGATGTTAACTGGGTGTTATCAGAGTCCACACAGATCCCTCAGGGGTCACAGCATCTTTCAGATTCACGTGACCACCTGTGTTTCACCCTCAGTCTCAGGGAGGTTTCACCTGAAGACCAGCACACCCTAGCCATAGGCAGCTCCCCTCTCCCAGAGGTGCTGTGCAGTTCCCAGCAGGCAGACAGTGGTGGTCCTGGCAGACGCACATAAGGACAGGTGGGTGCCCAGAGTTAGTGTGAATGAGAGGTTCTGTGTTCTGCCTGGAAGCTGGGCCCATGGGTAAGGGTGGCTGGCTCTGCCGTAACCTTACCGACAGGAAGGCGTGGGTAAGGGTGGCTGGCTCTTACCGACAGGAAGGCATGGACGATGTCAGCCTTGATGGAGCTCAGGGGCTTGTCCTTGATCACCACAAAGATCTGTTCCTCCTTCTCCAGGTTAATGAAGTTCCCGAACCATGATTTCTTGGCCAGCCTAGGCAGAGCAGAGGCTCCAATGATGGGCGTGTGATGCCTGGTCTGCTCCTGTAGCCCCCATAGGGCTAGGGCAGTAGAGCCCTCCCTGCGGAGCAGTGATGAAGCCCCCAGCAGCCCAGACCAGCTCTGCAGCCCCAGTGCTAACAACCACACCACTCCTAACTCCACAGTCCAACACCAAGGGCAAGCCCCAACTCTAAACTTAACCCACAAACAAAACCTAACCAAATACCTTTCACCGTAACAATAAACCAAAATCCTTAACCATAACCAAACTCTCCTAACTATAACCCTCAACTTTTCCCCAGCATCCATAACCTAGACCTATATCCCAGCCTGAACCCCATGTCACTAACCCAGACCCCATGTTTTTTAACATGGACCCCTTGTCCCAACCTTTACCCTACAACTCTAACCCCAATCCTATGTCCTTCACCATAAATCCACCCCAACACCAAACCACACATCCTTGACTCCTAAAGAGATGTCTGAGTGGCACTTGCTAGTCATTCCACTGGGTAGAGCAGGGGACAGGGGAATGTCTAGGTCTCACCCTCTTTTGGGTCCCTAAATTTTGGAGAAGCCTGCTTTCCAACTTCCTGGCAGAAATGTTCCCAGTTTGTTGCAAGCTGGTGCACGATACAGAGTCTGGTAGGGTTCTCTGGGGTCAGGTAAAGATTTTGTGGCTCCACACTTCAGCGTGTAGAATAAGATCCATGGCAAACCTTAGGGTCAGTTAGGGAAGGGCCTGCCCATACATAGCTCCTACAGCCACGGCCTCATCTAGGTCTGGCACCCATCTCCCACCTGAATACAGGACTTGCTTTCCTCCCATGGTAGCTTGGCCTAATGCTAGGCTACCACTCCACTGCTGCCCTGCTGGCCTCGGCTGTCTGGCAGGATATAGCAGTACCACCCCAGCCCCACTGTGACACTCCTCACTGCACACACCGTCTCCTAAGTTGTGAATACTTTAGTCTGAAGTAGAATCCTTCAGCTCCAGGGGCTGGGACTATCAGTCCAAGGGGACAGAAGGCAGATGTCAAGCTTCCCAGTCTCACCTGCAAGGTCCCACCAACTAATGATGTGAATCGAAGCTCTTGCCACCAACAGCTGCAGAGACCACAGCCCACCCCACCACCATGGGTAACTGGAAGATTCTTTCCTAGCCCTAGAGACCACCACAGCCTATTGATACTTGGCTTGCAGCCTTGAGACAGAAAGTAGAATGCCCGGTCAAGTCATTGCTAGATGCTTGTTCAACAGATCCTCAGGGAGGCTGAGCTGTAGGCTGTCTCATGGCAACTCCCAGTCAACACATCCAGGGAGACTTCCAGCTGCCTGGTACGGCTGCAGTGGGGGCACAGTCAGCACCCCCAGTCAGATGTAACCCTGTACCAGTGACTCAAGAGAGTCTAGAAATAGGGAATGGCCAGAGAAGCACTGGTGTTCAAGGACAGGGTTGGCATGTGGCCAGCATGAACAGGAATATCTGTGCTGGGCAGCACGGAGCCTCTGTTAACTTGGGGTGGGTATAGCTGTGTGACTTCCCCATTCGTGTTCATTTCTGGAATGGTTCTTTTGCCTCTGGGGTAGAAACAGACCCCCAGCCCCTCTGTGTTTCTGCTGTCAGTTCTGTGTGTATGTGTCCCTCATGTAGACCCTTGTCCCACCTATACCCAAGGCCCACACCTGGGCCTAGAGACCAGCAATGCTTGGGATATTTCAGAGCAGCCAAGTGGTTCTAGAAAACACAGGTGGAGTTTCTGGTGAAAATCACAGATGCAAGCAGTAAACTTGGCTGATGTGGCACTAGAGTCATGGCCATGCCAAAAAAAAAAAAAAAAAAAAAAAAAGAAATAAGCCAGAAGAGCAGAGGGGATTGCGTGGTTCAGGTGACACAGCCCACAATAGCGCTCTGGTGTCCATATTGCTGGACCCAGATGCTAACCTGGGCACACAGAGTTCTGGGTGTGTGCCATAAAGGTGCATGAGAGAAGGACCTACATCAGTAGGCAAAAACCATTCAGCTTAGTAGGTCTCAGCTTGCCAGCTAAAGGGAAAGAGAAAGGCTTTGGAGGAGAGAATTCTATGGATTGCTGTAGCTCCCATGGCTTCCAGCCAGCTGGCCTGACATGGACAACCAAGGGAGTCAGTTCCTGAGACACCTTTCCTCTCCTCTCCTGGTTATAGTTCTGTGGAGGCTTATGACCAGCGAGGGGCTGGCTGGTGACAGAAAATGAGGGTGCTAAGCCCTTCTGAACCACCGTGCAGGGCTTGGGGATGGGGAGTATGGGGAAGCTTCCAAAGGGTCTTGATCAAGGAGGTGGTGGAAGACCAAGGCTTTCTCATTGGCCTTAAGCTACTGTCACAGATTTTCTACTTTTCTTTTTTTAAAAAAAAGTATTTATAAGCAGATCTCCAAGACCTTTGATCAGAGCAACTATAAGGCTTAAGCTTGGCAAAAATGGTCCTGTACTCCCAGAGCCTCAGGGCAGTTATGGTTATAGAGCCTCTGACCTCCACCTGGACAAAAAGCCTGCACAGCAATTACCTCTGCAGATGCTGCTCCCAGTGGGTCAGCACAGAGCAAGCAACCTCCCTTGGGTCCTTACTGAGTGCTGGCAACACAACCGAGGTTTTTCCTCTTCTCTGGCCACTCTGTGATCTACACCATACTCTCCCCATCTCAGTCATATGGCGTTTTCACACTTTCACACCAGTAGCTACCAAGGAAGTGACTACTGAGGGGCCTACTGTTAAAGAAACAAAGGAGCCACACTGTACAGCCATTTCGTGTTTGTAGGGCGGCAACACTGGGCCCACCTATATTCCCTTTCCTCCAGCTGAAGGCCAGAGGGTACTCTGCCTGTCCCAGGCCTCCACCAACTCCCCATCCCCGCAAGCACCACAGGTCGACCCCGTTTCTCCTTGTGTCCAAACCATCCCTATGATCCCTTAGTCCTAGGAAGTCCAGGGTACAGTCACTCGCCCCTAGCCAACTTCAGATTCCTCTGACCAGAGTTAGTACATGTCCTGCCACTGGCATTCCTCATGTGGACAGGACCTAAAGTTCATAAAAATTCACGGGCTAAGGCAAGCCCAAGGGGTTCAGGCCAGAGACCAAAAGCCCTCGGGTGGTCACCCACTGCCCAGTGGGAAAGATCCTAGGTCCCTCTCTCACCAGCCTCAAGCAAAGCCACTTACTCTGGAGAGGACTCTGGGGTCAGGTTGGACATCTCCTCTGGCGTGGGAACTGTGTACAGGAAAGGACAAGGGCAAGGTTGGTGAGAGCTGCAGATTGTACCCATTTTGCCCCTGGCCCAGTGCGCTGTCCATACTCTGGTGCTGAAACCCCATTGTGCCTCTTCAGGCCCCCTCTGAGCAGAGAACTGGCCAGGCCAGGCCTGCAGACTTCCTGACTACCCAACAAGCCTCGCTGAACAGAGCTGCTGCTCAGATGACAGAATGGGGCCTGGGACAAGTGAGGGCACAGGGCAGACTTGGAGACTTGTGGAGAGGCCCACAGACCGGCCAGCTGCAGGCACACTCCATCTTAGCTGTGCATGACCTCCTACGCAGATCCTGCCACCTAACCGGCCCCATATCTGTGCTAACCTTGCAGTTTCCGGCGGTGGAAGCGAGGTGAGCCCAGGAAGCTATTCTTGATGGAGTTGAGCCGTGTCCGCCAGGGCACCCCTCCAACACTAGGACTGGATGGTGGTGTGGGGTTTGGTGTGCCAGCTGGGCTCTCCTTTGGCGTGTGGACAGGCGTCCCTTTGGGGGTAGGAAGGGGACTACCCCTTGGTGAGGGGTGAGGGGTCACCTGTATGGTGGGGACAGATTTGGTGTTTGATTCAGTCCCAGTTGGCAGGAGCCGAGCAGGGGCCGGCAGGGTGGGGGGCCCAGGGGACAGGGCCAGTGAAGAGCCAAGGCTGGCTCCAGGAGGCCGGGTCTGGGTGCAGGCCGGGAGCGGATTGGACTTGGTGCCCTGCAGTGGCTTGTCAGTCAGCTTGGCCTTGCACGGCAAGGTCTGAGTCTTGGGGTTGGGCCGCAGGGCGGCCTGTGGAGAGAGGATGTGTCCAGGCCGAGAGTTGCTCCGACAAGCTTCGGGCTCCGAGGAGGTGGCCGGGGGACAGGCCACATAGGGAAGCTCAGGGGGCAGAGGGGGCAGGACGAATTTCCTAACAGGCTACAGTGGCGTAGAGTAGGGGCAAAAGGGGTGCCGCGAAGTGGAGCCCATGCCCCCCCCCCATCCGCATGCACACATAGCAGCCAGGACCAGCAAAATCATTCAAGCAGGACCCCAAGCAGGACCAGAGGGAGGGGCAGGCAAGGGGAAGGGTTGCCACAAAAGAAAACAAGTAACACACAAGAAAACGGACAACACAAGACAAAAGAGCATGCGGTTAGCCAGAGCCCAGCATCAGAACAGCAGCCGGGAGGGCGCCCGCACAGGATGCCAGGACGGGGGCTTCTTCCCAGTCTGTGGAGGCCCTGTTCCCCACCCCGGGTACTTTGGCTGAGGTTCCTTTTATTTCCTGAGGCTAGCCCTGTAACCTGAGACTTAGGTGGGTTAGTCACTCACCCGAGGACTGCTGAGAGGACTCGTAGAAAGGCCTGAGGAGGCGCCGCTGATGGAGCGAGACCTGGGGGTGCAAAGCAGAGTGCTGACTCAGCAGAAGTCTCCTTGTTCCTGTCCCCTAGGTGGTCTTTTCAGGAGGCTTGTGGTCCTGGCCCAGAGCTCCAAGGCTCCTACCATGCCCAGGAGGGTTTCTGGAGGCACAGCTGTGTCGGGGACCATTCTGCTGACCTTGGTAGTCATCACCAGTATGCAGCCAAGGTTTCTGGGGTTCCTTTCCACTCAGACGAGCCACCCACCAGTGACCCCAGACCAGACATAGGAAAAGGTACTAAGGGGCTCTCAATGAAATTCCACAGACACTGTGTGGACAGAGGTGCAAGGACACGCAATGGAGGATTCCCATGAACTAGATACAACCTCATGCATTCCGTGATCCTGGCACCCAAGTCCAGCCTCTCCAAGGCTGTACTGTACACCGTCCAGTATGTGGCTTGCTACCTGGGCACTTTCCTAGTCCTTTTACATCCACAGCTACCCACAAGAGAAGCTCAGGGCCATCCCACAGCCTTCATCTCAACCCACTATTACCCCACTGGGCTGAAGACCTAGCCTGCAAATAGCTAGGGGCTGGTGCTAGCCCAGCATGTTCGTTGCAACACGGGTGAATTGCTGCTCTTCAGGTCAGAGACCAGGACTTCCTTCCAGCTCACCATCAAAGGACACAAAAGCACTGCTTAACCCTTGGCAATGGGACCTGCCCATTTGGAGGGGAAACTGAGGATGGGGTGCAGCCACAGGAGAAAAGAGGACAGAAGAGCCCTAGACCAGCCTGCACTGCTCTGGCCTGCCCACCACGAGCCAAACCATACACAGTGGGTCTCTGGTCCCCACCTGGGCAACTCCAGTCTCTACTGGTTTCTTGCCAGCTCCTAGAGCACTTGTGACCAGAGCCCTGAGTCTATGACCTCCAAGTCCCCCTCCCCCCACTGCTAAAGGAGCCCAAGAAACAATGGAGACCTATGGTCAGGGCAGCATGCCTGGGTCAAAGTGGTACCAGGCTCCCCACTGGGACAAAGGTCCAGGTGTACAGCTAGGAGCCAGGCTCTGAGAAGATGGAGACGGCCATACCAGGAGATGGGAGAGGGGGATACAGCCACGAGCAGTGAGGCCTAGGCTTTGATCCCACCATGGCAGATAGGAGCACATTGCTGGGCACAAGGGAAGAAGGGAAGCTGAGGCATAAGCATGGGAGCCATATCAACCTCTCCTCGGTTCAGCAATACTGGAGTTGAGCTGCAGTTTGTCCGAAGTAGGAAAGATGACTCCAGCCCTGAGGACAGCCAAGAGGGCAAGAGGCAAGCAGGAAGGGGCACAGGCAGGTACAGGGACAGTGTGCTACTCAACAGGATGTGGCCCAGCCAATCAGCAGCATGAGTGGGCAGTAGATGTTACTGGCCTGCGGTCACCTGTCAGGGGCATGAGACACTTAGCCACTTAATCTAAACTGGCCAGTCCTTGGGGGAACAACATTCAAGGCCACCAGGACAAAAGAGTGACAGAGGTGGCAGGCCTATACCCAAAAGGCAGATAGATCTGTTCAGGGTACAGGGTTGTACCCCTGTCCCGGCCCTATGCAAACCTGGAGATGTGGCCTTCTGCCTTGGGCTGGCCATGGGCCTTGCCCCAGTAACCCCACCCCTCCTTGACTCCTCATAGCTGGCCAGGCTTTCCCCTGACCTGCTGGATGGTTCCATTCCCAGAAAGGAGAGGTGAAAGTATCTGTCAGTAAGCCCTGCCTCCAGGCCCGCCTCTGTCTGCCTGTCTCAGGCAGGAGTCCCTGTATCTGGGGCTGGGAGGACGGGATGGATGGGCAGGGTGTATACCTGTCTTCTTTGCTGAATTGGGGATGGGCTTCAGCGATATCCAGGCTTTTACTGAACACTGCTTTACTATAGCAGGAACAAAGCGAGAAAACAGAGTTACTGCCCTGGCCACACGCACGCAGGTCAGCTGCTGGGCCATGTGCTGCCTGGCCACACCGAGCAAGCCCTCCAAGCATGGCCCGCCAACCCCAGGCCACTGTATGGAGATGAAGAGAGAAGAAGGGGACAGGAGCCACAGCACAGCCTGCCCTGGGTGACCTTTTGGGTAGGGAGGCAGCCAAGCTTAGAGATATCTACACTCACCACCAGCCACAGGATCCCTTGTCCCAACCAGTGGTCCCATCAGAGCCCAGTGTCAAATGGCAAAACCAGAGCAGAAGCAGGCCAGATGTGCCAGGACAAAGGGCCTTCCAGATTCCCTTGGAGACAGCCACAACCCCACTGATGGGCCCACCCTGTAGCACCTAGGGTGCTGTTAGGTCTAGAAGGTGTATTAGAAGCCAGGGAAGCTCACTTGGGCTTTAGATGCTAGAATGGCTGAACGCTGGCCCTCAGCTACCCTTTGGGGTTCAAGGGAGGCCAGGGAGAGGCAACCATCTCTCAAGTAGATGGTGTGCGCTAGAGCTACGGGGAGAGTCCTGATGAGGTGAAGCATATCCACAAGAGGCAGAATCCCAAAGAAAGGCTAGGTAAGAGCATGGCCAAGAGGGATCCTTGTTGTCCCGCCTTGTTGCCAGAAGCCGAGTGACTGTGGCACGACTGGCTGGAAAGTTGGAAGACGTTTCTCAAGGACTGAAACTTTGAGGCTGGAGCATGAGTCAGCCCAGATCCATGGGGAGGACCTGGTAGGGCAGAAATATCTGCACACGAAAGTCAAGGCAGAGGACGCTCTATCTTGATGACTACCTAGCTGCCTCATGGCTCCCAGTTCCTGACAAATTCAGGGGCAGACCTGGCCTGTTTCAGCACGCAAGCTCCCAGCAGGAAGAATGAGCAGTGGGTGCTGTGTGCAGAGTTCAAGGCTGACCTCTGCTGGCAAGGCCTGTGGGATCTCCCAGCTCCTGGTCTGTTCACAGATGACCAAAACCCCACTCAGCCAGGGCAGACTTTGCAGGCTCTAAGTGCTCTTCTACTCATCTCTCTCCTGAATTATACATCTTGCCCACAACACTGCTATGGGCCACCAGGGAAGGACAAGCCTGATAGGCAGGGGGCTCTGAACAAAGCTGTAACACACCACAGCCCAGCTCAATACAGATCAGAGGCAGCCAAGCACCAGGGAGGGACAAGCTTGCAGATCAAGGGGTTTTGAACATAGCTGTACCATATCACAGCCCAGCTCAAACAAGAACAGCCCAGCCAGGTACAGCCCAGCTCAGCCTAGTCCAGTCCACCCCAGCTCAGTTCAGCCCACTTCAATTTATTCCAGTCCAGGTCAGTAAGAAGACTCCCCAGCTCAGTACAGGCCAGACCAGCTCAGTACAGGCCAACTCAGTACAGATTCAGTTCATTTCCGTCTAGCCCAGCTCAGCCCAGCCCAGATCAAATCAGCTAGTCCAGTTTAGTCTAGGGCAGCCCAGCTCAAACCAGACCAGACCAGACCAGTTCAATCTATCCCACCTTAGCTTAGTCCAGGCCAGCACAGCTCAGTCGAGACCACCCCAGCTCAGCCCAGTCCATTTCACAATAGTCTAGCCCAACTCAGTCCAGTTCAGCTGAGTCCAGTATAGCCCAACCCAGCTCAGCTGAGAACAGTTCAGCTCAGCCTAACCCAGTTCAGTCCAGTTCAGTTCAATCCAGTCCAGCTTAGTCAGCTCAGTTCAGTGCAGCCCAGTTCAGCCCATGCAGCCAGCCAGCATGCTTAGCACAGTGAACTCCAGCCCAGTCTAGTGGCCTCAGTCCAGATCCCAGGGACAGTGGAGAGAGACAAGCAAGGCCAGACTAAGGGTAGGAGGCTAAGAACCTGACGCTACCCTGGCCAGGGCAATAGGAAGGAGGCTTGGGCCCAAGGCAGGCACATACCTCTGGCCGTGCTGGGCCATTTCAATGGCTCTCCGTGCAGGCACCGGGGAGCCACCATCTGTTACACTGAGCACTTCCATGGACTTGCGCTCAGGTCGTCGCTTGCCATGCCGGTTCAGCATCGGGGAGTCCACACGCTTCCGGGGAGGGTCTGTGTGCAGACTGAGGTCAGGCTGCGCCAAAAGCCAGGAATAGGGGCACAGGGTGGGCTGGAAGCTTTGTACCTATCTCATTCCTGGGAGGCAGGTCCTCATCCTCATGGCTGGGATACCGTTCTTTCCGGTCCAGGAGGAGGAAATAGATCATCTTTTCCTGATTCTCCCTGCAGCAGGTGAGAGGTGCCAAGAAGGTGGGCATATGGTGACATGGAATACCTGACAATGGCCCTGTAGGAACTGTGGCTGTGGTCACCTGCCTGGGACAGTCCACAGGGATGCTCCCTAGAGAAGCTAGAACTTGAGGCATGAAGTCCAGTGACTAAACCAGCCCTACCCCCACTCCAACATACTCCTCAGATAGCAGGTCCTGCAGCAGCTTGTTGCGGTCTCGGAAGCAGCCCAGCGAATGCATGCTATCCAACACATCGGGGTCAATGTCTTCCAGGCTGGGCAGTGAGCGGATCTGAACCTTGCGTGGGATAGGCTGTTCCGGCTCTGGCTCATTCTTGCCTCCTCTGTGGACGACAGGGCACCCAGCAGCAGTCACTCATTTCTGGCCTATTCTGAAACCATTCCACCCACCCTGAAGTGGCCAGGAGGGTGAGAGATCCACCCTCACGTGAGCCCAAGTCCTGCTGCTGTCCCTGCACCCAGCCCTGCAGACCTCCTGTATCCTGCTACAGCTGCTCAGGGAGGTGGGGAGTGAGGCTAGGGCAGCCCCCGAGCTGGCTGGCACCCTCCCCCCTTCCTAGCAGGCCCTGCAGGCCACAGCAACAGGCAAAGCAGGCGTTAGTGGGCAGAGAAGCTACTTACATATACCATATGTGTTTCTGAATGTGCTCTAGCTACAAGGAAAGAGAAACAGGGGGTTAGTACCAGGGGGAGCCCACGTTAGGAGGTAGGGGGCCAGAGCAGGAGAATAGAAGGCAGGGCAGGGGCTGCATTCCCAGAGGCCCAGCCAGCATCCCTACCCCTGCCCCACCCCAGATGCAGAGGAAATAAAGCCAGGGAAGGAGAGCCTGGGGGATAGGGGTTCATGGAGAAGAGAGGCAAGGAAGCAAGCAGCGCTCTGGGACACCTGTCCTGCCTGGTTGGGCCCTCCCAGATCAGAGGGCATGAGTGAGGAACCAGTCCAGGAGGCAAAGCCAGGCGGCTGGGAGGGGCTGGGTGCAGGTGCGGGCAGGAGGCTGAGGTAGCCCACTACACCTTTCTCTCCATCCTGACTCAGACAGGGGTAACTAGATTTGCGGGAGGGGGCAGATGATATCTTTTCTAGAAAGGCCAGCCCGCAGGGCACCTTGCTTCCTTTACATGGGCAGATGCTGAGTGGTTTAAAACCAACTGCTGGGGCTTCCCTCACACCTTTTCCCACCTCACAGCTGATGGAGCTGCGAGGCTCACGCTGCCAGAAGGCATTCCACAAGGATGTCAGAGGGGAAGGATGGCAGTAAAGGGGAACAAACTCTCCAACCACTCACAGGCTCCCTAAGATTTGGCAGAGCCCCCCCCCCACTTGGGCACACACACAGCTGTGTACAGATAACACACAAGGCACCTTACATGCAGCTGGGCACAGCCACATCACACACCTATGCACATTTGCACCCACATACTGGTGTGTATAGATGACATACACCCAAGGACTCACCCTGCACACAGCTGGGCACATGCTTCCCAAGCTGGGCATATACTTTCCCTCACAACAGCTGGTAACAGCCCCCCAACACACACCTAGATATACACAACTATATGTGTAAATAACACACACATAGGCTCACTCACCCTACATGCAGCTGTGCAGTCTCACACACAGCTCCCCCACATACACCTAGACACACATGCTAGCAAACATGGATCCACGCTGGCGCATATCCACCTGGCGTGACCCAGAGACTCACCACAGTGCATGTGGTATGCCTGCAGTATGCACACAGGCACAGGTGGGAAGCCCCACCCTCAGAGACATTTTTCTCCCTAAAGTGCCCAGGAGCAAGTGCTACGGATAGAAGCTTGGCCCCACCAGTACAGAGCTGTCTGAGGAAAGGACAGGTCCAGAGATGGTGTGAAGAAGGGGCAACAGGAATGCAGCAGGGCCTGGCTCCCCATGGGTACCCAAGTTCTGGCTAGGGCAGAGGAATAAGCAGGACGCACCGTGAGGCGCCGAGCTGCATCCACCTCAATCATGCCACGCAGGAGACTCTGGCAGTCTGGCGGGATAAAGTGTGGCATGTGGAACACGCCACGCTTGACCTTCTCCAGCAACTGCCGCAGGTTGTCATCATCGAAAGGCAGAGCCCCCTGTGGGTAAGCAGGACAGCAGGACAGCACTCATCATGGGTAGGTAGCATAGGAGGAGGAAGGAAGAGGGGATGTGGGGAGAGGGGGGTGGAGCGAGGTGAGGTGAGGGGCTCACCACCAGCAGGGCGAACAGGATCACACCGCAGCTCCACACGTCTGCCTTGCGGCCGTCATACTTCTCGCCCTGTGGGAGGAGGCGATGCCGGGTGTTGGCAGTATGCAGAGCGGGGCTGTCTAGTGGGGGTGGGTCTGAGGGAGGCAGCTGAGCTGTGACTCGCTCAGCAGTAGCAGGATAAGGGGCCCTTCCACCACAGGGACCCCAGTGGCTGCTTACCCGAATCACTTCCGGACAGGCATAGTGTGGGGATCTAAGGGCAAAACAGCAGGTCAGGGGGCAGGAGGCCAGGGTGCACAGCCCATATCTTTACACCCTCCCTGAGGCTCTCTCCACATGAGTCCTGCCCTAGGAAGCCCGCATGTGAGGTTCACAGGCCATGGCTGGGCTGGCCCCAGAAGGATGAAGGACTTTGAGACCAAGTCCCCCACCTAAATACCCTGGATGCTCTGGTAGAAGACGGAGATCTGGAGCCTGGGTACTCAGACCTGCCTGCCCATCTATCCAGACCCAGGAGAGAAGGCCCAGTAAAATGTTTGCCCAGATCCTACCACTGAAAGAAGATGCTGGGGCCAGACAAAGGGTCCCCACACGCCTACTATAAGGACAGGGGTCCTGTCTTCTGCCCTCAGTCCAGCTCTTGTGCTGGGAGAAAGTCCTTGGGCTTCCCACTAAAATGTCCTATGGCGCTGCAGTCACAGGCCAGTTCAAAACCCGTCCAGACTGGGCAGCAATGGCTGTGGTGTCTGCCCCCAGGGCTATGCCCTGGGCCTGTGGGGCACCACTCACTCACTCACCCACAGCTGGTCTCCAGCAGGCTGTCTCCCACCTGCAGGGATGCCATGCCAAAGTCTGCTATACGAATGTTGTTCCTCTCATCCAGCAGCAGGTTCTCTGGCTTCAAGTCTCTATGGCTGGGGAGTAAGACCCTGGTGAGCCTACATGCAGTCCTCCATGTGGCCCCCTTCCCCACTGCAACTCCTTGATAGGGACCGCTCCCCTTTCCAAACTCCTGTTGGGGGACAGGAATGAGATGTTCCCCTGTCCTCCACAGGGATGAAGCCTGAGTGGGCTCCTGGCAGCCTTTCAATGCCCATAGGAACCCCACTGCCCTCCTGAGATGCAGGCCTGACCCAGCCTGGCCTGGCTCGCACCATATGGAGTGACTGTGGCAGAAGTCCAGTGCAGAGATGATCTGCCGGAAGAACTTGCGGGCTTCCTTGGGGGTCAGCCGTCCCTTCTTCACCAGGTAGTCAAACAGCTCCCCCCCAGACACATGTTCTAGCACCAGGTATCTGTGGAATGGGGCAGGGGAACATCAGTGCCAGCATCATGGCCTGATACATAGCCCCTGCCTGCCCTCCTGCTGTCTAGTCAAAGAAGCCTGGTGCAGGGCTCAGAGCAAGGCCTTAAGGAGGACCCATGCAGGATACCTGCTGTGGCTCCTGGTGGCTCTCACACCAGGCAGCTGGGTCCCAGTGAAGATCATATGGACCCCCTGGAGCTGGGCAGAGGGTTAGGTGTGGAAACGGCAGAACAGAGTGAGGCTGACCCAGCAGGGCCTGCCATCTCCTCCCTGCCCAGTTTGCATCAGTCCCTTAGAGTGGTTTCTGTGGGGGAAGTGAGGAAATACATCCCATTCCCCTAGGATCTTAGCTGTGTAACAGGACTCAAGGAGTGACCAAGGAGATTCGGGGGCTGCAGGGGATATGGTCTGATGGGCCAGACTGAAAACCTTGGGGAAGGCAAGACCTCTGAGGGAGGGAACAAAAAGCAGCCAGTAACGTAGATGGGAGCTATCTCATGTGATGACAGGTATCAGTGGTACTGGACAGAAACCCACACTGGGATAGGGATTTTCTGAGAAGTCAGCTGACCTGGGGTCCCAAGCCCTGTAAGCGAGCCTTGTGGGATTTAGTAAGAGTTGGGGAGGCAAAGCAGATCGTACAGAGGAGTCACACTGGGACCAGCATTGGGGGATACAGTGGTAGAGGCTCAGCACTACCTCAGCAGAGCCCCTCTCCAGGTCCCTCCTGCCCATCATGGAGGTCCAGGACTTCAACTGCCCAACCCCCAGACTTGTGGAGGCTGACACTCTGCTCACTCCCACCACACAGCCTCAAAGGGATCAAAATAAGCTTTTCTTCCCTCAAGGTGCTTCCTGTCAGGTATTTGGTCATAGTAACTAATACAGAGTCAAACTTGCCCTTCATGCAATGCCCAATCTGCTTCACTCATGGCCCTGCTTGCTGGCCTCCTAATGACCCTGGCAAGCTACAGCTCCACCCTCTCCCAGGCTGTCTCACTGGGTCTGGGCCTTGCAGGGCAGTGGGAGGTGGAGACTAGTGTATCCCCACCCTATTCAGTAGGGGGCAGTATTAGGAGGGAACAAGCTCAACTGGCCCTAGACCCCGGATTCTCCTCCCGGGAAGCCCTTCCCATTGTTGCCCTCAAGTTAACAGTGTGGGGATCCCCAGGAGCACCAGCCACAGCCTGGTAATGAAACTGTCGCCACTGTGGCTAGGGCTGAGAGCCCCTCCTCCGCCGGATGGCAACACTGACACAGCCAGCTCTCCAAGCACAAGAGCAGCCTGGGCCTCTGCAGCCACCCACCCTGGCCTCCCCAGCTCTCCAGGCCCAGCAATACCTACAAATATTTTTTGTTTTCATAGACGTCATGCAGCTTCAGGACATGGGGATGTTCGATGAGCTTCAAGATGGCAATCTCTCGCTCCACCTGCAGAGAAACCATGTCACTTCCCTGCAGCCAACCATGGCCCACTCACCAGGCCCTGCAGTGGCCTACAGGCATCGTTTCCCAGGGTTATAGCATTGCATTTGGGGCTGAGCTCTGGAGAGAAGCAGTATCTGCAGTTTGGATCTTGCTATCCCAGGTGCCAGGATAAACGCCTTGGGCAGGGGTTCTGCATAACCTGGCAGTGGGGACCAGGACAGAGCTGCAGGTGAGTGTGCTGTGTATATGTGTAGGGGGCTGCTTGTGTGTACAGGGGATGTATGCACCTGCACATGCAGAGTGTGGAACTGTGTGGCAGGCCCTGTGTAAGAGCACAGGTCCCTCTTCTATAGGCTCCACGATGTCACTGTTCTTAAAAGTGAAGGTAGAGTCTGCTCCCCCCCTGTCTGTTTCTGAGCTTAAGTCGAGAACTCTGATGAGCATAGCTTTGCTCGGTCATCTTGGCTCCATATAGGCAATGGCAATGAGAAGC
Source organism: Arvicola amphibius (assembly GCF_903992535.2). Taxonomy (NCBI): domain Eukaryota; kingdom Metazoa; phylum Chordata; class Mammalia; order Rodentia; family Cricetidae; genus Arvicola; species Arvicola amphibius. Next base: position 143,922,875 of record NC_052047.1, on the reverse strand, counting down.
TATTAATAGGCACTAACCTCTCATAGGCCTCTCTGTCCTTAAAGTCTTCAACCCCCATATGATCCCATGGGTATAATGTCCACAGTACCAAAACCCTGCCCTTTATCTCAGGACCCCTGTGCATTGGATATATCCATCCAGTGTGTCTCCAGTTCAAAACTGGTCAGCCCACCAATGCTCCAAATCCTCCAGTCCACCTAAGCTGTTGTCTTCTCTTACAACCGCCACCCATTCAGGTCTCTAAGCTTCTCCACATCAGGAGCTAGAGCTTATCCATCCCTCTTCGAGATAGCCTGGTCCTGGCAAGCAGGGTCTCAGAGAGAAGGGCACTTCCTCATTCTAATCAAAGGACTGATGTCCAGTCTGCTGCTCCAGCATGCTGACCCAGTACCACCATTGTCCACTGTAGAACTGCTCTCCGGGATAACAGTCAAGGTCAAGTGGAATCCTTGCTGAGGATGGAATAGCCCAGGAGCTAATCTGCTGTTGCTCCAGCAGCAATGGGCAGGATCCCGTGGATTAGCAAGGGTGAAAGGTAGGACAGAGGCCACCCACGTCAGTCCCAGATACCTAGGCCCATCCCTCCAGGTGGTAACCCTTCTACCCTAGCCCACTGCCTCACCTTCATCAGCACCGACTCACTGAGCTTCTCGCGGTTGACAATTTTGATGGCGACCTTCTGGCAGGTGACACAGTGGATTCCCAGCTTCACCAGGCCTGTAGGAGAGAGGCCACACTCTAGTCCCAGCACCACATCATCCCAACCTTAGATAGCAGGGAGCTCTGCATCCTGACGTGCCGCTTGCAAGTCCATCAGGTCCTGACCATTAACCACCTTACCTTGCTCACTCATCAGGATGGCTCCAGGGGAAAGTGGCTTACTGCACTAAAACCAGATTCCTCCTGAAACCTAAGGTCTTCATGTGCCACTGCCACTGCCCCGTCCAAGGTCACCAGAGCCCTTCCTATGGGTCAAGCACAACCCCAGTTGAAGAGACAACATTCTCTGAATCCAGAGACACTCTGACCTTTAACACAATCTTACTTAAGATGCTTCACCTACAGACTGTGCCTCAGAGCCCTGTCAGGCCCAGTCCCTAGACATGCTCCCTATGGAGGAGTCTACCTATCTTGAGGCTGGGGCCCAGAGCTGGAGGAGTCTCATAGACACACAGATGTTAGGCAGGCTGGAAGAGGTAACAGAGGTCCTCTCTGGGACCCATGGTGGTTAGTGGGAAGCAAAGCTGGACCAAGATCCGCAGCCATGAGGCAGAGACTGCTCTTTCCAACTCAGGGTGTGTCCATATACTGTCCCAACAGAATGAGCCACAGCAGGACACATGAAAACAGTGCAGGGCAAAACCAGGGGAAAGGTAGTGTAGGGCTAGAGGAAGCATTTCTGATGTGGGCAGTTATCTCCCTTCTCCACAAAAGATTAATTTTCCAACCAAATCAAAGGGCTCTTGTAAATTGATAAGAAAACAGATACACCATGCTCACAGACATGTGCATGTGTATGCATGTGTATATCTCATGCACATGGCAGTAATATACAAATGGGCAAAAAATGAACACAAAGCAGATAAATGTGTAGAAAGACAGTTCATGTTTTGAGTACGGTCACAACAGAGATGTGGTTTCAGAGTGTAGCTGGAGCTGGGGTCCTGGGTGTCTAAATGCAGAGCTGAGTTTCCATGATAGGGAAAGCCCAGGCTGCCATGTGAGATCCCAGGCTAGGAGGTGGTCACAGTGGGACACCGTAGCCAGGGAAGTCATCTCTGAGGGCTGGCACAGGCTCTGGTGCCTCCTGCTGGCTGTCTTTGATCCAGCATGAATGCCTGTGATTCACACTCAGATGGGGAGAAAGAGAACTAGCCAGGAGGGCAAGGGTACTGATCATCTGATATCATAATTCAGTCATGACATGGGCTGTGGCCCTGGCCAAGGCACTAAGACGTGAGGTCACCTGCTCTTGGCCAGAAGGTACTCAAGACTTGGTAAAACCATCCAGTCCCCCAAGAAGACTGCAGGTGCAGGAGAAATGAGGAAGGACAGTATGACAAGTGATAAAGCCTCCTGCCCCAGGATGAAGTACTCTTGCAAACCTAGAAGGCCCACTTGCGGAAGGACAAGGCCACAAGGGCAAAGCAGGAGATGAGTGTGACCCAGAAACAATGTGTCCCCTCAGGAGAGCTCAGAGGACAAAACATGGCTGTTCTGCCCACAGATGTGATAAGAGCAGACTGGCGGGGAGGACAACATGGCAGGCATCCTCAAATGTGTTCCAGGCAGGTAGGCTGTCTTTCGGATGACTGTATGATCAGCATGCGGGGAAGAGGGAACACTGGAGTCTCAACAGGAAGAGTTCCATATCTCATCACAATCCAGCTGGCAAGCATACCTGGTAGCCATTTAACCACTAGTGTAGCTAAACCATGAGATGTCCACCAACCAACCTCACGGGACATGTGGGGCCCTGGCAGATATGGCACTTGCCTCCTCTCTTCACTCTTAGTCCACACCACAGGCACACTCAACCTTATATAGCTATGTGCACACCCATACCTCCCCCATAATGCACTTATGCATATCCAGTCACATACTACATACATGCCCTTGTCCTTACCCTCACAAACAGGTGACATACACATTCAGTCTCCCATGTATGTGCACATACAGTAGAACCCTCACATCTCACCTGTCGGCCTGCCCTATACACTCACCCTCACATGGATGGGCACACATACCCACACTCAACCCCACATGTGTGCGCTCATACTCACACAGCCCTCCAGCCAGACAACAGGCACCATGAGAGACATGTAGAAAAATGTCATCCTGCCTCAGGAACTGGGAGGACATGGTACTAATCTGGAATGAGCATCAAATAGTAAGAAGACAATGCTGTCATCTCCATCCAGTGTGATTTCCAACATCTGCCAAACACAGCTGAGTATCAGACACTGCCTCACACTTAAAGGTGGGAGAACTGAGGTTGTGGCATCTACCTCGCTGGCTTTTTAAAAGCCAAGAGGACCAGAACACCATGTCCCTGAGCCCCAAGCTTTCTTTAGGAGCTTCCTGGGAATATGAGATCATGACCCCTGCTCAGGGAATGAGTGGCCAACGAGTAGCTCTATATGCAGTAGGCTAAGGTGTGGGCAAGTCATCCTGGACCCCTCCCTTCACTTTTTTTCACTTGCTTCCAGTATGCACAGAAAGCCCATTCCCCATCGCTGTATCTTGAATATTCCTACACAGCCTAGCATTGCAATGCTTCTTCTTGGTAAGGCTCTCCTGATACTTTAGGCCACTCCTTCTCTGTCTCATGAAGAAAAATGAGGTCCTGCCTCAGGAATAGGGGCAGATGGGGATCTTCTGGGGTTAGATGTCTGGGTTATGAGAAGTTCTGCTCCTTCCTGTTGCAGTGAGAAGGGAGTATGCCTTCAGGAGCCTTGCTGTCTGGCCTGCAGCCTCAGGGACAGGCGGCTTTCTGGCGGGAAGCCCATGATCACCCCTCATTACCCAGCCCTCTAAGTTGCTGGGGCTTATTTTCCAATTGTGATTTTATCTCTAATTATTGTCTTCACACAGATGCAGCCTCACATAGAAAGGGAAAGTATACCATGTCACACATAATTACACGGGGCCCTTGCCAGGGTGGGGCTGAGCTGGAAGCAAGAGGATCCACCAGCTCCAACTGTGCCCTGCTTTTGCAAGGGCAGCAGCAGGTTCAAAGGGACTGGGGCTTCCAAGCCTCTAAGAAGGGTCCCCAGGCTTCCAGAGGTGACTCTGACATGAGTGTGAAGGGTCCAGGCCCCTCTAGAGCTACTGTCACCCACAGGCACCTGGGACTTCTGAGCCTGACTAGGGAATGGGGGAGATAGGCAGAGAGGCAACTGTAGTCAGTCAACTCAGGCGTTAGGCAGGCCCTGACTGGGCCCCCAGTTGCCCAGGCAGCACATGGTGACTGGGTTCTGAGCAGTGACCCTCAGTAGAGGTGGAGTCTAAGGACTGTGGCAGAGTGAGGGCAACAGGATGGCCTTCCAAATATACCTGTCCTCTACCCAGCTACTCAAAACAGGGGCAAAACACTACCATGTGGGTTGGGCATTTTCTAGGGGGCGTGGAGTAGCAGCTTGGCACTCTGCTTTGCTCTTTGGACTCCAATGACCCCAACGAATTGCTCAGTTGGGGAGAGGAAGGAACAAGCCTAATTGTGGATCAAGCCAGGTGATCTTCAAGGATACTCCGGGGATAACTTTGGGTAATGGAGATGGAAGAGGATGGGGCCACCATTTGGGAGGCAGATATGGCTCCCTATGAACTTGCAGGAGTCCTTGGCTGATGGCCAAGTGCCTAAGGGCACTGGACACAGATTAAGATCCAATGCCTCTTCCCTCCTGCCCTGCCATTGCTAGCCTCTCTTATACATCATGATCCTTCTGAAGACCCCAACTGCGCTTCTCTGTGCCCTGGGGACCATGAGTGCAAAGGTCAGAGAACATGTCTCACTGTCCAGTAACAGCCGCCAGAATAGTCTGCTGCTTGGTGATTTGGGTAGCATACACTAGGTAGGTGACAATATCAGCACTGGGGAGGGACCTTCTGTAACTCCCAGCACCTCAGGCGACAGCAATGGGGTTGGAGAGGTAGAGGTGGCAGTCTACAGATGTTCTATCCTGAGATAGACAGAATGTCCATTGGGTGGCAGCACCAATCATGGGTGCAGCATGTGCCTGCATGTCTCATAACTGATGTCCTCCTCAAAGTGAGGAGCACAATATTTCTGCAGAGGTATCAAGTCAACTGGGAAAGCACGGTTCATTTATAACCTATTGCCAGTTTCTTCCCTCAGTCTTTCCACACTGGGCCAGGGCACCTAGAAAATGCACATGGCTACAACTTTCTGCTTGTTCCCCAGGTTCTTGAAGGTGCTACCTCCAAGACTGTACACCCCCACCCCGTGGTGGTTTGAGGAAAATAACCCCCAAAGGGAGTGGCACTATTAGGAGGTATGACCCTGTTGAAGTTGGTGTGGCCTTGTTGGAGGAAGTGTGTCACTATGGGGTTAGGCTTTGAGGTCTCATTTGCTCAAGCTACACGCAGTGAAACAAGCCATTTCCTGTTGCATATGCAAGATGCAGAACTCAGTTACCTCCCCGGCACTATGACTGCCCGCTCATCACCATGTCCCACCATGATGATAATGGACTGAACCTCTGAACTCTAAGTGAGGCCCTAATTAAATGTTTTCCTTTATAAGAGTTGCCGTGGTTGTGGTATCTCTTCACAGCAATAGAAACCCTAACTAAGACAGAAATTGGTACCCAGAACTGGGGTATTGCTGTGATGGGCCTGACCATGCTTTTGTCTGAAGGAATATGGACCTTGGCACCGTGGAATAGAAAAGCAGATGAAAGCTTTAGGTGCTGCTTAATGGGCCATACTAATAGGAACACGGAAGACTGTGGTGTTGAGTATGATTTGAACTGTGGATGCCTGGATCAAGAGGTTTCAGAGAAGAAGAATGTTATCATATGGCCTAGAAACCAGTCTCCGATACTTTGGTGAAGAATGTGGCTGCCTTTTGCCCATGTGTGAAGTGTCTGCCTGGGGCTAAAGTGAGCTGCATCCACTTGCACTTACATTTCTCAGGCCCTCAAGCTCCCAGTGCCCCAGGGTCTCCTGGTGTACACAGACTTAACAGACCTTGGCTTAGGGTCAAACTCTCCAGCCCCAGCTCCCCTGTGTGAAGGATGCTGTTTTCCCCCAAGTCGCTCTCCTTACAAAGCCGAGGTTTGACCTGTCTGCCATCGCCTGAAGGGAACAATGACCATCAGCCCTTCCCACAGGGTCCTCTCAGGCCGTCCCACCCACACTGCTCTACCTCCCCTCTTGCCAATGATGTGACAGGCACACAGCCCCCATCTGTTCACCTCATGGGGGCTTCAGTGCAGGGCTGACTAGGTTACAGCATACTGCCTACCCTATGCAGATGGGAACCCAGAGATCACGAGGCCCTGGGCATGGCACATGCATGTGTGCCACCTGCTGTTGGGAATATATGGTCCAAGGACACAGGCTGGACAGGGAGGCATGAATGCCACAGACTCCCAGGTCACTCCCCACTGTCCAGTGGTGTTCAGGTGCAGGGCATAGCTGTCTAGAAGCCACCAGTGTCGCAGTCCTGCCCAGATCAGGCTATCCCCATGAGCACTATGGGACCATTGTAAAGGAAAGGTAGCACCTTAGTCAGGGCTTCCAGGAACCAGGTCCAGTGAGACCTGGTCCAAGTGCTCTTCCCTCCTCTCCCATCCCCTAGGCCCTCTCTAGCCATTCATTCCTAAGGCTCATCCCTTCCTAGTACTCCCAGAGGGCCATTAAAAAGGATACGCTGCCTAGTGTCCTCCCTGGCCTCTCCGCAGCCTTGTCATAGGTGGGCTCAGCTCTCTACAGATCTCAGGAACAGCCAGGTGTGTGGGGGGGGCACCTCTCTTCTAGGCACCTGTCTGCACACACTTGGGTGCATCTGCTCTGCCACTACTATCCATGAGGTTGCTCATCAGCCTAGAGATCACCCTGGGGACCCACCTGGCTTCTGCCAACTCCTTTCCCAGCCAGAGTTGGTTCAGAGGGTGGAAAAGAGTCGTTCTGCCCAGGGCAAAGTGCCAGTAGTCAGATGCAACACTAGGGCAGAGGATGGAGAGGGCAGGCTGTAGCTGAGCTGCCTCCTGGCTGTGCTGGGAGGATGGATCTGCACTGCTGTCCTTGGTGCTGAATGCAGTAGGCTGGGGGCAATGGTGCTTAGCCTGTGGCAGCCTTGGGGGCAGGGTCTTGCACAGTTAGTTCGTGCTTGGGTGCAGTGTGTGAGTGGCTGGCAGCAGTCTCCTCTGCGGGTTTTCAGGAGTGAGGTTTATCACCAGGCAGGATGCACCTGAATGCTGGCCCCAGTCAGCTGATGAGCATACATACCCTCCTAGTTCCAGTAGAGCCCAGCACAGGGCACCTGTCCCAACCTTAGGTTTGAGACTAGTGCTCATGAGAAGAATGCTTCAAGTATTACCTGACCTCCCCCCATAAATGACCAACTTGCCTCTGGGACCAAGTGCACCTTATCCTAAGACCCCTGGCTCTATCCTGGGAGGCTCAGCTCCCAGGGCAACCATTGTAGCACACGATGACCCATTTTCCTTCACTTCTCTGTAGGCAGCACTGTGGGCGTGTGAAGGGGCAGTGGCTCCCATTTTCCTGAGGTGACAGATGGGACTCACAGCCAGCCAGCCTATGTGGGCTTGGCAGGGGGTGGCGCCATCCTGGGAAAATAGATCACAATGCAGAGTTCATCTTGCCCTAGCTAGGCTGCCTAGTCCTTGAGGAAGTGTCTGCTAAGACGCAGGACAGACACCTGCCTGAGAAATGGAGTCCCCACCCTTGCCAGAAGGGGGCAGATGTTCTACATAGTGCACAGAGTCTCACTAACAGCAGAGAGCAGATGAAGCCGTCCCTGCCAGCCCACAGCTGTCCTTGAATGTCCTGAGAGAACTCTGCAGGCTCTGCCCAGAGAGCAGGCACCACCAGCAGTCTCACAGCTATTACTGCAGGTCACATCCCCAACACACACACACACACACACACACACACACACACGTGCGTGCTGGCTGAATTCCCATGGGTTCCTGAAAAGAGCTGACCCTAAAGTTGAGGAGGACGGCCAGGAGGAAGCAGCCACCCAGGTCCCCAGTCACCATGCTGATGAGAGATGTTAAGGAGGCAGGTCCCTTGGGCATAGATAGCCACAGCTGTCCTATGGTCAACCTTCCTGGTCTCAGCTCTCCCACCCACTCAGTCACTGTTCCAGCAGGCCTCCCTAAAGCCCAAAATGAGCCAGACTGCTGAAGCCACACCCTACAAAGGCCCCTCTCCAGGCCATGGGTCCCTGAAACATGGCCACCATTGGGGAGTTGCTCTGCGGAGAGCCTTCTGCAGAGGAATGAGGTCTTTGTACAGTAGCTCTCTGGCCCTGAGCAATGGAGGGGGTGGCCTTCACCTCCCAACATCCCAGCTAAACCTCATCAGACTGTGAGCCAGGACCACAGCTAAAGCACAGTTAAGGCAGGATCACAGCTAAGTCAGGGTCACAGCTAAGCTGGATCTGCAGTTAGGCCAAGGCCACTGCTAAGCTGCCCCAAGTCCTGACACCAGGAACCAGGAGATGATGGCGTTTGCCACCCTAGGTCATTCAATGTCAGGGTGACCAGTCATACAACAACAATGAATGTTCAATCCCTAAAGAACTCCAGATGACAGGTAGACATGCATTTGGGCAGCCATTCACTGATCGACAGTCAGCAGCCATCCACTGCAGCAGAGCTCTGGCCAGATCAACAGGCATAGGGGGCAGCCATCCACTGCAGCAGTGTCTTGGCCAGATCAAACTTGCTTTCACCTCCTCCCGTTCCCAAGCCCAGGAAGACAAGGCTGAACTCTTTTTTTAGCAAAAGGAGGCAAGGTTCAATGGCAACAGCCTGCTTAGCTCCCCTTCACATCCCCAGCCGTGACCACAGCCCCAGAATCCTTCCTGATGGGAGTCCCATGGCTAAACCACCCCTGGGTAACAAGGGACCACAGTGCTCACTAATCCCACCCATCCAATGCCTGGGCCTCTCAAGCCAGGATAAAGGACAGAGGGTCAGGGGAAAGGATAGGGACACTGGAAGGCAGCATGGACACTGGAGGAGGGCAAGGGTCTTGGCCATTTCTTGCCTTGCTGGATACCAAGGTTTTTTGGAGCGGGGGAGTTCTGTATCCCTCTTCCCTTTTACATGCTGGCAAAGTTCCCACTGCTGGGTTCCCACTCTAGTTAACGGGCTCCTCATCCTCTCTCATGAAGATTCCACAACTCCTCTGCTAGCTGCTTGGAAGGCAGGGCTGAGAGTGAACTGGAGCTCCCCCAGGAGCACCTCCTCCCTGCTTGGCCCTCCCTACTCTTGCCAAGCACCGAGACTCATCTGGTGCTAGGGAACCCAGAGTAGGAGGCAACCTTGGGGGTATGGAGGTGATAGACTTGGTGGAGATGGGGCTGTCATGTACTCATTGCTGACGCCTGCACCCATCCTGAGTGCCAACCTTCAAATGGGGCACATAGGGAAGAGGTGATGGCCTTGGGAAAGGCCTTCGCACATTGGTTCAATATTCCAATGGAGGTATCTGTATTTGGGGGTACCAAAGACTACCAGTGACCCCCCAACACTGGAAAGAAGCTAGAAGGAATTCCCTATAATCTCAAAACTCAACGCTGCCTACCCCGCAGTGTGAGAGATCACATCCTTTTACAGTGACTTCTGTCTGTAGGCCCAAGAAGCTAACACATGACGCCTCAGCTCACATACACATGTACATTCTTCATCACAAACCTGGTCATGTCTCCACAAAGGCTCATTCACAAGACATCTTTGCTTAGTGCAATGACTGCCGTCAGCAAATACACCTGCACTGGCCAGAGGCACTGAGACCTACTGCCAGGCTTGGACACAGAGGACAGAATGGTAGTCTGACCAGGAGTCCCAGCAGTGCCACTGTGTGACCAGAACTAGGCTCACACACACTTCCCTCTTTGATCACGAAGCTCTGCTCTTTTCCTCAGAAGGAGAAGCGGGCTCAGGGCCTGGGGTCACACGCCAGAAACGAGGTTCACCAGACTTCAGGCCTCATTCTCCCGCCACTGCACCAGCAGTCAAGGCTTCCAGTTAGGTGCTGTCCCAAGCATTGCCCCTCAGTCCAGGCTCAGGATGGCTACCATGAATGAACAAATGGGGCAGACAAAAACGAGAGAAGACAGAGGGACCATGTTGTTTATCCATAGTCAACCACACTGAGGAGATGGCCCAGGGACAGCGCAGGTGGGAACATAAGGGTCCCAAGAAGTCTGGGGTCATGAGGAGATCTCTGACAGCCACCAGCTGTCAACACAGCGCAGTGCAGCTGCCTGCCAGAGGGGTTGCCTACCCCACAAGGCTGATCAGACTGGGGGAGCCAACTTGCCCAGGGCTGAGTTTGGGGTATTCTTGGAAGTTGGTTGCCAGTGTTCCAAGTCACCAGAAGCCCCTAGCTCTCCAGAGCTCACGTTTAGTGGGACTTCAGGACTCTAGATCTCTAGAAGCTGAGCCTTCCTCTGCCTGCTGAGAATGACAATGCTCTAGAGAGTCTGGCACTTTAACTACAGTTCTGGAGCCTGGCTCCTGACCCAGGAAGGCACTTAGATTTCCTCACCCCCAAACCCTGACTGGCCTCTCTTCTGATCCTGATGACAGATCATGTCAGGCTGGAAATCAAGGCTGGTGGGCATGAGATCAGGATGCCTGGGGCACACAGAGGGGAGGGGATTTGGCTCCTGTGTTGGGGGCGCTCAGACCCAGGGGGCAGCTTCAAAGGCAGACTGGCTTGGAACATGCCTCTCCCACAGCTGGGCTGTGGAGACTTTGAAGTTGTAGACATCAAAGTATTCATGTTCTCAGCAGCCACACAGTTGTGGATGCTGAATCAGCCTCCCCAGCCACTCCTCACCTCTCAGCCTCTACCCCCACAGCTTGGGCATCCATGTCTCCAAGCCATGACTGTAATCAGGATTCCCCAGTGCTAGGGAGGCTGAAGACAGGGTACAGGCAAAGCTCCTCCACACAGATCCTGAGGACGCCCACCAGTGCGCCAGGGAAGGAACACATCTCTGGGGAGACAACTGTTAACACTCCGAAAAGGAATCTCTCAAATTAAATTAATTAAGCCCTGAAATATTTCACATGCCAGAGGCCCTTTGGCTGCCTCTGTGCACTCCTTCTCTCCCCTGCCTATCACCCAAATAAGGAGCAGGGGCCTCCAATTCTTAGGCAAAATGTGCCCCCACGTCAGTGCCCACTAAAGGAGGCTCTGACCCAGGAAGGGAAGGGATGTGGAAGGGGAGAGGAGCATCAACCTCACGTGAACTTGCTGTCCTGTATCCCAAATCCCTTCCCAGACAAGGAGGGCTGGGAACCTGGCTTCACTATAACTTGGTCTGGCAGGACCTGAGTCCCCCCCAGCCTTGACACAGGGTCTCCTGGTATCCTTTCCTGGTAGAAGACATCAAATGTGAAGACCCCACATTTGAAGGACCAACAAATCTGCACTTGCTCATCTCATCTCCAGTGAAAGGTGGCTAGGAGTTCACCAAGGAAGAGGCACAGGCAGGGTTCAAGCCAGGAGCCATCCCCATTGCCCAAAGGCATCCTGGAGGGCTTCAATACTGGGCACACAGGCCTCCAGGGACAGGCTGGCTCAGGTGAGGATAAGGAGGCCACAGAGCGAAGCTAGAGGAAGGATGCTGCTCCTAAGAGAACTTTCCAGCCCAGGCAATGGGCAGGGGTGAATGCACAAAAATGGACCTGGAATTTATAAAATCAAGCTTATAATAGGTAGACAATGCCACAAAATAGGAAAAAAATAAAGGCAACTTAGAACTCCAGGAAACTCGAAGGCCTCAGAGACATGGCGAAATATAAGTGAACCACATCATGGTGAGTGTGAAGCTGGGTCCATGCCTGGGGATGGAACAGTACAGAGGAGAGGTTGTTGTCTTATGTTAGGACAGGACCAGAATAAGGCGAGATCTGTTGGAAGACCTGGACTGAAGATAGAAAGCATTAATAGCATTGATGAGTGTCATCATGTCTCATTTCATGGGTGAGAACCAGAGGGACAGTGTGTGTGTGTGTGTGTGTGTGTGTGTGTGTGTAACAGCCAGCTCGCACAAGTCTTTCAGAAACAGCTTGAAGGGACTCTGTGGTAGTGATGACCCAACCTACAGCTTTCCAGAGAGAACAAGCACTTCCAGATCACGAGGACTCATCAAACCGAGTCCTCTCAGAGGTCCCCTCACTACATGTATATGGCCCTCACTCAGCATCCCTTGTAATATAGAAACATGATGACCTCATGCTCTACACAACACCCTCTCACCTCAGGTCAGGCACATGCAAGACAATGACATGATCTCTTGGGGCCACAGTTTTATTCTTTAGTTATAGAATAATGAGATCCGGGCCTAGAGAGATGACTCTGCTATTAAGGGCACTGGCTCATCAGTTGTGGCCATGGTGATTAGTCCCAAAGCCATATGCCACCAGTACATTGGGTCACTGTACCAGTCTTAATACAGCACTGGCCTCCTTTGAGTGCTGGAGAAGTACAGACTGAGCCAATGGATGGATGCATGTAGGGTGAATGTATGTGTGTATGCATTTATGTATATGTGTATAGATGGATGGAGGGGTATGTATATATATATGGATGTATATGTGCACATATATATGGATGTGTGTATGTATGTGTATGTATACGTGTATAGATGGATGGATGGAGGGGTATGTATATATGTCACTCCTGTGATCGCTACCCTGATAGCAGGCAAAGCCAATGTGATCCCCTGCAAGTGGACACCTACCACAGCAATGAGGCACTAAGTCCCGATCCACCCAGCCTGCCAGCCCCAACATGTCCTTTTGTGACTCATCAGTGCCACTTCCCACTGTCAGCCCAGGAGAGGAAGGCCATGCTTGTATGCACCTCTGCAGCAACTTCTGGGAATCAAGAGTCAAAGGCTTTGGGCTAGCAGGGTCTCTACCTTAGAACAGTCAGAGGGGCAAAAGCTCAGGTCCTATCACAGCTGCCTCTTCCTCCTCTTTGTCTGGCCCAGTCTCTGCATACTGGGCAGAGAAGAAAGGCCTGGCACCCTTTCATAGAAGGAGGTGATATCCTTAATTTCCCAACATACCTGAGGACAGGGTCACTCTTCTCTGCCAACACCAATGCCAGAGGCCCTCACAAGCTAAAGGGACCCACTTGGACTCAAGATCCTGTAATGGTCCTGTAAAAACTCACAGCCTCTTGAGGTGGTCCGTCTCCCCTCAGCACCCTCTAAAGGCCCACAGGGACCATTACTGTATGGGTCTTGGAGGTAAGACCAGAACCCAGGAAGTGGGAAGGGCAAAATTCTCTGGATTAATAGGGAGGATGGTGGGCTTGGCATGTGCTCATCTCAATCATGTCCTAGTGAAGTCATCTAACGAAGGAGACTGAAAATTGGAGAGAACACTGTCTACAATGGGGTACAGGACTACCAGGGGTGCTTATAGTCAATATAGCCAACTGGTTCCTACCTTAGTGTGAGTTGGGGTAGCTATGAGACAAATACCCACTCCACCATCTTCCCTGGGAGGCCCGGCTAGAACACCAACCAGGCTTGTGGCAGGCAGGAAGGGGCATGTAGTGGAGGATCATGCATTGGCTAGCAGGTAAGCTTATATACTATCTTTTGTTATTTGGGGTCCAAGGAGAGCCTGACTCTGGAGAATGAGGGGCCACATGGTGGTGCCCTGGGTGCCACAGTCATGGTAGAACACTGTGTCACTGTGTAGTCTGGGCACTAACGCCTACAGTAGGCAGGTGGGCAGTGTTGGATCCAAGGTAGACACTACCAAGGGATCCTTACCACTGTCTCCAATTGAGCACTGACACTAGCCCCTTCCTTTTTGATCCCCTCCAAGGTGCCTACTCCCTTGACACTGGGCCTCACCTAAGGAAGCCATACCCCAGTTCGTAGTCTGTTAGGGAAGATGCAGCAGAGAAAACACACTGGGGGCTAGAGGCTGTGCTCCAGAGGGAAAGGCAGGTAGGGGTTTCTAAAGCCAAACCAGGTTGGCAAGTTGCTTCTGGATACCAAGTTCAGGCTTATAGCTAGTGATACCCTCCTCCCCAGAGGTTAGTGCCAGGCCCAAGGCCTCACAGCTCAAGTGCCAAGCTCCCACAGTACTTGGGAATGTAACATCTGACTAGAGCTGGGCTCTCTCCAAGGTGAAAGTTCCCACTGTTTGCTCAGAAATTTGTCTAGGCCTTCCCAGAAGCTCAACTCCCTCTCTCATTCCCTCATGCACCAATATGAACTTTCACAGGCCGTAAATGTCTCAGTGCAGGGTTGGTCCGAACCTGCATGCCTACCCTTAGCCCAGTCTTGAAGAGGTCAGAGTACTGAGGGCTGAGCCTGGGAGTGTAACCAGGTGGTACACCACAGCCCAGCTCTACCTGCCAGGTCAGGCCAGGAAACTCTCTGGGGAGGAGGGGAGGAAGGGTTCAGAGACACCTGGGACATGACCATCTATGAGTGAGGTTGGTGTCCCCGGGAGACCTTTTCCCTGGCTTCAGGGTGTGTGAGAGAGTCATGTCCACTGTCAATCTCTCTGCCCTGATGTTCACTTCAACAGCAGCTCTCCAGCTGGGAGCATGAAACCCTTTCCAATCTGCCATTCTGAAATCAGAATGGAGCTGAAAAGTGCCTTTTTAAAAAGAGGCTCAGGAGCAAAGCCCACTCACAAGTCTTGGGGGTCAATGGCCCTGAGAAGAGGTCCTGAGGTCATATCCCTCCCTCTTAAATGATCCTTGGAGCATCCCTGTCTCCAGATCTCAGGCACCTCATATAGAGTCCTCCTTCTCTCCTTCCAAACCTCCATCTGTTGCCATGGTGACAGGAGTGCTAAGGCAGGAGCATCCAAGGATCCTCTTTTATTCCTGCCTCCTTTCATTGGGGCTAGGTTCTGGTCCCCACTGTGCTCCAGACACTTCCTGGCCACAAAGTCCTGTGAGCACTGAGTTTCAACTGTTTACTGACCCAGATCCCATGCTGTGCCCTCACCTGCCAACACCCAAAAGAAGGGGTGCCCAAGGACATCCTGACTGAGGTTCATGGATAATGACTGTGTAACCAGCCCCCAAAGTCAGAGAATATGGCTCCTTTTATGTCTGCTACCCACAAAACTTCCAATGGTTCAAAGAATAGAGGAGACATCCAGTACCCATCTGTGCTTAACATGGGGGACGCATTACTGTCCAGGACCCATAGCAGCCAACAATCCACCAGTATGCTGTACAGGTCTTCCCAGCAGGACTCTGAAGTTCATGCCACTCTACAGCACAGAAAGCTAGGGCATCCCTACTATAAGACACCCGAACCTCAGAAACTAGAAAGGCTGCATGACAAGGGTAAGAGGGAAGAGGATATGGATCCATCCCTAGGGTCTTCACAGTCCCTGTCTTCTGTTTCGAACTGTTGATGTGTACCTCCACACACTGAGACTTGCTGTCCAGCATTCCCACCTCACCTACATCCTATAGCACGCTCAACAGACTTGACTTACAACAGCAACAAGAAATTCAAACTCATTTGGTCTTGTATTCAGCACTCACGTACTAAGTCATCAGCCAATCAGGAAAGCCTACACAGCCTTCAGCCCCCCCCCCCCAAGTATCCTTGCATTCCTTGCAACCATAGCTCATTTCCATCACTGTCAAGCCTTCTGCCACTTCATGTAGCGTTTGCGTATCCGGTCGGTGTGATGAATAACCAGACCAGCTCAAGAACAACAGTTATATTTTTAAATAATTGTAAAAAGGGGAAACTCACACTAACAGAATGAGAGGTCCAAAATCCGAAATGGTCCGGCAAGCACAGCGTAGAGAGCGTGGGCACCTTTCTCTCCTGTTTTTCTACCTGGGCTCCAGGCGGCCACACCCTAGCCAGATGTGATTGGCTGAGCTTCCCCGTCATCTCCCCCTTTTGTCTAAACAAGATCGAACCAAACCCAATACAACTATATACAATAGGAACAGATACCAAATATAAAATTACAAGCAATAAACAATATTAAGCAAGAAACACATAAAAGTTTTACTAAGCATTCTATTTCAAGGAGTCTAAATAATGTATTGAAATTGAGTTTAGCTAAATCATGAGGAGGGTAACTACAATTATCTAATCTTTAACTCCATCAAGGGAAGTAATATTACTTGAGTAAACAGGAAGTACAATCGAGAAACTTCCAAAATGTGTAACAAATGACAGAGACAACTGACTACCTGGGCAATCACCCAAAGTCTCATTTGTAATGTTGAGGCAACCAACTTTGGCTAAGGCCTAACGTAACTGACATACCATTTTTAAAGGCAAGAAACTTTTTAGAACTATCTTACCCTGTCTTGGCAGGATATGACAGTCCTGTTTTATCCATTATGTACAGATACTCTGTATCTCTGTCAGTGGTCGAGGTATGGACTTTTCTTTGCCCAAAGGCCAGTTCTGCCAAGAAGAAAGGCTCCAGGTGGAGTGTCTTTGGTGTTCAACATTCTCTCGGGAGTAGATCGGTGTTGCCAGGAGTGATTGTGTCTCACTACCACGGAACTCTAGGTTCACAAATTGGTTAGCATGGCACATTATCCCAGCCTTTGGAATACCACACGAACCTTAGTGTGACTTCTACAATCTAAACACACATTAGAGTGACAGGCTGGTGTGAGTGGGAACATTACCAGCATCCTTAAGGCCATGGCAGGTAATTCTCCAATGAGATGTAGATGACTGAACACCTGAGCTAAGTGGCTCCACACGCCCTGCCCGGGAAGCATCATGGAGAAACTGTCCTCATCTGCCAATACATCTAGGACAGGCTCTGAACTCTGAAGAGAGTTCAGAATGCTCCAAGACCAGGTCATCCACTCAGGCATTAGAACAGACTTTCAGGAAAGGGGAAAATTTTTGTGTAAAGGAAGACATAAATGGACAGAGGAATAAGAAAAAGCCAAGCATCAACATCTGTAGCCTAGGCAAAGCCACGTCTCCAGGGGCCCAGCCACCAGTCCAGCTCTTCCAAAGGCTCTCTTGTTCCCAAGATGGAGTCAGCATGAGAAGCAGGAGAAAAGATTTGACTTGGATCTAACTCTGTGGCCAGGCTAAGGTCTGCAGGTAGATTCATAGTCAATACTGACTGGTAGTGTGGGTGAGATCCAACACCCAAGTCTGAAAACTGGCTACAGCACTCGGGTCTGGCAAGAAGCATGTACTCAAGCTAAGGGACAATGAAGACATGGATTCTCTACAGTTGAAGACATGGATTCTCTACAGTTGTTTCAATAGCTCTGCTCCAGGCCCCTTATGTGCACTGACATGTGGTCCAAGCATTGAACACCAACACCCTAAAGCCGGGATTCAGGATGGGTAGGTAAGCCTCCCTAAGGGCACTAAGAGTAGGACCATAAACATGTGTAAGAATGAGGAGCAGGGACTAGACTGAGGAAGTACCCCATAGCAAACTGTAAGCCCCACAGTGAAGGAGGCTCGAGGAAAGCTAGGCCAGGCCATGAACTGGGTATCACAAATACTTCATGCTGGCAAGAAGAAAAAGCAGACTACAGGCTGTGTGTCCTAGGAGGAGAGGGTTTGAGAGGCTAAGGGGATGTTGGGGGAGGGGTGTCCTGAGAGCTGGACTCTATGGTTAAAGGGTCTAGGTCCCTGGCACATTCCAAGATCTACCATCAATTCCCTATGTTGGAGGGATGGGGACAGTTTCCTGCCTTCCATCATGGAGGAAGAGGTGCCAAGAACTTGTAGCAAGAGGTGTTAACCCCCCCATATACACCCCCACAGATAGCCCAGCAGGCAGGAAGGATTGTGCAAGAACCCATGTGGAGGCCTCAATCCTCTCCTAGTGTGCACCACAGGCACCCTTTGCAGTCCCCTTATGTTGGGCAACCTTCCCCTAGCGCCCTTATCTGGGGGTCACAAGTGCTATGAAACTGGGAATTTCAGGGCACACAAGGAAATCTAGCAGGACATCCCCCTGTACGCCACTTCTGTTATCCATGCTGGAGACTTAGCCGGGTCTGGGAACTCCCTTCTTGCTGAGGCACGTCCCTAGAGGTTGGTGAGAACCTCACTCCGTCCAATCTCCGCAGTGCCAGGTGATCACATTACATTTCTATTAACTGGTCTCTGCAATTCAATACTGCAAAATTATCCCGATGAGGTATTTTTGATAAATCCCTTATCTAGTCAGTAATTCAATTGAGTAAACCGTTCATCTAAGCTGGTGTCCTAGTTAAGGAAACCTTGCTCTTCTTCCCTCCCAGGTGTAGGACCTAGGGAATGGAAGCAGGCGATGAGGCCACTGGCTGAGCTGCTTTCAGAATGGCAGGCCTAGAGAGACCACAGAAGGAGAAGGTTCTGACAGAGCAGCATTTTCCTGGAAGGCATGTTTAGGGTAAAGGTGGAACAATGAGCAGGGGCCAGGTGGAGCCTGAGAGAGTGAAGGGATCCAACACTGGGAACGCCCATTGGCCTCCATGAGCATGGGGGCAGATTCCCACCTCCTGCATGCAGACCGTGGTATAGTAAAAGAGACACAGCTAGTGGTAGTACTCTGACCAGCAGCTGTTTAGCTTCTGAGGGACAGGCCAGGCAGGGCAGAGATGCAGGATTACAGAGATGGGCAGTCTGTAATGCTCTGTGAAGGCGGGGGCCTGGAAGGAGCCAGTATAGCCTGCAGGCCTGACTGTGGGAGTCCAGACAGATATCCACTCCCGTGCTCCCCTGTGTTGGCAGAGCTGAGTTCTGTAGCTGCTATCTCCTGCTTTGCACCTGCCAGGCCCCACCCCTTCAGTGCCCAAGGGATGGGCAATGGGGTTGCCATGGTGATGAGGTTGGGGATGCCTTCCTTGGGAAGCCCCAGGGAATCTCTGACTGTCATCCCACACACAGGGAGACATGAGAGTTCAGCTCTATACAGACACAGACACACACACACACACAGACACAGACACAGACACACACACACACACACACACACACACAGACAGACACAGACACACACCTTGTACACACTTTCACTCAAGCCTACAAAACATAGGACACAGACACATACGTGCACACACACACACACACGTGCACACACAGATACACAGGCCTGCAGATCTGCACACACCCTCAAGCCGCATTCCAAAGCAGAAGGCTCCAGGTCTCCCCATCTGAACATCTTGCAGGCTTTTCACTCTGGCCCTCTGACAGCCCAGTGATGGGCCGCCCAAATGTTCTCCCAGAAACCCAGAAATTCCTAAAGACAACTTGCAAAACCTAGAGATGTCCCAATTCCACTAGCTCCTTCACAATCAGCCATGAAGTGTCCCTTAGCAGCATCCTCCACACGCACGTGAGGTCCTGGCAGGACACTCTGGGCCTTCTCACCAGCAGAACCCTAGTAACTCCCTGAGAAATTCAAGGGCAGAAAAGGCCTCGATCCTTAATCTTTCCAGGGATACTTCTGCCCATTACTACTGGCAGCTATGAGCACCAATGGGCCAGAATAGGCAAATCCACTCCATACAGATGGGACTCACCTGCCTCCACCTTCCTCCATGTCACTTAGCCAGTGTTCACCCCATGCCTGCCCTGTACCATCCCTGTGGCAAGAATCCACAGAGCAGTAAACTAAGACAGAACCTATGAACTAAGAGGAAGCTGAGGAGTCCAGCTGTTGCCTAGGTGTCCTTACAGCCAAGGAAAGGGAGACAGCCTGGCCAGTACTGCTCTCATGTCCAGGGAAGCAACCTCCCTTGAGGAAGCCTACACAGTTCAGGGACCCCTCCCCCCACCAGGGGGACACGCTGCCCAGATAATCAGAGACAGGGACAGATGGACCTATGCCTGGCCTACAATGCCGATGGGAGGCCACAGTCAGGGAAGGGAGTCACGCTGAGTCCTGCAGTCACCTGCTGTCAGGGACAGAAACACTGGCCCCACCCCCGCAGCAGTGCCTGCCCGTCCATCCTCAAGCAGGAGGCCAGTAATCTGCAGTAAGGTAATAATAGAATCTGCTTAGTGGGCAGCGGGCAGGAAGGACAGGGAGAGGAGAGAGGCAGAGCTTGCCGGCCCACACTCTGGTACTTCTAAACAGCAGCATCTGTCCCCAAGTATCACCGAGCTAGTGTCCAATCGAGAAGCCCAGCATTATGTCTGCCTCAGCCACCTCTTTCTCTCCAGGCTGTCACTCAGGTTGGGGGCTGCCTTGTCCCAAGAGCTCTGCCTTGTCCTCATCCCAGTTCCCAACGGATGCTAGAACTTGATATCAGAAGGCCTGATTCTATGCAGTGGGGTCTCTATTCCCGTGTCTGCCTCCCGGGCACTAGGCAGGGCCATCTGGCTGGCTCTGTCCTCACACACCCACTCTGAAGTCCACAGTTCTGGGAGGGAGCCCCTGGAAAGGCTAGGGCAGAGGAGGAAGGACCAGGAAGAGCATGGTATTGCAAATGTGAGCAGAGCTGGGAAGGCAGACAGTGAGGGGCACGGGCATAGAGAAGTGAGGCCTACTGGAAGGAGCTGATCACGGCACCTCAGGTCCCATAGCCCTAAAGGCCTTGGGGTGCTGGAGGTCAGCAGGCAAACCATATGACCCTGGCAAGCCTCCCAGAGTAGCTGAAGCCTGGAGGAAAATACTGTAGGAAATGCAGGTGCTTCTGAAGGGCTGGAGAAAAGCACTATTCTGGAAGCTTCCATCTAGAGAGTGGGTCAAAGCACATTGGGCAGTCAGACCCAGCCTTGGCAGCAAGAATGAGCCTGCAGACTGGTAATTACTTGTGGAGATTCCCCTCTCCCCACCCCAGCCATGCATCTACCAGCAAGAGAGCAGCTTCAAGAGCATCTGACTAGCACATGCCCAATCAGCAGTGCTGTACTAGGGAAAGTGGTACCCTATCAGCTCAGGACCCACAAGAGTTCTCCCTGGTGGAACTGTCATCCCAGCACCGTAACAGGATCCAAGGCAGAGATCCCCAACAGTAGCCTGTGAACCAAAGACAATGTAGCCAGGGGTGAGAGCCATCATCCTCCCTTCTTGGGCCTGAGAACAACTGCCACTGACCCCAAAGTGACCTAACCAGGCTCTGTGTTCCTCTTCTCCAGATGATGCTAGGGTACATGCAGGGAGTGCATAGGCCCCAGAGATATGTGTATCAGGGAAAACAGCATGACACAGGAGAGGGGTTGGAGCAAGGGTACTTCTGCAAACCCACTCCTGCCTGCATTTGTCAGTGTGTCTAGGACAGTAAGCCAAGCTCGTGGGACAATGGGACTACCAAGTGCCTATGCCAAGCCTCTAGCATGACCTCTTCCCCACAGACACTGGGTCCTGATGTCACTGGATTTCCAATTTGCAGCCTGGGATAGCCTTCAATATATCCTTCCAAGAATGAGACAGGACTGTGGACTTGTGAGCTCTTTTAGCGAACACAGCTATGCCTACCTTGTCGCTGTGGCATTTACTGTGTGCTGTCAGTAATGTTAATGACTAGTTGTAAGTCCTCTGAGATTTGGCGGTTTGGCACCCACAATCTCCAGTCTGAGATGAGCCCGCTTCTTTATAGATACCCCAGCAGCCAGTTCTTCATGAATCCTCTGGCTCAGCAGTCCTCCTGAGACCCCCAAGGCCTCTCCTTATTGCAAATGTCACCTATTTCCAGGCATTCCCATCTCCCAGTTAGCCTGAGGGAGGTGACAGGAAAGATGGACACTGTGTGCAAGGAGCCAGTAGAGCTGGCCTAGGATCAACCCCTGAGGAAATGAAGGACTCAGGCTGGAACAGCCAGAAGTGAGCACCAGTAACCTCTTCCCTCCATGCCCGTCCCCACCATGGGTAGGGTGCAGGAAATCAGCCTGGCCTACAGTCAGTCTCTCCTCACTTCACGTCCCAACAGCTACCCAAGACCATCATCACTTCCCAGCATGCCATCCACCCTCAGAACTCTGAAACAAGCCACACTCAGGAGTGAGAGTGGGGGAAAGGCTGCATCAATGGCAGACCTACCCCAGCCCCGAGATACCCACGTGAAAGGCTATGCCCGCATCCTCCTGCAGTCAGAGCCACTCACAGGAGGATCTACCGCCTAGTGAGGAAGCCAATGTCAGAGTCTGTACCAATGAGAAGTGTCCTCCTTCAGAGGCAGTTGGAGGCCTGCACCAAGCACCTTGAGAAACACAGGCCAGGCCAAGATTGGCAGCAGGAAGCCCAGTATGTGTAAGTTTCCACTGGCCCACAGCCATGTCCATGCCCCAACAGCAACTCAAGGCCATCACAAAACCCAAAGCCATACCTGGTGGAAACCAACCAAAGACCTCTGAGTCCCTCACACAGCTCAGCACAGCTAAAGCTCGGGACTGAAGACAGTGGCTATCAGAAGCACCCTCCCCCCAACCCCACCTGGCAGAAGTTGTAGACTTCAGCAACAGTTTCTGCTGGACAGCTCCCAATTAGTGAAGAGCAAAGGCGGAGTTTAGAACAGGATCTCCACAGTAGAGCAGAAGGCTCGAGGCTATCCCCCAAGAAGGATCCAGGAATTTGAGCCCCCCACACCACTTGGGTTTGCCAAAAGCTTTCTCTGAAAAGTAGGGTGGGCAAGGGTCACTAGATGCTGGCACCCAGCATCCCAAGGCTCTAATAAGTATAGGGTTGGCAGGGGTCTGGGGCTGCTCAGGTAAAGGGTAATAGTCCCAGGGACTCCTGAGCCCTGACATCTCCCATACATGTGGACTAACAACAGGCTGAGGAAAGGTGTACTCTTCTAAACTGCCACAGTTGCATGCATACCCAAGATACCTGTGATCTATACATGTATCACAGGCACTAAGCTTAGCCTGCTACAACAGCAGCTCCAATGCCAATGAAAATACTCATTCTCCAGAGATGCCCATGCCAGTTTCCCTGCATCTGCTAGATAACAGGCAATATGACCATGCTTGTCACTGCCCACTACCTCCCAACTCCTGGCACAGCCTCCTGAGACACACAGAAGCCATAAGTCAGTGTGTTAGCATAAGAGCTCCATGAAGAAAGGATGTGGGTCCTTGGAGCAAGGGGCCTGGGTAGGCTGGCCTGCTTAACCCAGCTCCATGCCTACTACACCCACTGTCCATCTGCTGGAAATGTAGTATCCCTAGTGGTGCTCACAAACCCGCGTTCTGACTGGATGGAAGTCCTCCTCCCTGGAGATGGAAGCTGTATCATGAGCCAGTGGGCACTGAGGGACACTGCTGCCCTGCCTGGCATATATGAAGGCTGGCTCTGAGCAACAACTCCAACATCAATTACACAGGAGTTCGAGAGACCTGGCCTGAGCTGGGATGACCATCCTTCTACCCCATACCTCTGTCTACACCTGCTGAAGGCTCAGAACAGATGGTTGGGTCTACGGCAATCCCACTGCCCAAAAAAGAGGCCACTCTCATCCTTGAGAGATCCACCCACCTAGGTTCCAGAGGAACAGATTGGCAAATGCAAGCAGCTCAGTGGAAGAGGTTCAGGCCCTGGAAAGCTTTTTTACTCTCATTCAAGTGCTGGACCAGCTGATGCTGCTTTAGAAGTAGAGTTACATCTGGGATGGTACAGCTCTGTGATCCTCCGAGTCTCTGTCTTTTTGATATATACACTGGAACATTACCAGGTATGATTTCTTTCCAAATAAATAGGGTTGAAGCAAAACTGGGTACACACTGCTGGGGGCTGCAGCTGGGAATATCATGAAGGGACAAACTGTGTTTTAGAGACCCCTCTACATGCTACATGGCAATGCCATAATCCAGGACTGACCCAACACAGGACAGCCCCCAAACAACAGAAATCCCACTGGACACCCTTTACGTTGCAGACCCCTCAGTCGGCTTGATGCCCAAGTCCCTTTCACCAATGCCCACCATGCTGGAGACCAGTGTCAGAGTGAGATGAGCTCAAACCAGTAGAAATCAGGGATTGCTTGAGACTTCATGGGCACATGAGAAGAGACAGAATCAGCCTGTTTGCTCACTAGTCCAGAGCCTGTGAAGGTGGTAGAGGTGCCATTCTGAGTCTCAAGAGACTGGGCCTGCCCAGAATCCCCTTGGTTAGGCAGAGATGACCATAATCCCATCACCTCTCTCTTGCCTGCTGCTCCACCAACCAAGGGTTCCAGGAAAATCTCCTTGTGGAAGGGGTAAACAAGAAAAAAGGACCACTTATCCCTCTTTCTCCTTATGTCTCAGGTCCTTTAGCCTGCACGTCACTGACCCTGAGGTTGTCACTGGCACAGCAAGAGGCACAGAACTGCTCAGTCCCATTTAAGAAGGTCTTCCTGGCATCTTCTCATCGTCTCACCCACACTGCTATATAGACAGAGGCATGAAGAAGAAGGAATTCCCTATTGTAGTCTGGTCTCTCACTAAGTCCTAGGGATAGCCTGCAAGAGGACATGGCACACAAAACTCTGCCATAGGACAGTCGTGACGCCAGGGCTTTCTGACAGGTGCAAACACTGCAGGATGGGATGGGGCTTGCCCAGCTCCTAATGAGATGGACTTGCCTTTGGTGAGTGTCAGGTCAGTGGGATCATGCCTGCAGCCCCATCAGCCCTGAAGGAAGGTGGCACAATGGGACTCTAAAGACTAGGAACCTACTTGATGTTGTGTGTATGAGATCCAGAAACAGCCAGAATAGAGGGACACTGCCACTTCCGAAAGCCAGCGAAATTCTGTGCCCCTCAATATGGTCTAAAATGAGAAGGGTTGTGTTCTGGGTATTCAGGTCACTTCTGAAGGGCCTACTAATCCCACCAAGACACACCAGAGGCTGTGTCTGAGAGTGAGATTGAGGGTGGGTTTACAGCTCTTTTATTTGAGGGAGGAGCTTCACCTGACCACACAAGAGGAAGCTGAACAAATCCTTACCTGTCCAATGGACTCCAGTCCCAGAGCAAGAAGACCTCCACTACAGGGACAACCTCCCCAACCCCGACACCAACAATCCCTCAAGGTGGCTGCTCTGGCCAATATCTTTCCTTGGGTGAGAGGACTTGTGGGGAACTCCCAGTTGAAGACAGAGGCCACATGCTGAGTAAACCAGTATCCAGGGGCCCAGGAACCCAGGAGAGCTTGTAGCAAGCCAGTTCATGTGGCAGTAATCCTACCAAGTCGTCTTACCCTGGCCATGGACTCTTGGAACAGGTTCTCAAGGACCCACAGCCATGTGACTAAGCCCAGCAACCTACTCCCTGAGCACTGAGGGCCCCCCAGGCACTGCTACCCAACTCCTATCCTGATACTTTCACCCTCACAAGGGTTGTAGGCAGCTGGGGGTAACTGGGCTCCCACGGCGCAGTTTGTCCCTCAACAGCCACATTCATAGCCTCCTTGCACACACCGCCCACGGCTCTGAGCCTCAGCTGACGTGTAGCCACCCCCACTTGCGTCACTGGCCCTTAGGCAGCTGTCCAAGCTGCCCTCAAGCCTCTGCCCTAGGGCCAGGAGGCCAGTCCTGCTCTCCAGGACCCCAGAGTGGGCAAGAGAGGGTGAATGCGCCCAAGGCACTTCTACCCCCAAGAGGCCAAAGACTGATCTTTGTGCCAGAGAGCCTCAATAAATGAACCTAGAATTCCTAATGGCTCCAGGACCAGCTCTGTGCCTTCTCTAGCCACAAGGTCACAAAACTATACATTCAATCCTGGTCGGGTTCACAAGGATGTTGTGGCTACCCAGAGAAGGTGCGTACATCCTCCCACACGATTAAGAAGTGAAGACACTATCCCACTCTACATGGATTGATCACTCACCCAAGAAATGCTGTCAACCTCTAGTCCTGGAGCAAGACCCTAGACCCAGTCTGTGACTAGCATGCCAGAATCCACCCTCAAAAAAATGGGAGGTTTCTTATCAAACAGATGGACTTTCAGGATTCTGTCCAGCAGGCGGGGCTGGCTCCCAGCTGCTAAGATCAAGAACACTGACCCTTCAGAAACAACAGAACAAGGCCTGAACCAAGCGGGCTGGGCCCTGAGTGGTGGCCACTCTGGCACAATCCATGCTTTGTCCCTGAAGCCTAAGTCAAAGCCCAGCCTCCATCCTGTTCAGAACCCAGGGCAGCCTGGTTCAGCTAGCATCTCTGACCAAGGTCTTGTAGAGGCTTGTGGGCAGCTGTGGCCACATTAGGCTTGGACCTGAGTCACCAGGCATATTAGCTACTAAGCAGGTGAGCTCAGGTCTTACTTTTAACCAAGGAAGCCCACTTATGGGCCCATGAACTTCCTAGAGAGTACAGGGCAAAATAAGGGACCCCTTCAAACAGAGGAGCACCAAGAGACCCTCATCTACCATAGTATCCCCAGAAGGGCCATGACAGGCACTCTTACTTGCTCTTACCAGACACTGTATCCAGCTTTGGAGCCTCATACAAGTCCCAAGGAAACCTCATTCCCAAACCCATTTGTAAATGAGGTCAAAGGCCTAAAGCCCTTCTGCTATAGTTAGCAGCCAGCATACAGCCTTCAGAATCAGTGGCATAGAATTGCCTTTACTAAATTCCAAGTGACTACGGGACTCCCAGACCTGATCCACCAACCTGTACAACTGAGAGTTTCAGAGATTCTCTGAAAGAAATACCCCCACTAGGTCACTGTGAAGGTATCCTCACTACTCTGCCAGAGTCCATACAGTGGGACTTTCTAGTGACATGAGTCACCCTTAATAATAGCTGTTGGCTATCCTGGGGAGGGCCGGCTGTCCATTGAGTGGTATAGAAGCAGGGTACCAAGGTAAGAAGGGGTTAAAGTGATATGCTCTCCCTGGCCCACTCCACAAATACCAGGGAAGAACCTAGGGCAGATAGATGGTCAGGGCACCAGAACACACTTGACAGGCTGTGTCCAGGAGTGGGCCTGGCTGGTGCTGCTAACAGGTGGGGTACAGGCCTTGCCAACCTCTCAGGTGACTTGACTAGTCACAGAGAAGGGCAGTGTATGGCAAGTTAAGGGGCATCTACATGCCAATGACACAGACTATGTCTGGCTACCCTCAGAGTAAGGACAGGCTCTGGCTACCTAAGGCAGCCAGGGATATGGTGGGACCTAGAGCCCCCAGAGCCTCAACCCACCCACCGCCTACTGTTATGGTGGCTATGCCTGGCCACAATGGCATTCACCTCTGAGACTGGCTGATGATCTGTCAGAAACAAAGCCTGGGGAGCAGTGGAAAGAGCCAATTCTGCTTTGAGTCTCAGCGAAGGCTAGGCCTGTACCTACTTCAGCACAGCTGCACAGAACAGTTCGCTCCTCTGCTTTTAGACACAGTTCTCCCCTGGGCAGCAGCAGGGCAGAGACCTAGGCATGGCCCACTCTAGAAGTCAACCCTTCATAGGCCTATTGCACAGGGCTCTGGTGTGCAGCCAGGCCCTGGGCAAAGCCCATATAAGAGAGACCCATGAGCACACCAAGGAAGGATCTGTGCAGGCACACGGCACACCCTGAGTGAGCGCCCATAGTATGCCTTTCCAGTACAAACATACCCTATCCCATGGCAGGAAGTTCAAGGGTCCATGAAAGGTTCATGCTGATTTTCATCAGAGTAGGCAGAGAGAGACCCATGTGCATGGGGACACAGATGCACTGTGAGCCACCTCAGTAAGCCAGGACAGGATGGTTCCCCTGTGGTTCTCCAACCTCTACCAAGAGCACTTATCCTTCAAGCACACCTCTGCTTCCCTGGCCTCTGTGTCCCGCTGCCTGTGAAAAGCTCTCAGAGAGGATAGGAGCTCCTGAGCAAGTATGAACTGTGGGAGGAGGGCTGGCAGTGCCCAGGTTTAGCCAGAGAGGAGCTGAGCAGGGCAGAAGACAGGCAGGAGAGCTGCATGGCCCATGCAGCTCCCAGACCTGCATGCCACCTGATCTGAGCTCTGAACAAGGCCCTGGGCAGGAGATAAATCATCCCCTGTTCCCAATAAGTAGAACTTTAACAGAGTGCTAGTTCTGAAGCCACGGTACCCTCATCTATACAACTAGGTCAGATGGCCAGAGCCAGATGTGGAAGAAGAGGGACTCACAGCAGGGGCCAGATGAACCTGGTGAGTGGCAATCACCGAACACTACATGATACCCACCTTCACCGCTGCAGAAGCCACCAGGCCCTTTCCACCCAGCTTGAGGGGACTTGGCCCCACACAGCTTCCCCTCAGTTCCTCACCAGCCTGGCTCATCTACAGGGCCTGACACAGCAGCCACTCACTCACTGCTTGACTTTTAAAAACTGACCCGGTCCCAGCAGCCACCTTCAATCCTGCTTCTGTTCACTGTGTTGCCCTCTATCCATAAATATCAACATTCCTGGTTCTGGGACACCCACGGGTCTGCTACATCTTTCTCACCTGTTTCTCTACACCTGTCTCCCTTTTCACCTGTATCCCCCCCCTTGCCCACCTATCCCACCCTCACAGCTTCTTCTACCTCAAGACTCCCCTGTAGCCTGCCAGTCATCAGAGCTCCCATCCAACCTCTTAAAGGCCATTCCGAAGCGTGAAATGGGTATTTCAGGTCTCTCATCAGGCAGACCCTCCACTGACCTGTGAGCCCAGTCAGGTAAGCTTGAAGGCAATCCCCCACTCATCCCCTTCGCTTAGCCTGACTGACCACTTCTTGAAAAGTAGAGGGCCCTGTCATCACCTCCTATAGTAGGTCTGTGCTGGCTAGTTTTTACATCAACTTGACACAGACTAGATTTGGGGAGAGAGAAGATCAATTGAGAAAAAAAAAATGCCCCCACCAGATTGGCTTATAGACAACATTTTCTTGGTTAATGATTAATATGATAATCACCCATTCCATTCTGAGTGATGCCACTCTTGGGTAGGCAGTCCTGGGGGTGGGAGGGTACAAGAAAGCAGGCTGAACAAGTCATGAGGAGCAAAACAGTAAACAACATTCCTCCATGGCCTCTGCTTCAGTTCCTGCTTCCAGATTCCTGTCTTGCCTTAAGTTCTTGCCATGACTCCCCTCCCTGATGGGCTGTGATGTGTAAGTTGAAATAAACCCTGTACTCCCCAGATTGCTTTTGGTTATGGTGTGAAGCATAGCTATAGAAATCCTGACAAAGACAGGATCCTACAGGCCCTCCTGGGCTGTGGGCCCATGAAGGCCGAGCTCCAGCATGGGCAGAAGAGTGAGTCTACACAGCCTATGTAACCCTCCTTCTGGTCCTGATACCACCTAGACTTGAGGCATCTCCCATTCCAATTCAGTCTCTAGGGGTGCCTTCAAAGGGAGGGATTGTCTCCCATCTCTGTAGGGGCCAAGTTTGGAAGGAACTAGGGGAAAAACACATCTCATATCAGGGCCAAATCCTGCAGAGTCCTGGAATTCCCAGCCCAGCCCAGGAACCCCTCAGCTTCTGAACAGCTTCTGTTGGTCAGGGTTCCAAGCGTTCTAATGTCACTCAGCACCTGGACCCAGGGGGAGGTCATCAGAGGATATACTCAAGGGTAATTTAACAGGAAGAGAGATGACTGCATGACCACAGCCACAGCAGCCAGGTGCAGAGGCCAAACACCAGCAAAAGTGATAAGAGAAACTCCCTGGGCCCAAGCCACCACCCCATGGGCAGTCCAAAAGAAGGGGCAGATTGGATGCTCCAGAAAGCATAGAGGAGCCACATACCCCCTACCCCATCTAACCCCATGGAGGCAACATCTTGCGGTCCGTCTTCCTCTAGGTAATGGGCTTACACTGCTCCACAAGGCTCACTGCCACCAGACTATCCAACAGCCCCAAGAAGCAGCTTAGGTGTGGATAGGCAGACACAAGCAGAAAGAAGCAAGGGTTAGTGTTGAAATGAGCAGGTGGGTAGGAACTGCGAGCCATCTGTGTGTGTGTTCCCATGACATGTGGTCATGCCAGGAGAAACCCTCAGATCGGCATGTAAGCAGGGCAGAAGTGGACAGAGTCGAGCCTACACGCCCCATGAAGCTTTCCTGGCAAGAAGTTGGGCTCTGTCTGATCCAGGGGTAGCACAGAAGGCTGAGACACAGCAATTCTGCTGGCATCTGGTGTTAAGTGGCCAGGCCCAGCAAATACAGTCAGGACCTACCTACATCCACCAGGATGACCTTTCAATAGCAGAGCGGGAAGACACACATGATGAAACATGATGAATAGTCTCCTCAGCTGCACATTTGCACTCTGGTGGTCAGAAGTCAGGAGAGAGGGTGTGTCCAGACGGCCCAGGAGCAAGGCTGCTCAGGGTCCTTCTAGATCACTGGCCATCATGGTGCCATTAACTACACGACCATGTAATGCCACAGAGAACACAGGGAAGCCAGCCCTATCCACAGGGCCCACAAGTCACCATGCACCGTTCACTGCTATCATCACTTACATGCCCAGGGCTCCTTATAACAACGTTTTATCGGTAGGATAATTAGATTATTTTAATGCCTCCTGCATTCTGCTGCTCCAGGCCCTTCCCTCACACACTACAGTTGCTCATCGCAGGAAACATGCATATCCGGAACTCAATGGAACACCACCTGCCTATGCCTTACCCTCAGCCCCAAGTCCCTTGCTCAGTGCCATGGTGTTGACTACTGAGTTTAGGGGTTGACTCCAGGGTGGGAAGATGTAGCTTCTGGGGTTTAAATATATATATATATATATATTTATATACATATATATACATATATATGTATATGTATATATACATGTCTCTGCCTCCGTGACATCACAGTTGCAGGCCTCCAAGGGAACTCAGCCTGGCCCATCTCCTTCCCAAATATCGCCTTTACCACTGCCTTCCTGAAGCCCTGGGGTGCTTCTAGAGGCCCCTAAGCTCCCACCCGAACCACACTGCACCCTCCCGCTGTCCTCCACTCCCAAGCCTGCACCGGCTCTGGGGAACTTTTCCAAATGGAAAGGAGATGTGGGCAGTACCAGTCGGACCTTTGGGCAGCCGGAAGACAGGCCAGTCCTGGGAGAAGAAAGAAAATGGCTGAGTCCCAGCCTCCCACAAAGACGACTGTGTGAATGCGCCTAGCTGACCAGATGAGGGGGCTGACTAAACCCAGCCCGCCCCAGAAAGCTGGCCAAATTCAAGGTAGCCGGGTTCTCTGCTAGTCTACGGGAAAGCTGTGTAGAGATGGAACCTGCCCAGCAAAAAACAGTGAGGACTCTTGGGGAGGTTCGTCTCTGCTGTAGGCCCAGGTCTGTTCCAACTGTCAGATGGCTCAAGCCCAGGAACTGTCACCCTCTTATCTCCCCAGGGAAGCCCAGTGTCGCAGACGCTCAGGCTTGAGGCTGGGTGCAGAAGAAGGCGCTGTCCAGCTTTCCTAAGGTTCCTGAGCTGTCACCCCCAACCCGAGCCGGAGGTCAAGGCTAGGAAAGCCAGGCCAGGTCCTGCCGGGCGGCGGCCGTTGCCTGGAGGTGGGGGTCATGCAGCCGGGACGCAGCTGCTCAGGCAGCATGTCTATTAGCGCGGCAGACGGCAGATGGGCGCCCGCTCGTCCCCCTCCTCCCGCGGCACAATGGGCCCGGCGCTAGCTCGGGCGCACAATGCGGCCCCGGGCCGCGCACCTGCAGCGGGACTGCCGGGAGCCTCCAGGCCCGGCTCCTACCGCCCCAATGGCCGTGCGCCCCAGGACGCGCCGCGTGCCCTTGGGCTGCGCCCGCCCGCCCGCAACCGGTGGGCTGCGGGGCTCCACCACGGGACCCAGGAGTGCGGCGGACGTCGGCGCACCGCCGCCCATTGTTCGCGGCCGCCGGGCCGGGCCTGCAGCATCTCTGCTCTGAGGCCTCCCTCAGCCCCGCCCGGCCGGTCAGCACGGTCTCACCGGCCCCGCGGCCGCGCGCTCGCCCCCCACCCGGCCCCGCCCGCGCCCCCAGCAGCCGGCGCGCACGCACCTGTCTGCCCCTTGCCCAGCGTCTTCTCCAGCCGGTAGGGCCCCACATACTGCGCGTGCTGCGCCCCGCCGCCGTCCTTCCCCGTCGATGTCATCGCTCCCGGGCCCCGCGCCGGCGAGTGGGCGCCCGGGCGCGCGGGCAGGGAGGGGCCGGCCAGCCGTGCGTCCGAGTCCGCCAAGCGCCGTCCGCGCTGACCCGGCCCGCGGCGCCCCCGGGCGGGCCGCGCCGCTCTGCGCCCCCGCCGACCCCCACGCCGCGCCCGCCGCACCCGTGTGAGGCCGGGCCGCGGGGATGCCTCTCTGCCTCTCTGAGAGGACCCGGCGGGCGGGGGCACCAGGCTTCCGCCGCCACCTCCGAGGCCCGCGCCCCGCGCCCCGCGCCCCCCAGCGCACGCCCGTCCGTGGCCGTGCAGCCGAGCCCCGCCGAGCAACCGAACCGAGCCGCTCAGCCGAGCCCAGACGAGCAGCCGAGCAGCTTCGAGTGCCGCCGAGCCCGAGCCGAGCCCGAGCGGGCGCCACCGGCCGCAGCTACCGTGACAAGTGGTGCTTTCAGCTGTCAATCACAGCCATGGTCCAATCAGCGCCGTCCGCCTGGACCGCCCCGCCAGTCTCCAAGAGCGCGCTGGGCCGCGGGGCCGGGAAAACCGAGATCGGGGTGTCGATGGGGCGGGGGCGAAGTGGAGGCCACGCCAGGGCCAGGAGCCTCCCGACTGTGCTCTCGCTGCCGGGGTTCTTGTCATTAAATGGAATGCTAGGGTGGTGCAGGCAGCAGGCCTCAGGGAGAAGTCTATGTGGCTGCCTTGGTCTGGGGGTTTCTCCCTGCACCCCTGGGTTTTGGGAGGAGTTTTCTGCCCCTCGCGAGAGTTTTGTATATAAAACTCAGCCTTGTACCAAGGTAGGGTGCCGCAGGCAGGTTTGGAGTGCTGGTCACCAGGCACAGGTGCTCCCTGAAGGGTGGGGATGTTCAGCGTTGGCGAGGATACTGCTTGCGGGCCGGGTTTTGCAGACGGGGTGGAGATGCTGCTTTTACGTTGAGGTTCTGCATACAGCGTGGGTGCTATGAGCAGACTAGAGCTCTGAGCACAGGTAGTGTTCTGCATATGAGGCAGAACGCTTCATGCGGATCGAGAGAGCTGTACACTGCAGTACCTAGAGTGCCCTGGATGCCATTCTCTACCGGCTGTTTCTGTTCCCGTGAGAAAGGGGCCAGCATTTTCGCGGTATGCCAGTAGACACCAGTACAGTAGGATCAATGAACTCTAGCAGAGGCACTCTGCGGCAGGGCCCCCTGGTGCCTCCAAGACCTTAGCTGCAGACATTTCTATATTTAAGATAAGCTGTGAGTCAAGGGGCTTCATGGCACCTAGGATCCCAAAAAGCCTCTGAAAATTGGAAGCTGCATTAATCAACGTGCCCGGTCAACAAGACCCTAGGTATGAAATGTCACCTTCACCTTCACCTTCAGCCACCTGCTAGCCCCTGCCCACCCTAGGTGTCATAGTGTCAACTGAAGGAGGGCTTCACTCTTTCCAGCACTACCAGGGAAGACCAACGGAGAGTGAGAACACTGTGGTCTGTTCATTTGTCCAATGTAAGAACAAACTCTCAGAACAGCTTCCCCTTCAAAGAGCTGGCCTGATCTTCAAAAGAGGTAGATTTAGGGTCACTGGGTACTAAGTGTTGTCCGGGAATGAGCAGCACTGGCCTGCTAATGGGAACACACAGGCAATCTCCGAGGTTAGCCTCAGGCTGATGCTGGCACCACAGGGAGATTTTTCAGCAATGCATAAGAGTATTTGGGACCTTGCAGTGGAGTATTCGACAGGATTTGGACAGGGGCAATCAGCAGAAGTAGAACACGGGCAGGTGAGTAGGAGAACCAATGATTCTCAGAAGAAAGGAAAGGCTGTGCCTGGTCCCTATCAAATAAGGCCCTCCTGGTCAGCTGGGCCTCCCTGTCTACATTCCTACCTTTCCAGTGGCCTCGGCAGCCTTTGGTATGTGGCTTTCTTCATTTGATTCCCAAAACTTTTATCTTCAAGGCTGCTCTCTCCCTACCTGCAGTCTGCGCTCTGTGACTCGGTCTCTTCCCCTCTCTCTAGCTGCCTGCCCATTTTTGTGTGTGCATCCAGCCAGCACCAATCAGCAGGTCTCCAGGGTCAGGTGTAGAACCTCTTCACTTGGATGTGTCTTCCAGGAGCAGCTGTGCCCCTGCTGTACCTACTGCCAGGACTATCCGGAGCCTAGGTTCCAACCAAACCTGCTCCATAAATCCTCAGATTCCACATCCTTAGAACATATGTCACATCCCCTACCGCGTCACCCAGGGTTAGTGGATCTGAGACTGAGGAACATTCCAAGTAATGGTCAGCTAAGAGGCACTTGTGACTGTGGATGCCATGGCTAGTGGCGCCCACTTGATCTATTGTATTGTGGGGTAGGAGCTGTGAGCGACCTAGTGCTATTGAGCAAGTTGACCTGCTCCTGAGTTAGAAGGGGAGACCCCTGTCCAAACCAGGGGGCCTCTCTGACAGATTAACCTCCCACTACACCAGTACATCCAGAATTATTTAACATAACCCAGGACCACATCAGATAAAGACAGGTTAAAAAAAAAAAGTAAGTGGAGCTCATTACTTCCAAGGACCTAGGAACAAAAATCCTTAACAGAGGATCAGCAAATTGATTCCAGCAATACATGAAAAGAATTCTTGTGAACCTGTAGGACTTCTGTCTAGGAATTCCCAGTTAATGCTTCAAACTAATTTTAGTAAGGTAAGCCATTATGCCAGAAAAAAAAAACCTATAATACACAGTCATTAAAAAAAATGTTTCCTATTGCCTTACCTAGTGTCAGGCAGATCCCAGCACCCGTAGCCTGAGGGTCCCAGGGAAAGTCCTCCGCCTTTCCCACCTGCTTTTTTTTTGGTTTTGTTTTGAGACAGGCTCTCTCCATGTGCTCCAGGCTGGCCTCAAGTTTGCCGTGATCCCCCTTCCAAGTGTTGAGATTACAGGCACGTACTGCCATGCCTGCTTCTGCCTGCCCAGGGAGAGGGGCCACAGAGCATTTGGGGGGACAGTCAGGAGGGAGACAAAGAAGCTAGGAGAGGCTCAGAATTCCTGCAGACTGGGCCTGCTTCTCATTATCCTGGCTAACATAGAGAAAGAGATAGGACTAAGGAACCCCAAGACTAAGGAACATAAGTCCCAGGGCAGAGGCCACTGCTTTGGAACTGCTTTACAGTGATTCAGCTGTGGGACCTGGGCTTGGGAGGGGCTTAGGGATGGCAGGTGGCCAAGCTGTAGGCCCATGTGGGGTGCGGTTGGGACGGTGTACCTCCACTTATCTTCACTTGTTCCTCCACCCGGCCTATTATTCCATTCACATTTGTCCAAAAAGAAAACCAGGCTAAGAAAACACAGCGCTGGCCTTGGGAAGGGTTGCACAGCTCTCCAAGTATGGATAAGAGACTGGCGTGTGGATACATCTGAAAAGGACCACAAGGTGCTGTGTGCTGGTGTGCATTTTCCCACGCTTTAAAAAAAAATTGAGAGCAGGCTGGAGAGTCACATTTTAAAATTGGTGCTTTTGTTCCTTTCCTCCTTTACTTTCTGGCACATGGGATATTGTTTTATGGCATCTGGGGCCCCCACTGCTAGGGCGGGGGAAGCCAGAGCCAGATGCAGGATTATGGGGAGTAAGGAAAGGAGACATTGTTTCCAAGGCCTCCTGGATCAGTTTAAAACATTAATCCATTTCCTGGGAAACAGCTCAGGCCCCTGAATGCATTCCCTAGGAGACAGCACCAGGGGGCCCTCATCCTGGCTCCTACTGTCTTGTACATACAGTAAGGCAACCAGAGTGGAGGACAGGCTGGGAATATGCACCCACACCCTCCCTGGAAGAAGGAGAGGGAAGGAAGCTTGCAGTGGCGGTATTAAACAAATGCAGTAAATGCAAGTACTGCAGTTGCCAGGAGCATGTATTATTTTCTCTTCTCTCCACTCCTTCTGGAGCAAGCCATAAAGAATTGATGAAGAGAGAAACTGTGTCCAAGGCAATTGAGCAAACACTGTCTGCATGGAGTCTTCCCAGACCACTGGTTACAGCTGAATCAAGACAGAATGGTAAGCTGTACCTTCCTCCACAGTGGATTTTCAGTCCGGCCCTCCTTGTATTGACTCATTTAATGAGATGGCTTCCGAGGCATAGGTGAGGCCCCAGCCACAGACCTGCTTTGAGGAGAGGTGCCCTGCCTAGCATTCTCATTCTGCCTGCTCTTGCTTGTAATGAGACTATTTATGGTTTCAATTTAGTTTTTATTATTATTGCTGTTTGCTTTTCAGAGTTTAGAGATGTACATCAAGGCATCTCCCGCCTCAGACACCTCCAAAGCCTTCCTCATCTGCCAGGGAAGAGCATCTCAGTCATGGTGAACACTGATAATTAAAGTCAACATCTCAGCACATTGAGTCAATTTCTTGAAAGTCTTTTCTTCAACACCAGGTAACCCTGTGTGTCAGTTCTCCATACCCAATAGCTGGCAGGCTTCCTCTTTTGCAAAGTGAACGTCTCTCATGAAATTTACACTTAATAAAGGTTTTTTTTCCCTGCCTTTCTCAAGAACCTCCGATACCATGGTCCTCTCTTGGTCCTGACCTGACCATTTTCCAAGTAATGATCATTTTCCAAGTGAGGGTAGGAGCTGCCTATGGTTGTCATGGCTACTGAGTGTGCATTGAACTGCCCCATGTTAGCTCATACATGAAGAAATATGAATCCCGTTTCACTAGAGCAGTGTGATCCTTGAACCTCCAACTCCTTCTATGAAGAAGCCACAGAGCCCTGTCCTCCTCACCGCCTTCTTCAAGGTCCAGGGTGGGAACAACCTGTACTGTGAGCTGGAGCCCCACAGCAGCCCTGAGGCTGGGTGTGCCTCAGACATCAAGCCTTTTATGGCTGGGTATAGTTGTGGGGTTTCATAGAAACCCACAGTCCTCCCTCTCAGGTAAGGACCTCTGCAGAGTTACTGTAATCCAGGCGGTTATAGGATGTTAGTCTTAGAGGGCCCCCTTTTCAAAGGGCACCTGTGGGCACCCTGATACTTAGGGGAAAGGCATTGATGGTCCTGCCGTTCTCGAGGGCTTGAACTTTCCTCTCCACTCCTGTCTACCCTCTGCTCAGTAGTCATTGTCCCTCACTTCCTCTGTGGTATCATTCAACACAACAGCAAGGCAGTTGAAGGTCTCCCACATCCTTTGAGGTCCAGCCCCACCATCCTCACCTTGAGAGCAAAGGCCAGGGACTTGCTCATTGTCGAGGCCACCATCCCTCCTTGTCCCTCTTAGCCCTGACCCTCTGGGAAGCTTGAAATCTGCACAGTGCCTCCTTGTAGTCAGAGTTCTCTGCCCCTGTATATCCCCTAATCGCCACTGATCTCTTCCCATCTCACTCGGAGCCCCCTACTCTGCGAGCCTTTCCCTAACATGTACCAGTGTTAAGGTGAATGCCAAACACACCCTGAGCACCTCCTGAACAATTATGTCTAGGTCCTTGCAAAGCCAGGGCTCAGACAGACCCAGGGCTGCTAGAGGAGTGTTGTTCCCTGGCTTTCCCTAAGGCCCCGTCACAGAACCAGCACCTCGTCCTCTGGGTAGGCACCCGTGCTGGACGTGACCAACAGACCTGCCTGGCTAGTGCAGTGTACAGGGAGTGACCACAGACTTGCACCCGACAGACTGCTGTGCTTCCCTCACGCCTGTAAGGAGGACAGGTCTCCGGTGGCCTCTCCAGGTGTGACACAGGGACAGAGGGACTCTAAACGACACCCTGGAGCCACAGCACTGAGCCACAGGCCAGCTGTCCTGCACACTGCTTCCACTGCACACAGCTTGTACTGCACATGGACAAGCCTGGGGTTGTTGATGGCTGTGTCATACTATGCCTCTGGTGACAGACTAGGGTTTCTGCCACCCCCTCCTACCCCAGCCTGGTGACCCCAGGCCACAGTCCAGACAAGCACCAGAGCTCCTTGGCAACTCTGTCTATTTCTACTTCCCACAGCCCATTTCCCCTCCTGATAGGTCTTTCAGCCCCAATGTCTAGAAGCAGCAGAAAGCATCTGACCTCCCCATGACAAAGACAAACAGCAGACCAGAAGGAAAATTGAGAGCATTTTATTTTCATTAAAACATATCGGATACTAAGAATTGTGTTTTCCTACTCACAGCGCTGGGCTTGAAGCCAGGGCATCTCTGCTGACGTCAGCTGTGTGTGGAGGCAGGCAGGACCCAACCCACTGTTGGTTGAGCTGACACTTTCGGAAGCTGCTCCGTTTTCCTATGAAGCTATAGCATGGCCTAGGGTTTGGGGTGTTCATCCTTCCACTTGTGGCTGAAGCTATAACTCACAAGGTGTGTATAACTACAAGGTATGTAGACTTCTACACACCTTGCTATCCACCCATAGTTGAGAGCTGCAGACACTGCTGCATATAGTGCCTGCCAGGGACTAGTCAGAAGGGGTCCAGGACTGCAACAAAGAGCAGACATGGGAAGACCTGAGATGCCCGTCAGGTGGCTATAGCCCATGGGCTCCTGGAGCCGCAGGATTCCTGAGCTCATGGCAGAACCCCAGGAAACAGATGTTACTGCCATCTCACCTCCTCACCCTGCAGATTCTGTCAAAAGCCTGTTTGGGAGGCTGGGCCTAGGGTGTAGCAGCCGCTTCACTCCTGTCCTCCTTTGGCTATGAGGCTTGTGTCGTTACCCCCTCCCCACATGCCTATTGGTATCTCAGTTTCCATAAACCAGGCTAATTCTTCACAAGGTTCCTCAAGGCTGGGGTGTGGGTAGGGCCAAGGCAGAAATGCAGAGTGAGAGCTAGTCAGCTGTTCTCGTTCGAGAAGACCCAATCACAACCACAAAATAAGGCTCTCCTGCCCCATCCCTGAGCTTAAAAAACAATCTTTCTTAAAATCAGAATCTGGTGTCCTGTACAGCAAGACAGGTCCCATGATCAGGATGAAGCACAATTCAGGACCTCAGTGCTAACTGGCTAGACTGTCCCAGGCAGGAAGCAGCCAATGGTTTGTGAGTGGGTGTCCTCAACACCTCGTAGGCTATATAATCATTGTCATCATGACTGAGGTAGAGGTCAGGCAGAGGAGGTCCTGGGAGGCTCAGTAGAAGTTCTAGGTAAGTCCCATTTGGTTCCTCCTTCCTTCGGTTCAACCAATGTGTATCCCTGAAGCTTTGTAACTTGGGTGAGGAGAGGTCAGCCTCTTGCTGTGACATAGATCTCCCAAACAATGGCACAAAACAACTGTTTATGACACTCAAGGGTATGAAAATCCAGCCCAGCAGGCCCGAGCTGGGAGACAAAAGGCTGGGTCTGGAATCTTCCAATCATAGGAAAGTGTGTTCTCGTGCTGCATTTTAAAAAAATCATTTGACTGGGGTCCTTCTGGATAAAAATCTGTGGGCAGGTAAGGAAAAGCTCTTCTAATGCAGGTAATCCCTGGCTCCTGAGTGCCCAAGACCTAGGGTGGGCTGTCCCAAGCTTACAAAAACTCAAGCCCTGAGAGGTGAGGGTGTAGTGTTCCAAGCTTTAGAAACCAGAGACTTCGGTTCTCTATACAAAGCCCTATTACTATGCACTTTAACCTTCAGTGACCCCAGTACTTGGCAGCGATGCAATCCCCAGATTCCAACAGCAATGAGTGGCAGCAGTGGGCTGCAGAAGGCAGAAGTGGCCTAGGGTTAACCTTCCTAACTGGCTTGCAGGTAACCCCAAGCTGTTACAATGACTAGTGTTACAGATATCAGTCCTAAAATGTCAGATCCTTCACCCTTGATAGCAGCTGGCGTTACAGCTTCAGCTCTGAGAGAGACCCTTGGCCCCTGGGGCTTAGCAGCTCCCTAGAACTTTTTTCTAGCAAGACTGTAGTTTCTTATGTTTCGCATTTTCCTTCCTTCTTTCCTTCCTTTCTTCCTTGTTTTGTTTATTTGTTTTCCAAGACAGGGTTTCTCTGTGTAGTCATACTTGTCCTGGAACTCCCTCAGTAGACCAGGCTGGCCTTAAACTCACAGAGATCTGCTTGCCTCTGCCTCCTAAATGCTGGGATCAAAAGCATGCACCACCACTGCCCCGCCTACCTTTTTTGCTTTTTGTTTTTTGGTTTTGTTTTTTTTTTTTTTTAAATAAGTTTTAGGGGCTGGAGAGATGACTCAGCAGTTAATAGTACTTTCTGTTCTTGCAGAGGATCTGGGTTCGCTTTCCAGAACCTACACTGGGCAGTGCATAGCTGCCTGTAACTTCAGTTCTAGGGGACCTGTTGCACTCTCTGTCCTCCATAGAATCCTGCTGCATGCTGTGCACAAACATACACTGAAACATGCACACATATACATAAAATAATAAGATAAACCTTTAGCCAGGCACGCCTTTAATCCCAGCTCTCGGAAGGCAGAGGCAGGCAGATCTCTGTGAGTTCGAGGCCAGCCCGGTCTATGAAGTGAGTTCCAGGACACCAGGCTGTTACACAGAGAAACTCTGTCTTGAAAAAAAGAACAACAATGAAAAAAGAGAGGAAGGAAGGAAGGAAGGGAGGGAGGGAAGGAGGGAGGGAGGGAGGGAGGGAGGGAGGGAGGGAGGGAGGAAGGAAGGAAGGAAGAAGAAAGAAAAAACAAGAATGAAAAAGAGAAATCTTTAAATATTTGTACAGGATCAAACTCAGATTGTCACGTTTAGCAGCGAGTACCTTTACTTGCTTATGCTCTCTGCTCTCTGTTCTCTGTTCTCTCTTTCCCTCTCTCCCTCCCTCCCTTCCTCCCTCTCTCCCTTCCCCCCTCCACTTCTGCCATGCCTCTTCTCGTTTATTCTGCAGCCACTTTATGGATCTCCTTAGCCACTTCTCATTTTGCTACCAGCACTGTCACTCTCGTTACTGCCAGGATGACTGCTGCCAACGTCACTTTTGTTACTGCCCTGCTGCCACCGTTTCAAATGGCACTGCCATTTTACCCTCATGTTACCAGAATATCCAACTCTACCAATGATAAATATCAAAAGTCAGCAAAAAAAGTCCTCTCTAGGAATACATGATATTATATCTGCAATGGTTAGCTTTTGTCTACTTGACATAAGCTTGGGTCATCTAGGTCCTAGATTCTAGAAAGAGCTAGCATCATTTGAAGTATTGCCCCACCCCCCATCAGATTGGCAGATTAGGTACTGATAACCCTGCCAGATGCCAGCCCTCCCTGCCTCGCTGATGCTTTCCGTGTGCACCTCAGCACTGAGTATTGAGTGAACAATCCACTTAACGCCTGAGAAGGGGCCTCTGAGGGTAGTGTTGGTGGGAACACATCCGTTTGTGTGGTTCACACTCCAATGGGGTTACTGCATTGGCTTCTTGCTGCACCACCCATCATTGCCACTGAAGGAAGAGGGCCCCGGTAACAATCTAACAATCGGGGATTCCCTGGCTTTTCCATCGGGTGCACTGGTTTTCCTTTTTTCTCCTCCTCTTCCTTCTCCCGTCCTCCCTCCTCCCTCTCCCTCCCTCCCTCCCTCCCTCCCTCCCTCCCTCCCTCCCTCCCTCCCTCTCTCCTCCCTCCCTCCCTCCCTCCCTCCCTCCCTCCCTCCCTCCCTCCCTCCCTCCTTTCTTTCAGAGGAGACAAAGTTTCATACAGCCCTGGCTTGTCGCCAATTCACTAAATAACAGAGGGTGGTATTTAACTCATAATTTTCTCGTCTCTACTTCCCAAGTGCTGGAATTATAGGCATGTGACACCATACCTAGAGTCACTGGTTTTTCTTAAAATGAGAAGAAACCATCACACCCGGTAAAAGCGATGTCATGCCCAATGTCTCACCCCAGAGGAGTTGAGGAATACCCTGGATGTCATATCAAAAGTTCCCTTAGAGCCGGGCGGTGGTGGCGCACGCCTTTAATCCCAGCACTCGGGAGGCAGAGGCAGGCGGATCTCTGTGAGTTCGAGACCAGCCTGGTCTACAAGAGCTAGTTGCAGGACAGGCTCCAA
This sequence comes from Arvicola amphibius, assembly GCF_903992535.2. NCBI lineage: Eukaryota > Metazoa > Chordata > Mammalia > Rodentia > Cricetidae > Arvicola > Arvicola amphibius. The sequence continues at coordinate 143,881,245 of NC_052047.1, read as the reverse complement.
AGCTACAGAGAAACCCTGTCTCGAAAAACAAACAAACAAAAAAAAGTTCCCTTAGAGGCTGGTAAGATGATTCAGGGGATAAAGGTGGCTGCCATCATGCTTGGAAGCCTGCATTCAATCCCTGGGACCTACGTTATGGAAGAGATACAACTCTTGTGAGTTGTCTTCTGACCTCCACACAAACTCTGTGGCTTTCACTTCACACATACATACAACAGACATCAAATAAACAAGTGGAATAAAGAAATTAAAAGTAGAGACTGGAATTCAGCAGGTAAGAGAACTTCCTGTTTCGGGCAAAGGACCTTGCTTCAGTTCCCAGAACCCACGTAGCAGCTCAGGATCTGATGTTATGCTCTCTCTGGCCTCCACAGGCACCAGGCACTCATGTTATACACATAAATACAATAAAAATAAATAAAATTTCAAATTAAAAATATGCATAAAAATAAAAAATGCATATACATCTTCTCATCTTAGCCACTTTGAAGTGCACAGCTCATCAGCGTGAAGCTCCCTGTCCATTCACCTCCAGAACTTTCCATCCTTCCAAGTGAAATTTTGTTCCCATGAAACATTTCGTCCCTGCCCCTCCCCAGCCTCTATCAGCCCCATCCTACTTTCTGTCCCACCAGTGTCATTGCTGGAGAAGAGCCTTGTGTAAGGGTGCAAGTGGCCCAGGCTTTCTGTCATGCTTCCTGACTTTCATTGCATTATATTTATGAGATAGTGGCTCAAAATGTGACAGGAGCAACCCAAACCAGTATGGGGGTTAGAGTGAGAAAAGTCACCCATAGGTTCAGTGTTTGAAAAATTGATTCCCAGTTAGTGATGCTGCTTGGGGAGGCAATGGAACCTTTGGGAGGTAGATTCCTGCCAGAAGCACGTCCCTGGAGGTGGGCTTTGAGGCTTTATAGTCTCACTCCCACTTCCAGCTCACTTTCTCGGCTTTTTGCATGTGGTTGAAGATGGATCTCTCAGCTTCCTGCTGCCAAGCCTCCTCTGCCATTATGCGCTTTCCCTCTAGACTGGAAACCCAAAATAAACTCCTCTCTAAGTTGCTTTTGGCCATGGTGCTTTATCACGGTGACAGAAAATTAACTAATACAGCTGGAGAATGGCTCAGTCAGTAAAACGCTTGACACACAAGCATGAGGACCAGGGCACCCTCTCAAAAAAACAACCCAAAAATATGTACGTGGTCAAAGCGCTTGCACTGGGGTTATAGAGTAGAGACAGGAAGATCCCCATGCTCCCTGGCCAGCCCACCTAGCCTAATTGGTGAGTTTGGGGCCAAGCATGAATCTGTGTCTCACAAAATAAGTCTCACAGTGCCTGAGGAAAATCATTCAAAGTTAACCTCTGACCTTCGAGTATATATGCACACACACGTGCACTTACAATAAAAATGAATGTGTGTATTTGTGTGTGCGTGCGCGCACACACACAGAGAGCATACATGCCAGGAGAGACAAACAGACACAAAGAGTGGGAGAGAGAGAGTTTGAGAAATTGCTCCAACTGCTCAGCTGCTCCCAGGCCTAGGGCCAGAGCCATGAAAGGTGTGGCCAAGCCTGGGCAATGTCTTTCTGGCCTCCTCTTTGTGTTCCTTGATTGTAACCACATTATTCCAGCCTCTTCTTTTGCATTCTCACAGCTCACTCCTTTCTGTCCATTCTTCTTTGATCTCTTTTATTAGCACATCATCCGGGGGCCACCCTAACTCAGGACAGTGTCACCCTGAGCTCCTCCACTTGATTACATCTGTAAAAGTCCTTTTGTCACGCAGATGCCCTTACAGAAGCTGGGATTGGACACAGGTGGCTCTTTAGGATCTCCCCATAGCACACTACAACTCTGTACAACCCTACAGTGTTGATCAGGGTGCTCGTACAAGTTAGGGACCCAGACCCCTGGATGGGGGCCCAAGCCAGTTATACCTGTGGGGCAGTGGTCCTTCCCCAAGGAGTGGAGGATGGGACTGGGTCCAGTATATCATTTGTAGACTGGAAAAATATGGTCCTGGAAGCCTATGCTCAGGAACACCCAGGGCATGGACCTTTCCAGAACCATCAGGATGTGAGCCCAGTATCAACCTGGGTATCACTGGTTATGAAAGAGCTACTCTAAACAGCAGGTGCTCCAACTAGATCTGTTATCCCCCCACCCCCACCTCTGGTGAGGGCTTGGGTTGAACCCTTGCAGAGCCCTGAGTGACACCATACTCACCCTCTGCCAAGGAAGAAGACCCAGAGCAGCCAGGGCAGAGATGGCTTTGAAGCCCTCTAGGGCTGCAGGCTGAGGCCTAAGGGTGATATCTGCTCCCACAGGCCCAGGAGTTAGGAGGGACCGGCTCCTCCACCTTTCTGGATCCTGGATCGAGTTAGTGCAGCAATCCTAGCAAGATCATCCTGGAACTGCCCGGAAGTTATTGGCCTCTTGGTACAGCACCTCACACTCCAGAGGCTGTGGGCCAGTCCAATAGGCAAGCAGATGGTCCGTTTTGCCCTGGGCGTGAGTGACAGACTGGCCTACTAGTATCTCTGAGTGTCCTGGGAGCTCCCAGACCAACAGTAAGACAAAGTACAGGGTAAAAGATGGCAGAGATGATAGAGGCCCCAGCAGGACAGGGCTAGAGGCACGTGACTCTCCTGGAAGAGGCTCGCTACCCAGTTTTTGATCAGACCCTATCATCCTGGCCAGGTCCCTCCACTGAGAAGTGGAATCCCACAGTCTGGTGAGTGAGAGACAAAGAGAATGCTGGCCAGCAGCTGGCCGCTGAACCTACCCCCACAGCAGGCAGCCAATCTCCCAGTGTTAGACCAGACGGAGCAGGTGCGGGCCACCACCAGGACTGGGGCTTTGTGTTGTCAGCCTGGGGCCTGACATACATCATCCATCATCAACCTGAAGGTCCCTCATCTGCATTCTAATGAGAAGGGGGGTGGGAAGTGCACGGAGCAGCTGATCCACCAGCCAGGGTCCCAGGGCCCCGCAGGGCTAGGCAGTGAGAGGCTGCCTCCCAGAGAACAAAAGCCTGAGTGCTCATGGCTTTCCTGGAGATCTGCTCAGACTGTACCACCTGCCACGGAAGGAACTGCAAACTGCCTCTGCCTGTTTCAGAGAGGCCTTCCTGGACACTGCCCAGCCCTGCTTGGTGAGGACTGAGTTCTCCTGGGGTCCTACTATATCTGATACAAATTTTCTCTGCTATCAGCTGGCCTTGTGTATAAGGAGTAATAGATGCCCCTTCCAAGATGAGTGCAGTGTCCCACACGGGGTCCTGCCTATGCATTGACTGGGTGGGTGGGGGGTTTACTGTCTGACACTCGCTGGGATCCCAACAGGGCCATACATCTGCACCTATGTGCGTAGACACGAAGGATCCGGGCCTAGGTTTTGAACCCCTGCAGTAGGAGAAGCAGGATGAGTTTGAGTTGCCGTGAAGAGGGATGTGAAGGGGGTGAGGTTTGCAGGAGAGATTCCCAAAGACATGGAAAGATCTGCAATCTTATTCCAAAGGAACATTAATTCACAATCAGGCAAAAAGGCAGAATCTGGGTCAAGTCCCGTGCTGGCCTCCCAGCAAAGCTGTTCTGGTGAGGTCAGATCCACTGACTAAGGTTCCCAGCTGTCTTTCTGCTTAAAGAACAAGGTGAGGAAGGGTTCACTGCAAGGCTCTAGAGAGTGTGTGCTGAGCCTGGACAGAGATCAGCCAGAGAGTGTGGGATCACTGGCACTTTTTGGTAACTGTCATAAAACTGGCAACAACATTTCCAGGACACTTACATGTCTGTCCTGACCCTGGAAGCAGAGAGAACCACTATTAATAAAAACAGTTCACAGCTATTTATGTGGGTTTTCGGTTTTAAATGTCTAGAGACCAGAGCTCAGAAACACAAGAGAGTTGCATAGGCTCTATGAAGGATTGGGCTATCTTATCTACAGAGTAGTCAGCTTCACTGACCTTGGGCCCAGTTTCCTCCAGAAACTCATTTTTTTTCAATTGAAAAGATTTATTTGGGGGTTAGAGAGATGGCTCAGCAGTTAAGAACATTTACTGGTCTTGCAGAGGATCTGAATTCAGTTAGAGAGATGGCTCAGCAGTTAAGAACATTTACTGGTCTTGCAGAGGATCTGAATTCAGTTTCCAGCACCCACAGGGTGGCTTATGACCTTATGCAATTCTAGTTCCAGGGCCTCTGACACTCTCTGATGGCCTCCGTGGGTACCTACAGGCAAATGATCCACATAAACTCTTATAGATACATATTATGAATAAACAAACAAATAAATAAATACAGATATTTGTAAAAGTTTGGTTCAACAGGACAGCATAAGAGAGGTGGTAGAACCAGAGCGGGCGTCTGACCTGCTGAAGTATCCACTTAAAAAAACAGGGCTTCCCTGCCTTGTCCTGCTCATGGGAGAGTCTGGCTCAGATTCAAGGTGTCCTTCTCTTCCCAGTACCTCTCGACATCACAGTGTGCGGAGCATCTGCTCCTGAGGGCTCTGCCTGCCGCACGCAGCCCAGCACACCTTGGATAAGGTCTACACTCTCTCGCAAAGGCTGTGGGTTATTTCAACATATCTCTGTCCATGACTTGTAGCGTTCAGTTATCACAAACATCTGGTCTTCATCTTTCCTAGAGGCTTGCAGAGAGTTTCCAAGTCTGTGCCATCTGGTTCCCTTACAAATTTCCTTTCTCTTCTTTAATTGCTTCATTTTAGTTTATTTGTGTATGTGTGTATGCATGCCCAGCATGAATGTGGAGGTCAAAGGACAACCTATGGAAATCTGTTCTTTCCTTCCACCACAGGGGCCCTGGGAGTTGAACATAGGTCATCAGGCTTGGCAAAAGGTGCCTTGGCCTGCTGAGCCATTTTGTCTGGCCTCCCTCACAAGTTTTCTACCCTGGCTGTTCAGATACAGGGGTTTTGGGTTCTTTGCCAGAACCTTAGGGTCAACTTGTCTGATTCCACTACTTGGGTCCTAAATCTTCACGAGAATTGAACAGAATTTCCAAATTAACATGGGAAGAGCTGACATTAACATGGGACTTGGCTCTTCAGTCCACAAGAAGGAGCTACTTCTTCATTCACTCAGGTGATTTGTTTATCTGTCAGGCATCTAAAGCTGCCCCTCCTACAGCTCTTAGAGTAGCTGCATGGCTCATGGCAGCTGCCACTGTCTTCCCAGGGAGGTTTTAAGTGTCAGGAACCCATGTTGTTGTTGTAATCCTGGCACTTAAGAACTCCCCGGAGATCCATCCCTAACCCCCACGCCTCTCCCCCGCATCCCTGTACCTGCGGGAGAGACCCCAATCTTGCCTGTGTCCTAAAGGCAACCTCGATGCCCATCCCTTCAGCAGAAACGAAGAGCTCGTTGTGATAGGGCAGAGGAACTTCAGAGAATGAAAGGATATGTGCCTGGAATTTACAGTACACAGGATGCCCGGACAAAAGACCCTTGGAGATTTCATTGGCAAAGCTCGTGTGTAAACTGAGGGAAGGGAGGAATTGTTGGCTCTTCTCAATAGATGCTGGTAATGCTTTCAATAAAGCCTAACATTCATTCATAAGAAAAAAAACCCTAGGAACAGAGGAAACTTCTTAAAGCACCCTGGTGAGTCACATAGCCATCCCTGATGTGATGAATGAATGGAACTGAGGCCTGTGACGAACCTGCCTTCAATCCTGGGCTCAGGAGAACACAGAGAAAAAGCAGTGTTGCTCTCACATGTGACACAGTTGGGCACATGGAAAATCCAGCCTCTAACCCCAGTACTGCACACTGTGACCCTATGATGGGGCCAGGTCAGATGCAATGAAGTTATAAGGAGGTTGCTGGGGTTGGTTCTGACCCATCAAACTGGAGCCCTTGGCAGAAAAGGAGTTCAGGGCACTCCTGCTCCTATAAGTCACCATAACAAAACTCACTGGGTCCCCAGGGAAAAGATAAAGATATGAAAGTGTAAAAGGTGAGAAGAAAGGAAATCAGTGGGAGTAGGAGGGGACAAAAGACAATAATAAGGAGATGGATATGATCAGTCTAAATTGTATGAAATGTCATAATGAAAGCCATTTTATGAAAAATTGCTATATGCTAATAAAGCATGTTTTAAAAAGAGGCTGGGAAGATGGTTCCGTAGATAAAGCACTTGCCACGCAAGCATGAGGACCTGAGTTCGAGTCCCAAGAACCCACATAAAGCTGGGGGTGGGAGCATGCAACTGTTATCCCAGTGCCCGTGGCTGGATGGGGCAGAGACACAGAATACCACGGAAGACTGCAGGCCGGCCTACTATCTGTACCAAGGAACAGAGACAAGGTAGAAGGCAAGGACTGAGACTCAGGTTGTCTTCTGACCTCCACATACATGACTGCACCCACACACATGCCTGTGTGTACACACACGCACACACAGACACACACACCAACAGAAGAGCATTTCACGGCGCAGACAGCAGGATGACCTATGAAGACAGAGATGCCATCTCAAGCCAAAGAAAGAGGCCTTGGGGGAGTCAGCCCTGTGACACCCTCATCTCTGACTTCCAGTCTCTAAGACTATGAGAAAATAAAGTTCTGTTTAAGCCCTTTGTCCATGGATGGCTCTTTGGGACACTTGGCTGAAGCAAACTGCAAAATCAACATAGAGGGATCAGTTTTAGCTCAGGGAGTAGAAAACCTGGAGATGGATGGGCACACAGCAACGTGAAGGTGCCTGTTGCTGCTGAGCTGTGCACCTACAATGACTAGATTTTATATCGTGTATTTTTTTTTTTTTTTGGCTTTTCGAGACAGGGTTTCTCTGTAGCTTTGGAGCCTGTCCTGGAACTAGCTCTTGTAGACCAGGCTGGTCTCGAACTCACAGAGATCCGCCTGCCTCTGCCTCCCGAGTGCTGGGATTAAAGGCGTGCGCCACCGCCGCCCGGCTTATATCGTGTATTTTGCACCACTAAAAAAAATTAATGTAAGGTTGATAAGAGGGTTGGGTTCGGCAGGTAAAGCATTTTCCATTCAAATGAGATGACTAGAGTTTGGATCCACAGAACCCACAGAAGTGCCAAGGGGTACAGTGGCCCGCCTATAATTACAGCCTTGGAAGGCAGAGACAGGGATTCCTGGAGCCGGCTGGCTAGTGAGGAGACAAGCCGAATCCAAGAGCACAAAGAAAAGGCATAAGAACATTTGAGGAGGAGTCCTGACACCAGCTTTGGGCCTTCACATGCACTCATATACACATGGACACATGCCCCCACACACAAGTACCAGCGCACATTCAGATATATACATACACCTTACATACATATACATGAAACTACTAAAGAAAAAGGAAAAAACAGTGCAAGAAATCAGTTGTGAGCCAGGCTGGGCGTGATGCTCCCACGTACTCTCAACACTTGAGCGGTGGAGGCAGGAAGACCAGGAGTGCAAGGTCATCCCCAGCTACATTAGACCGTGTCTAAAACAACCACCAACCATCGCCACCACCACAACAGCCAAAACTAAACTCAAACCAAGCTAGAACAGAACAAAACCCGCTGTTTGCATGTTGGCATCAAACCCCTGGCAGTGGAGACAATGTTCCTGATAGCCCCAAATATCAAACACCTGTAGATGAATCCAGCAAGAGATGCGGGAGAACTGTACAGAAATCGTGACAGTCTGGGAGGATTTAATTCATAACTGCAAGCAGAGAAAGACATTGCAGCTACGGGTCCAAAACTTGGAGCTGAACATGTTGAATCTCCCTAAATTCCCCTTTGTGCTTTATTTCAGACATAAGGAATGGCCCTGCCCATCTGACGCGAAAGAAGTCAGGGACCATTGCTGGGGGTGGGGGTGGGTCTCTGAGCCACATGCTGGGCCGCGAAGGCAGAGAGTTCTATTCCTGATGAACTTCTCAGCTCTGTGTGTGGAGCTGGTGCAATAATAGACTTCCTAAAGTTGCCGCCCTCGCGCTGAGATAACCTGCTTCCCACCATGACTAGCTGCTATTTTCATCCTCCGCTGGGTCCCGTTCCTAGTGTCTTATTTAGGAAGCACAAAGGCAGCTCTGTGCATTTCCACAAGTGTAGAGAACCCACAGTTCCAAGCCCAGAAAACCATTTATCTTGGGATGGGTGGGGACAGGTCATAGGATGCAGCCATGGGGCAGGGGGTGGGGACACCTCCTGCGTATGTGGCACATGGACTAACATAAACTGCAGAGTGGACCTCCTTGGAGTATTTGTGTCCACCTCCTCTGAGGTATTTTTCTGTGGTATATTTCTTTCTTTGTGTGTGTGTGTGTGTGTGTGTGTGTGTGTGTGTGTGTGTAAATACATGACATATGGACTGTCTGTATGCATGTCTATGTATATGTGTCTCTGTGTGTGTTTCTCCGAGCCTGTGTGTGAGACTGTGAATGTTGTCAAGGTCTATCTGTGTGTGTGACATGTGGACTGTCTGTGTATCTATGTGTATAATATCTGTATGTGTGTGTATGTGTGTGTGACATGTGGACTGTCTGTGTATCTATGTGTATATCTGTATGTGTGTGTATGGGTGTGTGACATGTGGACTGTGTGCATGCCTATATATATGTTTGTGTGTGTGTTTATGGGTGTATGACATGTGGACTGTCTGTGTATCTATGTGTATATCTCTGTGTGTATGTATTTCTGTATTATATATGGATGTGTGACATGTGAACTGTCTGTGTGCACATCCATGTCTATGTCTGTGTGTGCTTCTCTGTCTCGTTTGTGACTGTGTGGGATCCAGGACAGAGGGAGCTGTCCACAGTTTTAGGGACACTGTGTTCACATTTAGACAGAATATATAACTTGGATATTCACTGAGACTGTTGTTGGGTCCCCACAGTGTCAGTGTCAGGCAAAGTCACCACCCTCTACTCTGCCTTCATCCAGGCTTTCCACCTCTCTGAGTCCTGTTGGAAAGTTGGAACCTCGGGGGCAGGGGTCCATGTTTATCTACCATCTGTCCCAGCTCTATCTAGTCAGTCTGTCTCCTCAGATGGTCCCACAGAACATTTGGAGAAAAATTTATCAAATGAGCCTCATGTGACCCCCAAATGGCCTTACAAATTATCCATTTCAATAGCTGCAAATTTATAGGCATAAGCAGTAAACGTGTGTGTAATGCCCATCCTTTCCTCGCTTCTCTCTACCCTTGTTGAGTTTTTACTCTTTTGTTTGTTCGTGGTTTTTGTCTGTGGGTGTGAGTCCCTGTTTGTTTAGTTTTGTTGAGATAGAGCTCATGATATAGTCAGGCTGGTCTTAAATTCTGCTCCTTCAGCCAGGATTACTATATGCACTATCACAAAATATTGTTATTACATTTTAGTGTGTGTGTGTGTGTTTGTGTGTGTGTGTGTGTGTGTGTGTGTGTGAGAGAGAGAGAGAGAGAGAGAGAGAGAGAGAGAGAGAGAGCATGTTCATGTCATAGCTCCTCTGTCGAGGTCAAAGGACATTCTGCAAGAGTCAATTCTTTCATTCTACCAGGTGGGTTCCAGGGATCAAACTCAGGTTGTCAGACTTGGCAGCAAGATCCTTTACCTGATAATCTATCTGTGACTGTGAACCAATCCATAGCTGACATTTAATAAACATACATACACACACATGCATATATAATTCAATGTGTTTGAAATTTTGTCTGAATGTATGTAAATGTGTCTGTTGCCCACAGAGGTTACAAGGGGGCCTCAGATCCCCTGGAACTTGAGCTACAGATGGTGTGGGTGCTGGAAGCTGAACCCAGGTCATGTAGAAGAACAACCAGTGCTCTTAACCACTGAGCCATCTTTCTAGTCCCACACCCAAGTGTTTAAATGAACATCTCTTAGACGTATATATAAGCATGGTTGTTTTCTGTTTGGCTTCATGCCTGGTTGCCTAATCTCTGTTTTCTCTTTCCTGTCTTGTTGTTTGTTTTCTACTGTGTCTATTGTAAACAGCATACTGGCTCTGGTCCCCTTTCCCCACACTCTCAAGTCTGGAAGAGTTTCAGTAAAAACTGAGGCCTGGACCCTGTTCTCTGATTCCCAGTGCCTTAGCATCTGCCACTACCATCTACTACTTCCTGTCCCCTGAGCTGGTCTTTTTCTTTCTCCAACTTTGGTGGTTTGATTAGAATGGTCTCCATAGACTTATATATTTAGATACTCGATCCCCAGTTGGTGGAACAGTTTGGGAAGAATTAAAAAGTGTAGCTATATTGGAGGAGGTATGCCACTCAGGGTAGGCTTTGAGTTTTTAGAAAGACTCAGTCCTCTCTCTCTCCGCCTCATGGATGTGGATCAAGATGTGAGCTCTCAGCTGCTTCTTCACTTCATCATCACAGACTTGAACCCTCTGAAACAGTAAGCCAAATTAAAGGCCTTGGTGTTTTATCACAACAGCCGCTAAATAGCTAAGACATTAGCTCTCACTGTATCAACTGAACTTTCTTTGTTCCACTTTCCAGGATTGCAAGTTTTATGTCTGATATCCATTTTCTGGTACCTACCCTTCACATCTTATGCACCCAAAAGGCATTTCTACCAACATCAGAAGTGATCCCTTGTGGTCCACCCATTGTGCTCTACCATTCCCCTGAGGGACAGTCACTCACACAGCATTTGAGACAGTCATAATGTGGTGCCAACACACACACACACACACACACACACACACACACACACGCAATTGGTGTATCACTGATTTTGAGTTCTCTTAGCCCCTGTCTCTTGATAGGTTGCTGTCATTGGCCAAGGTCCCCTCAGAAACAAGAAGAGTCTCATACTCTAAATCAGAAAGCCTCCACATACACGTGTGCACATATACCTACATACACAGTGCACACATGTCTAACACACAACTACACTCTGATAACTGCATACCTGTATGCCCACATATGCCCAGTACATACTATACATGCATGTAAGTGCACACAAAACAGATATATACGTGTGATACATAACCACATATGCACCCCACATATGCACAATGGAACAACCACATTCCACCACACGTACTCTTGTGCCTATATACAAACTAATGCATGTGCTTGAAATGCACACATGCATGCACATATTGCCCCTTTGTACAATACCTACACAGATATATGAGGACTAATCTTGTACCACAGCTACACACAAGCACGTAGGGAACACCTCACGTACCTCAGACACATATGTGTGTACACTCTATTGCTCACTCACACATGGCCTATTATGTCTCTCCTATCTGCTCTGGCTTTGTCCTCCATGTCCTGAGATGCCAGGTCCTGGGTGACACCTGATAGTGCCCTAGGGATAGAGAGTTGTGGTGTGTGGGACTGGTGCCAATGGAAGCAGGGTACAGAGCCCAGGTGGTCATCTTTGTCCTCTCAGGGACTGCTCTGTCTCTGTCCGCTAATGACCAGAGACTCAGAAAAGAGACAATTACCGTTAGTGCTTGCGTAACTGCAAACAGCCCCCATGCTGAAGGCTGTGTCCATTGCAGCCTGATGCTGCCCAGTGGGCCACACAGCCAGCAGTCACTGGGGGACTCTAAGCCAGAGGAATACTCTGGCCTCATGGACAACCTCCAGATCCTGAAAACGGGGCCTCAGGAGGAAATGAAGAAAGCCAGGGTGCCGGTGGAGATCAGCATAGAAGGCATTTTAAAAAGCAGGCAGGAGGCGAACTGAGAAAACTAGTGATGAAGACAGACACAGAGACATGGAGACAGAGACGGAAAAATCGAAAAGGTGAGGGTAGGTGGCTGGGAGCCTCAAGAGCTGGAAAATACCCATCCCCATCCTGACTGCCCAAGCTTGCTCCACCTCCCTTCTTCGGGGGAGAGAGAAGAGAACTTTCACATCTCGGCCGGCAGGTGGCGCTAGAGACACCCTCCCCCGCTCCCCCCACCCCAACCTCCACTCCCCCACCCCGGCTTCGTTTCTGCAGGCAGGACCATGGTTTCTATTTCGGGGCCCCACCTCCCTCTTATTTAGGAACTTTGTCCCAAGAAGGTTAGGGGACAATGAAGAGTACGGGGTGGTAGGAGGGAGCCTTGAAAGAGGCAGGCTCAACACTGTGGGATCCTGCAGAAACAAGCATTCTCTGAGGCAGGTTGTCCTAGGAGGTGGCTGGAGGAGTTCCAAGGACTGGAATCCCCACTTCCCAACCTGTCCCTAACGTCTCCTCCCATGGAGGCGGGATCAGAGGACACAGTTGATCGTGGACGTCGTCCCTCCGCAGTCAGCTGACGTTATCAGTAATCTTTCCCAGGGATTCTGAAGTCCCTTGAGTCACGTGAGTCACAGCCGGATACATCCAGTTCTGTGGGACTGTCTTCCTTTCTCCCTCCTGTTGTTGGAACTTTTTCTGGGGAGACGGGAAGAAAACATTTGTTCACCGTAGATAAGGCATCAAGGACAGATCGAAGAAATCATTTCCACCCAAGTCTAGCTTGGTGAGCCATGGACTCAGTTTAAAACTTGCTTCCTAGAGCAGAAGCTGCAGGCAGCGCCTCTGAGGCATCTGTTCTTCTCCACTGTTACTGGGTCCTATAGAATCTTGGGTAGAGATGTGAGCCCAGGAACTGGGGAGGTCTCCGCGTTTTATACCTTCGGTCAGCTTCCTGAACTTCCTGGGTCTTAGGACCCTCCCACCTTTTTCCAGGACTGAATGTTCTAATTCCCATGGTGTGTGTGCCTGGTCACTCTACGTGGAAGTAAGTTGAGTTTTGAATCCTTTATCTGTGCTGTTTAACTTGTTTGGTTCAGTAAATGATGTTTCCCCGGTAAACATGAAGTTTTGAGTTGAATCCCCAGTTTCCACGTAAAAAGCTGAGTATTGGAACTGCAGAGGTGGTTCAGTAGTTAAGAGCATTCTTCCAGATGACCTGTTTTCAGTTCCCAGCACCCACAGCACATAACTGTCTGTAATTCCAGTTCCAAGGGACCCAACACCTTCTTTGGACTTCCATGGGTACTGTATTCTCATGCATCACCCTGGTAAATACTTATACACATTAAAAAACAATAAAAAAAAACAAACATGATGGTGTAAACTTGTTATCCCGGAGCTGGGGAGGCAGAGACAGAATCCCAAAGCTTGTTAGCTGACCAGTCTAGTCTAATTGGCAAGTTCCAGGCCTGTGAGCAAAGCTTAGTCTGCAAAGGCTGCGGAGGTAGCTCTGTGGATAAAGCACGTACACACAAGCGTGAGGACCTGAGTTCAGATTCCTAAAATCCATGCAAAGCTGGGCACAGAAACACACTCCTAATGTGAGACTGGAGGCAGAAGCGGGAGGTTCCAGAAGCTCAGGGAGCTAGCCTGGAGTATGTAGCAGAAACATGAGAGAGAGAAAGAATGTCTCAAACAAGGAGGAAAGCAGTGGCAGAGATCTGAGGTTGTCTGCTGAGCTCTCTCTACACACGTTATGGCATGTCTGTGACCACACCCACACTTACGAATAAACACGCACACACATACATACATACATATGGGGTCAGGAGGAGACACATGTCTTTGTTTTTTATTGCCTTTTTGGTCTGTTTTATTTTTTGTTGTTGTTTTATTTTGTTTGAGACAGAGTTTCACACTCTAGCCCACGCTGTGCTCACAGCAATCTCCTTGCCTCAGTTTCGGAGTGCTGGGATTGCATGTACTAGCCACCACACCTAGAGCATTGTGAGAAAAATGTGTGGTTTTTTTCCCCATAGCCGAGATTCTCTCCCAATTAACATGGGAAACTGCATCCACATGCATTGCCCCAGTGCCCTAGAAGGGACGCTGTGCTATGCGGAGCATGAGGCTCTTGTGAGGAGTGGGGAGGACTGAGCTTGCTAGAGCTTCTCCATGGATGTTAGCTATATGCTCGTCAGCCACTCAGCCCTGTACAAGTGAGTCTGTGAGTGGGGACATTCCTGCCAGACTCCAAGACGACTAACATCAGTACTGGTGCAAAGACATAAGGCATGAGCCTGGGTCCCAGCCAATCACTAAAGCTGCCCAGGACTGTGGAGACAGTCTTAACCCAGGTCTATCTTTTATCTTTTATTTGTTATTTTTATGTTTTCAGTGTGTGGACGTGTATGCATGTGGGTACATTGTGTGCCATGTATGAATGTGGAGTTCGGAAGACAACTTGTAGGAATAAATTCTTTCTGTCCTGTGGGTCTCAGAGATGGAACTCAAGTCCTGAGCCTTAGCAGCAAGTAGCAGCTTTTATCTTCTGAGCTGTCCTGCCAGGCCCCATGGCTGGGCCTTGCTGAATGAGCAAGAGATTTCCAGGTGGTGGAGAGGACTTACAAGCAGAAAAATAAAGGAAGAAGACAGTTTAAAGGTCACTAGAAAAGGACAGGCACCTTAGGTCACAGGCAAACATTGGTGCAAAACGAAGCAAGCTAGCCAGGCAGAGGGAAAATGGTGCAAACTACAAGGTGGCTGGAAGCTGATGTATCTGTAAAACTCTATTACAGCTGGGCCACCTGAAACTGGGGAGGATTTGTATCACTCATGAGATGACTGGATACGGTCAACTGCTTGGTTACCCTGTCATTTCCATATCATTTGAATTGCAAGGTCACCGGTTGCCATCACGCTTCTAATATTAGAATACATCCATAAAACCCCATCAAGGGCAAAGGGGAAGTGCTATGATTTGAATGTGAAATGTCCCTGTAGAATTATGTGTTAGAACTTTTAGTCCCTTGCTGGTGGTATGTTTGGGGAGATTGTGGAATCTTTAGGATGAGCCTTGAGGGTTTTATTAGTTTCTAGTCTTGTTGCAATGACAAAATAATTGGCAAAGTTAGAAGTAAGGTTTTATTTTGGCCCATGGTTTGAGGGTGTATTCCATCATGGCGGAGAAGTCATGGGCGCAGAAGGTTGGGGCAGCTGGACACATTGCACCCAGTCAGGAACTTTCTCTTTTTATTGAGCCCAGGACTCTATCCCACATGTTTTAGTTAGGGTTTCTATTGCTGTGAAGAGACACCATGATCATGGCACCTCTTATGAAGGCAAAACATTTAATTGGGGTGGCTTTACATTTTTCAGAATTTTAGTCCATTATCATCATGGTGGGGAGCATGGCAGCCTGTAGGAAGACATGGTGCTGGAGAAGGAGCTGATAGACGCTGATATGCAGGCAACAAGAAGTAGACTCTTTCAACGGGCGTGGTTTGAGCATATGTGAGACTTCAAAGCCCGCCTTGACAGTGACACACTTCCTCTAACAAGACCATACCTACAAGGCTATACCTCCCCAAAGTGCCACTCTCTTTGGGGGCCATTTTCTTTCAAACTGCCACATTCACTTCCTGACCTCCCAAAGGCTATATCATAATGCAACGATGCATTCAGTATAACTTCAAAAGTCCCCATAGTCTGTCAGAGTCTCAAACTTATTTAAAAGTCTAAGGCTCCTCTAGGAGGTGGTGGCACACGCCTTTAATCCCAGCACTCAGGAGGCAGAGACAGGCAGAACACTGTGAGTTCGAGGCCAGCCTGGTCTACAAGAGCTAGTTCCAGGACAGCCAGAGCGGTTATACAGAGAAACCCTGTCTCAACATCCCCATTCCAAAAATCTCAAGTTGAAAGTCTTTTTTGAGATTCATGCAATCTCTTAATTGTAACCACCCATAAGAATCAAAATCAAAAAGCAGCTCACACAATTCCAATGTATTATATAGTACAGGATATACATTACCATTCCAAAACATAGGGAAGGGAGCATAATGAGGAAATACTGGACCAAAGCAAGACCAAAAACCAACTGGAGGAACTCCAAACTGCATCTCCATGTCTGATGTCAAAATGTCCTTCAGATCTCCAATTCCTTTCAGCTTTGTTGACTACAACCCACTTCTTTCTCTTGGACTGTTTCCACTCCCTGTTAGCAGCCTTTCTCGGCAGGCATCCCATGACTCTGGCATCTCCAGCATCATGGGGTCTCCAAGGCAATCCAGGCTGCACCTTCGCAGCTTTATGTAATGGCCTCTTTAGGACCTCCATTTAGGGACACTCCTGACACATGCCTGGCCTCAGCAGTTTTCTTAGTCATGGAGACAAATTCCACAGCCCCTTTCCTTCGTCCTTAACTCCAAAACCACATGACCGAAGCTGTCAATTTCTGCCGCTTACTGGGGCTGGAACACGGCCCCTAGTTCAAGTACATCTTTACCAGCTTTCTGTCCTTCACATCCTAAGCCTGGTTTTTCTGAAACTGGGTATTTAGATCAGGCTAGCCTCAGACTCAGAGATCTGCTAGCCTCTGCCTTCTGAGTGCTGGGATTAAAGGCGTGTACTATCTATCATACCCAGCTCTAAGCTTTTCTTTAATTTCTTTCTACAAGGGGGAAATGTATCTGGGTGGGATGTTGTCTTATTCCATTTCTTAATCTGTTTATCTCCTTGAACACAGGATTTCGTTCTATTTCACTTCCCGGTGCTCTCTTTTCTCAATCTGTACATTCTGTATTTTTATTTGCTCAGCTTCCTCCCTTTCATTATAAATCTTCCTTAGAGTTAGCACTAATAATCATACACTAGAGTCTATACTAGGCTGTTCTGAGATGTCCACTGCCAACGAAATTAATCTAAGAGCTTCATGTTAGCCTCAGGCAGACTCTTCAGACAAGGGCAAAAAGCAGCCACATTCTTCACCAGAATATCAGAAGGATAATCTCTAGGCAACATGCTAAAATTCTTCTCCTCTGAAACCTTTTGAGCCAGCTCCCCAAGTTCAAATCACTCTTAGCACCACTGTCTTCCATGCTCCTACTGGTGTGGCCCATTAAGTAGTGTTTAAGACATTCCTCTGCTTTCCTAACCTAAATTCCCAAAGCCCAAATTCCTCCAGACAAAAGCATGGCCAGGCCTGTCACAGCAGTGCTCCAGTCTCTGGTACAAACTTCTTTCTCAGTTAGGGTGTCTATGGCTGTGAAGAGACGTGACTATGCCAACTCTTAGAAAGGAAAACCATTTATTTGGAGGTGCTTGCATTTTCAGAGGTCTAGTCTGTTATCATCATGGTGCCACACGGTGGTGTGCAGGCGGGCATGGTGCTGGAGGAGTAGCCGAGTAGCCTACATCTTGCAGAAAGTGAACTGAACACTGGGCAGTATCTTGAGCATATATGAGATCTCAAAGCCCCCCTCCACAGTGACACACTTCCTCCAACAAGACCACACCTCCTCATAGTGTCACTCCCTTTGGGGGCCATTTTCTTTCAGGCCACCACACCATGGAATCATACAGTTCACATTTGGAGTACTCTTCCCACTATTTATTTATTTATTTATTTATTTATTTATTTATTTAGGGTTTTCAAGACAGGGCTTTTCAGTAGCTGTGGAGCCAGTCCTGGAATTCACTCTGTAGACCAGGTTGGCCTCCAATTCACAGAAATCCGCCTGCCTTTGCCGCCTCCGAGTGCTGGGATTAAAAGTGTGCGCCACTACTGCCCAATCTTCCCACTTCCATTAGCCTGATTAGACTCTCCCTCAAAGACATACCCAGAACTTTGTCTCCTAGACGATTTCAGACTGTCAAGTTGATGGCCAGTATTAAGCTTCACAAAGCCTATAGCCACATCCCACATCTCAAGCTTTCTGCTTCCACAATGACCAGCACAAGTTCCCTCCTATACAGGCCCAGCGCTCTAGAAAGGCCCGGCAAGGAAACCTCAGAAAGTTGTTGGGGCTTTGCTTCCCCCCTTCCTCTTAGCTATAAAGTGTATTCTCTGGTCTAGAGTACACACCATGTCAGTTCAGGCCATGTGACTAAATCCTAAGAAGGGACAGAAGGGTGTAGCCCTAAGCAGGAGTTCTTGGCTTCTCTCCTTCTCTGGATGGGGAGCAGCTATGGGAAGAAGGGATCTTGGGACCCAGGAAAAATACCTAGCTTTGTCCTTGAAAGAAAGAGACCTCACTTTGCTTGAACTGAAGCTCCTGGGGCACCTCACTGTGGGGCTGAGCACAGGAAAGGATACAGAAGCCAAGAAGGAGAGGAGTGGCTCCCCTACTCGCTTCTCCCTACACCTTGAAGATCTGACCCTTCTCCACACACCAGAAGCTCCATCTGCCAGACAAACCCATGCTTTCGAGAAGCCCACACTACTGGGTTTACTAGTACATACTTGTAGTCCCAGAACTCAGGGGGTTAATGCAGGGGGGGTTGCTGTAAGGTCAAGTCTAGCCTTGGCTACATAGTGAACACAAGGTCTGGCAAGATTAATAGCAAGATCAGATTTCAAAAACAGAAAGAAAAACATAACAACAAAAAAGAAAGGGTCAAAATTCAAGATTGATGACTGTGGTGGGTTCCATACCTATAATCCCAGAACTCAGGCTGAGGCAGGAGGATTGCCACGAGTTTGAGGGATGCTTGGGTTATAGAGTGAGGCCCTGTTAAAGAGATAAGAGAGACAGAGAGAGAGAGAAAGAGAGAGAGAGAGAGAGAGAGAGAGAGAGAGAGAGAGAGAGAGAGAGAGAGAGAGACCTTTTTAAGAGGCACTGCTGTAGTTTTCCATTTCGGTGTCTCTTGTTTCTTAATTTAAAGGCAGAATGAGTCTGTCCTCTAGGGACCAACTCCTAGAGGCAAAACTTCCCCTGTAGCCTGTCCTTCCATGGCTGGCTAGGACAGTTGAAAGAACATTTTTGTCAGCATTGTATTGATACTCCCAAAAGAGGAGGGCTTGTGGGGAGAGTCCCTGAACCTTTACCTAATCCCAGGAACTCTACTGCACCTCCCAGCCAGCTCTGCATAGCTCTGTTCTTGGACTCTAAAGGTACTGAAACATACAGACTGAGAAAGATTAACGGAAGTGAGAATCCCATTTATGCAGCTAAGAGGACATCATCATCTGTACCAGGGGGAGAATTTCCAGTGTGTGTATGTGGCTGATTTGGGGTCACCCACACCCTGTAACCCCTCACCCATGCTCTGTAAGTCTAATATACTCACAGGTTCATCAAGCTGGACTCTGGTGGAAGCATACTTCAGTTTGTCATCTGTATTCTATAAGGACAGGGTGGACAGTTGTTTGCATCTCCCCAGAACAAGAATTCCTGTATCACCCCTCCCCTAAGTGGTGACTGTGCCTTTGTCATTGTTCTGGAAAAATATCTTGACCAGTTTACAATGCAGACAATGTACAAGAGTGAGCTGATGAAGAAGCCAACCAAGAGGCGTGGATTGGTTATTTTTTCATTACTGTGGTAGAAACACTGTGACCATGGAAACTTAAGGAAGAAAGAGTTTATTTTGGCTTCTGGTTCCAGAGCAATAAGAGTCCATGATAGCAGTGGGGAGGCATGACAAGAACAGGAAACTGAGAACTCTCATTTTAAACTGTAAGGACAAAACAGAGAGAGAGAGAGAGAGAGAGAGAGAGAGAGAGAGAGAGAGAGAGAGAGAGAGAGAGAGAGAGAGAGAGAGAGAGGGAGAGAGGGAGGGAGGGAGGGAGGGAGGGAGGAAAAGAGAGAGAATATTAAGGAGGGCGTCATGCTTTAAAACTTCACAGCCCCACCCCCACCCCCAGTGACTACTTCCTATACAGCAAAGCCATACCTCCTAAACCTCCCCAAACAGCACTGCCAATTGGGTGCCAGGTGTTCAAATGACAGAACCTATGGAGGACATTTCTCACTCAAACGACTTCAACTTGTCTCCAAAATGCGGTGACATTCTGAGGTGTTAGGGGTCAGGGCTTCAGCACACAAATTTGGGACAGACAGGATTCAGTCTGTGACATGGCTTTGTTGAGGCCACCAGCCTCAGAAACCTTCAGGCTAAAGCAAAGGGTCAGCTCTGCTACGGGGCTGGTGGGACTTCTGAGGTGTCCCAGAGACATGGGAGGAAGCATGAACAGTTTTGTGTCCATCCTGTAAGAAGCCACATATGCTATGCAGTACTGTAGTTCAAATCAGGGCTTTGATGGATGAAGCTGGACCAAGCCTCTGATTGGAATGTTTGTCCACAGCTTGAAGGACAGCCAGCAGAGAATGATGTTGAACTCATGATCCTCCTGCCTCCGCCTCCCCAGTGCTGGGATTACAAGTGTGTACCACTATACATTGTCCACATCTTTTGCCTGTTTTAGTTGAGATGTTGATTTTTTTGTTATTGGTTATAAAGAGTTAATGATATATTCTGCATAAAAACTCTTGATCTGATCAATAATTTGCAAATATTTTTCTTGTCTCCAGTGTCTTTTTGTCCCTTTAATTTTTAAAAATTGTATTTATTTATCATGAGTGTGGGGAGGGGGTGTGACTGTAGGACAGTTTGTGTGAGCCAATTTTCCTCTACCATGTGGGTCTTGGGGATTGAACTCAGGTCATCAGTGTTGACAGTAAACACCTTAACCTGCTGAGCCATCTGGTCAGCCTATTCCTGAATAATTTTGAAGTTATTGTAAATTGTACCTTTAAGTTTAATTTCTGAATATTACTGCCACAGAAATACAACAGTATTTTTTGCTTTTCTTAAATTCTGCAATTGGTAAAACTCACGAATTCTAATAACTATTTTGTAGATTTGCTGGGCAGAAAGTATCAGTGGGACAACCAGGCTAAGAGAATTCTGGGAAGAGGAAAGGCAGAGTCAGTCACTACCTAGACACAGAGGAAGCAAGATGAAAATGCTGCACTAAAGAAAAGGTACCAAGCCATGTCGCTAAACACAGATAAGAATTATGGGTTAATTTAAGTTGTAAGAGCTAGGTAATAATAAGCCTGAGATAATAGGCCAAACAGTTTATAACTAATATAAGCCTCTGTGTGTTTCTTTGGGACTGAATGACTGTGGGACCAGGTCAGACAGAAACTCTGATTACACATATGTACTTGGAAAACGTAACAAGACTGTATCTTATAAAATGATACCTTGGCATCTAGGTTCAAAAATGATACTGGTTTTCTGGCTTCAGAGTAATTCGGAAAGTGTTTCTCTGCTATAGTCTGTAGAGCTGGTGTTCTTTGTAAACTATTTCTAGAACTTACCAGGGGAATCATTTGAGTCTGAGGTTTCTCAGTGGAAAGGTTTTTAGACTTCTTTAACAAGCAAGGGCTGGTCATGTTGTCGATTACCCTTTGAGAAAGCTTTAGTCATTTGCTTCTTTCACAAAATTTGTCTGAGTCAGACATGATGGTACATACCAGTAATCTCAGCACTCAGGAGGTGCAGACAGGAAGACCATGAGTTCAAAGCCATTCTCAGCATTCTAGGGATTTTGAGGAGACACACTGGGCCTCATAAGACCTTGTTTAAAAACAATCAAACAAACAACAATAGAGACAACAAAGAATTTGCTTTATTTTGCTACATTTAACTCAAGGAAAGTTGTCTCTGACATCTCTTATGAGTTTCAACTCTGTTGAGCTGTAGTGATGTCTCCTTGCCCACTTATGGTATTAATAACTTATGTCTTCTTTCTCTTGTTCCCAATCTGCCAGATGTATATAACTCTACTTGTCTTCTCAGTGTGCGTGATTTGGTTGTTGATTTCTTCTATGACTTGTATGTTTCCTTCTCCACGCCCCTGCTTACTTAATATTGATTTTCTACCAATTTTGTAATGTCCAAAGGAGAATGCTGCTTTCCTTCTTTTCTAGAGCAGATCTTATTTACTAAATACTGTTTCAGCTCCATTCTGTAAAGCATTTTATGTTTTATTTTGTTCACTACAAAGGACAGTGTAGTTTCTTTTTTTCTTCTCTGAATAATGGGTTATTTGGTTGCATTTAGTCCACAATCACTGAAAATTTCAAGATCTATTTAAAAATATTTTCAAAGATTTTTATTTTATTTTTAATTACAAGCATGGGTATGTCTTTGTGTGGGTATATGTATGAGTGTAGTGCCCAAGGAGGCCAGAAGAGGGCGTCATATCTCCCTAGAGCTGGAGTTACAAAAAATTGTGAGCTACCTGTTTTATGGGTGCTGTGAACAGAACTCAGGTCCTCTGCAAGATCAGCAAGCTCTGTATCAACCCTAAACTATCTCTTGAACCCCCAGACTCCTCCTCTCTCTATGTGCTCTATCATATTAGTTTAATTCCATTTTTACCAGAAAATATATTTCTTATAATTTTATGATTTCAGACTTGTTTTCTGGTCCAGAATATGGTCTGGTTTTGTAAATGTTTGATATGCAATTTACATGTTCTGTTGTTGGCTAATTTATAAACTAACATTTTTTATGAACGGTGCTGTTAGGACCCTTTACACCCTCACCACCTTTTTCTTTGTTCTATTGAATGTTAACAGAGCTCCAGGAATAATTTGGTATTTGTTTCACTTCTTGTGGTTCCATCAATTTTGGCTCCAAGTATTTCAAAGCTCTGAACCTAGTGTATAAACTTTCAGGATTTTTATCTTCTGTTATGAAACGACTCATAGGTTCCTGGGAAGGTGCCTGTTACCCTTCTGAGCTCCTTCTAGGATGTACTGACTGCCATGTGGTCTCTTATTCTAACTGACAGTGGAGAAGCTTTTCCTGCCCCTTGTGAGCCCACGACGTTAACTCCATTTCTTTCCTGGGGTAACTGCATGAGATGCCTGTATTGCTCTGTACTAAGTCTCAGAGAGACTCTGCAGATCTCTGTTGTATGTTCTCTATGAAGAACTCTCCTCCATGATTCTGTCCTTTGAAAATCCAAGCCTTTCTGGTCTTCTCAACTTAGGGAGTCCCAGTCTTTGCCTCAGTTTCCCTTCTTTGTGCCGTAGCCTGGAAACTCTCCAGGCAGCAAACAGGGACAATTATAGGGCTCTCATTGCTTGCTGCTTGTCTCACAGGGAGATCTGACTTTCCTCCCCTGATACCCAATGCCCTGAAAACTGCTGCCTAACCTATTTTTCTGGATTAAAAATAAAAGTATGTAAGTTGTTCTGTAAACATCTGCTTTGTTGCTTCTCCCTGCTGTACAGTGTTCCATAGTGAATACCCATCACAGTGTGCTTATTCGGGCCTCTAAAGAGGGATAATTAAGCTACCAACTCCTGCTACACAAACAACGGTGCAATAGTCTGAAGTGTGTTCCCTTGTGAGTCCCTGTGAGAGTGTTTACCGAACAGACTCCAAGGGAGCTCATTAGGGGTGTCTTTGACTTCCTAAAGCAAGCCTATATATCATGTTTTAGAGATCCTATGCTTTCTGTCCCTCCCCCAGAGCCTCCCCTCTCCACAGCAGCCACCACTCTCCCTCTCTAATTGTTATTCACATAAACACAAGTGGAATCTCATTGTTGTTTAATTTCTCTTCTTATTGGTGAGTTTGAGAGCCCCTTGTTGTATCTGGGAAGCATTTGGGATTCACCTCTATGCTATCAATTTACAACACAGATTCATTGAGCTGTTGCTTCTTTATATTCCTTTTGATATTTAGTAGTTGGTGGCATGTTGTGCGATAATGAATTATTTACTGGATTTGGACACTGTAAACATTCATCTTTCATCTGCTTGATGCAGATGACCTCAAAACACACTGCAACATGGTTGTGCTGTCCATTCGCTGAGATGACAGGATTGAGTTAGAGCAATGCCTGGAACACGGTTAGGTATTCAAAAATGCCATGCAACATTTTCAACACTCAAGAAGTCCACTGATCTAAGCAAGGGGTCACATGCCTGTAATCCCAGAACCAGGAAGGCTGAGGATCTTGAGCACAGGTCAGCCTGGGCTATGAACTGAGAACCCGTGTATAAAAACAACCAAGGAAGGAAGGCAACAGAGATCTGCAGAGTCTCTCTGAGACTTAGTACAGAGCAATACAGGCATCTCATGCAGTTACCCCAGGAAAGAAATGGAGTTAACGTCGTGGGCTCACAAGGGGCAGGAAAAGCTTCTCTACTGTCAGTTAGAATAAGAGACCACATGGCAGTCAGCAAAAGATATGCAGGAAATGTATCCGGGCTCTCTGAATGCTTTGCTGTCCCATAAGCATGAAGGCACCTGTGCCACTGCAAGCCTGGGATAGAAACAAAAAATGAGACAGAGTAGACTTCTGCAGGCAGCATAAAGATTCATTATCTCCTTGAGCATAAGCTCTGAGTACTGGCATCAGATGTCTAAGCAATGGCAGGCAATTCACAGAAACTACTGATGTTCAAGTCAGAACTCCTTACAAATGGACACTATGGACAGAAATGCATTTGGCTGGCCTCCTGGCCTCCACTACACCCTCTTGTGTAGTTTTTTTGCCAAATGCAATATCTCTGCTCACCAGAATGGGAGGGCATCATTCTCGCTAATCAAGATGAGATGTCCTCCATTGATTCCCTTTGACATTTAGTAGTGGATGATGAGGCGATGACCTTCTCCCTGTTCACCTTGTGGGAAAGTCTTTTTTTTTTTCTAAAATCAACAATGGCTAGCCCACCAAGGGCCCATATTCTATAAACCCACCCATCTTCTGAAACTCTTGTGTACATTCCTATTTGTTCAGGGTACTAGACATTCCTGAAACTTGACTCTCTGTCACACGCTTTCCCTTCATGCTGATTGTGAATTAGCTAGTTGCGTCAGACTGTGAGGTTGGGCGTCCACCAATGGGATGAGACACAGTCAGTACTTGGGTAAGGATAAGAGCTAAGCTAGCTCCCTGCCCTAGTGTACTTACTCATCTGGTTTGGGTCTCTGTGTATCCTTTTGCAAGAATTGTCTTGCCAAGTTACTTTGACTTGGTTCATCTGTTTTTTTTTTCTTTGAAAGACACTAAGAATATTCTTTTCCAACAACCTGTAAAGGGCATCACCTTCCCTGCTCGCCTGGATGGGGTAATATTTCACTGGTTCATCTAGATGGAAGGCCATCTCACCCACTCCCCTGTATGGCCAGACACTTCCCTGCTCACATGTGTAGGGCTACACTTTTGCTTATATCTGCTCACTCCTGAAGATCTGTCATGAGCACATCACTGTGCCTGTGATGGCTCCTACTGTGATCTGTCATGAGCACATCACTGTGCCTGTGATGGCTCCTACTGTTGTTTCCTACCTACGTGGGAAACTCCTTTTCCTGGCCCACCTAGCCCATTCTTCTTCCCGATTAATTCCACCTTCTAATGTACTGCTTGCTACTCAGGGCCCTGTCAGGTTGTCCTAGTCTGCCATACTTGGCTGACTAAGAGTCTCCACTTTCAACATACCTATTGTTTCCCAAATGAATCACTGTAGAGGTGACTTCCTGGTCATATTTCACAAACATAATACAGATACTGAATTCAACTCTTTATTGGACCAACTCTATTAGGAATTGTTCTTCTGTTTTTATTTAAAAATATTTATTTTTATGTATGTGTACACATATATGTGAATGTATATATATATGTGTGTGTGTATATATATCCCTTTTGAGATTATATGTATAATCTCAAATATATATATATATACCCTTTTGAGAAATTAAATTTTATAGAGCTGTTTGGAGAATACCAAGTCTTCCATTATTTCTCACCATGATAGACCTTATCTCCTTAAACTTTAAGCCAAAATAGTTTTTTTATGCCCTTAAATTGTTTCTGTTATGTATTTGCTACAAAAATTGAGAACTAAAATGTATATTAATTATACTTAGAAAAAACTCTTAGTGGTTGCCCTGTAGTTCACAACAGACAAATATTTACAGTGAGCATAAGACAGCCTCACAGATGGGATGGACAGAATAAAAGAGGTAATCCTGATTCCTCTCCCAAACTTGTATGGCTGCTGCCATTCATCAAAACTACGTATAGACTGAAATCTTCAAAGACACCATCATAAATATATTTGAATAAACTTACCAGTCTTGTTTTTGGTTTTGACTAAGCTTGTCTTTTTTCTTTTTCCTTTCCTTCCTTCCTTTCTGACCAGGCTGACCTCAAACTCACAATCCTTCTGCTTCAGTTTCCCAAGTGCTAGGATTACCAATGTGTTTCACTAGGACTGACAACTCTTACCTAAACTAAATATCAACTAAAAATAAGGAAAACTGAAGTTTTTACTTAGCCTTCCCTAGTTTCTTCTCTGGTCTTTTTCCTTTACATGGGTCTGAATTCCTGACTTCATCACTCCCACCACCACTTGAAGAACCTGCATCAGTATTTTGGGGCTAAGAACATAGGTCACGCCAGGCAGTGGTGGTCCACGCCTTTTATCCCAGCATTCGGGAGGCAGAGGCAGGCGGATCTTTGTGAGTTCTAGGCCAGACTGGTCTGCAAAAGCTAGTTCCAAGACAGGCCTCAAAGCTACAGAGAAACTTGTCTTGAAAAACAAAAACAAAACAAAAAACCCAAACAAAAACAACAACAAAAAAAAAGAAAGAAAAAAAAAGAAAGAACATAAGCTGCTTGGTAAAGTATTTGTCTTCCATGCATGCAAACCAGGGTTCCATTCCCAACACATCAAAATTAAACTAGGCTAAAAAGAGAATGGAGAACTTCTTTCAGTGTTCCCGGCAGGGCAGGGCTGCTGTGAGTGTTCCTGTTGCTTTCTGGGGGATTTTAGAACTCAGACTCAATCCCAGCATGGGATTTCATTCCACATCACTGTCTTCTTCCTTGTACAGTTTCTGAAACAAAACTGTGTATAATTATCATCTTTGTTCTCTGTGTGAAGGATTTCCCCCACTTTCAAGAATTTTAGGAAATATCTCTTTGATTTTGTTTTGTGCTTATCCTGCCTAATGTTTCTTGAGCTTCCTGCGTCAATGGCTTGATATCTGACAGTATTTGGGGAAATTTTCAGCCATGTGCTTCAGATGTTGCTTTATTCTATATTCTTCTCCGGTTTCCCCATCAGAAGTATTCACACCTTCTCAGTTGCCAACACAGAGTCATCAGAGAGGAAGGAGCCTCAATTGAAGAAATGCCTCCATGAGATACAGCTGTAAGACATTTTTTCAATTAGTAGTCAATGAAGAAGGGCCCAGCCCAAGGTGGGTGAGGCCACCCCTGGGTTCTTTTTTTAAATTGATTTTTATTGAGCTCTACATTTTTCTCTGCTCCCCTCTCCGCCTCTCTCCTCCCCTTCAACCCTCTTCCAAGGTGCCCATGCTCCCAATTTACTCAGGAGATCTTGTCTTTTTCTACTTCCCATGTAGATTAGATCCATATATGTCTCTCTTAGAGTCTTCATTGTAGTCTGGGTTCTCTGGGATTGTGATTTGTAAGCTGGTTTTCTTTGCTTTATGTTTAAAAACCACTTATGAGTGAGTACATATGATAATTGTCTTGCTAGGTCTGAGTTACCTCACTCAAAATGATGTTTTCTAGCTCCATCATTTACTTGCAATTTAAAGATATCATTATTTTTTCTGCTGTGTAGTACTCCATTGTGTAAATGT
Source organism: Arvicola amphibius (assembly GCF_903992535.2). Taxonomy (NCBI): domain Eukaryota; kingdom Metazoa; phylum Chordata; class Mammalia; order Rodentia; family Cricetidae; genus Arvicola; species Arvicola amphibius. The sequence continues at coordinate 143,853,935 of NC_052047.1, read as the reverse complement.
ACCACATTTTCCTTATCCATTCTTCGGTTGAGGGCATTTAGGTTGTTTCCAGTTCTGGCTATGACAAACAATGCTGCTATGAACAGAGTTGAGCATATGTCCTTATGGCACGATTGAGAATTCTTTGGATATGTACCCAAAAGTAGTATTGCTGGGTCTTCAGGAAGGCTGTCTCCTAATTTTCTGAGAAATTGCCACACTGACATCCAAAGGGGCTGTACCAGCTTGCACTCCCTCCAGCAATGCAGACGTGTTCCCTTTTCCTCACAACCTCTCCAGCATAAATTGTCATCAGTGTTTTCGATCTTGGTCATCCTTACAGGTGTAAGATGGAATCTCAGCATTGTTTTAATTTGCATTTCTCTGATGACTGAGGATGTTGAACATTTCCTTAAGTGCCTTTCAGCCATTTTAGATTTCTCTGTTGAGAGTTCTCTGTTTAGGTCTGTACTCCACTTTTTATTGGATTATTTGTTCTTTTGATGAACAATTTCTTGAGTTCTTTGTATATCTTGGAGATCAGACCTCTGTCTGATGTGGAGTTGGTGAAGATCTTTTCCCATACTGTAAGCTGTCATTTTGTCTTGTTAACCATGTCCTTTGCTTCACAGAAGCTTTTCAGTTTCAGGAGGTCCCATTTATTAATTGTTTCTCTCAGTGTCTGTGCTGCTGGGGTTATATTTAGGAAGTGGTCTCCTGTGCCAATGCATTCAAGTGTACTTCCCACTTTCTCTTCTATAAGGTTCAGTGTGGCTGGCTTTATATTGAGGTCTTTGATCCATCTGGACTTGAGTTTTATGCATGGTGATAGATATGGATCTATTTTCATTCTTCTACATCTTAATATCCAGTTATGCCAGCACCATTTGTTAAATATGCTTTGTTTTCTATTTGATATTTTTTACTTCTTTGTCAAAAATCAGGTGTTTAAAAGTGTGTGGATTAATCCCAGAGAATTTAGACAACAATGAGGACACTAAGAGAGACTTACATAGATCTAATCTACATGGGAAGTAGAAAGTAGAAAAAGACAAGCTCTCCTGAGTAAATTGGGAGCATGGGGACCTTGGAGGAGGGGTGAAGGGGGGATGGGAGAGGCAGGGAGGGGAGAAGAGAAAAATGTAAAGCTCAATAAAAATGAATAAAAAATAAAATAAAATAAAAAGAAAGAAAGTGTGTGGATTAATATCTGGGACTTTGATTCGGTTCCATTGGTCCTCCCGTCTGTTTTTATGCCAATACCAGACTGTTTTCAGTACTGTAGATCTGTAGTAGCGTTTGAAGTCAGGGATTGTGATGCCTCCAGAAATTCTTTTATTGTACAAAATTGTTTTGGCTATTCTGTTTTTTTTTTTTTTTTTTTTTTGCTTTTTTGTATGAAGTTGAGTACCATTTTTACAAGGTCTGTGAAGAATTTTGCTGGGATTTTGATGGGCGTTACATGAATCTGTAGATTGCTTTTGGTAAGATTGTCATTTTTACTATGTTAATTCTACCTACCCAAGAGCATGGGAGATCTTTCCATTTTATGGTGTCTTCTTCAATTTCTTTCCTCAAAGATTTCAAGTTCTTGTTATACAAATCTTCCACTTGTTTGGTTAGAGTTACTCCAAGATATTTTATGCTATTTGTGGCTATTGTGAAGGGTGATGTTTCTCTGATTTCATTCTCAGCCCATATATCATCTGTATACAGAAGAGTTAGTTCCCTTATTTCTCTGTTAATTTTTTTGTCTGACTGACCTGTCCAGTGGTGAGAGTGGAGTGTTGAAGTCTCCCACTATGAGTGTGTGGGTTTAACATATGATTTAAGCTTTAGAAGTGTTTCTTTTACATATGAGGGTGCCCTTGTATTTGGGGAATAGATATTCAGTATTGAGATTTCCTCTTGATGGATTTTTCCTGTGACTAATATTAAATGTCCTTCTTTATTTCTTCTTCTTCTTCTTTTTTTTTTTTTTTTTGGTTTTTCGAGACAGGGTTTCTCTGTGGCTTTGGAGCCTGTCCTGGAACTAGCTCTTGTAGACCAGGCTGGTCTCGAACTCACAGAGATCCGCCTGCCTCTGCCTCCCGAGTGCTGGGATTAAAGGCGTGCGCCACCACCGCCCGGCTTCTTTTTTTTTTTTTTTTTTTTTTTTTGGTTTTTTGAGACAGGGTTTCTCTGCAGCTTTTTTAGAGCCTGGCCTGGAACTAGCTCTTGTAGACCAGGCTGGCCTCTCGAACTCACAGAGATCCGCCTGCCTCTGCCTCCCGAGTGCTGGGATTAAAGGCGTGCGCCACCACCGCCCAGCTCCTTCTTTATTTCTTTTGGTTGATTTTAGTTTGAAGTCTATTTTGTTAGATATTAGGATAGCTATACCAGCTTGTTTCTTAGGTCCATTTGATTGGAATTTTTCCCCAACCCTTTACTCTGAGGCAATGTCTGTCTTTGAGGTGAGGTATGTTTCTTGTATGCAGCAAAAGGATAGATTCTGTTTTCGTATCCAATCTGTTATCCCATGTCTTTTTATAGGTGAGTTGAGTCCATTTATATTAAGGGATATTAATGACCAGTGATTGATATCTCCTGTTAATTTAGTTTTCATTGTTGGTGATATTAATTTATGTGTTTTTCCCTTCTTGGGATTTGCTGCTGTGAGATCATCAATTGTCTGTGTTCTTGTTGATGTAGCTATCTTCCTTGGGTTGGAGTTTTCCTTCTAGTACTTTGTGTAGGTCTGGGTTTGTGGCTAGGTATTGGTTAAATCTGGTTTTGTCATGGAATATCTTGTTTTGTTTGTCTATGGTGATTGAAAGTTTTGCTGGGTATAATAGTCTGGGCTGGCATCTGTGGTCTCTTAAAGTCTGTATAAGGCTTGATCATGACCTTCTGGCTTTCAATGTCTCCAGTGAGAAGTCAGGTATAATTCTGATAGGTCTGTCTTTATGTGTTACTTGGCCTATTTCCTTTGCAGCTCTTAATAGTCTTTCTTTATTCTGTATGTTTAGTGTTTTGATTATTATGTGGTGAGGGGACTTTTTTTGATCCAGTCTATTTGGTGTTCTGTTAGCTTCTTGTATCTTCATAGGCATATATTTTTTTAAATATATTTTTAAATATTTATTTATTTAGTATACAGTATTCTGTCTGCATGCAGGCCAGAAGAGGGTGCCAGACCTCATTACAGATGGTTGTGAGCTACCATGTGGTTGCTGGGAATTGAACTCAGGACCTTTGGAAGAGCAGGCAATGCTCTTAAACACTGAGCCATCTCTCCAGCCCCAAGGCATATCTTTCTTTAGGTTGGAAAAAGTTTTCTTCTATGATTTTGTTAAATATGTTTCTTGTGTTTTTGAGTTGGGGCTCTCTGTGACTCTGGTGATTAATCTTCTAGGTGCCAGTGGATCCAAGGCTCAGATTGTTGTTCCTCTTGGTACAGTCAGTGCCACAGTTCTAGTTACCTTATTGGTCACTCCATGTTCCTAGGGGTTGCCCAGGGATCCCCGGGGTTTACCCTGCTTCTGTGGAGTTTGCTGTCTCAGGCCTGCTCTGGTCTAGGTTGCTGGGTCAGACCTCTTTCTGTAAATGTCCCTGGTCTGGATCTGCTCCTGCAGAGGTCCCTGGCTTGGGGTTGGCCCTGCAAAGGTCTCTGGCTGTGATCTTCTACTTTGGAGGTCCCAGACTTGTGTGTGCCTGGATTCACAGAGTACCTGGCTAAAGCCTACTCCCTCAGAGGTCTCAGACTCACGTTGGGACCCGCAAAGGTTTCTGGTTCCTGCCTACTCCCTCAAAGGTCCCAGACCAATGCCTGGACCCACAGAGGTCCTGGCTCAGGCCTACTCCCTCAGAGGTCCCTTATTCACACCCGGCTCTGGCCCACTCGCTCAGTAGTTGCTCCCCTGTACCTGTTCCTATGGAGTTTGTTGTTTCTGGTCTACTCTGGCTTAGGTCGCTGGTCCAGTCCTGCTTCTGCAAATGCCCCTGGTCTGGATCCACTTCTGCTCCTGTGGAGTTCACTGTCCCAGGCCCACTCCAGCTCACATCACTGGCCCAGTCCTGCTCTTATAGAGTTTGCTGCCTCCCACCCCTAAGTTCTATAAGAAAGGCTGAGCAAGCCATGATGAGGAAGTCATTAAGCAGTTTCTCTCCATGGCTTATGCATCAGCTCCTGCCTCCCGAATCCTGCCCTGACTTCTTTCATTAATGAACAGCAATGCCAAAGCATAAACCAAATAAACCCTTTTCTCCCCAACTTGTGTTCTGGTCATTGTGTTTCACCACAGCAATAGAAACCCTAACTAAGACACAAGAGCAATTTTCACTTCTATGATAATTTTTTCTCTCTGTTATTTTCTTTTGATCCTTTCTCTGCCTACCTTTCCTACCCCTTTCATGTTTCCTGATCCCATTACAACCTGATATTAGTTAGTCATAGTTGATTTGAATTTTGAGTATTCCAACATTCCTACCATATCTAGGTCTGGCTATGCTTGCTCTGTCTCTCTGTCTCCCTCTTTCTCTTTCTTTCTCATACAGGTGGTATTCTCTGCTTTCTAGTGTGCCCTGTAATCTGTATTGGAAAAGCTGACACGGTGTACTGGAAGTACCCATTGCCAAGAGAACTGTCCTGTGCTGAGGGCTATGTGTCGGTGAGCATGTGACCACATCAGGGCTTCTTAGGTTCCCACACAACTTCAGGTTGTGTGGCATTGACAGATCTGAAACGGGGTGTCTCCCTTCTCTTATGGGAAACTAGGCAGAGCAGGGTTTGCACACAGGCCAGATGGAGTGGTAACACCCTGGTTGAGTCAGTACTGGTAAACTAGTCTCTCTTGGGGACAGACCTTAAGAAAAGCAGAACCTGTGGCACAGTTCACAACGGAATCCTTTCTACCTTACTGGGGATGCTTGGGGAGGTATTTCTCAGATCTCCCCGTGGAGAACTGGGTAGAGCCCTCGAGGGTGAGTCTCACAAAGCACGTAGCTTCACTTCAGGTTCTCTTGGCAAGCTGGGCCTCCTGCACTTCATCAACTAGGTGCCAGGTTCTCCAGCGGCTTCTGCTTTGCGGAGTTACAATTCTTTGCTGTCTTGTCTGTCTTTCTGGTCTATCTGGTTGGGGCATTTGCCCTGTGACCTCACTCCTCTGACAGATCCTTAGATCTGCGGATTTTTCTAGGTGTCTTATCAGCATATTACTTTGTGGTTGCTAGGACAAAGTGTCCCCATTAATTATCTTTCTGGGCATGCCATCTGTTCCCTGCTGGGATCCCGACTAACACAGTAATTGGTAGCAGAAGTGGTCCCAGGAAACAGACTCTCTGAGTGGGATTCCAGGACAGTGTGATGAGCACACGGATATACTCCTTGCTGGGGTGAGTGGGACATTGGGATTGGCATCTTAAGTGACAAACTACCTTCAGGATGACATGGGACTCGGCATAAGCAGAGGACTAATAGAGGGAGTAGACCGGGACTAAACCACTTAGTTGCTATGACAAAAAAATATCTAATTCAGAGGATGGGATGGTCACTTCTGACTTTTCTGGAAGCTGTACAGACAGGACTGGGCAGTTTCAGTCTTGGGTATGCCAAAGTCCTCTGGCCACTTCCAAGTTCAAAGCAGGGTCATGGCTCACTTCTGTGCAGGACAACACAGATCATGGAAACTGAAGAGAGACTTTAAGAGGGCAGTATTGTGAGCTAACCAGATGTCTCAGCTGGTAAAGGTGCCTGCTGCCAAGCCTAACCTGAGTTCGATCCCTGGGACCACTGTAGTAGGAGAAAACCAACTCCCACAAATTGTCCTTTGACACATGTGCACATGCAGGATGGCAGGCATATACTCACAATTAGACAGACACTACTGTGAGACAGATTTTCCCTTGGGAGATGCAACACAACACACACCCCTATACCTGCTTGCACCAGAAAAAGAACCCACAACAGACCAACGTGACATTTGAACCAAACTTCGACTGGGTGAACTGATGAGTTTTTATTGAGGTTACTTACAGCAGTATGGGTGATGAATTACTTACAAGGATCAAAGATACCTCAAAAGCCATTGTATTACTGAAAAGCTCACTCTAATACAAAGGCTGCAATCCCGGAGTTCTCTGTGTAACTTGCAGGTGACCTAACGGTTCAAGAATCCTCTTCTCTCTGCATTGCAGCTCAGCTGGTTAGAGGCTCCTTTCTCGGCAGTTAATTCTGTTTATACTATGAACTGTATGCATGTGCACACCCCCCAAAAAATAAAATGTAATGAATAACAAAGACATGAAAATATTTTTTCTGCCAAAAGTAATCATTCCAGTAAAAGTTCATCATTTCCCAAACTCTCTCCTTTCCCCTTTACATCTATTAGCCAATGGCATCAGAATGTAAAGTTGAGCTCCCACCAATGGAATGATACCTATGTCAGGAATCAAAGACAGAGACCATTTTGGTGAGTGTGCTCAATATCCCTTTTTGGGTTCTGGCACACTCTTTTTGCAAAAAGAAATCACCTTGCCAAATTCTTTCACTCTGTTCATGTGTTCCTTTGTGCAACACCAGGATTTTTTTCCCCAATAAAGATAGTATCAGTACTTATGGGAGAGGGTTTGGGAATGAAATTTTGCTCTGGATTGGATGCTGTGAAGAATCACAGGACCCAGGTTCTACTCCTAGAACAGACACTGTGGCTCATAACTGCTGATAACTCTAATCCCAGGGGACCTGAAGCCTTTTTCTGGCCTTCTCAGACACCAAGCATACATGTGCACAGACATACATGCAAGCAAATACCCATTGTGCTAGCTGGTTTTGTGTGACACAAGCTAGAAACATCAGAGGAAGGACTTTCAGTTGAGGAAATGCTTCCATGAGATCCAGCTGTAAGACATTTTCTCATTTAGTTATCAATGGGGGAGGACCCAGCTCATGGTGGATGGTACCATTCCTGGGCTGCTAGTTCTGGGTTCTATAATAAGATGGGCTGAGCAATGTGGCAGAATTTCCTGCCAGCCTGGCATCAGAGGGTTAGCAAGCACACTCCCAACCCCAACACTGCCCCCAACTAGCCATACCCCTGGGGGGCCATGCCTGGCCTAGCTCTGGGAGTTATCACCCAGCCCTACTCAATCCTTTGTGTTACAGATACCTTTTATTGCCTTATGTGAATCTTGTCTTAGAGTTTTCCATTAATACAAAGCCTATGCAAAACTTGGTTAGGGGAAAACCTAGGAAAAAACTGCGTTACCTCCTGAATCAGGTATTTGCACTTGGCATTGTATTTTTGGTATCTTCATTCAGGTTGTTTTGAGGTATGGAAATCTACTGGCTAAAGTGTAAACACAGGGAGAAATGTTCTGTAAACACAGGGGAAAATGTTATGGGCTAAGGGAGAGTGCTTCAGTCCACCGAGGCTGGGAACCCCTGCAACCGCTAAGGCTAAGTTCATTCTCAAAGTATCTCTGAGTCTTCATTTCATGGACCCACGTGACCCAACACACCGGCACCATGCTACCTGCGACAGAGCGAGTCATGGGAAACAAGCCAGTAAGCAGTTCCACTCCAGGGCCTTTGCATCAGCTCCTACTTCCAGGACCCTGTCCTGAATTCCTTCAGTGATGAACAGCAATGCTGAAGTGTAAGCCAAATAAACCCTTCCCTCCCCAACTTGCTCTTTGGTCAAGGTGTTTCATCGCAGCAATAGAAACCCTGACTATGATACCCATAGACATTTTTGTAAACCAGGCCTGTAGACTGACTGAACATACTAGACCAACAAAGGATGCAATCCCCTCACCATGTTAGAAATAAGACAACAAATTCAAGATACATGCGAAAACAAAGCTGTTGTTAATATATAGTTCTGCAGAAAGGGCTGCCAGCAAAAACCTCTACCAGCAAGCAAATTCGTCACAAAACAGTGGCTTTTAAAATCCTCCAACTGCTAAAAATTCCTGACCTTGTCTTCTGTAGGTCAAAACTTGCACCCCTCCAAAACTCCTCCTTTCGTTGGCCTCAGATACAAAGTATCAGCCAGTGAGAAATCTGGGGCTTGAGACAGACCCCTTCCCTTTCAGATCCTGGGCTCAGTAAAGTAAAATCTAAATTTCGACATCTTGAGATGCCAGACACCTGGCTAGTGCCTCCTACAATTCCAATCAACTCTAAGTGCACCTCATACTGATACATGAACTATACAATCTATTTCTTATGCTTGGATCATATAAAAAGAGAGTCAGTTAGTACCTATCAGCATCAGCCTCCGTGTCTGTGTTCATGGGTGAACTCCTGAATGTCCCAGGGCTTCAGCTCAGCATGGTCCTTATACACCTTTCCACCCAAGGCTCAGTTCCTCCTGGGTCTGTTTGCGACTCCTAAGTCAGCTCCCCAGATGTTGTAGGAGGATCTTCTTTCTATGTGTCGCTTTCATTGGTCAAATAAAGAAACTGCCTAGGCCTTTTGATAGGGCAGAACTTAGATAGGCGGGGAAGACAGGACTGGATGCTGGGAGGAAGAAGGCAGTGTGGCAGACGCCATGGCTCTCCTCTCCGAGATGAATGCTGGTTAGACTCATGCCAGTAAGCCACAGTCAAGCGGTGATATACATTAATGGAGATGGGTTAAACAAATTTGTAAGAGTTAGCCAATAAGAGGTTAGAACTAATGGGCCAGGCAGTGTTTAAATGAATACAATTTGTGTGTTGTTATTTCAGGATATAAGCTAGTTGTGTGGCTGGGAGCCTGGCGGGACAAAAATCAGGCCCGCTCCTATTACTACACCCAGGTGGAAGTAGAGGTGCCTGGAGCTGTTTTTTTATCCCTCTGTACTGTGTTCTTAGTGCCTCATGGTTCTGTTTTTTTTTCTTTCCCCACTCCCCTCTTTTGACAGGGTCTCACTCTATAGCACTGGCTGGCTTAGAACCCACTACATAAACCAGATGGCATCAACTCACAGAGATCAGCTTGCTTCTGCCTCCTGAGTGCTAGGGATTGGCATGCCCAACTACCCCATATATTTTTATCCCTGCTCATATTCTGGTAAACGAGTGTTTAATTAAAAAAAAATCCTGAACTATGCTTAAGTGTGGCACTTGGCACCTACTTGCACCTGAATATTTGAGTCTTTAAAATCCTTTTTTTATTTTTTAAAGAAAAATACTTTATGGTCTAGGTCTTCTTGTATAATAAGCCATGAGTTCACAGTGCATGGGCTTCCGCAACTCAAGCTCCTCTGTGAGCTCTCACAAAACATTCTTCTCTGGATGGAGCAGCCAGTGCTTCTGCCAAAGCCAGGTACCTCTCTTGGGCTTCCTTTGTCCCTCCTGATGAACTCTTGTTCCTAAGAATTTATGGAGTTGTGTGCTAGTTACTTTTCTCATTATTGTGACCATGTACCTGACAAAACGAAAAGACAGGCAGGGCTTCTTTCAGCTCATAGTTTGAGGGTACAGTCTGTGTCAGGGGAAGGTGGGGCAGCAGGAGAGGGAGGCAGTTGGTAGCAGAGAGTGGATAGAAAGTAAGACCAGGCTAGAAACCTCAAAGCCTGGCTTCAATGACACACTTCCTCCACCTCCCAAAGGTTCAGCAACCTTTCAAAACAGGGCTACCAACTGGGGACCAAGCATATAAACACATGAGCCCATGGCAAATATTTTACAACAATGGGTATGGAGACAATCATATTGCTTCCAGCTAGTTTCTTCCTTCCTTTATTAATTCTTTACTTTTTTCTTATAAATTTGTCAGGCTTTTTCATAAACGGAGACTAGCAACCCTGTCAGATGCATAGGAGATGTTTTGTCATCAACTTTTTAAATCGTTGAGGTAAAACTTGTATACATCAAAACACACAGATCACAAGGACACATTGGCTGGCTTTTGATAATCTTATGTTTATATAACTACCACCTGTCATCAGATGATTTGATCTTATAGTATAGAAGCAAAAAAAAAAAAAAAACCAATGTCACAAACGCAAAGCGATGAACAAGACTGGCAAAGCTTTACTGAGACTTCAGCTCATGAGCAGAGAGGGACTTAATGCCTGCTGAAGAGGTGACCATGCTGCTCACTCAACCAAGGAAGCAGTGGCTTTTATTTATTTTTCTGGAGAAGACTAAAGTTTGGTAATTTTTCATTGTCTGTGGGCATGTTTTCCTTCTCCTGAAAAAATTATTCTGGCCCTGAAGTTTACTCAGTTGTCTTAATCCTAGAAGTAATCATTTACGTTTAGAGCTAGCATCAGTGTCCTGCTTAAACACCCTGGTCTCGTGATTTGGTCTGAGCCTTAAAAGGTCGTGGAACCTAAGATAATTGAGTCACTGTGGTTGGGAAGAAGCATATGCCAGCTCCAATGGCCAAGGTAGAGCTCTGGACACAGCAGTCTTGGACATAGCTGCTTTCCCTCTTGCTTTGTAGCACAGGCTGGCCTCCTCAAATTCCCAACTCTCCTCCTGCCTCAGCTTCCTGCTTGTCAGGACGATAGATATGTGCCACTAACTCAGCAACAACACATTTCTCAGAGTTTCCACGTGTCTACATGAAGAACTGAATAGAATCTTGTAGTAGGTGAGCTCACAGGCCTGGGTTTGAGTACTTGATTCCCAGTTGGTGTTTTTGGGGATTAGGAGGTGTGGCCTCATTGGAGGAGGTGTGTCACTGGCGGTAACTTGTGAATTTTCAAAAGACTGATGCCATTCCTAATGTGCTGTCTGTCTCCTGCTTTCCTCTCCGCTGTTGCTCCAGCCACCCGCTATCTGCTACCTCCACCATCATGGACTCTAGCCATAGGTCCAAAATAAACTCTACCTTAGGTTGCCTTGGTCTTATCATATCAATAGAAAAGTACTACAAATCTGAGTCAAGATGAAGGTAGCAAAGGGGATAAATACAAGATGATGAAGACAGAGATGCTAAGCCCTTTTTCCTTTTTCTGTTACCCATAGCATCTCTCCACTGAGTGGAGAGTTAGTACTCACAACAGAGGTAGTTTTCAAACTTCTGCAAAGTAACCTAGGCAAATTCTACCACAGCCCACACACATCAGAGCTGCTGCTATCTATGGAAAATCTAGAAGAAACAGGTAAGGTTATGTCCTGCCGGATGACCACCACCTTTAAGAGAGCTTTAAGTCAACGGAGAGCAAAGGCTGTGATTTTGCTCTGATAGACTGTGTCATTGAACTGACTTTGGGGACGTACTGGGAAATGTTATGGGAAGGGATCATGGGTTTCTTAAACTCTGTCTGCCACATTGGGTGCTGAGTCTTGAGTCCTCCTCCATCTTAGGTTCATCAGCAGAGAGATGACATTTCATGCAACAGGAGCTGGAGACCAGTGCAAACTGGACGGACAGTTGTCCGTGTGGGACAGGGTCCAGATGCAGTCTACTGTGATATCAAGGAAGAGACTGGCAATTGTGGCGGAATGTATGATCTTAGAGATGAAAGAAACACAAGAGAAGACGGTGAGTAATGAAGAGTAATGGCAGCACCAAGTCTACAGGAGCACAAATGCAGAGGGTTACCATCATAAGGTAAACTCCGAACAGGAACTACACCGAGTCTCTCTGGCCAGACGTCCTTCTGAGGAGAGTGCTCTGAAGAGGCAAGAGTGGATGCCCTGGGTTTCCTAGGGCTCCATCTTCCATCTCTTTCATTCATCTAGCAAAATCCAAGGCGGGTGGAAGTGTTCCAGCCCACTCTTGACTCTCCTTCGGCTTGGTTTCTTTTTTTAAAATTTAAATATAAATGTTCTTCCTCCCACAGCATTTTGAGGTAATTCAAGGGCTCAAGGGTAGCTGGTTTTACTGCCATCTGTTTTCTCAAGCTGCCAAACACCAGTTTTCTTTTTTCTAGCGGATCAGGCACCTGCAGATGGTGGTCTCATAGCTATCTTCAGTTAGGGAACTAGACGCTGTGGTGACTCGACGGATATGAGACGAACGTCCCCGTTCTGGGTGCCTGCTGTGGGCGAACAGGCTGGCACACGCCAGGAAACGCTCAGGCTCAGGCATGCGCAGACAGTCTGGAAGCCATCTTAAGGGGTTACTAGACTCCAGGAGTGAGTCACTGCGCAGGCGTACACGGAAGACTTAACCCGCCCCCTCCGAGCCCGGAGCACGCATGCGCAAATGAGCCGGAAGGGGCGGGGTCAGTCATTGGGAAGCGCCTGCGCTTTGGAAAGGCCGGGGTGGGGCGGGGCGGGGCTACTGTCAGCTGACTGAGGCGCAGATTGCCTCGCGGGACAACGGTCGGCAACGCAGGTTGTGGTGGGGGCGGAAGAGCTCTCCCGGCGGGTCTCCGTGCAGTCGGCGAGGCACAGGGCCGCCGCAGCACCATGGCGACCACCGTCAGCACGCAGCGCGGGCCGGTGAGTCCCCTGGGCGAGGGCTGGACGAGGGCAGCGGAGTCTGGGATCGGGCTCCTCAGCTCCTCGCGGGGACCCTCGCGAGTTGCTCGACGATCCCGGAGCTGCGCGGGTCTCACCTTCGGGTACCCTACGGAGTAGCGACTCTGGTCCCGAGGGTCTCGCGGGTGGAAGAAGTCAGAGAGAGGTTGATGGTTCCTAGGATGCTCACGGGTCTTGAAGCCTCCGGGCCCCTCGATGTAGAGGGGCCCTCAGTTCCTTAGTCCCCAACACAGAGGAACCCTGACCCCATTGTTCAATCCAAGGGAGAGTGGCTCCCACCCACGTTGGTTCCCCAGACTGAGAGGGACCCAGACATCCCTAGTTCCCCAAGTGGAAAAAGGGCCTTGAACCCCTCACTTCCCAGATGAACCAATCCCCTGGTCTCCCAGATGGACATGGGCCCTGACACTCTTGGTTCCCCGCGTGGAGAGTGGTCCTGACCCCGTTAATTTCCCAAACTGATAGGAGCCTTGGTTCCCATGGTCTCGCAGAGGAGTGGAGCCGGACACTCTTGGTCCCCCAAAAGGAGAGGTGACCTGGTCATCTTGGTTTCGGAGGTGGTGATAGATCCCACTTCGTAGTCAGTCCTTAGTTGTGCCCGTTTCCTTCTCTGGCTGCACCTGTAGCGAATAGGGTACTGCCTCTTGAGCCCAGTTAGTGGCCGCCTTTCCAGGCCTCAGTTGTTCATCTGGAAATGAGAAGGGAGCAGAGAACTTGGGAGACCCATCAGTGATGTCTCCTAAGAGTTGCTGTGGGCTCCACGACACTGCCTGTCTCCCCTACCCCTCGTGTGGCTGTCCTCCCAGTAGCTCTGAGACAGGTGTGGGTCGGATGTTGTTGGCTAACAGCGGCTGTGTGTAGTAGAACACAGTTCTGATGGCTCCACCGTCTTTTCTCTGAAGTTAATAATTGAATGTGTCTGCAAGTTTCCCAAGTCCCACACCCTGACAGTTTGGTGTTGACATATGTCTGTGTGTGTGTGTGTGTGTGTGTGTGTGTGTGTGTGTATAACAGATAATTCTTGGGGTAGCTGACTGATTTCTGACTTTGAAGAAAGCCCTAGGCTTGCTTAGATGCTTTTAAGGTAAGGAAGGTAAGGGTTTTTTGTTTGTTTGTTTGTTTTTTTGTTTGTTTGTTTTTTGTTTTTTGTTTTTTTTGAGGACTGACCGCCAGACCTCCTGACCACGCTCTGTTGATAGGGAGCTTTCTAGAGTTGGAGTTACCTTCATGTTCAGCCATCCTTCTCCATCCTCACTGTGTCTCATCAAACTACAGAAGATTGGTGGTGGCTGCTAGAAGAGGAAGGGAGCCAGTACTTGGCCCTTTTCATATCCCCAGCCAAGTGGACACAGCCAGGCAGAGCGGACCCTTCCTTACTGTGTGGTCTGAGGGTGTCCTTACTTCTGTGCTTGGGCTGCATTTGAATTTATCTGATGGTGAGCTCAGTGTCTGTCATTAATTGAGTAAGAAGGTGCTGAGGGAAATCCTGGTGCGGTGTGTACAGAGCTGGACTAATACACTGTGATGAGTAATTGGGAGTGTCAGATGACGTCCGTCCTAGCAGAATCTGTGCAGTCAAGTCCTGACGTTTGCTCTTTCCACTTGCCCAGTGTTCTAGGGACCTCATCGTCATAGAAATAAATATAGGCAGCTGAGTGGTTTTTAGGAGCACTCTTGATGACTTGTAACCTTAAGGGGGTCTGGGCTCTGAAAATTGTCATCAGTGACCAGTATATCAGGCTTTACTTGGGATGTGCAGACTTCATTGTGGTGTTAATAGCCACAATATTTAGAGCAATTGGAGAGAGAGTGAGCTACAAGTGTGCAACATGGGGACAAAACTATGTGTGATGACCCATGTAAGCCAGAGAATAATGGTTACCATCAGGGCTGTTCTCCGAACCATTGAAAGCAGGAAAGTATGGACTTGGTGTGGGAGGGCTGCATGGGTCATGGCCAGGGTCTTTTACAGAATAGGAGGTCTTGAACTTCATCTGGCAAGTGACATTTCTCAGAGTGCATTCCTTTGTCAGTTTTCAGCTTTTCACTGACTCCTTCACCTAGAATGATCTACCCATATGCCTCTGGATTCATTAATATTTGCAAAGGGTTTTTTTTGTTGTTGTTGTTTTAAGCCAGTTGTCAGGGTCTAGTAGAACTGTCAGAGTGTGGCATCCTTAGGGTTGTGGAGCTGTAAAGATAAGCAGAATGCTGGCTTCCAAACATAGATAAAGTACACATTTGTTCAGTACTGAGTTCTAAAGCTTTCTTTGTGTAGACTCAGCAGGGAGTTAGACCATGGCTCAGAGACCCCATCCCAGGAGCCTGGACTTAGGCTTGGGCAGTTGTCTCTGCAACTACCCTTCACCTCTGATGAAGTAGGGAAGGGCTGACAAACAGTGTCCTGGCAGGCTGTAGAAGGCAGGGAACACTCATCTGGGCAAGGGGGGGATTCTCTGTTCTTGGTTGAAAGTTTAGGGGAGCAGGTGTGAGGAGGACAGCCAACACTCCACATAGTCATGAAGGAATGTTTGTCCCTGAGACATTAATATTTTACATTTTAGTTTTTTGTTTTGTCTTTAAATAGCCACCATAGGGCACTACACCCTAACCTGTATCCATCTCACTTTTGAAAATGCTGGTATTTTGAAATTACCCCTTTTGCTACCTAGTCCACACACCTACTCCTAGTGACTTTAAGGACTCTGCTTCTTGTGGGGACGCATGCAGAAGGTCTTGCTGCCTGGAGGCTGCACCAGATAGATGTAGAGGGTGACATTTTGAAGGTCCTCCTTTATAGATGTGTTCTGTGGAGTCTGGCAGTTGCTAGCTTGTCCAGCTTGAGATGCTGGTTAACCAGTGAGCCTTGACCCTCCTAATTCTGTGGGTGGTCCTTAGTGCTCATGCCTGTCTAGAGCCCATCAGTCCTGTTCTTCTCTGATAATTGTGGCTGAGCCAGTGACTTGATTAGAGATGGCAAAAGATATATATTTTTTAATTTTTAGATTTTTTTATGTGTATGAATATTTTGCCAGTGTATATGTAAGTGTATATATGTAAATGTACCTTGTGCATTCTTGGTGCCCATGGAGGTCAGAAGAGGGGATCAGATTCCCAAAGGTGAACCATGTGGGTGCTGGGAATTAAACCTGGGTCCTCTGGAAGAGCAGCCACTGTGCTTAACCTCTGAACATCTCTCCAGCCCCCAAAGGGGGTGATATTTGAATTTGATCATATGTTCTACACTTGGTAACTTGGTCTATTGTTAAAGATAAGATTTTCCCATCAGCCAGAAGTGCCTGGGTTGTCCCTAAACAGTTTTTAAAGTAAGGCAAAATACAGGCTTCTTATTTTCTAGTAATGGAGGAGGGAGTTCACTTCTTTAGGGCATATATCGGCTTTCTTTTTGAATGCTATTGCATACCGATAGTTTTCAACCTCTTGTGTGAGTTAGCAGCCTTTGTATCCATGTATCCTCACAGAGCAGAGCCTGAGCAAGAGGTTGTGCTCACTAGATGGCCACTAGGCCTGTATCTCTGGGTCCCTAGGAATATCTGCTCTGGATTCTGAGATGAGACTATGCCTGGGTACAAGTCTAGCATTCCTTCATCAGTCTGTAGCCACCACATGGTGACCTCCACTGACCTCTTGCCTTTTACTTTGTATGATAGTATGGCTTTTAGTAATTATTTTTCCTTTTAGTAATTATTTGACAGGGTTTTACTTTTATTTTTTTGCTTTACATTTTATTCAACATTTATGTTTAAGAGGGATCTACCTACAGCATCATACAACTGTATCCTTAAAAGTCAAATCTAAGAAGTAACAGTTTCTATTAGAATCTATTAAATAGCTTTATTTTATATAGGATAATATACACATATATATCTTTTTTAACACTTTAGGCTTCCATTTGTCCTACATGTTTCTATTCTTGCTTTGATTCATTGAACATAGATCTTTTAAAATTCAGTTGAGCAGTAATTTCTTCACTAGTTTGGTAAAGGTTTGGTGTATTTCTTTTCTCTAGGGAGTTACCCTAGGGGTTTCAACATACACTATTGTAGATTTGAAGTTGGTTGCATCTTTCTCTCTCTTAGTCTGTGCAAAAACCATAGCTGGTGCTGTTGTGCCATATGTGATGGTTCTCCTTCCCTTTGAGAAGCAGTGTTTTTATTTAGCCAGTACTTGCTCAGATCTGAGATGTGTCATTTTCTTCCCAATCCTCTTTGAGTCTATTGTCAGGATCCCTTTGCTTTACTTTGAAGTAAGAATCTTTTAGCATCCTTCGCTGTAGCTCCTGGGGGCTCTGTGAAGAGTTGCAATGGGCAGGAGCTTGTCAGTCCTCTAGAGGTAAGTCTGCCCCGCTGTCATCCCAGTCACTATTTTACTTCTCTTCAGAGTTTCGGTGTAAATCACTGAATGCCTTTAAGTGCAGTTCTGTTCTGACTGAGATCCAGTTACCATTTATAGAACTGTTGTCAGGGCTTATGAGGATGTGCCAAGTTTATGTATGGAGAGTGCACCAGGCCCAGCGTGTGGGAAATGAACTAGTGAGATACTAGGTCCTTATGAATTATTTCTCATTTCTCAGAAAACATAATTATTTCTGTGATCAAATCCTTTTCAGATACCATTTCTGCTTTAACATCAGAGAGACGATGTAGCTGGGTACAGGTGGATTGTGTGGTAGTTGCCAGGTACCTGTTGAAGGCAGGGATTGGGGCTGGCTCTGGTGACTGTGGGGAGACACAGCACCAGCTAGTCTTGTGTGTAGGAATCTCTGTGATCTCTGACTCTGGAAGGCTCTCCTGGCCTTGGCACCAGGCAACAGATCTACCTCTGCCCAGCTACCAAAGATGCACTAAACTGTGAACTGGTGCTTATTCAAAATCCTCCTTTATTTCCTCTAGCCTTTCTGGTGCCACTGCCTCACACTTATGCACACACACGCATGTGCACACTCACCCATTGAAGTAATTGTGTTCGTTTATCTCCCCCACACCCCCGGACTCTAGAGTAGTGGCATCTTGCCTTTTCGTTGTCCCAGACATGCTGGGCAGGCCAAAAGCCTTTGGACAACCCTAGGATAGAGACAACTTGCTTCTCTGACTGTGGGGAAATTCCATAGGCTGTGTCTCAGATGCAAGGACTGGGTGTTGTGTTTGCCCTCGTTCACTAAATTAGTCTGTCGGTTTCTACTTTTACTTGCCATCAAGTGCTACACAGAGCCGAGGGTGAAGCCAAGTATGCCCTGCATACTGGCCCCTCCTTTTGGACAGGGTCCTGGGGCTTCCTTGCATTCTTTTAGGGACACAGAAATACTCCATTTCTTTTGAGGAGTATGGGTCTGGGGCACACAGGTGCTTCTGACTAGGGAAGTCAAACATTGCTTGGTGGTTCTTTTCTTTTTCCTGGGCCACAAGAAGTGAGCATACCTATGCTTACACTCCTGCAGCTTTTCATGGGACTGGTGCCTGGAAATGAAATTGTTTAACCCACATGTTTAAAATCATTTGTTAGTTTGTACTCAGTTTAAGTAAAACTGTAAAAAAGATCCTTTCCGAGTCTGTTAACAGAACTCATCATTTAATATTCCTAAGTCTTTAAGCCTTCATGTGGTCAAACATTTCCTCCATGAATATTTGGCAAGAATACATTTTAGCACTAGCCCTGTATTTTACAGCTTCACTAAAAGTAGCTGTCTGTTGATGGTATTTTCCCGTGCAGTCATTGGCTTTACAGGAGTTGCACCAATGCCTGGATTCACCTTTTGCTCTTGAAGCATTCCTTACTATGCTGACGGTGGCTTCCTTTAGGTGTAGCATGAGGTGTCCTCAGTTAGACAAATCATCAGGGATCTGCAGCAACAGGCAGGCTTGACTTTTCCCTCCCAGGACAAGCAAGTATTGGTTGAATAACCAGATTGTCATCTGGTTTGGGCTGAAGTCTTTCCCATCTCTTCCTGCTCCCTCTTTGGGTTAAGACAAAACTTTTTCTACTAAATTTGTGAATTGAATAATTTTATATTTAAGGAAAATCTATAGAAAAAAGTTTCCCCTTTTATCATTCCATTTCCTCCAACGCCCTTGCCACAGACCATTGTTTCTGCCATGAAACTGGCTCAGTCCATGCTCCAGATTCAGCTTTTTTCCTTCCCTGCTGTGGGCATCTTCAGCACTTTGCCTTTGACCATCTCTACTTTGGCTGATTTTTTTTTTTTTTTTGAGGAGGTACATTATTCAGGGTGTTATGTCACGTCCTTGTTTGAATGATGGTTCACCTGGCTAAGGCAGGGTGAGTTAGCTTTCTCTACCATAAGGTCGTTTTCTACTCATTAGTAACACTATTAAACTCACATTGTTAAAATTTTCCTTTCCTATTTATAATTTTATGGTTAAATCCTTATTGAAAAATAGCACATTTGGATTTGATCTTTTTAGGGCAAAGGTATTAAACCTTTGAACCTAGTGCATTGTGCGTGCTTGGCAAGTGCTCTTCCACATAGCTGCACCTCTTGCCGCATTTCATCCTAGCCATTCCTCACCCCCAAATAGTCTCTTTCTCTTTAATGAAAGCCTGAAAGAGTGTAATATGAAATCTCAATGTCTGGAGGTTTCAGTCCCAAGAAAGGGACAGTTAAGAAACAATTTTAAATGAATAAGTAAGTAAATAAAACAACCCTGACTTGCTCCACATGGCCTTCCTGACTTCCATGTTTGAAGCTGCTCCCATGATTGCCTGTATTGTGACCTATTACTGTAATACCTACTGGCCTGTCTGCCCTTCTGGGTGGATCCCTAGGAGACACAGGTGTGCCTTGCTATGGTCCTACAGCTGGAATACATGACATACAATTGGTAGCTATAGGTTAACCCCAAGAACCTGGCTGAAGAAAGTCTGGTTTTGCTAATAACCCACTTTTAATGCATAGATAAAGCTGGTTATACATCTTGGAGGTGCACCCTCTAAACTACCTGCAACTAGCACAGGTATGAGTGAGGAATTCCTCTGGGAGGAACCCAGTGTTTCCTATATACCATAGACTCTGGTTCTTGACTCTTGTGCCATCACCCTTTCCTTTCCTGGTCTCCCTGGAAGTCTGTGTGATGTGCCTTGGGAAAGGCTGTCCATCCCAGAGAGGCTCTGGGCTTTGAGAGCTGTGCCCTTCTTGGTAAGAGAAGGTGTCACTGGCCACAGCTACTTTCCAGGAAGCCTCTGCCTGTGAGAGCCTGGCTCTGAACTGAGTGACCCCAGAGGTGCAGAGGGGCCTGCTGCTGAGTAGTTACCACTCACAGACATATCCCTTACCAGACATTGTGGCATTGTTGTTGGGTTTTTTTGTTTGTTTTGTTTTTGTTTTTTGTTTTTTAAGTTAGAGAAGAGCAGTGGGAACACCATCAGACCAACTGCTCAGCGGTGGCCCACAGAGAACTCTGGGCTATATTTTTGGTTGGTTCTAAACTTCTGACTAGTCTATATTTGCTGGAAATACAGAAATGGGGAAATGATAAGGGCCCAGACTCAGGGATCCAGGGACTTTTGCTTGTTTTCCTTATTTATTTTTGACACAGGGTCTTGTGTATAGCCCAACGTAGCCTGGAACTTACTATGTAGCCCAATTGGCTTTGAACTCAGAGTACTCCCCTGGCTCAGTCTCCCAAGTGCTAGGATTGCAGGAGTGAGCCATCATACCAGCCTTTTTCAGGGATCTTTGAAAAGAGCACCCAGAACCCTCAGAGACAGGTGCTTTCCAGGTGCTGTGAGCTAAAAAACCTGCAGAAACTGGAAATCTATTTGATGCATATCAGTGGGAGCCCACAGCTAGGCGGGATAGGCAGTAGTGTGTGCGTGGAGGTCATCAGGGCCTGAGTGACACTGGCTCGAGATTGCTCAGCTACATGCTTTGACTCTACTCTTTTCTTTATCCTCTCCGGAAGGTGTATATTGGTGAGCTCCCCCAGGACTTCCTCCGTATAACGCCCACACAGCAGCAGCAGCAGATCCAGCTGGATGCCCAGGCAGCCCAGCAGCTGCAGTATGGAGGAGCAGTTGGCACCGTGGGCCGCCTCAGCATTACTGTAGTGCAGGTCAGTCTCAGTTTCCTGATGAAGACTGGTGGGACTGAGGAGAAGAGGTGGTAGGCTGTGCTTGGGCATGGGACTGGGGAGTTCAGCCTTTACAACTCATTTCCCATGTGGACAAGTAGAGCTTTTTTGATTCTATGGTGATATTTATTGGTTTCCCAGGGATCTGTCTAGGATACTTACAATCAATCACTATTGGTCCATGCTGGGTACTGTCCTTCATGAGGATGATTTTCCTAACCCCTTTGAGCAGCTGGGGTTTACAATTGCCCTGCAAACTATGGTTTCTGCTCAACTTAAGCTGCATTCTAAGGCCTAGCATGTGCACAATCAGTGCACAGTTAGATTAGAGGTCTTGTCTAAATTGCTCACTGCCAGGGGTGGCCAGGTTCCCAGAGTTGTATGAGTCCAGCAGTGACTGGCACCATGTTCAGGAGCTCGTTACTGATAAGGTTAGGTGAACTTGAAGGATGTTTTTTCATGCAGTGGGAAATAATCTATGGGGTAAGCAGTTTTGGTAAGCACTTGCCTTCCTCTCTGCTGGTGGATGCCTCCTTTTCTAAACTTGATGTTATTGCAGGCAAAATTGGCAAAGAATTACGGCATGACTCGCATGGACCCTTATTGCCGCCTGCGTTTGGGTTATGCTGTTTATGAAACTCCCACAGCACACAATGGTGCCAAGAACCCTCGCTGGAACAAGGTCATCCAGTGCACGGTGCCCCCAGGTGTGGACTCGTTCTACCTTGAGATCTTCGATGAGGTGAGGGATATCACAGTGTCACAGATCTGCCAAGTTTGGGATCCAGTAGATTTGGGGGTGCTGCAGTGTACCTAGCAGTTGTGGTCATAAGACTACTCTACTGGTGCTCAGGCCTGTGTACCTAGCATTTAGTGGCCTGGTGACAGGTGTAACCTGCCTGGACACTTGGCATTTTGTGGCTGGATGACAAGATACAGCTTTTCTCTCTCAGCTCCTTTGACAGTGTCCATTGGGAACCATGACCAGTGATACAAGTATGGACAGAATATGAAAACAGCTGTTCATGGGTAGCTCAAATTTCAAGCAAATTAGGCTCCACTAGTGGTGGGAGCACTGTTTTTGCAGGCATGAGTGATAGGCTCTGCCAGCAATGTCCCATGGCCATGCTGGTAGTTAGATAATGCAGCTTATTGAGGGCAGTCTGGAAACTCAAGTGGCTGAAGGTGTTTTCTCGTAGCTTAGATCTAGAAACATGTGCCTGTCTCCTTAAACCAGAGCAAAGAGTGGTAGGAAGAGAATGAGAACATTGTGGGCCAGAGAGGAGTTGGGCATGGGCAGCCCGGCCAGGAGGATGCAGCCTCCTCCTTGTATTGTCCCTCTGCTTATGTGGTTTTTTTGTTTGTTTGTTTGTTTGTTTTTCCCTTTCTCCTTCTGTGTCCTCACAATAGTAAGAACATATGAAAAGGAGGTTTGGGGCTGTGAATGATGGGTTGGAGCTCTTGCCTCTTCTGTACCTACTTGGCTTGAGACTTGCAGCTTATATCTGGTGGATTAGAAGTAGGGCCACAAGAACTGGGGAAGACAGTACCCATCCCTGAGCCAGGATGACAGCCCAGAGATTCTTTCCCGTCCTTTGGCCTGGTCTTATGGTGGTCACTCAGAAGGTAGAAGTGGTAGTCAGGTTACAGATGATCCATGGAGGTCTGGAATTGTAGTTTAATGGGAAGCTCCTTGAAGGAAACTGGAGCAGTGAGGAGAAACCCTGTCCTGTCAAGAAGACAGAAGATGCAAATAACAGTCCAGGTCAAGTTACAGCCATAGGGAAAGCTGGTCTCCATAACATGGGTCACTGTGGCCATGACAAAGTCACTTCACTCTTGTCCTCCTCAGCGAGCCTTCTCCATGGACGACCGCATAGCTTGGACCCACATCACCATCCCTGAGTCCCTGAAGCAAGGCCAAGTGGAGGACGAGTGGTATAGCCTGAGTGGGAGGCAGGGTGATGACAAGGAGGGCATGATCAACCTGGTCATGTCCTACACGGTAAGTCCACTGTCTGGAGAGGCCATACTCAAAGAGGTGTGGTACCTCCCTGAGGAGCTATGACTCCCAGAACCTTGGGAAGTCATGGGAGGCAGGGTTGGGGGTCTGGGCTTCTACTTTCTCCTTTGTATTACCCAGGCCCTTTTCCTTTTAGTTGCTACTGAGCCTGTGAGAACATGGGAATATAAAGCACCCTGTCTACAGGCCTCCTCAGCTTGACCATCCTGCACGTCTCTCCTTCTGGTGTTCAGTGTTGGTTACCTATTTTTAACAGGCATTTTATGTAACACAGGTCCATTGTGTACTAACTCACCTACAGTTCAATATTATTTGAGCTGGGGCTGGAAAGGTTGCTCATCAGGACAGAACCTGACTGCTCTTGAGGAAAGTCCCAGGTTTGATTCCCAGCACCATATGGTGGCTCACAACCAGCTGTAACTCCAGTTCCAAGGAATCTGATCCCCTAACCTAACCTTCACTGGCACCAGACACACATATGATGCACATACATACATTCGGGCAAAATACTAAGACACAATGAATAAATAAATTTAAACAAAACAGTTAGTACTTCTGTGAGAAGCTACTGATACCGATGCAGTCTCCAAAATAAACGCCAAAGTGAGCTTTGTGTGAAGAGTGGTGGTGGTGGCAGCTCACAGGAGGCCAGTGATTGACACCCTAACTTTTGTTCTCACTGAAAGTGGAGCTCATTCCAATGGATTGGCTGGCCAATGAGCTTCGGGTGTCTTCCTTTCTCTGCTTCCCTCGCCATGGAATTACGGAAACGTGCCACGCAAACTGACTTTTTATGGGGGCTGAGGGTTGAGTTCAGGTCCTTATGCTTATAAGCACTTTCCAACTGAGCTGTCCCCCTAGCCCAGAGCGATTCTAGATCGCATTTCAGTAGCTGCAGTTCTGTGACTATAGCATGTTAGCCCAAGTCTTCTAGCCAAGGGGAGGTGGTGTGCTGGAGTGCTAGTGCAGATGAAGCCAGTGGCCAAGGCCACTACATTCTGCCTTAGGACTCCACTGTGTTCTTGGTGTTAATGCTTGGGCTGTGGCTAGGACTGTTACTGTGAGAAAGGAAGTAATAAGATTTACATATGATATGGTCCTCCTTGACCCACATATTTTTCTTTGCTGTGTTTCAGTCTCTCCCAGCTGCCATGATGATGCCTCCTCAGCCTGTGGTTCTGATGCCAACTGTGTACCAGCAGGGTGTCGGCTATGTGCCCATTGCAGGTGTGTGCCTCTTCTTTGGTGTGCAATCCTGAGACAGAGTAGGACTGAGGAGGGTGGGGCCCAGCCTCCCTCTGAAGCTTGGGTAGTGTAGAATTGTGTGAAGATGGCTACTTCAAATGAAGAGCCTTCTGAAACTGGCTCCAGTGTCATACCTGAATTATTTATGCATACATAGGAAATGGTGTTTTCCTTACTGCTGGCACATATGAGGTGAGTTGTAGTTTTTGGAGGTGTAGAAATGTGGTCCTGAACATTTTCTTATGTGGTCACTGAAATGAGAAAACCTGGTTCCTGTTAAGCAGGGCATACTGCATCTTTTTCTTTTGTTTCTCTGTGTAGCTTTGGAGCCTGTCCTGGAACTAGCTCTGTAGACCAGGCTGGCCTTGAACTCACAGAGATCTGCCTGCTTTTGCCTCCTGAGTGCTGGGCTTAAAAGCATGCACCACCAGTACCCAGCTGGCATACTGCATCTTAAAAAACATTTGAAAGTATTTACCCATGTAAATTAACATCTGCTTGGGTCATAAAGTCAAGATGTAGCTTTTATGTTTTTTTTTTTTTCTTTCTAGTCTTTCTGTGACTTTTACAGTGCCTAGTACCCAACTGGCTCTCCCACTAGAACAGGACAGGCTAGGTGAGAGAGACCATAGCTGCTTCAGCCAGCAGGAAAGACTGTGGCTCTGAGAGTAGACATCAGGGTAGGCCTGAAGTCACCCCCATTCTCTGCCAGAGACCAGGGAACTGTAGTCTAAGCAGACTCTGGTGATCCTGCTACCCAAAGATCAAAGGCTAAGGCAGTTGGCAATGGCTGGATCTATAGGGCAAGAGGAAATATGAGGTCCTGGGTGGGACCTGGTCTACATGGTCCTGGTTGCTAGTGCTCAGGGTGGGTGTTATCTTGGAGCTGGGACAGCATAGAGGTGCTACGGCTCAGCCCTGTGAGGTCTGAGAGTCCTGTACAACCAGAATGGAGTGACTCGTTAACCTTTCAGTCCCTGTGCTAGCTGAGCTAGAGAAGATAGTGCAGGACTTGGGAATAAGATCCACACACATATAGCCTGAAAACAGCCCTGACATAGCTCAGGCCTTCTGCCTGAGAGAAATCTGCCTGCAGGAACTAAGGGCAGCACTCTGCAAAGGAGATGGAGGGTACGTCACCAGGCCTCTGGACCCTTGTCACCAGTCCAGCAGAGACCAGAATATACAACCTGTAATAGAGGGCAAACCAGTTAAATGGAGCATGACCCGGGACTGTAAAACAGTGTGGTTATTCAATGAGAGAACCTTAGAAATCTGAGAATGGGGTCTCAGAATGTGTGTTCTCTGGAGTCCTGACCTGTCCAGTTCAGTGACTGGATCATGAGGTCTGAGGATTAGGTTCCCAAAGTGATTCCCAGGTTTCTTTTTGAAATGCAGTTCCATCATTGCTCTGTCCAATGCATCACTGGTATGTACAGAATTTGTCATTGAGCTGTCCTGAGTTGGAGATCTGAGTGGGGAGAGCCAAGTGGAATGCAGTGAGCAAAAAGGGTACCCTACTGTAGCAGAAACAAAGGGTCACAGGTGGGAACTGTACAGCAGAAGTATGTTCCCCCAGTTTCTGAGGCCAGAAGTCTAAAACGAGGGCCACAATCCCTTCTGAAGCTCCAGAGAGGGCCCTCTACCTTTTCCAGCCCTGGGCATTATTTGGTTTCTGGCTACATCTCCTCAGTCTGTTTTTATTTAGACTTTTGTGGTCACCACCCTCTTTGTGTGTTTCTGTCTCTTATGCTCACTGGACAAGGACTTTTCTGCTCCTTTATGATCTCATCCTAACAAGGGTACACCTCTTTCCAAGTAAGGCCTATCTGCAGACACACAGGTTGGACTTGAGCATATCTTTAGGTGGGCATATGGGTAGGGAGGCAGCAGAGACAAACTTATGTCCAGTTACTGACACCAGAACTAGTTCTGAATAAAAGATAAAAGTTGTTGACCAGTTTACTTTCTTGGCTCCTGTCCTTCCTTCTCTGTAATGCCCCTAGACTGCTCTAGAATGTGTATGTTAGGGAAGACTCCTCTATAAATAGACTTTAATCCTTGCTTTTGATGTACATCTTGAAAGTTAGAAACAGTCTCCTATTGATGGAAAGGCTGCCACAGAAATAAAAGAATATTTTTTTTCCTTTGGAGACCAGCCTCTGGTGTCTGCTCTGTCCCTATGTAAGCATGCTTCCAGGAAGTGAGGACACTTCCCAAGGGGAACCTACTGCAGAACTGCAGCCAGGTTCATCCCCATTTGTTCTCTGAAGGGGCTCAGGTCCATGGGGCTAGTGGAGCTAGGTCTTCCCAAAACCTATGACAGGCCCTGCAGTTCTTTGTGTTGCCCTGTCTATCTGGCCAGATGTACCCGGATACTGCTTAGAAAGCTGCTCTCTTTTGTTACTGCTGCTCACACCGTAGTGTTTGGTGAAGTGACACAGTGTGCCTTTTCAGTCTCTTGTATCTGCCCAGGGCTTATATTCAAGGTCACAGTTGCCGCCTGTGTTTTTGTCAGACTGACCTGACAAAAACTGACACACTGATAGCTGTAGCAGTGTGGGCTTGAGGTTTGTTTGTTTTCTGAGCTATACTTTGTTACTGTCTTGTTTTGTCACTCAGTGACTCCAGATTAGCCAGCCCTTCAGTCTGAATTGTGTGCTTTTTGATGTCTCACAAGCTGTGTGAGCTTCCCGACTTTGACACAGGAAACCTCTGGCTGTCTTGTGCATTTCCTTCCTCCATGCTGGAATTAGCCACTTCTCCTTGAACCCAGACTTCCACTAATAGAATCAGTTCTAGAAAAGTTCTTGAGTTGTTTTTTGTTTTGTATTTATCTTAATCATTGGGAGGGTTAATAAGCAATCTGCTTCACTGAAACTTGATGCCCAGCTTCGGTTCTTATCATTCCTATATGTTTGTGATGACAGAGCCATCCTATCAGATTACTTGGGGTGTCCTGTGTAGAGACTGACAGGGGCTGCCATTGGTTTATGTAGCTGCTTTCAGGGTATCTCAGGCCACAGAAGTAGGAGCAGCAGTTCACCCAGTGCATTTTTATTCCTGTTGCTCTCTGGCTTCTCAAAAGTGAGGTCAAGTCACATGATACTTTTTGTTTCACAATAGCGCCAATCGCTGTCCTGCAGAGTTTGCTCTCTTGGGAAAGACTCACACCCTTGACTATTCAGGGTGCTAAGTACATGCACACAGACTATGCATGAAAAAGGACTGCACTCAAGCACTTGACCCTGAGGTGAAATAAGTCTGTGAGTAATAGATGAAGAATGAGGAGTCTCACAAGTTAGCCTGTTCTCACTGTCCATTGGTCCTCCCCTGCCATAAGCCCAGAGGCCAGTGCAGAGCCAATAGGTACCAGCTGCCTCTGCATATCAGGAAACATAGACTTTGTTCTCTGTGTCTGAGGTTCCAGATTCAAAATCACAGCTGCTTCATTGCAGAGCTAAAGCTGAAGGCTGAGAATCAAAGGTTAGCTGTGTGTTTGTGAATCCACTAATTTGAGAACTTAGAAATGCCCCATGCTCCTGAGCCCATATAGCCAGCAGGAGAAGCCTCAGGGATCTTTGGCTGTTGGTGTCAGTTCTGGCCTGTTGCTGTGAGGCCATTGTGGGGCCCAGGCTGTCTGTGCTGCCAACATTTCTTCTTGAATGGAAAGCTTCCTTGATTTTGTTTTCTGAGTGGCATTCTGTTTATTGGTGAAGAGACTCTTATTTCACTGAATTGTGCCTGCCCACTGTCTCCATAATGTGTGCTTTGTAGCTAAATGTCCTTCTATTGGAAATGAATTGTTCGTTCCTACACCATCAGTTTGTGTCCATGGATGAAGAGGAAGGATCTTATCACATCACAAGATGATGCCATTGATTGGCCCTTATTGAACAAGGTGCTTTAGAGTGTGGGACTATGAGTTCATTTCCATATGTATGGCTTCTCCCTATATCCACTTGAACCTACAAGGACATTCTTTGGGGCCCAAGGCTGCAGGGCCGTGATCTTAGAGATTCACCTGCTACCTCTTAAGCGCTACAATTAAAGACATGTATCACCACACCCGGCTGACCCCCTCTTTTTAACCAAACTTCATCTTTTGTTTTCAGGGATGCCTGCAGTCTGCAGCCCTGGCATGGTTCCTGTGGCCATGCCCCCACCAGCTGTGGCTCCTCAGCCCCGCTGTAATGAGGAGGACCTCAAGGCTATCCAGGACATGTTTCCCAACATGGACAGGGAAGTAATCCGCTCTGTGCTTGAAGCCCAGAGAGGGAACAAGGATGCTGCCATCAATTCCTTGCTGCAAATGGGTGAAGAGTCCTAGACCCACCTGTGTCCCTTGGCTCACACCACTGACCCTTGGACTTGCCCACCCAAGGCTCCCCAGGGTCACCATCCCCAAAAGATTCCAATGAAAGACCATCCACGTACCCCTTCCTTGGACATCTGTGCTGCCCCTTCCTACCTATTTTGGGGATGCATGTGGATTTTTGGTTCTAGGCAGGCAGTTTTCTTCATTGTTGGTAGGGAACAGCTCCCTCCTTGTCTCTAGTTGGGTGATGGCGGCATGGCCCTGTTACTGCACAGACCAGTGGTCCTGTTGTTTGGGGACCTGCATTTCCCTTTCTCACCCTGTTCTGGAAAGCATTCTTAAAGAAAGCAGCTCCCTCTGCCAGGACATTAGAGTTTGTACAGCATCCTTCCGAGTTGATGGATGTCATGAAGTTATGCAGTCTAACTGGGATGGTTGTTGATGGTGCACTAGGTTCATGTGCACTTATTTGCAGGTTATTTTTAGAACTTTCAAGCTAAAAGCTCCTTCCTTACTCTGGTATTGTATGTGGACCTGGGCCCTCACCTAGTCCTGGGCCAATGAGATACACTTCCCAGCCATATCTAGCAAGTCTGACCTCTTGTCTAGATCACCTGTCACTGTCTGGCTAGGCTTCAGCCACAGAAATCTAACTTGAGTACAGAAGGTGTCCAGACCTGGTGCTTAGCTAGACAGGCCCCACCTAGGCCCTCACTGCTAGAGTCTGCTTTCCACCTCATTCTGTTTAGTACCAGCACTATAACTCAGGAGTTACTCCTGAGGCTGTTCTTGTTGATAGGCTTTTATCATACAGCCCAGAGTCAAGTGAAGGAGAGAGATGGGCAGGTGTTGCACTGTGTTTACTACTAAAAGGCATTCAGGCAGCATGACACTACTGACCTGCAGCAGACTTTGTTGACCCATACTGTAGCTCTGCTTGAGTGATAGAAATCCCATGCTTCAATTAAACCTTCATGGAGGTAGAGGTGCCTGTACCTGTCTAGTGGACATCGTGTATTGTATTTTGGGTTGCAAAGCTTTGGGCCCATGACCTGGCTATAGATCAATTTAGGGACAGAATGGGTGACACCTGGTCCTAAGATTCAGAACCTTGAAAACTTTCTCAAAATTGATACACTGTACAGGTAACATTAAGAAGCTAGCAAGCATCATCATGTTTGTGGTGTTACAGTTTTGCCTTACATTGCAGTTGCTTCTTGTTTTTCCAAGAGTTTGTACCCTGCCTTTGGATATGTGATCCACCAATATGGGCACGAAGTAGTTTGTAGCAGTTGGGACTTTTTGTGAAAGACTTAAAATAAGAAAGTTAGTGCTTCGGTTTGGGTCTTTCCCCCTCTAAAAACACAGATTAAGTTTTAATGTCAGCTAAAATATACTACTTTCTATCATCCATGGGGGTGCTTTTTGTCAAATGTATTGTTCATAAGTATTTATTTTTGTAAGCCTAAAGGCAATATGTGGTGATGGTGAGCGCTGGATGGTGGTAACAAGCACTTTTCTTTAGTTGTAGGTTTTTAAACCTTTCTTTTTATCTGCAAAATGGAGAAGAAAGACCAATGTTTGTTAAATAAATTCAACCACTCACTTTAACACAGCCAGGCACTGGAAGTCTCCATTCTAGACTGTTGTGTGACCTTGTGCTTGGGAAACAGATGCCCTCTCATAGTCTGGATGAGTCAAGCAGGCAGGACCTCTTTAAGTGGTCCACTTGGTGTTACCAGCAGACTTGAGACTCCGCAGAGCAGGAATCTCAGCGCCTGTCTCTAGGTCTCAGGTGTGGCTCTGTGCATCAGCTTCTGTCTTAAGGAGATATGGGCTGAGCAAGGGCTACTTGGTCCATGTGAGGTTCCGGGGGGAGCATCAAGCCCTGAGCGGCCCCCAGTGCACTCAGAGTGCACTCTGGTGTCATTACAGCATTCACTAACTTGTGTTTGCTCAGACGGGGAAGAGTGATGGTTTTAAGACAGATTTAAGGCTTGAGCTGAACAAAGACTCTTCCCTTTGTCATGAACATTTTATTTTTTTAATAGATTGAAGAAAGATCACATTTTATAAAACCTGAATGAAACCCCACTCTAATAGGTTTTGTGCTCTCTTGTCTTGGACTTTCATGTGACGGAGCCCATCTAGTGCAAGGAAAGAAGCAGTGCTGGCAGGGCCTGTCTCGGAGCCTAGACGTCAGAGCGTGGCTTGCTTGGCCTTCCATCCCATCCTGAGTCTTCTTGAGATAAAAAGTTGTTACAGCTGGAAGGAGTAGCTCCGAGACAGAGGCCATAAGCAGTGTAGACAGGCTTCTGGTTGGGGACCAGGCTCTCACTGGGTGACACTGCTGCTCTTGCCAAGTTTCAATATTCAAGGTGGTAGCAAAGTTTCACAAGGTGATCACTGGAGCCCCTGCCCTCAAACCAGCTCTTAAGGGTGGACATGGGTCTGGTTATGGCCCAGGCTGTTTTCTTCTCTGGACATGCTGGTTGATTGAAGTTGTAACCTGCTGCACGTTTGTGGTCTGACATGGCCACTGGCTTTCATCTCACCATGTGAATGACACCTACCTGGTTGAGAGAAGTGTTGTGTAACTGGGTTCTGCCCTTTCCCTCCCAAGTCACTCTTTACAGATACTGGTGTCATCCGATACACTGTCTGGAGGTTGGTGGGAATGGTTCTCAGAACTCTGTGTCTGTGGTTATCTTGGGGATGGGGTTCGAGTCCAGATTTTTATTTGATTATATGATATATTTTTACTTTTCAGCCTTCTTATTTAATAAGTGGTCTATATAAAATAGAAAAATAAAGTCCTATAAGGAAATGTTTACCATTTTTGTTCCTGAGTGTTTTTTTTTTTTTTTTTTTTAACAAAGATCACTTTATACTAGTTCAGGGAACCAGTAAACTCCCTTGTTCATGACCTACTACAGGGTTGTGCTGAGCAGCACTGAAGGTGATTGAGAAGACAAGCCTGAGGCTCAGTGTGAACCAGGCACTCAGTTTGAGTGTTTCCAGTAAGAAGCAGGGCTCTGCAGGGAGTGGCAACAAGCGAGTACTTTGGTTGTTATTGGCTCCTCTGTGAAAGTATCACTTCCCAACTTAATATACTTCTAACCTTTCTTCTCCAGGCCATTTTGGGTGCCCACCATTTCTCAGAGAGTCGATTGTATCTCCCCACATAGTTATCAATACCCATGTGATATTCTTCTCAAGCTCTCTTTAATCTCTGAAGGCAAGTAGGGTACACACAGCTTACCTACCCCTCTTCTCACTGGGCCAGGTAAGGAGGTGCTGATGGAGTTTCATGGTCATGTTGATATTTGCTTCATTATAGCTGTAGGTTACTGTGCTGGGGCAGCAGCTGGTATAACCTCTTCCCTGCACTCTTTCAAGTAGGTAAGTAGATAAGGAAAGCACCTCCATGGGGGAGGCCATCCTGGGTGGTGAGTGTCACTGCTGTATTAGCAAGGGTCTCCACCTCATCCTGAAAGCAGTACTCTGCAGAGTGTGATCTTCAGGCCTTGATCCTGTGCTCCAAACAGCTGACAGAAGTTGTGTGTCAGGACTGGATATGATGCTGATAAGGGGCATTTATTCTTAAAAGCTTTTCTATGACAAATGACACTTCCCTCAGTGCTTATCAGGGTAGAGTAAAAATTGCATTAGATTTCAGCAGACAATTAGGGTTTGGCCTCTGTTTGCTGCTTTTCCTCAAGATGAGGCACAGTGCTGGGCATTTGTGATGGACACAGGTCTGAAGTCCCAGGTGCAAGGTGTTTGATAACAGGTCCTGAAGCCAGGACGGGGCCTTGGCTCAAGAATGGGACTGTTGTCAAGCTAGGATGTCAGAAAAGTAAGAGCCTCATCCCCAGGTCAAGCTAAGGAAAAGGCAACCTGACAGGACAAAAAGTCAAGGAATGAACAACAGAATTCATGATTTAGCTTCTTCCTACTGACTTAGGTCGTGGTCTACAGTCATTTAGTCCAGAATCTGTCTGGGGTGCATAGAAATAAAATGTTTCTTCTGGAAAAGCAGGGGTTGATGCAGGCCTACCAGCATTCAACACTGACCACATGCGAGTGCAGTGGAAAGTTAGGAGCACTAAGAAGCAAGCTGTCAGCTGGGATCAGCAGAAGCAACAATGCTTCCAAATCCCTGATGAAGTATGTATGCTGGATTTTTTTTTAAGGTTTTAAAAACAGGATTAAAAACATTGCAAGCAAAAATCAACAGACTACTAAAAGCACCCAACAATGCCAAAAAAAAAAAAAGTTAAATATTGAGAATTAAAAACCAAGCCTTAGGGTGAATTTCTTATATAGGTTGGTCAAGACTGAATGATGAGCTGGAAAATGAAGCCACAGAGAGGAAGCACTGTGTGAGTAGATTAGAAACTAGTGGAGGAGACCCTGCCCTTCATGGAGTCTCAGGGTTTAGAGAAGGAAGCAGCATGTCAAAAGGACAGCGGTGGAGAACTGACAAGATGCAAGGATTGTTGAGAAGCCCAAAGTGGGGGAGGGGAGGACCTGTGTGAACAACACAAAACATTTTATTTAACACAGTATTTAATGTCTGGCAAAAGTAATGTGAAAGATGGGATTCCCAAGAGGCAAAGCAAAAGAGATGACTAGCCCGAGTATGAGCTAGCATGTTAAATTTTAAGAGCAGCTGCTGAAATGGTAAGATCCTTACATTGCCGTTTCAGGGCGCTGCAATGATTCAAATGTGTGTGTCCTCACCATCATGCCTCTTACAGATAGAGGACTAAAGGGTCAGTCTTAGTCACATGCTTCCTCTGGGCTTTGTAGGATCAGAAAGATGAGTTATGCAAAACAGGTGAGGGCCACCTGCATCTGAGTTTCTATCCTAGGGGTGGCCCTACTTTGAGCTCTATACTCCAGGCTCCAACATTTTTACTATGGGCTCTCAGTTATAGTCTATATAGGGACCCTAGCATCTTGACTCTGGACTTTAAGCTTTTGTTAACTTCAGTCCCAATGTAGACTTGATTTACCTGTTTTGGATTCTGCTTGCCTGCCATCTGTAGTAGTTCTTATTAAACAGGCCAAATGGCCATGGGTGCACACCAGCTGCTGAGCATCCAGAGTCATGGAAAATGATCAGAGTTCTGTCATGGGGTGGACAGAAACAGACCTAATACCTGATTCTACAAAGGCCTACCTAGCATGGGCACAGTGGTATGCCACATGATCCCAGTGTCAGCAATGGCCTGACAGTCTTGATCTGGTATTCTCACCCATGCATACACTAGAACACTCACATACCAACCTGGAGGGGAGGCTGGAGACCCAACACCTTGTGGTATCTCTAAAGATGTTTTTCAAGGGAGTCTTGTCTCTCCTTCAGGTATGCGTCCGTATCAGCCTGAGGCTTGCCAATGGATAAGACTTAGAGCTTTCCACTAAGGAGGTTGGCCTCAGTCTCTGCTGTCCGGTTGGTGACATGTCCTCGTCAATTTGTTCTTGAAAATTATATGATCCAGGGCCAGTCACCACAGATTCTGCTCGCCACACCCCTGAGATGCCCCTGGACCCAGAACTTATCAGGGCCTCTGGAAGAGGTTTGCTGTTCATTTCTCTGCTAGCTTAGAGTCCTGTTGTCCCTACTGTTTCAAGAACTCGATCTTACAATGTAGTGATGAGCTGCGGGCCTGCTTTTCGTCCTGCCTGGCTCCCACACGGCTAGCTTATGCCCCGAAATAACAACACACAAACTGTATTCATTTAAACACTGCCTGGCCCATTAGTTCTAGCCTCTTATTGTCTAATTCTCACATCTTAATTAACCCATTTCTAATAATCTGTGTAGCACCACGAAGTGGTGGCTTACCCAGAAAGACTCAGCATGTCTGACCTGGTGGCTGGCTTCATGGCGACTGTCCCAGGTCAGAGAATCATGGCGACTGCCCAGAGAGGAGAGGCATGACGATTGCCTGAGGCATCTGCCTCACTCCCAACATCCTGTTCTGTCTACTCCACCCACCTAAGGGCTGGCCTATCAAATGGGCCAAGGCAGTTTCTTTATTAACCAATGAAATCAACTCAAACAGAAGACCCTCCCACATCGTTACAATGTCTCTTCAAAGACCATCCCCACGTAGGACAGCCCATCTACATGTTCTTTACTGCTTTCTTGAGCAAAACACCCTCCAAGACCTGATGGAAAAAAAGGTCTCTCCCCTTCCATCCATAAAGCAGTACTGGAGTCTACTGGACACTGTTCACAGCTCTAGGAGCTAGCAGCATGCCAGGTCAGTGCTGAGTGCATTTGTTGTATTAGCAAACTCCCGTTTCCACCATGCTATACCCCCACCAGCCCACCAGGCCGAAGAACTTAAATGAGGCCCACTGAGGCATATTACTTTGTCCTACTTTCTCTGTCTTAGATTAGACTCTTAGGTCTGGCCTCTTGATCTGAGACTCTGGGCCAGCACTTAGAACTGTCTTGTCCTGAATATAAGTAGTGGCATATTTAACCCCATAGGGAGACCTGTGGGTTTTATACTATACCATGATATCGCCTGTGTCCATGCCAACAGCACCTCATATTCCATCCTGTCCTGACTCAGCACAGGTGACTATCTCAAGAACCTGCAGATGGAGCACCTGAGACCCTTGTTGTCATCTGACTGGGAGGGATCCAGGTTCTTCCCAGAATCCCAATGCCACCACCTGTTCTCTAGGACAATCCCCAGAAGCACACCCAGACAAGGGACTCAGGCTGGTGAGTCTTTTTTGTTGTTGTTTTATTTTGTTTTGAATTTTTGAGACAGTTTCTCTGTGTAACAATTCTGACTCTTGGAACTCACTCTGTAGACTGTGCTGGCCACGAACTCATGGAGATCCACCTGCCTTTGCCTTCCAAGTGCTAGGATTAAAGGTATGTGCTACTATTGCCCAGCTATTAAGGATGCTCTCCCAGTAGAAGTTAGTGAGAGACAGTGATGGGGGCCATCAAGCCAAGTTGCCACTTCAGAGAAAGGCTCTGCTCGACCAGGTCAGCAGGGACATAGTTTGTCCATTTGCAGACCATTCCAGCCAGTCCTTGGTTTAAGGACCCCTTAGGGGATGAGTTCTAGGCACTTTCAGCTCAGCATGTGGGGGCAGAGTCCCCTAAGGAAGTTCCTCTCAAGTGTGAGCAAGGAAATAAAATGCAGGGACCAGGTAGTATATTTCTAGTATGGGAGCTCAGGACACATGGCTCTCTGTCAGGGTCCTTACCAGGCTGCCTTGCAGTTATCTATCTTGGGGCACATGGCTTCACTGGGGACTATCCAGTCACTGCATGAAGCCATTTAAAGTCACTTTATATGCTGTGCATTTGGTAACATAGGTACACTTGTTGATGTGGGTTTTCAAATATTCCTTGGCTTTGCTTTGGTATTGGTTTTGTTGAGTATTGATCATGTAAACTATTTGATTCAAAGTCAAAGTGTAAAGATGGATCCACAGAGATTGAATTCTCGTCACCACCACCCCTATAGGGCTTACCTGCTGTAGGTACCCATCTCAGTGTCCTTTCTTGATACAGTGTATACTGAGTATCAGCAAACTACACAGATTCAGCCTCTTTCCCTTCTCCTGTGTATTTTGCTTAAGTTCCCAGAAGACCCCAGCTGCCATCCAGACATCCTCTTTTCAGCTGCAAACCATACTGCTGTCGTGTCTCTTCCTGGAGACGTTGCTGTTGTTCCCAGTGTGGCTGTGACATGTTTATCTTAGGGACAGATCCCTAGGTGATGCAATAATAAGCCCAGGATAGACCTGGAATGTGCAGACTCTCCAGGTTCTGTGACTCCCCGGTAGGCCCTAGCAGCCCGGCAGTCATCTGAATTTCTCTGACCTGGAGCAAGACTGAGCAGGTTCTGTGCATTCGAGG
Source organism: Arvicola amphibius (assembly GCF_903992535.2). NCBI lineage: Eukaryota > Metazoa > Chordata > Mammalia > Rodentia > Cricetidae > Arvicola > Arvicola amphibius. The sequence goes on along the minus strand of NC_052047.1, from coordinate 143,817,951 downwards.
AACATTTGTTGCTTTCCTCAGAGTCTCTTCTCTGTTCTCAGCTTCTTTTTCTGTGTTGTTTCCACATTTTTATTCACAGTTAGGAAAGCATTTTCTTCTTTTCTTTTTGTTTGTTTGTTTGTTTTTAGAACTTGAGTGGAGTTTATTTGAGGTAAAGAGAATTGGAAGGTGATGCACAGTTAATAAAAACTCAGGGTCAGAAATTGGGGTTCAACCTGAAGATCCAAAAAACAAAACAGCCAGCCATTGGCTCTTACCTCGACCTCAGTCTGAAATGGCGATCCTGCCTCCCAGAATCTCAGAATGTGACTGTGTCTGAGAGCTGTCTCCTCCCATCTTATAATTGTCTCTAGGGCGAGAATCAAAGGTATAAACCACTGGGATTAAAGGCATGTATCACCTGATTTCTGTGGCAACTAGGGTGGCTACTGGGATTAAAGGTGTGTGCTACCATAACCTGATCTATAAAGCTGACCAGTGGGACTGGTTTACTCTCAGATCATCAGTCAGTCTTTATTTATTAAAATACAATTGAAATGCTACTACAGGAAGGGAATAGAGAATGGGAGAGACAGGAAAAGTCCTGCCTGCCCCTTCAGAGGAACAGTGAGAAATAGAGCCTTTTTTTCAGGTTTTAAGGAAACTTGCCCATGTTTTCTCCTAATGCATATATAGTTTTTAAGTTCTTTTACCTCTGTCTTGAGTTTTCTGAGTTACTATTATTCTATTGCTCTCAAAAGACACTGACCAAGGTAGCTTTTAAAAGGAAGCATTTAATTGGGAGCTGTTTCAGAAGCAAGTTCATGTCATTATGGTGGAGATGTGGTAGCAGTCAGGCCAGCCAGCAGGCTTGATGTGACAGCTGTAGATGATTTGCAGGCAGGAGGCAGAGAGAAAGAGAGCCTGGGCCTGGCATGGACTTTTGAAATCACAAAGCCTACCCTCAGTATCATATCTCCTACAACAAAGTGGTAAACCCTTTGTAAACAGCCAGGAACCAAACATTCAAATATATGAGCCTATGGGGGCTCCTAATTCAGACCTCCACAGTTTCAGTCAATGCCTGTTCCTCAGAGGATGTGTAATTCAGCAGCAGAGTGCTTGTCTAGCATGCATGAGTCTGTCCATCACCCACAACAAAAATGACAGTGAACAGATAGATATGTAGACTAGATCCAGATATCCTTTCTTGGTCACTGTCCAGTTAGCTACAAATCTCCTTTGCCTTAGCCTCCATGTTATTGTACTTAAATGTCGGCACATACAGGGACTGCATTTTTCCCCATCCATGTTTTGTCTACAGGACACTGACCACTTTAATCTTCTTTCTTTCAATCACTTCTCTTTTCACCGTTCTGGCTAGGTTATTATTGTTGGGACTCATGTACACACTTCATAGTAGAGAGGGTTAGACTTTAGGAAAAGCATGGTAACATTGTGCTAGAATTTATGCAGTCAACATGTTAGGAGGCAAGCCCTCCTCTGCTGCAGCCAGTCTTCTGTTTAAGAAGCCTCACGTATGCTCTGAGCACCATTGTTGCCTTTCTGCCTAGGTTTAATCATACTTTCATTTTGCTGTCTTGGAGAATTTTAAACCCATCTTCTCTCCTAAATGTTTACCCTTGGGGTAGATGAAAACACAGGGGTCTGTTGGCAGTATCTGCACCTGCTCTCTGCCCTCATCCCAAAGTCTCTCTGGCTTTTCTGTTGGTTTTTTAAAAGTTTTCACAACCCATGAGCTGAACCTAGAGGTGGTATCCATTCCTCACCAGTGGTCACCATTTTGGTTCTCTCCATAAAGGACATAATGATGAGTTCATTCCAAGCACATCAAGGTGGGGTAAGATCACCAGGAGAGAGCAGAAGACTTAACTGATAATTGTCTCATTGCTGTGACCAAATACTTGACAAGAAATAACTTAAGGTCATCATAGAGGGGAGGCATACATGAGCATGAGGAAGCTGGCCACAGCAGGTCTGGCTGTAAAACCAGTGCCTTACTTTGAAAAATCTACCTCTTGAAGATTACACAACCTTCCAAACAGTGCTAACAGCTGGGGATTGAGTATTTGAACACATAAGTCTATAGAGAACATTTTGAGTCTGTAGAGAATATTTCACATTTAAACCACAACAGGATCATAGAAAACTTAGGCAGGAGTGGGGCAGGCAGGAGTAGTCACATCCAAAGGGACATCAGAGAGCATGAAGTCACATTGCATCACAGGATGGCTAAAGGACTACAGTGTCACAGTGTGCCTCAGGCTCCAGCGCAGCTGAAATGCTAAAGAATGGCTTCTAAGGTTCAGGGCAGGTTCAGCAAGGTGGCAACCCAGACTCTGCTGGACAGTGGAGGAGCTGGGAAGAAGCTTCCAGGAGGCAGGGCACAGTCAACCTGATATTGTGGAGATATAGAAAGCTAGTTGTCACTGGATCCAGGACATCGGCAGCAAGTTGGTGGAAGAATAAACAGAATGCCAGAGCACAGCAGAGAGCTAGGACGGCTCTTCCTGGGAACACCCTGTGAGTGCAGGCAGAGTAGGGTCCTGTGCTAGGGATGGGGTGCTGGGTCCATGTTTCTGTTCTCTGACAGCTATACCCCATTATATACCCCATATTTGTCCTGCACCTATTTAGGTAATGCCACTTCCCCCATGACCCAAGTTCCTTGTCTCTTCACCTTAATGGCTGACAGAGATGGGAGTTGTCCTCTGACCTCCACATGCGCACAATGGCATGCTCATGCCCATACTTACATACACACCATTCACTCAGACACAATATTAACAAATGAAAGATAAAACTAACTAAATGGGGGGCTGAGAGATGGATGGCTCAGTTGGTAGAATGCTTGCCACATAAGCATGAGGATTTGAGGTGAATCCTCAGAACCCACATAACAGCAGGACTTGGTAGTGTGTAATTTTAGTGTCAGTACTGGAGAGATAGACACAAGCAGGTTCCTGGGACTCACTGACCAGCCAGCTCAGTCTGCTTGGTGAGATCCAGGCCACTGAGGGACTGTCTCAAAAAGGCAGTGCCCAGCTTCCTGACAATCCTCCTCTTGTGGGTATGTGGCATGCTCTTCTCATGACCTTTGAACTTGTTCACTTGTGTCTGTAGGGCCACTCAGGGCTCCTTCTTCAAGCTTCTCCTACCTGCCTACCTTTATATGGTGATTTGACTGAGAGTGGTTCCCAGAGGCCCATAAGTTTGGATGCTTGGTCCCCAGTTGGTAAACCATTTGAAAATGATTAGGAGGTATGGTCCTGTTGGAGGAAGTGTGTTCTGGGGACTGGGCTTTGAGGTTTCAAAAGCCTGTGCCAGGCCCCGGGTTTCTTCTCTGCCTACTGCCATTGGATCAGGATGTGAAGCTCTCAGCTACTGCTCCAACATAGCAGTCTGCCTGTCTGCTTCCTGACTTGATGATGATGGACCAACTCTGAAACAATAAGCCAGCCTCCAATTAAATGCTCTTTTGTAAGAGCTGCCTTGGTCATGGTGTCTCTTCACAGCAATGGCACAGTGACGAAGACACTTCCCTCTCTTCCCCGAGCGTCCTCCCTGTCTCTGGTGGAGGAGACCTTACCCAGCCATGCTTGTGAGCTCACAAGTGTGTAGTAGTGTGTTCCTCCTACTATCTACCTTGTTCCCACTGCAGGGCCTTGGGCAGGTCCCCCAGGTACACAAGGCAGAGTTGCCAAGTGCCCTTTCCTGGAGTGATTAGCTCCTGCTTAGCAGGTTAGGCCCTTGAGACTCCCCTGGGTGTTTAGGAGATAGCACACTTGTAAGATCAGGCAGAAGGTCAACATGACTCTTTTTATTTTTTTCATTCTTGGTGCATGTGTATGCTCAGGGGGGTGTTGTATACGTGTGTGTACCAATACATATGCATTTGGAGGTTAGTGGTCAACCCTAGGTGTTGTCCCTCAGGTGCTACCCACCTTGAATTTTGAGGCAGGGTCTCAGTGGCCTGGACCTCACCAAGTAGACTGGGCTGGCTGGCCAGTAAGTCCCAGGAACCTGTCTCCACTTCGCCAGTACTTGTAGTTGGAGGCCGCTTTTTGGTTCCCAGCCACTCAGCCCCGAAATAATCACACAGAAGCTACATTATTTAAATCACTGCTTGGCCCATTGGCTCTAGCTTCTTATTGGCTAACTCTTACATATTAATTTAACCCGTCTCCATTAGGTTGTGGCTTACTGGGTAAAGTTCTGGTGTCTGTCTCTAGAGGGGCTACATGGCTTTTCTCTGACTCCATCTTCTTCCTCCCAGCATTCAGTTTAGTTTTCCCCATATCCCTCTGTTCTACCCTATCAGGCCAAGTCAGTTTTCTTTATTCATTAATGGTAATCACAGCATACAGAGGAGAATCCCACATCAAGTACTGATGCTAAAGACACACATTACCAAATCCTGCTGTTAGTTGGGTTCTGAGGATTCAGCTCAAATCCTCATACTTATGTGGCAAGCATTCTACCAATTGAGCCATCTCCCCAGTCCACCATTTAATTAGTTTTAACTTGCTTTTGTTAATATTGTGTATGGTGTATATGCAAGTGTGGGCATGTGCATGTAATTGTGTATATGCCATCATGTGCATGTGGAGGTCAAAGGGCAACTTTGAGAGTCAGTTCTCTCCTGCCACCTTTATGTAAGTTCCAGGGATTGAATTTAGGTAGCCAGGCTTGTGTAACAAGTGCCTTTACCTGTTGAGCTATGCCCCAGCTCCTCACTTATGTTTTTAAATTTATTATTTTATGTATGGGTGTTTTGCCTATATGTATTTACGTCTGTGTACTATGTGCATGCCTAATGGCCATGGAGGTCAGAGGAGGGTGTCAGATCCACAGGAACAACTTAGAAATGGTTGTGAACCGCTGTGTAGTTGCTAGGAACTGAACCTGGGTCCTCTGGAATAATAGCAAGTGTTCTTAACTACTGAGCCTTCTCTCTGCTCCCTCATTTATGCTTTGGAGACAACTCATGAGCATCCTTTTGAACTGTAGACTTCTACTGTGTTATCTATGGGAACAGGACTGTGCAGCTAAGATCTATTTAAAAGCTGCAGAGTCTATCTAAGACCCTAAGCAGTACTGGAAAAGGTGCTGGAACTGGCCTTCCCCTGTAATCAGATTGATGACTACCTTAATTGTCGTTGTAGAACCTTCAGCCAGCAGCTGATAGAAGCACATACAGAGATCCACAACCAAGCGCCGGGTTGAGCTCCCAGAGTCCAGTCATAGAGAGAGGAGTGATAATATTAGCAAAGGGGTCAAGACCATGATGGTGATACCCACAGAAACAGCTGACCTGAGCTAGTTGGAGCTCACTGACTCTGGACTGACAGTGGGGGAACCTGCATAGGACCAAACTAGGCCCTCTGAATGTTGGTGGCAGTTGTGTGGCTGGGACAGTCTGTGGGACCACTGGCAGTAGGACCAGGATTTATACCTAGTGCTTGAATTGGCTATTTGGAGCCCATTCTCTTTGGAAGGATTCTTTGCTCAGCCTAGATATTGGAGGGAGGGTGCTTGGTCTTACCTCAAACTGATGTATTAGACTTTGTTGACTTCCCATGGGAAGCCTTTCCCTCTCTGAGGAGTGGATGGGGGATGGGGTGGGGGGAAAGTGAGAGGAGGGGAGGGAGTGGGAATTGGGATTGGTATGTAAAATGAGAAAAGATTGGTTTTGTTTTGTTTGTTTGTTTTTTAAGTTGCTCGGTAGAAATGTGGAAGCAGAAAGGATTATCCTACACAACAGTTTTCCCCATGCTGAGCAGCACCCTTCCTTCCTTGTGATTATAACCCCAGCAAGAACATTCTGCTACTCATCTCTAGGCAGCCTCTTCTCTCTCTCTCTCTCTCTCTCTCTCTCTCTCTCTCTATATATATATATATATATATATATATATATATATATATATATATACACACACACATATATATATATATATATGGGGCAGTCTCACTATATAGCCCAGGTTAGCCTCCTCATGCCTTAACCTCTAGAGTGCTGCATTACAGGTATGTGCCACCTCACCCAGCTCCCTTTCAGTTCTTTCCTTTGGGGAAGCTTCAGCTATATTGCCAATAATCGGAAATCATTTCTTTGAAAGCACCCTGTCTTACTTGCAAATCTGAGTGCCTGGTGCTTGATTCCTTTTTGTTTACTGAACTCTGCCTCACTTGGGGACCCAGAGGCTTGGTGATTTAGGAGCTAAGTGTACATTCCTACAAGGAAGGGTGTTGGGCCTCCTGATGTGGACCCCTGGGCTACCCTGTCATTGTTGGTATATTGCTAATGTCTTTTTCTTTCACAGGGATGTCTGCTTTCAGCTTAATCCACTTAGTTTAGTGGTTTAGTTGTAGTTTCTTTTGGTCAGTCTGTGGGGAAGAGATATCCACTCTCCCATCTAGGAGGCAGAAACCCTCTTAGAATATATTTGAAGTGCACCCAGAGCTGTGGTTTCCTCATTGTGTCTCATTGTGATTCTCCGTGGGTCCAGGTCAGCCCTTGTATTTTCAGAGTGGACTCTTAAGTCTGCTACCCTGGCTGTAGCAGGTCTTGCTTCCTGCTAAAGCTCTTCGTCTCTTTGTGCCTGTTTCCTGACAGATAAAGAGGACCACACTGTATATATGGCCATAGTCAGGAGCATCCCCAGATATGGAAGACCTCCACATTTTAGAGTGTCTCTGTCTAGTGATGCTCTTGACTTCAGTGATGATGCTTGAAATGACTGAGGTTGAAGAAACAACACTTTGATGTGATTTCATGAGGACAGGGACTGGAATCTCACCATGAGATCAAAGGTGTGCTTGGAGAAAGAAGCTGGCCCTGGTAGCCTTTTGCTGTCCCACAACACACCTGTTGCCTTGTCAGTCTCTGGACCATGTTTCCCCAGGGGGCTGCCTGCCCGACAGACTTCAGAAAGTGCATATGAAAGGCAGGTTCACTAGCCAGACCCTGGACCCAAACACCAGGCACAGGAGCTCTGTCATACTGAGTCTGTTGGCATCCACTTCTGGAGAGCAGGGTAAACCAAGCCCATAGCAGGACCCCTCTACTTACTTCTCCAGAGGCTTTTGGGGCCATAGCTAGCCACTGTGTTCTTATCTTCCTTGGTCACAGCCCCACCATTGACCACATTTGAAGGTCATTTTTATCCTTCCTGCACAGTCAAGCCAGGATATTCTCTGTCTCACACCACATGTAGGATTCCTCTTGACATGCTTCCTTCCTGCCTACTTCTAGAACCCAAGCCATAGAGTCCCACATTTACCTGGCCCCTGTGGCTCCCTGCCATGCTTATAGAATGTTTCCCATTTTGGACAGAGGGAAGGAAAGAAAGGCACCAAAGATAGCCCCTTGTATGGTAAACCAATAATTCACAGGTATCTTGAATATAGTGCACCTGAGGAGGCAGAACAGGACCTGGGGTCCCAGCACCACTGCAGCCACAGCCCCTTGGGGTCTGAGCAATGCAGAGCACCCTTCTCTTCTGTCCATTAGAGCCACCACCCACTGATGGATGCTAGGATGGCCTCCTTAGTCAACAGGTTCCTTTGTCTGTCTAGGATGCCCTGATGCTGCCCCTGGGTTCTGTGGCAGCTATACTGGTTTGTGGTTCCCTGGCTGGCCTTGCTCTCAGTGTCCAGCCAATGGACAAGTACCTCTTCCCTATTCCTCTTAGCCAGTCTCTCATCCCTTATGTTTTTTTTTTTTGATAGATCTAGCTTCATCCCTGGCAACTCCAAACCATAAGCAGGGAGCCTAGTTGAATGGGCAGGAAAAGACACCAGGAGGAGACACAGTACCAGGGTTTATTACAGCTTCGGGCTGGGTGGGCACAGGCCCCTTTCCAACCCCAGATCCCAGGGTCCCTCCAGCAGGCAGCTATCTTGCCTGACACAGCTCTCTGGTAGCTTGTCTTTCTTGGACAGTCCCATCCGCCTGTGTGCACTTGAGATAACTGGCAAAGGGCTTCTTTATGTGATGAAGGGCACACAACCTTGCTGTGGGGAGTTGTATAGCCGCAGGCTTTCTGTTTTTCTCCAAGACTTCTATATGTCACCACAGAGGATGAGCCAAGACAGCCAAGAGGGTCTCCAAGGGCCATATTCTCCCCTGGCACCCTCCTCAAGTGGATCTTAATTGTCCCATTACCCTCCATGATGCTGGTTTCACCAAGTGGCAGGCAGAGGGTGGAACAGAGACAGTGGGAGCCACAGAGGGTTCTTGTGGGCCACATGGAACATGCCTGCCTAAGGTTTTCATTGTCAATTGTGCAGGTTCTGCTCCAGGTGGAGGGACATGAGGGGTTGGGGGATGCAATTGCCTTCCAGCACTGGGCTTTAGGGAGTGTTCATGGATGCCATGGGCAGGGAACTGCAGGCCAGGGCACAGCTGCACTCATCGACGTGGGTATAGGTGTGCTGGATGACTGTACCGTTGGGACACTGCATGGCCACAGCTACATCATGGACCTTGCTCTCCTGACAGCAGGTGCACTGATGCTCCATGGCCTGGACCTCCAAGGAGTACCTGTGGACATGGGAGGTCAGCGTTTCCCATCCATGATCCTCTTGGCAGTATAGTGGTTCGTGGTCCTCTGTGGGCTCCTGAAAGCTGTCTGACTATCCACCACGACTACTTTCTTGAACACACAGCCTTGCTCTTCCTGGGCTTTTTAAAAAACACCTTCATCTTTCATCACCTCCCACGATTCTCCTTTCTTTCTATCCTGCTGACCCTGTTGAGACTCTTCCTCTGGACAGTCACCTTAAGTCCTGAAGCCAACCTGGTACCCTTCCTCCTGCCTTCTCTAACCACAGATTCTTTAACCTTCCTGGCCACTCCTGTTCACAGCTGACTGCAGCCTGGGGACCACAGAGGGATCTGATGCTACCTGTTTCCCTAGACACTTTCAGATTCCTGGACACAAGTCCATGGCGGAAACCCAATTCTGTACAGCTAAGCAAGGTTTGCCCCTGATGTGACTGGGAAGTGGGCCATTTATTTTATGCAGACAGGTATGTGTGACCTCTGGACACCAAGAAGGAGACAGTCTCTGTAAGACCCAAGGTGACAAGGTAGCACCTGGTTCTGCTACACTCTCGGGGAGGTAAGGCCCTCACTCACTTGGACGTTCCAGAGCAGGAACCCTCGCAGAAGGTGACGTTGACTGCCATCTCTGTTTCACAGCCCTTATGCCGTAGGATGGTTGTGCTTACACGCACTTGACATGTACTTGAGTCTGCAAAGAAGACAGGCCATTGCAGAGACCGTAGACCCTAACTCAGAGACCCTGGACCTGGTAAGGCTGGCCCTCTGTGATGGTTAATATTGACCGTCAACTCAACAGGATCTAGAGTCACTTAAAAGACAAAGTTCTGAGAGCTTGTTTAGATTAAACTAACTTCTGAGGGAAGACCCACCCTGAATGTGGGCAGGACCTCCCATGGGCTAGGGTCTCAGACTGACTGGAAAGGAGAAAGTGTGCTGAGCCCTAGCTTTTATCCCTGTCTGCTTCTTGGCTGCAGACATATATGACCATCTGCTTCTGTTGCTGCCATGTCTCCCCACCATGGTGGGACTGTACACTCAAACCATGAGGCAAAGAAAACCTGCCTTTCTTAAACTGATTTTGTTTGGTATTTTGTAACACTCTCACAGCAGTGAGAGAAGTAACTGACACACCTTTCCTGGGTGACCAGCCTGGGACTTTGGTGGGATCTGCCACTCATGGGAGAAACTTGGATTGCTTTTGGTGGGAACTGGATGGAGCTGGAGAACTAGATGAGAGTTATCTTCAACTTACCTTCTTTTTCACAGGAGTAACAGCAACCTATTTTCCTTAGGGTTCCCTGTAGGGCCAAGAACAGAGCGGAATAGGACTGGGACAGAGCCAGGATACGGGGTAGAAGCCATGGAGACACAGACTTCTTGGGTCAGAACCTTCCAGGGGCATGACAAGGGTGGACCACCCAAAGGCAGTGCCTCCCAGGTACATACCCTACAGTTGGACACATCAGGGCAGGACATGGGGAGTGGAGTCAGTACATGGATTCCATTCTCAGCCTTACAGAGGTACACCGTGCAGTTGTCAAAATGGCTGTTCACCCAGGTTTCATTGGGCTGAAATCAAAACACACAATAGAGGTCCAGATAGGAACCCAGTTGTGGATGAGACCTGCTCAGGGGAGGATCTCTTGCACCCTCTCCAATTACCTGCATTGCCTGGCCCTCTGGTGTGAAGCAGGCATTCTGTACACACTCCCCACAACACTGCCCTGGCACCAGCGTGTACTTGAAGCCCTGTGGGGACAGGAGAGGTAGTCAGGTCTCTCATTCATCCCAGCCACCCTTCTGAGTATCCTCTAGGGGTCCTGGGCCTCCTTGGAAGGAACTCCTAGGAGGTTATATCTTTGTTCTGTGTTATCCAGGTCTTAGAGCTTATCTCACCCTGCTTCTTAGCCTCTCTGTCTCTACTGTAGTGGTTCTTAACCTTCCTAAGACTGTGACCCTTTAATATAGTTTTTCATATTATGGTGACCCCCAGCCATACAATTATTTCATTGCTACTTCATAACTAATTGTGCTACTGTAATGAATTGTAATGTAAATATCTGACATGCAGAACATCTGATATGTGACCCTTATGAAAGGGTCATTCAACCCCAATGGGGTCATGACCCACAGGTTGAGAACTGCTGGTCTACTGGTACCATACTGGATCTGTTTCTAGTCAGTTCATCAATCTGCAGGACCTCTCCTCCAGTCCACATCATCCTCCTACTTTTCCCTTTAGAAAAAAACAAGACCTCAGAATTATAGCGAATTGGAGGACTCTCAATGATGGACTGCAATGGGTAGCCTCTCAAGATGTCTGCTGGGCCACAGACTCACCTGGGGGCAGAAGGTAGTACAAAGGATCTCTCTACACTCTACTTTTGGTTCTTGATTGCCCACAGAGAAGCAGGTGCATGTTTGGCAGGGAACATCCCCTGGGAAGTTTGCACCAACCTAAAGCAGATGAGGAGAGCAGCTCTAAGAGAAGGTGGGGGCAGGGGTGAGCACATATCAGGTCGACTTAGCTGAGTCCAGACATGTCCCATGGGCCCAGTTCTTTTCCCCACAGTGTAATTGTTCCCATAGTTGAACACAGGTATTCAGTGGGTGGGGACAGCAGTAAGCTGGGAGACTCAGAAGCTGACCACTCAGGTGTAGCAGATGTGGTAACCCCTCGTTCCACAGCTCCTGCATGCACACACATGTGCACACTTATGCTCCCCCCACACGCACACATACAATGGCCTTATGTCCTATGTCTTAAGGGCCCAGACCCTCTCTCCAGATCAACCTTTATGGCAAGGATGCCAAAGCAAGGATCAGGAACTGGAGGACATGGGCTTCCCACCCACCTCGGCCTACCCCTGCTGTTCACCCTGCCTGGGCTGAGCCCTTACCCCGTAGAGGGTGTCATTGTGTGTGCACATCAAGGGTCCTGAAAGGAAAGGGAGTTGATTACACATCTGGGCAGTGGGGCAGAAACCCTGGCTCCTCCCCATCCCTGAACTCCCCTGCAGTCAGTCTCAGTGCACCCTCCCCTGCGCTTCAGTCCCATTCCTACTCACTGCAGATGGAGCTGGGGCAGCAGCTGCCTTCCTCATAGATGCGGATCAGCTCGTGCCCTGGCTCACACTTGGACAGACTCTTGGGGCAGGTGGTTGTATTGCAGACTGTAGAGAAATGGCCAAGTCAGGATGCTGCCCATTTTGTCATCCCCCCCCCCCCCATCTTCTCCCTTTCAGGAAATACTAGCTTCTAGTGTAATTTTTCTTTGGAACCTAGTAGGCTTCATGGCTTTTCTGGGTTTCATAAGGTTCCCTCACTCTTTCATCTCCTTGGTCCTTACCAGGTCTCTGCTCTGTTAGGTCAGACCAGAGTACCAGTAGTACTTTTAGATCAAAAGCTGAAGCATCTTGAGACATCCCCCACCTGATTGGTCCAGTGAAGCTAAGCTAGAGTATGTCTTTTCTATGTCCCAGTAGGTGCTCACCACAGACTGTCTCGGAGCAGCATGGATTGTCAGCCTTGGGCCTGGTCACAGTCACAAAGCCAGCTTTTGTGCACTGTGGGAGCTCCTGGCTCTCACACTGCACTGGCTCACACTGTACCGACACAGAGCTGGGGTCGCACACACAGGACTGGCAGTTGCTGATCCAGTGTTCTCCCGGCTGAAACAGGCCAAGTCAAGATCTCTGAAGGCTCTGAGATTCTAAAGTCCCTGGCCTCTCTGCCTGAACTCAACTCCAAGTCCTTGTTTGCCCTCAGCAGGTAAGCCCTCTGCTGTCCAGGGTGAGAGCAGGAGGAAGCCCAGGAGCCCCACGTCAGCCTTCTGGGCTATGAGGAGTCAGCCACCCTCCCTCCTTCCTCCCTCCTCTTCTTGAGCTCAAGTTAGGGCAGGAGAGAAGCACCACTCACAAACTTGGGTAGTCCATCTGGTCCCACGCAGGCTAGAAAAAAAATGAGAAAACTGTTACTGGAGATGCTGGGGTTCGAGGCCAGGCAGAAGGGGATCATAGGCTGAGAGAACCGTGCTTAGTCCTGGCCACCTGAACCCCAAGCCAAGACCTCTGTCTTCTCCCAGGGTGGAGCAGAAGGCCCTAGAGAATTCTGAGGGTGTCAGGTCCCTGAAGCGGTGGTGAAGTTGGATGTTAGAGTCTAGCACTTGGCAAAGGAAGGCAGCTTCTCTGGCCAGCTTCAAGCAGCAGAGTTTAGGCAGAATGGTGGCAGGCTCACAGAAGGCCTTTAGACGTCTGCTCCAGGCTCCTCTAACATACTAGTCAGGCAGAAGAGGGTCTGCAGATGTCTGGGATCTTGGCCTGGCCTGGAAGGTGAGGACCCTATGGGGGACAGGGGTGGGACAAGGATTGTCCCATGGTAGGTGAATGGCACTTACGACACTCCTGCACACAAATGTCCATGCGGGAGTTGAAGAGGAGCTGATTCTCAGGGCAGAAGCAGCCCTCTGCCTTCATCTCAGTTGAAACACTCAGGGTCCTAGTGTGGGGAGGGGCAAGCAGCAGAGTGAGGATCAGAAATGAGGTGATACCCCCAAGAGCCAGTCGTGGGGGTCCCAGAACTTAGACCCTTCAGACATGGAAGGCCAGCTGCTACACTATTACTTAGATTGTACTCACCTGGAGCTGCAGGATGCTGGATGCAGGGGTCCACAAGGCCTGTATTCCTTCGTGGGTGGACAGGAGAGGTCTGTGGGTGCAGAGAGCATCATCAGACAGGTTTGGAAGAACCAAAGAGACTGGAGTCCTGACAAATTGGATACTCCCTACTCACCACATAGCCCTTCAGTGGCATTGCGCCAGTTGATGCACACACCCCGGGCCCGGCAGAGTGTTGCGTAGGCCTCCAGGCTTTGACAGAGCATGTCAGTAACGTTGGCATTGCAGTGGTCATTAACACAGGAACTGAAGAAGGTGTCTGGAGGGATGAGCCTGTGACACTCAGCGAAGACCCTATGACAGTGAGTGGTCAGGACTGGGAGCTCAGAGCCCAGCAGGGAGGTTAGCCAAGTGGACTGCTGCCCAGGTCCACCACCCCAAAGGCCGACTCACTGGCTCAGCATCAGCTCACAGAGAGGTGCAGTGGGACATGGGGTAGAGGTGGATGTGCTGGATACTGGGGGCTGGGAAGTGGTGCTCGGGGGAGGGCTAGGCTGAGCTAAGCAGCTGTCGTTGCTATTCCTGGGAACCAGCCAGTCTTTGGCCATGTCCTGGCAGTTGGAAGCTATGGTGCCATCTGGCCGGCGGCAGTCATCTGTCTGGCTATTGGTGCAGGTACCTGGTGAATAGGGTAGAGGTTACAATCAGTTTCTTGCTGTTTTCCATAGACTCATTCCTTCCCCCGACTTAGGGATACAGAATGAGCCTGGCCATGCCTACTCACCACACTGGCCCTCAGTATTGTTGCTGAAGTATCTGTAGGGTAACCATATCTGGAAGATGTGCCCATCAAAGGTGATGCTGGTGCCAATGGTGGAAATGTAGACACTCATTGTGGTGGTGCCGCTCAAGGACACTGTCACACCATTCTTAGTGTAGCCTGAGCTTATCAACATTTGGTCCCATATGACCTAGGGATGTCCAGAGGGAAACAATAACTAGGAAGCCAACTAGGCAGCAGTGGATGCTACTTTGCCAAACACTAAGGACATTCCTGTTCCTCAGTCTCGAGCCAGGCATTTATTTTTTGCCTAGGAAAGCTCCTACAGGTCATATCTGCAGAGGGGAGAATACTCTTGGTCCTGAGGGCTTTTCATCTTTGCCTGTGTTGCCCCATGCTTGCAGTGTGGCCTTGGGTGGGGCTCTGCCTGCCAGAAGACTCACCAGGCTCTCCTCCTTCCCACTGCCAGTGGTGGTGATGGTGAGGACAATCTCCATAGAGTTGTAGTTCACACTGAGGGCACGGGGACAGAAGGTGGCATTGGTGGTAGCCCCACAGTAGTAGCTGTGAGTAAGGATGCTCAGGTTGCCATGGCGAGGGTGGATCTCTCTCATGAGCACCGAGGTACAGTTGTCCAGAAAAGTATAGGAGGTGCCATCAAATGTCAGGTAGTGTGACTGCCCCCATCCACTGCAGAAGCCTATGGGAGACTACAGTTGAAGGCTCCCTTCCCAGCCCTGTTACCTAGCACCACCTCTGGATGGTTCCTTCAGGGAAACACAGTTGCTTCATCTACAAAGTAGTTATCTCCCAAACCATATCTACCTTGGGAGTTGTGAATATAACGTTGGTCTTAAAATGGAATAATCCCAAATTACCTGGGTGTTCCTTGAACCTGATGATAGTGTACTTAGAAATGGCAGGAGAGACATGGAGCAAAAGGCCATAGGAAGGTGGAGGCAGAATGGAGTGAAGCCACAAGCCAAGGACTCTGTAGCCCTTAACTGGCAAAGTCAAGGAGGATTCTCCATAGAGATGCCTTGCCTGTCTTGCTCTGACTCTAGCTCAGGGCTGTGAGACCCTGAATTTGCTGTTGTAAGTGCCAAGTTTGAGTCATTTAACACTCAGTAATAGAAGTTGTCATCAGGACCGCAAGAAAGGACTCCCATTGTGGCTTTTTGCACCCTACCCCTTCCTGTTCACACAGCCCCTTCCTCTGCCCCATCAACGTTGCCAACCTCCCTGTGCACACAGTGCCCACAGGCTGGCACAGCATTTACTGTCCCATCTTGTCCCATCACACCCTGTCCTGTCTTGCTGAACTGTCCCGCGCCTGCCCTCTGCTCACATTCACACTCATAGTGGAAGTGGCAAGGCTCCTGGTCCCACACTTTGATGGGCAAGTGCTTGTTGACACAGGTGACATTGTCCACAGGCTCTGGCTCTTCGAGGATGATTTGGTTATTTCCCTGGCACCTAGCCACTGTGCAGTTCTCCAGGGTCCAGGACTCATTCACCTGAGGCAGAAGATATGCAGGGTGTTCATCTTGAGGTCATGGGGAGACCCAAGCTCTGTCCTTTCTGGACCCCCAGGTCCCTACACATAAGAATCACAGAAGGCAGCCAGCTTCTGCTGATCAAGACCCCAGATCCAGTGCGCCTCTCTCAACAGGAGCCACTGGAAGATGGGTCACTGAGATAGGCTACATGGTTGAGGTGATGCTTTAGGTGAGCATTAGCCATGACTCAACCCAAATGCAGTTGTCCCTGAGAACCCATAGCCACACCACATCAGAGGGAGGCAGAGGGAGAAGGGAGCCTCACCTGCCGGGGAGGGATGGCATTATCACAGCCAGGAAGCAGGGTAGACAAAGGCACAGGGGTAGAGGGCACTGGAGGTGAAGAGGATGGACAGGCACCCTGGAAGCGGTCAAGCTCACAGTTTTGGTTGCAGGTGGCATAGAATTGGCAGCCAGCTCCATCAGTCTTATTGTAGATGACATCTCCTATGGAAGGAAAAAAAAAGACACAGAAAGACATAGGTACCTGAAGAGGCATACCCTGAAGAGGCAGGGTAGCATCAGGGGGAGACGTAGAGGCAGCCTGCCTGAGGGAGAAGGTTGTCCAGAGAGGGCATAGACTGAATTTTATATGCATGAAAGGGCTCATAGCTCCCAAGGCTGACAGACCCAGGGGACAAGGGACATGAGGTAGGGAAAACATGGATTTTTCTACTCACCAGGTAAGAAGAGCTGTCCAAATGCCCAGCAGAAACAGGGTGACGGGGAAACTGATTGACTGGAAAAGACAGTAGACCTAAGGGTACTGAGGCCCAAGGGAGAAACAGTAGACATGCTGAAGGTCACCTGACTGCTGGGGGAAAGTTCAGGGGTGTGAGTGGTCTCTGTGGTGGAGGAGAGGGTTGCAGTAGGGACCATGGCTCCAGGTGACGTTGCGGTGGTCAGAACTGGAGAGGTAGGAGTAGGCACTAGGGTAGAGGAGTGGGGCACAGAGGAGCTTGTGGCCACAGGGGAAGAGGTCATGGTGTTCGAGATTGGGGAAGTGTGAGTGGACAACAGGGTAGAGGTAGAAGGAGCAGTGGAGGGGGTGGCCATGGGTGGGGTGGTGCAGTGGGTGGTGTTGTCACAGCAGAGGAGGCGCACATGGTAGTTGTCACAATATTGCAAAGGCCCCGATTGGTTGATATTCTTGCATATCAGCCCAAATCGCACATCACACTGGACCACCTGCTCGAGCGTTTCCAGGGGCCTGTCTGGCTCCTTCTCAGAGCGGCACTGGATGTCCTTGGGCTGCTCACAGAACACAAAGCCAACCTCACGTAGCACTGCATAGACCTCAAAGTCCCCACCTCTGGGGCCAGGGTTAGGGAAGTCTGCATCAAACCAGTCTGTCCATGTGCATCTAGGTGCACAGCCCGAGTCAGTAAGTGTGGTCCATGTGGATGCTTGGGTACTTGGCACTGGGGAGCTGAAGGGATGCTTGGTCTGAAAGGTAGACTCAGTGCTTGAGGCCACAGTGGTTGTGAAAGGGACCAGAGAAGTGTGGGTAGACCAGGGCAGTGCTGACGTTCTGGTGCTGGAAGGGGTACTAGGGCAGTGACTATAGTCATCACAGCAAAGCACACGGATGCGGTAGTTGAGGCATACACTAAAGGGCCCCGGCTGGTCCAGGTTCCTGCACACCAGACCAAAGTTCAAACTGCAGTTGATCACCTGATTCAACTCCTGCTGAGGCACATGGGGCTGGTCAACAACATCACATTCTAAGTCCAGGGGCTTTTCACATATAGCAATTCCAGCTGCTCTAATGTTGGCATAGGTCTCAAATTCCCCTCCAGAACTCCCAGGGATGGGTGAACTATGGTCCAGCCAATCTGACCAGGTACATTGAGGTTCGCAGCCCGTGGAACTGGAGAGTGGAGTAGAGATGACCGTAGTCCTAGTACTCGGCAGAGAGGAGGACTGATTATCTTTGAAAGTACTGGTGGGTGTGGAAGTAGCTGATGTGTGGCTGAGAGTACTAGGAGAAACCCAAGAGGTATTTATGGCAGTACTAGAGAGTCTGGCAGTGGTGGCAGTTTGTGGTGTGGGGGGTGAGCCCGCAGTGGTGGTCGGTCCCTGGCAGTGGCTCACACTGCAGCACAGCACCCGGATCATGTAGTTGTAGCACATCACAAAATCACCTTTCTGGTCCCTGTTGCGGCACACCAGACCGAAGTTGACATCACATGTCACTTCCTGACCCAACATGTCCAAACTCATGTCAGGGTAGTTCTGGGCCACACACTGGATGCCCTGAGGCTGTTCGCAGATATCTGCCCCAGAGGCCCTTATTCTCTCATATGTCTCAATGTCTTCTCCCTCCCTGTCAGACGTGGGGTAGTCTGCGTCAAGCCACCCTGTCCACTGACATTGGGGTTGGCAGGTGGTAGAGGTCACAGGCATGCTGACCGTGTGTGTGACCGTGCTGGCTGCTGAAGTGGACGTGGTCAGTGTCCTGCGTGGTTCTGTGGTGCTGGCTGAAGGAGCTCCAGTGAGCTCTGGGGTGGTCTTGGAATGTGTAATTGCTGTGCTCGTGGAGGCCGCCATGGCTGAACTCATGGTGGTGCTTCCAGCAGAGGAATAGGATGGTCCAGGTGTGGTCAGAGAGGTAGAGAAGGTTGTCGCTCTGGCCAGGGAAGTCCTTGAGGTTGTTGCTGAGAATGCGCTGGTGGCATGGGGACTGCTGGGAGGTAGGGAGTGCCCTTGAGAGGTGGACCTTGTTGTCACCACTGAAGGAGTCCCAGAGGATTCTGGGCTCCTGGGATGCTGAGTAGTCTTTGAGGTGGCTGTCAGAGAAGTGCTGGGTGTGGATGACACACTGGCAGTCAGGATCCCAGAGGTGGGCATCTCTGAGCCCTGGATGCTGCTGGTGGAGCCTGAAGGAGACCAGGTCTCAACTGGACTGGTGTTGGGATAAGGCTTGGAGGACAGGGTCTGGGTGGCAGTGGTGGCAGTTTGTGGTGTGGGGGTTGAGCCCGCAGTGGTGGTCGGTCCCTGGCAGTGGCTCACACTGCAGCACAGCACCCGGATCATGTAGTTGTAGCACATCCCCAAATCACCTTTCTGGTCCCTGTTGCGGCACACCAGACCGAAGTTGACATCACATGTTACTTCCTGACCCAACATGTCCAAACTCATGTCAGGGTAGTTCTGGGCCACACACTGGATGCCCTGAGGCTGTTCGCAGATATCTGCCCCAGAGGCCCTTATTCTCTCATATGTCTCAATGTCTTCTCCCTCCCTGTCAGACGTGGGGTAGTCTGCGTCAAGCCATCCTGTCCACTGACATTGGGGTTGGCAGGTGGTAGAGGTCACAGGGCTACTGACTGAGTGTGTGGAAGGTATGGATCCTGTATGGATAACATTGGTCGTCAGGCTGTCTGAAGTCTTTGAAGACGTGGTAGCTTTGGTGGAGTGTCTTTGTCTTGTTGATGAACTGGTGGGCATGGTGGGGACCTCTTTACTTGCTTTAGGCTTGTTTGTGGTAGATGTAGGTGGAACCGCAGTTGTGCTAGGGCAGTGGCTATAGTCATCACAGCAAAGCACACGTATATTATAGTTGAAGCACATTTTGAAATCATCTGTTTGGTCCTCATTTTTGCAGACTAGCCCTGTCTCCAGGCTGCAGCTTACTACTTGGCCAACCTTATCAATGCTCACTGCAGGATAGTTCTCTGCCCGGCACTCAATCTTTTCTGGTGCCTGGCACATCTTCTTACCAGAAGCTCTGATGTTTTCATAGGTCTCCATGTCTCCTCTTACTACTCCTGAGGTTGGTGAGTCTACATCAAACCATTCCGTCCACGTACACTTGGGCTGGCAGAGGGTTGTGCCTTGGCTGGTGCTGGCGGTAGTCATGGTAACTGGTAGCGTCTGCATGCTTGGTGTACTGGTAGACAGCTCTTCTAAGACTGTAGTTAGGCTTGTGGGTGGAAGTTTTGAAAAGGCAGTGCCAGCTGTACCAGTAAGTGTTCTGGTCCAGGTTCCAGTCGAGGAAGTTTGCTTTGTTGTCAAAGCAGCTGTCGATGGCTGTAATGTTTTAGGCATGATGGTGAGTGTTGTATGGATAGAGGAGACCGTTCCTGGGCTGCTACTTTCTGTGACACTTGAAACATGAGGGGTGCTTCTGGTAGAGGATGTGACAATAGGGGCCGTGTAGCTAGAGCCAGGTGGAGTTTTTGAGAAGCTTGTTGCTACCGTGGTGGAAGCCGAGTAAGTTCTGGTCACAGTTAGACTAGTGTTGGCCTGAGACTTGGAGGACAGGGTCTGGGTGGCAGTGGTGGCAGTTTGTGGTGTGGGGGGTGAGCCCGCAGTGGTGGTCGGTCCCTGGCAGTGGCTCACACTGCAGCACAGCACCCGGATCATGTAGTTGTAGCACATCCCCAAATCACCTTTCTGGTCCCTGTTGCGGCACACCAGACCGAAGTTGACATCACATGTCACTTCCTGACCCAACATGTCCAAACTCATGTCAGGGTAGTTCTGGGCCACACACTGGATGCCCTGAGGCTGTTCGCAGATATCTGCCCCAGAGGCCCTTATTCTCTCATATGTCTCAATGTCTTCTCCCTCCCTGTCAGACGTGGGGTAGTCTGCGTCAAGCCATCCTGTCCACTGACATTGAGGTTGGCAGGTGGTAGAGGTCACAGGCGTGCTGACCGTGTGTGTGACCGTGCTGGCTGCTGAAGTGGACGTGGTCAGTGTCCTGCGTAGTTCTGTGGTGCTGGCTGAAGGAGCTCCAGTGAGCTCTGGGGTGGTCTTGGAATGTGTAATTGCTGTGCTCGTGGAGGCCGCCATGGCTGAACTCATGGTGGTGCTTCCAGCGGGGGAATAGGATGGTCCAGGTGTGGTCAGAGCGGCAGATGAGGAGGACTTTCTGACCTCCTCTGTACTCATTGCTTCAGGAGAGGATGCTGTGGTAATAGGGGCTTTAGTGTGACTCTTGTACGTGTGAGTGGTGATCAGTGTTTGAGGGTTCGTTGTCCTCAAGGTAGAGTTGGGTTTAGTGGATCTGGTAGATGTGGTTGGGGCACTAGGGGGCAAGCTGCTCCAGAGTGTGGTTATGGTTCTAGAGATCCCTGTGGAGGTGCCAGTGGACTTTGTTAGCTTGGCAGTGCTGGGAGCGCTGGAGGAAACTGTCCATGAAGTTGTGTTTGGTTTACCTGAGTGTTGCTCTTTTGATGTTTGGAGGAAGGTAGTTGGAGAGGCTGAACTTGTTGACATACTAGAGACAGACAATCTCTCAGTAGTCCCAATTGTGCCAGTGGAGACAACCGTGTCTGTCCTAGGGAAAGAGATTCTCCTTAGTGTTGTGAGTGAAGTTGAGGCCGTTGGCTCCTCCGATGGCCTCTTGTTTGTGGACATGGAGAGTGTACTGAGAAATCCAGGTGCCGGTGTGGAAGTGGACGGCAGTGGTGCTGCCGTATGAGGGGATTCAGTCACTGGACTGAAGGTGGTGGACAGTGATCCCCTTGTGCTAAAACAGCTCATGTCTTCCTCACAGCAGAGCACACGGATATGGTAGTTGAAACAGGTTTGGTTGTTGGCCTGCTTGCTATTCCTGCAGATGAGTCCAAAGTCCACATTACACACCACCTCCTGGCCCAGCTGCTGGAAGGACATATTGGGGAAGAGGATGGCTTCACATTCAATGTCCACAGGTTTCTTGCATACCTGGATACCTGTCTTGTTTCTAATATGATAGTAGGTCTCAATATCTCCCCCAAACTGGCCAGGTTGAGGTTTGTCACTATCCAGCCAATCTGTCCAGGTACATTGAAACTTACAGCCTGTGGAAGTGGTCCTTGTTGTAAGGGCTGGGGAGAGACCAGTGGATAGCCATGATGAGGTTTGAGTTTCCCTGGGTGTGGTTGGAGCTGTGGAAGAAGCCATGGTGAGGATTGTGGTTTTTCCAGGGGATGAAATAGATTCTGTGGTGCTGGTGATGGTAGATATGCTGGACACAGGCCAGGCAGTATGTGTGATTGACCTGGAACTGGCAGTGGTGGCAGTTTGTGGTGTGGGGGTTGAGCCCGCAGTGGTGGTTGGTCCCTGGCAGTAGCTCACACTGCAGCACAGCACCCGGATCATGTAGTTGTAGCACATCACAAAATCACCTTTCTGGTCCCTGTTGCGGCACACCAGACCGAAGTTGACATCACACGTCACTTCCTGACCCAACATGTCCAAACTCATGTCAGGGTAGTTCTGGGCCACACACTGGATGCCCTGAGGCTGTTCGCAGATATCTGCCCCAGAGGCCCTTATTCTCTCATATGTCTCAATGTCTTCTCCCTCCCTGTCAGACGTGGGGTAGTCTGCGTCAAGCCACCCTGTCCACTGACATTGGGGTTGGCAGGTGGTAGAGGTCACAGGCATGCTGACCGTGTGTGTGACCGTGCTGGCTGCTGAAGTGGACGTGGTCAGTGTCCTGCGTGGTTCTGTGGTGCTGGCTGAAGGAGCTCCAGTGAGCTCTGGGGTGGTCTTGGAATGTGTAATTGCTGTGCTCGTGGAGGCCGCCATGGCTGAACTCATGGTGGTGCTTCCAGCAGAGGAATAGGATGGTCCAGGTGTGGTCAGAGAGGTAGAGAAGGTTGTCGCTCTGGCCAGGGAAGTCCTTGAGGTTGTTGCTGAGAATGCGCTGGTGGCATGGGGACTGCTGGGAGGTAGGGAGTGCCCTTGAGAGGTGGACCTTGTTGTCACCACTGAAGGAGTCCCAGAGGATTCTGGGCTCCTGGGATGCTGAGTAGTCTTTGAGGTGGCTGTCAGAGAAGTGCTGGGTGTGGATGACACACTGGCAGTCAGGATCCCAGAGGTGGGCATCTCTGAGCCCTGGATGCTGGTGGTGGAGCCTGAAGGAGACCAGGTCTCAACTGGACTGGTGTTGGGATAAGGCTTGGAGGACAGGGTCTGGGTGGCAGTGGTGGCAGTTTGTGGTGTGGGGGTTGAGCCCGCAGTGGTGGTCGGTCCCTGGCAGTGGCTCACACTGCAGCACAGCACCCGGATCATGTAGTTGTAGCACATCCCCAAATCACCTTTCTGGTCCCTGTTGCGGCACACCAGACCGAAGTTGACATCACATGTTACTTCCTGACCCAACATGTCCAAACTCATGTCAGGGTAGTTCTGGGCCACACACTGGATGCCCTGAGGCTGTTCGCAGATATCTGCCCCAGAGGCCCTTATTCTCTCATATGTCTCAATGTCTTCTCCCTCCCTGTCAGACGTGGGGTAGTCTGCGTCAAGCCATCCTGTCCACTGACATTGGGGTTGGCAGGTGGTAGAGGTCACAGGGCTGCTGATTATCTGTGTGACCGTGTTGGCTCTTGTAGTGGACGCTGTCTGTGAGGTGAATACTGATGTTGGGTTGGATGTGACAAGACTGCTGGCTGAGTTTGTGGACCCAATACGATGTGAAGTGGCCCTCCTTTTTGAGGTGAATGTCACTGTTTGTCTTGAGCTGTGAATTGTATCCAGGGATGTCTCTTTCCCTTCTGTGGTCCACGAGGGTGTGGACTTGGACACTGAGGATGCTGTCTGAGCACTGGGAGTGGGCCAAGAGGACTGTCTGCTGATCTCAGGTTGGGAGTGAGTGGTGCTTGCGCCTGAGGTCAGGGTGGAAGTACAGGGCACGTAATCACAGCACAGAACCCTCAGCTCGTAATTATAGCAGAGTGGCGGACTCTGCTCACTGTTAAGACATTTCAGCCCCCAGGATGGATCACAGTTCACCTTTTGTCCCAGCTTCTGTAAGTCCATGCTGGGGAACTTCTTAGCACGGCACTCGATGGCAGCAGGGCTTTGACACACCTGGTACCCTTTCTGCCTCAGGTTCTCAAACGTTTCAAAGTCCCCACCTGTTATGCCAGGCTCTGGATGGTTTTCATCATACCAAATGGACCAGTGGCAGACCTCGCGGACACATACCGTGGACACAGTGGATACAGTGGGAGCTGAGCCTGTGTGAAAGCGATAGAAGCCCTTCTCAGCCCCTCTCGCCTCAGTGCAAGGGAACAGACGACTTGACCTGAGCACAAGTTAGGGCTAATGCTGGCTTGTTCCAGGATTCAGCTAATAGTCTTGAGAGAGCTCACTAACTAAGTTGGGCTACACCAAGGGCAAATGGAGCCTGGGGATTTCTGTTTCCTTGATGGCAGCTCCAGCAGTTGTGCCAAGGCTTCCTGGGAAATCATAGAGGGATGAGGACCATGGACAACTGAACAATGGATCAGGACCCAAGATATCTTTGTAACTGGAGTTCCCTGCATTGGCATCTTCACTTGTGCCAATGTGGCCAAGCCTCTCCCTGGGTTAACATAATAGTTTCATGTTCAGGGGCTTCCAGTGAACCTGGTGTGGTCTCACCTGTTGTGATATGGGGTGCCAAGGTGGTGGTGAATGTGAATGGCGTGGTAGACGAGACTGCAGGGCACTCTTCTGTTGTGCGTATGATTGTCCCATTGTCTTTGCAGATGGCTACTAAGCATGCACCAAGGCCATCCGTGGTGTTGTAGACAACATCATTGTAGTGGTAGGTACGGCCCTCATAGGTGCATATGCAGGCTGGGGGTTAGATGTATTGGCTCAGCTTTCTCAGCCTTCAGCCTTCTTCCAACCCCAAACCCACAGGCTTTGCTTACCTGTAAGGTTGTGAACACACTTGAGGCCATCAGGGGTGCAGAGACTGGGGGGAAGACAGGGGCTCTGAGGACCAATGCGCATCCCCTCGCTGATGCATGCTTTAGCCCTCCCCTGCCCTTTCCCAACACTCTGGGTCCCTGTCCTCTTCCCTCCCTGGCTCCCCACTCACCAACTCTGGCAGTTCTCTGCTATAGGGACCTGTGTGCCAATATCATGGTAGTTTCCATCATCATCATAGCATCCACACTGGGCCACACACTTCATCTGGTCCTCATTGAAGAAGGGCTGACTGGGTGGGCATTGTGGGTAGCAGCCTAGAGCAGGCAGGGATAGCATTGACTTTCTGTCCTCTTGGGCATGTATCCAACTGCCCAGTTCCCAATCAGTGGCAGAGGACCCCTAGTACACTGGGTCTACCCTAGTACCATGCATGGGGTTATGGGCCTGAAGGCCTCCACCAGCATATTCTACCCTTACCTTCCAGGCCTGGCAGGTCAACAAGGCAGTGTCCAGCAGGGTTTCGACAGGTCTTCAGACAGGGAGCTCCACAGGGCTGGTAATGCCACTCACACTCCCCGTGAGGGTTGTAGTAGTCACAGAAAAGAGCTGAGCACAGAAGGCAGAGTCTACTAGACCTCATGACTACACCCAGACATATAGGACTTGTGCTAGGCAGATGACCTCCTTGGGTCCATTCCCTAACCGAGATCCTAGGGCCCCCAACCTCAGCTACTTCATATCATGTGTCAAAGAACCACGTGTGTATATAGATCTGTGCACACATGTACAAATACATATATGTACACATACACACATCGTAGTGGCCAGAATCTAAGCCAGGAGGGAAGTACAGAGGCTGCCACCCACTTCATTCACAGACCCATCCTTCAGT
Source organism: Arvicola amphibius (assembly GCF_903992535.2). Lineage (NCBI taxonomy): Eukaryota > Metazoa > Chordata > Mammalia > Rodentia > Cricetidae > Arvicola > Arvicola amphibius. Next base: position 143,792,891 of record NC_052047.1, on the reverse strand, counting down.
ACCACGGACAATGCCCTACTCACGGCAGATGTCCGGTGTCCTCCAGGACAAGCACACGCCCACATCACGGCAGGCCTGGGCATAGGCAGCCACAGCAGTGCAGAAACACTCGCAGTCACCCCCTGAGTCGCAGGCACACACATCATGCACACAGGCTTCGTAGTACTTGGTAGAGTCAACCTGGAATGGAGGAGCCAAGGTGCCACTCAGGGAGGACAGCGATGTCTGCCCAGGGGACAGATGAATGTGGGGGAGGATATGGAGCTAGTTGTAGTCCAGCCCCCACACTATGGGAATGTTGATTTGGTACTGTGGCTGCTATCAGATTGTCCCAAGTGAGAACTGTCCAACACCACCTTTCCAACTCACTGTGTACCCACATACTTGTACACCCACATACCCATAACCTACCACTCATGTGCCCATACATGTATGCAGCCGTTCACCTGCATACCTGTCCACATGTATACCTATCTATTTGGCTATCTGTGCACCTGCACAGCTGGAAAACTGTGTACCTGCCCACCTGTGCACGTACCTGATTGTACACCAGTGTACCTGCCTACCTGTGAACCTTCACATTTGTCTGCATGTGTACCTGCATACCTAACTACTTGTATATCTGCCTGTCTATTGACCTGTGCGCGTCCCCTCCTGTCCATATGTGCACCCATCCACTTGCACAGCTCCTCACCTCCATACCACTGTGTACCTGCCTACCTACACTTGCACAGATATCTACCTGCACACTTACCCATACCACTGCGTGCCTACACATTTGCCCCACTTTCACACTTGCACCTGCCCACCTGTACACCCTGACTAGTACTCTTTGGATCCTTCTTTGACTTAGGTCCAGTCGCCCGGTCTGCAGGCTTCATACCTGCAGAGCCTTGCACTGCTGTCCTACTTCTGTCCTTCTACTCAGTGCACTGGCCTTATCCTATAGCTTCCTATAGCATGTCTTTCTATAGCTGACTTGTCCCCTGGACTGCTGTTCTCATGACTCCTAGTGGCTTTCTACTTGACTTTTTGGTGTTAGCCTCTCCGTGACCACACTGCTACCTTACTCCAGTGGAGGATAACTAGGAGATGCAAATTTTGTCTCTTATCCATTTGAGTTAGCTGTTACCTGGAACCCACCTGAACTTCCATACCCCTGAGAACATGCCCCAAGGAACTAGTGATGGTGACTCTTTCATCTGGCATTGATTAACTTCCAGACTGGTGCAGCTGTGGGACGTGTGGTTAACCCGCCCCAGCATGGGAGAGTTGTCTAATTCTGTGGAGCAGAGGACCCACCACTCACACTGTGCCATCTGGCAGACCCCAGAGCAAATTCATCTTCTTGCTTTTGCCACTAAAGGCACATCCAAGTTAGCCTTGTCAGGCCACGGTGAACCAAGCCATGGAGCAGGGTAGCCAGAAAGACTGCTGGCCACCTGCCCACAAGGTTAGCTGTGGAGACCTGGGGTGCTCGGCACAAGTGAGTCGCACTGGCTACCCATGACCCTGCATGAGCACGTTCTGGTCATGGCCAGAAAGCCTGTGTTGTGAAACCACTTTCCTAGTTGAGCACTTGAGTCTTGGCTTTAGTAACAGGGGATAGACTTTGGAAATCTACTGAGAGCCAGTTACCACTTCCTCTGGGAGAGTTCTGATGGTATTCCTGATGCACACTGAACAGGTTTGGGGATCATCCAGGAGGATGAGAAGGTGCCTCACTGAGAGTCATGGATGGAGACTGTAGTCAAGGACTGATCCCAAAATAGTGGTGGTGGCTCCATGCTGGGGATCTATGCATAAATTCCCACCTGTCTTGTGGGAGATTTAGACCTAGAACTTGAAAACCCAGGGTCATGGACCATGTGCTCTGACAGGGTCAAGGTGGTTCTCAGAGGCCATCTGTGTGTCTACTCCAGTGAGACTCAATTCCTCCCAGGAAGAAGCAGGCAACTGCAAGCACTAGGGACCAAGGCCAGGTCCTACCTGGGAGTGGCAAGCGGCGAAGGTCGCACTGTTGATGATGCTGCACTTTTTCTGGGCCCAGGACTTGCGGTAAGGGTTGGCAGTGCAGGGGTCCTTGGGAACTGGGGCATCTGGGCAGGATGGAGAGAACTTCCAGCTGTTTCCAAACTCCAGCACATCACCCACCACAGACTGGCTGCGCGTGGTGAAGTCATTGATGGCATTGCCGTCAAAATTCCCACACAAGCCACAGACCCTGCCCTGCAGACACACGAGCAGAGAGAATCCCAAGCAAGTTAGGGGAGCTGGCACAGAGCCTGGCTTGGGAGTAGAACACAGGGAGAACCCATTTCCCCTGGATTGTACCCTGTGAACTTCCAAATGGATGTGGGAAGTGGGTCCTGGTGCAGGTGAGTGAACTGAACTTATTCTCTTTAGAAGATTCTGTGTCTGCACAGACCTGTGTGGGCTGGTTTATCAGTCGTGATTCCAGTACACCCATTATGCATTGCAATTTCAACTTGTCCTTCTTGGAACCTGGTGTTGTGTGTGGTCTCGGTGGTGAGGACTTTTCAGTGTCAGCTGCCAGCCCTAGACCTATCTTAGCTGGGTCTGGAAGCAGGGTGTATGGCGGCCACACTTGCCTTGTAATGCTGCTGCAGTCGGACAAACACACTGGTCTTCTTGTCCCAGGACACGACTATCCCACTGCGGATCTCAATGACCAGGAAAATGCCCATGTATCTGATCTTGTATGGAGAGTCCCCACTTGGCCCTCTCTCTACCACCTTGAAGTTCCCCTCATGAAGAATCAGCTCGTAGCTCTGTAGATGGAGAGAGATAGGGCAAGAGCGTCAGGGAGCTGGGAGACCAGGAGCTTTCCCACTGCCCTTAGAGACTCCTCAACAGATGAAGACTCACTGGAGGAGTAGGGAAACTCAGGCCGCACACCTACAGATCTCCAAAGGCTCACATGTGCAACACTGCCTTATACCATCCCCCACCCACCTCAGAGGGGAAGAGCCAACTGAGGAAATGCTTCATTGAGACCCAGCTGTAAGGCATTTTTCTCAATTAGTGATCAGTGAGGGAGGGCCCAGTCAATGGTGGATGGTGCCGTCCCTGGGCTGGTGGTCCTGGATTCTATAAAAAGTAGGCTAAGCAAGCCAGTAAACAGCATCCTCCATGGCCTCTGTATCAGCTTCTGCCTCCAGGTTCCTGCCCTGCTTGAGTTCTTGTCCTGACTTCTTCCAATGATGAACTATGATCTGGAAGTGTAAGGCGAATAAACCCTTTCCTTCCCAACTTGCTTTTGGTCATGGCGTTTTATTGCGGCAACAGAAAGACACACCACAAGCCAGCAGCTCTGCTTTCTACTTTGAATTCTGACTTCAGAATTTTGAGTGTAATATCCCTCCCAAATATATCCTGCTTGCCTTAATCTAATTCTGGCTCCAGGTTGGAAGACGGTAGTTTACTATTATAAGTCCTGGGTTTGGGTCACTTGCTGTCCTGTCCTTGAGAATAACTGATGGCTGGAGAACCAGAGGTAACACTGCAGAGGGAGGGACACAGTCCTCGGTGGCTATAAGTATACTCTCACCTCCACAAAGATCTTGATGGCCTTGGAACATGTGGTTCCCGTGGTCCCACAAGGGACATTCTCAGTGATAATACGAAAGGTCCCATCAGTACTGGTGTTGCCTCTGCAGTAGTCCTGAGAAGAAAAAAGATGAGGCTCTGGTCACAGCTCAAAAATAACTAGTGGGAAGGATAGAGAATTGTGACTCATTGGCAGGGGCCAGGGACCACACACCTGAACCAAGGTATACTCGCAGCTGCCTTCAAAGATGTAGCGTTCACCATCAAAGGTAACAAAATGGCCATCCCCATAGGCCACACATGCACCCATACAAGGTTGGTCAGTGCACTCCCACCGGCGGTTCCTGCAGGTGCTGTGAAAGGAGAGGTCATTGCTGACACGGGTACTGTCCCCTGGGACTGGCTGTCCCAGTCCTGTGCCAGCGTGCCACTTCACTTGGGGGGTCAAGCTCAGACTATATCAAGCTTTGGTCTTGTGTGGGTGTGTATCCAGTCACCCCCGCTGGAGAAATAGCCCTTCCTTCCCAGAATGGGGTCCTCTGAGTACCTTGGCTCCCAAGACACATGCTGAGGCCCCTGAAATGCCAAGGCCGTCTCAGACCAGTGTCACTGCAGATACCCTCTGAGGGTCCCAGAACCTACCAGTTATTGCAGTCTACCCGAATGCTCTCCCCAGGTCTATAGGTGGCCTCATTGTGTACGCAGGGGCAGTCCTCCTCAGCAATGCAGCCCCCATTCCCGTCTGCTACCAGCCCTGAGGGACACACACAGCCCGAGACGCAGTGTGTGCTGAACTGTGGACACAGGTAGCCTAGTCAGGGACTGAAACAACATCCTGTTCCCTCAGCCCTGTTCAGGTGCCCAGGACAGCAAGCAAGGAGACCCTGTCCTTTGAATGCCCAAGAGGAGGCCAAGACCCAAAGCCACTGGCCTTCCAATGATACCCCCCACACTCTTCCTGTAGCTTAGAATGGTGGATGAAGGTTGGTGTTGCACCAAGAGGACTCACACATTCCACATCCAGTGTGTGGCAGCTTCTGAGGCATTCAGACCCTTGGTCACCAACTGAGGCATTGTTACAGTCCAGATATACCATAGGTGCCTGGCACTCTGGGGAGGACAAGCGTGTGAGAGAGGCCTGGAACAGGACATTCCTGGTCTCTATGGTCTCCTGACCCTGTCTTGCTGCTTGGACTGTAGAAAGTTTGGGTCTTGCATGACTTTGTGCTCTGTACCAAGCACCCAGTCTGTATGGACCTGCCCCAGAGGGTATATCCCACATCCCCAAGAGCCCTACAGCCACACTGCCACAGAGCCCACAGGCCCTCTTCCCCTAGAGCATCTTGGCACAGCAACCACGGTGAAGTACAGGCTGGTCAGGGTGGAATGATACCTGTGTTCTTCTGCATCAGGGCTCCAAGACAGGTCAGCTTCCCCTTTTCACACGAACTACAAGAGACAGTAGAACCCCTGCTCCAGGCCCAGTATCTCCCACATTCTACCCCAGTACTCTCCATACCCCACCAATGTCTGGGCCTCCTTGCTTCCTCTCAACACCAAGAGGATGCCTGCTGTTAGGGGTCCTTGGGAAAACCCTGGACCCCATGTTCCCATACACTAAAGCCTTAGTCACCAGACTATGCTAATACTAGAAGGCCACACAAACTTCCGGGTATAGAAGGACCACTAGCGACCCCCCTAACACAGATCTGCGAGGAAAGGGGATGAGTAAGGATGGTCTTTCTTACCACACCACCCCATTGTCCATAACGAACTCTCTGGGGGCCACCACAGTTCCATGGAAGAAGCAGGGGCACTCCTCATCACGCACACAGTGACCCTTGTCATTCAGGAAGGTGCCTTCAGGGCAGGTGCAGCCATCCACGGGCACAAAGGAGACGCCACAGGTGACGTCAGCTTCACTCAGAGAGCGGCAGGTAGGCTCGCAAGTGCTCACTGCATAGGAGTAGCTCTTGGTTTTGGGACAGTTGTTCATGTACTTGACTATAGGAAAAAGAAACGGTACAGAGAGATCAAGGGCTGTGTGAAGTTGACACAGCCCTTGTTCTTCCCTGCCGTAGACTAGTGACACCTTCATTGGCACAATGGGATAAAAGGTTCTTGCAGACATGGGACAGAAGATGATAGCTACTGCTGTCCAGGATCCCAAGTGCCCCTATGCCAGAGTGACAGGATCCAGATGGCTATCGTGGGGAGGCCTAACCTGTGCCAAGGAGCCTTGGTAGCCCACAGAACACTCACAGCAGACATTGTCCCTCCAGCCACTGAGCAGCACGCCTTTGGCGGCACAGGCGTGCACATAGGAGGACAGGGCGGCACACATGCAGTCCTCGCTGTTTTCACAGTTGCACGTGTCAAACATGCAGTTCTGGGAGATAAGATGTCAGGAAGTCAGGTACCTCTGTCTCCTAGGTTCCTTATTGCTCATTGAACTTTCCCATCAGCATCCACCAAGCCCTGCTCAAGGCCTGGACCTGAGACTTCCCACACCCTGTCAGAAACTTTGACAAGCAGGGTCTTGGAGGTGTGGCATGGGATTCACGTTAGGGACAGTGTCAGAAGCCACAGGGTAAAATGGCAGCCAGAATGGAGAACAGACCTGGGTTCAGGAAGGCCTGAAGCCTAAGCAGGGGCCCTGGGGAAGAATCTCCACAAGACAAGGGCATTGTTCTAACTGAGCTGCACATAGGGAGCTTGGATGGGTTGGGCTCAGCAGGGTGTGTCCAGTGAGGCATCATGGAAGTGGGTTACCTGGAGACACCCTCAGGGATGGAATGATGTACTAAAGTTTAGGGCTTTGGAGGGCTATTTAAAGTGTGTCCCCCAAAAGGTGCTCTGCAGTGATTTGTCATGTCTGAATGGGGTCAACATAGAAAGGAGCCTTTAAGGGGGAGCCTAGGGGACAAGGACAAGGCTGGACAGCGGTTCCAGCACCTGCTGTCCTTACAAGAGGGAGGTTGGGCACACACTAGGACCACTAAAGACCTTTCTGAGCTCCCAGAACCTTCTTTTTCAGCTTCTCCATTGGTGAAGCCTTTAACTGAGAAGTAAACACCAGCGTGGGTAGTGGTGGGTAGACCTGGAAGTCCAGCCTCCAAGGGCTCCTATACCTGCCCCACCCAGGTCCAGCAGACCATGGTCTCACCGAGTAGAAGGGAACCGGGCTGACGGTGGCATGGCAGGCCGAGAAGACTCCTGAGCTTTCAATGAGCATGGAACACCACTTCTGGGCATAGTTCTCTAGGGAAGGAAGAAATGTTGGCTGCCCCTCACCTGCTTCCTCTTCAACCCTAACACCTCATGCCTTTCTGCCTATGTGGGAATTCTCTGAACCCTTCCCCTGGGGGTTTATGTGGCCACAAAGGTCAGGAAGGGCTGTTAGAATGGCCAACGACTAGAAAAGGTGCTTACCCGTCTCCACACTGTACGAACAGGGGTCCTCAAAGGTGCTCTTGGAATTGGGGCAGGAGGCTTGAGTCTTCCAGGTGTTGGAGAAGGCAGCTCCTGTGCCCTCCACTACCCCGCTGAGGGCTGTGAAGTCATCAGCCTGGTTCTGGTTGAAGTTACCACATAGGCCTAGTGACCGGAGTCAGGAGGTCAGCAGGTTATTCAACCTGGCCACTTTCCCCTGGGCTGTCGCCCCTCTAAGCACGACCAAAGGAGGACTGGAAAGAAAGATCCTCCCTAGTGCTTCATTTTACAACTGCTCACAGATGAGCCCCTAACAGGGCTAGCCCCATCAGGGGAGCACAGCGGATCTGTCCTCCCAGGTCATTCCACGGGTTACTGGGCAGATGTCAAGTGTGCTGGGTGGTGTAGGGGTCTCCACTGACTTCTGGGGCCAGAGCTTCCCAATCCCCTTCCATAGGGGATCCCACTTCACAGCCTAGAGTTAGGGTGGACCTGACCCCCACCAGTCTCTCCGCCACAGTCCCACCCTCAAACCCGCTGGTGCCTCACCACACATCTGGCCATGGTAGGAGGGGTCCAGCCTGACAAACACCTGCATGATGGGCACCAGCTGCACCTGCAGCTGCAGTCCCATGCCCGTCTGCACCACAATGAAGAAGGATGATGGACTGAAGATGGTGACATTGGCTGTAAGGTGAGAGGGATTAGACATGCTGGGAGTTGGCCCACCAAACATGACAGTGCTGGCTGACACGGGGGGGGGGGCACCAAAAAATCCCATGCCCAAAGCTCCCAAATGTGCATGGATTATAAATGGCTGCCAGCTGCCCCTGAGAGAGCATGGTTGGCACTGCCTGATGTAGGATTCACATTGAACCAGGGGTAGCAACTTGTCACTCCAGGGGAAATGCTAGAGCTGCCTGAGACCACAGAGAGCTCCCCGGGAGCTAGATTCTGCCCAGGGCTGAAATATGATTGCCCACTAAAGGTGCCAGCCTTGGCTTGCTGCCCCAGGGAGCCACACACCTGCTGACATGGGAAGCTGAGTAAAGATGGAGTTCAGGAACAGAGCACCATTGGCCTGGATCCGGATGACCTGGTTGCATGTGGTGCACACAGTCAGTACCCACAGGGCCCAGCCAGCCACTTATAGGAAGAATTCTGACAGAATCCCCCTCCCCCAACCCAATGACAGAGCCAGAATGGAAGCTCAGGCCTGCCCTAGCAGTAGGTTCTCTCCACAAGGGTGGTGGCTACTCCTACCTGAGGAATTAGAGAGGGAGTAGCAACCTCTCTTTACTCTGGCCGGTCACTACTCCACATGCTCCACACTCCCTAATCTGTCACTTGCAGCCCATAATGTGGTGGTCATCAGAGTCCCAGGCTCACCATGTCCCCACTATTGAGGTTGAGTGTAACCGCTTTGAGGCAGTTCTCAGTATCCGTCAATCCACACTTTCGCAGATCGACCAGCACAGTGAAGCCGCTATCTGCACATTTCTGTCAAGAAACCCAAGATGTGGAGTTGGATGTGGAATTCTCTTATGCATAACCTCTCAAGACCTGGAGGGGTTCTGGAGGTATCCTCGGGTCCCTGGTTCACCATAGGGAGCTTGTCATGGGCCTGGGACTTCCCTGTCAGCATAGAAGTTTTCCATGACCTTCACCCCTGCTGTGGACCCTCACAGGACCCTGTGGACCAGGATGGTGGCCATACCTTTGACAGGACGTAGCTGCAGTCCCCATGCACATTGTAGAGCTTCTCGTCATAGGTGAAGACATGGGACCCGCCTTGCACAGAGCAGGTGCCGGGGCACGGCAGGTCCTGGCACTGCCACAGTCCCCCAGAGCAGGTGCTGTGGGGGAGTCCATTAGCATAAGGGTTTACAGAGGTAAGAGGCAAGCCTCATCCTGCACACCTCCACAAAGGTGGTTAAGCTTACCAGGAGCTGCAACTGGTGTTGAAGGACTCTCCAGGGGCATAAGTGTGACCACCATGGGTGCAATGGCACTGCTCCAGGGGCAGGCAGCCCAAGTGTCTGATGTCATCCAGCACAGTGCCTGGAGGAAGGGACAGTGGTTACAAATGCTCCTGGTACAGGTAACATGGGGCAGCTTGCCACCAAGACAATCCCAGTCCTAGGCAGGGGGAAGGGCCCCTCGTCTAGAATGCTGCCCCAGCCTGAACTATTTGGTATAAGCTCCTCTGGGCCTTAGTTTCCCCACCTGACCTCAAGGACTAAAAACACCTGTTTTCTGTGCATAAATCATCAGATCTCATCCTTATTAATAATCAGTGTCCATCCTGCCTGTAACCATGGGATGCAACCCCTAGCCAGGCCTATTGCCATTAGGAGTGGAGAGGATCAGCAGAGGTGGAGACCATGACCCCAAAGGTAGCCATGGAAGGGCACAGGGCTTGCCTGGGGGACAGAAGCAGCCATCCATGCAGTGATCCTCGCAGAGTTGAGAGCGTTGGGGGTTGGAGCAGGTATCCACGCAGGGCGAGCGGCACTCCTGGTGTTCCATGTTGAAGGGGCATGTCCAGTCTGTAACAGAGATAGCCTTTGACCTAGGAGAAGTGGGTCCTGACTGCTTCAGTCAGTGGGAGCCATACCCACTCCCTGCTCCCATGTCCACTGAGGTCCCAGAGCGCCATCTGCTAAGTAAAGCAGCAGTCTAGAGAGCAGGGACCCAACACTTCTCATACTTCCTTCTCTACCTATGACCACCTGAGGCCACTGCTCTCCAGGAGATCCTGCCTCAAGGTTCTGGAGCCATAGCTTGTTGCTGTGCTCAGGGACACAACTGAGTTCCCACTCTGAGACCAACATCAGAACCCTTGGGTACAGCATCTTCCCCTCAGCCTCCTCTTTCCCTGACGTTCACCCTCTCTGTGGCCCTTAAGTGATTCTCTTATCTTGACTTATCTTATCTTGCCAGGGTCTAAGCTCAAGACTGGTCCTTAGTAAGACCCTGGGCTATACTCTAGTGAGGATACTCACTGCAGAGATCAGGACTCCTCCAGTTCTGCGGATGGCCTCCTGCATGGGCACACTGGCGGGAATATTCAGCAAAAGTGGCACATGGGCATGTGGGGCAGCGGCACAGATCCTGGACACAGGCATCCAAGTACATGTTGACATCTACCAGGGCAATGCACTCGGCAAAGGCAGGGCCAAGCAGGATGCGGCGGCAGATGTCCTCCTGGGGAGTACAGAGAGGCTAAGCATCTTCTGACCCTCAAGCACGATTGCCATGACACTTGTAATAGGAACCCTGCCCATCCTAGGCCATACGGGAAGCCCCTTCTTTACCTGGAGGTTCCTTCCACCTATACATTTGTTTGTCTGTCTGTCCATCCATCATCTATCCATCCATTCATTATCCACCCATCATCCATCTACTATCCGTCCATCATTCATTAATCACTCATCTACCCATCCATCAACCATCCATCATCTACTTTATCCATCCATCCATCAATCCACCCACTCATCTATCATCCATCAACCATCCATCTATTATCCATCCACCTTCCTTATACATTATGCTATCCAAATACCGTGCTGTGCCTGGGTATAGTGCTCTACTTGGCTCTGAGGGAATGACCCAGGGCTCTCTGTTCCTCCCACCTCCTATTTCAAGGCTCCAAGACATGCTGACTTGTGACTTGTGTACCCAGGAGAATGCAGAATGCACTCCTGTATTGTGACTTAGAAGACAGGGAAATAAAGATAAGGCCAACCCTCAGGTGGCCCTCATGGACTCGGTGCTGCTACTCAACCCCTTCCTATGCCAGTACCCCCGACAGGCCAGGATTTGACACCATTATCGTTCACTTCTCAGTTTAGGTAGGAATCAGGCATTCTACTAGTTTCAGGGTTTCTGGAGTTGGATCCTAAGGATGAGTCCTCCCTGCTCATAGGAGGGACTCCTTGAGTGTCCACCTTGGCCCTCTGTGTGGTGCTGGGTACACATCTCCTCCAAACACATCACTACACACAGAGAACTTGTGTGCCCTGGGGAGTGGGTTGTGAATTCCATCAAAAATGTGAGCCATTTGGTCCCACGGGAGAAAGCCAACTTGGCCTACCTCCCTCAGGCCCCAGCAGCAATCTCCTGAAGGCTCGGAGGCCATTCTCTGCCTGTTCAGGAGCAGGAAAGCTCTCACTGTCTTGTCACCCGAAGATGTTCCTCAGCCTTTGGCCAGGAAGTCCTCTGGTAGTCTATCAGCTGATGCAGGCCTCACACTGTCCCCAGCCTTGGGAGCTGTGGTCTGATCAAGATGCTCACCCTATCTGTGCAATTGCTGACCGCTGAGGGCAGGGTGTCCTGGCACTGCTCAGTAGGACCATCCAGCTTCTGCAGGTTTCCAAACTGTACAGGGGTCAGCCTGGTGTCTGCAGGAGGGAGAACTCACAGTCAGGAGATAGACTTCCTGAGGTGCTATCAGAGGACTCTATCTGGATCACACACACACACACACACACACACACACACACACACACACACACACACACACACACACTTTCCTCCTCTATGTCTCCTCAACAGCCCCGTCCCATGTCCCTCCTGGACTTCCTTGGTTCTCTGTCCCTTGGGACCACCTAGCCTGAAGACTCAATGGTACTCACTGTGGGCGTAGAACTCGTTGACAGCTGGGAGCCCATTGAAGTCGCCGCACAGCCCACACGTCTGGTTAGTATATTTGGAGTCCAGCTCCAGCTGAGAGGGGGAGACAGAGCAACTCCAGCCTCAGGGCTTCTGCTTTGGCTCCAAGACCTACCTGGTAGCTTCCCACCCCACTTGCCCGGAGGACCATAGAAGAGATTCCCCCGATAGTCTGTAGGGTCCCTATAATAGGTCCCTAGAGAAGCTGTGGGTTATGGGGGAGGCTGTATGGGCTGTGGGAGACTGCAGGAAGCCAGGAGTGACTCTGGGAGTTTATGAAATCTGTGGGGAGCGTGTGGGGCCTATGGTAACTATGAGGGGTTATAGGGGAGAATAGGGGGCTGTGGGAAACGGGGGATTCTGGGGATCTGTGGAACTGAGAGGCGATTATGTGAGGCTATAAGGGCCTGTGTAAGGCCTATGTAGGGTTGTGGGGGGGGGCTGTAGGGAACTGTGGGTGAATGTCCTTACCAGAGCACTGTCTTCATTCCACAGGAAGGTGAGGACTAGCCGGATGCTGACCTTCACATACCCACTGCTCTTCTCCATCAGAAGACCTGCACGGCTGTAGGGCAGCTCCACCCTAGGCAGAAAGTTCTGGTCTTCCTTCAGCAGGGTATGAGCAGGGGCTGTCCTCCCCACTTGCTCTGTTCCTGACCCCTCTCCCTCCTCCCCAGAGCACCAGGTAGGGACAGAGCAAGGTCTAAAGGCCTGGCTTGAACATGCTTCTTCCCATGACCCAACTCACTGCTGTCCATCCACCAGGACAGAGCCATTGGCCAGCTCAATCACCAGCCCCTGGGCCCTGAGGACCACATGAGTGACCACAGGCCTGGAGCCCTCAAGACCACGACGCAGTTGGATGTTGAAGTCCTCGTAGGTGGCCCCACAGTGTGAAGAGAAGACATAGTTACAGAGGCCAGGGAAGTGGAACATGTCACCGTCGAAGGTCTTGTAGTGGAAGTCACCCCATGTGCTGCACACCCTCCCATTGTGCGCCAGGTTTGCAGCTACAGGGAAACCAGATGAAGTCACCACTGAGAGCCAGCACTCCATACCCAGCTATCTAAGGGACAACCTCCTGGGGCCACGGGCAGTATCTTTGGAGCAGAGAAACCAACTACCAGTTCTCTGCTATTCTACTCCCTCAGTTGCTTGGATAAAACCTAAAGACCCAGACCCACCCCTCATCCCTTTCATTTGCTATAGTCCAGACACTCAGTCAATGGTTGTTCCCAGGGCAAGTTCCAGACCCTTTTCATAGCTGTTCAGAGGCCTCACCCTATGTCAGCTTCAACCAGACTGGCAAGCCCCCCCCCACCTCCTTGGCCTGACAGCAGTAGGTATTGCCCACTTACGGCTCATGGTCGGGAAGACAGTCATGGGTGGGATGAAGGTGACATGCTGGGTGGATGAGGATGTGGGAGCTGCAGTAGGAAGGCCGGGTCACACCGGGGCTGTGACTGGGGATCTCCTCCCTGACCACCCACTCTCTTCAATGCCCACCTCAAGGAAATCAGGAAGCCTAGGACTAACAGGTTGGTTCCAGGCTATCCAGTTTCTCCATGGTCACCCCCGACCCTCCTCCTGAAGCCTCCTCCTGTCTACCCAGGAGCTCTTCCTCTCCTGGGTGCAGCGTGTGCCCAGCGCTGCCTTCAGGCAGAATGGACTAGTCAAGAGTCTCACTGTGTTAACTGGTGTGGGGAGACCATCTGCCTGTCCCACCTGAGCCCTATCCCCCTCACCGCTGCCCCTGCCACCAGAATATGACTCCCCAACCCAGAGCCTGAGCCACGTACCACTGTACACTTTCTGACCATCTACGGTGAGTTCGGGGTGTTCTGAGCTCAGTTTTACCTGGCTCTGGCTCTCTGCAGGAAAGGAGAACACAAGTCAAGAAGAAACCATCAGACTGTGGCTACTGTTCTGGCTTAGTGTGAGGCTCGTGGACTGGCTCTGCTCCCAGGTCAAGACCTTCCTGTAATTTCCAAAACCCTGAACAGACTTGGGCCTGGCGATTCCAACCCCATCAGCTGTAGTAGCCTTCAGTTGCTAACCATCACTAAAGAGCTAGGTATCCTCAGAAATTCTGACCCTTCCAGCCCAGTCAGTCCTTCCCCTACAGTGGCCCTCGCCACCTGCACCTATGGAGTGACACCTGGTCTTGCCAGTAGTGGGAGAGATGTGCCCAGTGGCTTGAAGAAGTCAATTAGGAAACCGTGTTAGTATTGGAACTGTGACCATCTGTCGGAGGTGACAGTCAGCCCCATCACTTGAGTCCCTTGGAAGATGAAAACTGGCTTTGTTAGGGAGAATACAGTCAGAGGTTTCCAAGAGGGACACAGCAGAAAGAAACCTATGATCAGAGGCAGCCTCAGCCTGGAGCTGTGGGTCAGGGCAGGTGGCATGAGGGCGCAGTTCTTGGTGCAGGATGTCCACTCTCAGCGGCCTGGATGGTCCATTGCCTCTGGGCAAGGCCACCTCCACAGCCTCACTGCTAGAGGCCCAAAAGACAGCTTCAACCTCCACAACTCAAGCCTCCAAAGCCTGATGGCTCCTTAAGGCCAGCACTTTGCAGGAGACTATGTCCCCCAGGCCTTGACCCAGATGGCCACTCGCGCCTGTGCCATGGGCAACGCGGCTTCCTGTTTGATTTTCCCAGCGTGTCCAGCTGACATTTGGAAACCGCAGGGACCGTCCTGTGCATTAATCCTTCCTCAAGGGCCCCGCTTGACTGCATTCCCCAGAGGGCATGGCCTCTCCCTCTGTCCATTACTGATCCCAGGTCCACAGCCTCTCCCAAATGTTCCTGGCCCAGCCTTTCCGCTGCCGTCTGCTGGAGGGCCCCACGGCTGAGGATACCACCCCCACCCAAGCACTCCTGCTCCCTCAGGCTGAGATCTCTCCATCTCCACAAAGCTAGAGAGTTGTCAGCCACCCCCCGCAACATCCTGGTCTGGGTTACCGCTTCCCATCCAGACAAAAACCAGATCCCCTTTATGTGAGGGCCCAGCCTCTTGCCCTTACCCCAGGCACAGCTGTCACAGAAACACGCTCCCCCAACCCAGGGCCTAAAGTTGCCCTTCCCAAGTAAAGCGAGTGGGAAGGAGGGCTGACTTCACCAGGTAGGCGCAGCACTCTGATGGACAGGATCTGGCTTAGGGAGAGCCACATTGCAGAGGGAGGGAGAAGGCCCCGGAGAGCAGTTCCCAGCCAGCAGGTAGCCTTGGAAGCAAGAGAGACAACCATGGCCTCTCTGGCTCTCCAAGAATGGGCTTTGGGGACCCCACCCTCCCTTACTGTCTGTCTTCTTTTCACAGATACAGGAAACCTGGAGCTGAGGTTTCCTAGTCTAGGGAGCAGAGCTTGGAGAGGTCATGACACTTGGGGGTTTAGGCTAGCTCTGCTTGCTTACAGCTGAGCCCTGTAGGAGCCATCTTTCCAATACTGCTGACAGTGTTAATATTGCCGCTTTCTCAAGAGCAAACTGGTAGGGAAAGCAGATTTGCTGACAAGGGTCACACAGCCCACCTGACTCAGTTCTGGGTTCAGACCACAGCTCTGGGTATCAGATCCAGCCCTAATATCCAGGGGCAGAATCTACTTCACCAAGGAGGCCCCAGCCTTGGTGAAGCTCACCTTGGTACTTGTGACCCCAGCAGTTGGTGGGAAAGCAGGGCCTTGCTAGGAGTCTCTGTCCCTTCTAATTCTGATACGGACCTCTCTGACTCAGAAAGGCCTCATTCCTGTTTCATTTCCAAAACCAAGACTGTCATGGGGTTTTCACCAACCAGGGTTCATACCTTGAGGCTTAGAGCACCTAACTTCATTGAGACACCTCCATCAAAGCCAGGCCCTTAGGCTGCTGACGGAGCTAGAAGGTGGGACATAGGATCCAGAGCCCAGAGAACTGCAAGACCTGGGACCACAGTGTTGGGGACAGTGGGAGATGCCTGTCGTCTCAGGAGGGAAAATCCCCAGGTGGAAGTCAGCTCTCTGGGAAGATGATTTTTAGAGGGCAAGGGGCTTCGACCTTACCTGCTGGCCATATCGTGAATAAGGCTACAGAGGCCAAGACCAGAGCCCAGTTCCAGCTCCTGCTGCCCATCCTAGGGACAGCGCAGAGGGCAGGCAGGAGGGACTGAGACAAGGCACTTGCTCCCTGGGGGCCTGGACTTATGTAGTGGAAGACCTTGGCCCAGTGCCCAGTTCCTAGGCCAGGTAAGGCACTGTCTACTCCCTGCACAGCCACGTGTGTTTGCTCTTGGGGAGGGGCTATGGCAGGAAGAGGCCGTGGAGGAGGAAGGATTTGCAGCCTTGTGCCACCAGACAGAGGGCCCCCACCCCCTGCGGCTTCTGAGAATTGGGAGGGAGTAGATAGGGCAGGGAAGGGCCAGCGCTTGGCCAGGGGGTGGAGCTGGCTACTCTTGGTTTGAAGCCCTGGGCCTATGGAGAGGATAGGATGTTTGGTCAGTAGTCCTATGCCAGCTCCTCTGGGAGCCTGGACACTACAAGGATCAGGGTCAGAAGGTCGGCAACCTTGCCTTGTGTTTGCTCAGGAAGCTGACCCTGGGTGCTCAGCACTGAGTCCCTAAAGAATGGGCAAGGCTTGAGGGTGGGCCTACTCCTCAGGGGTCATCCCTCAGCCTGGAAAATGGGATTCTGGTTGCATTCCAGGTGGCCATAGATCTGGTAGAGTCTCTGTAGCTTCTGGGGGTCCCAGGAGAAGGGAACCCCTCACCAACTCTGAGAAAGAATGCATCTCTGGGCTCCTGTCTGCTGCTGAGCTCAAGCACGTGGTAAAAATGAGGCCCTGTACTGATTTTGGCCAATGTAGGCCACAGACTTCCCCTAGACTTTATTATTATTATTATTATTATTATTATTATTCCCCTAGACTTATTATTATTATTATTATTATTATACCCCTAGGCTTATTAACCCTGGGTCTTGACAAAAGGCCTTGACCTACCTGGGGCCACAGCCGATGGAACTGGTGAACCTTGGGGGCACAGTGGGGTGAGGGAATGACTGGGGCTTTCCTGACTCTACTGCCCACCCTGAAGCGAAGTCCCAGAGGCTCATCTCTCTCAGTTGTGTTGGTTGGGCTTCCTGAGGGTTTGGGGGAGCCCTTTCCTTGACCGTGAACAAACCCACCAATGCCATTTCTAGGCTGTGCAAAGAGCAGGATGTTCATATCGTAGTACCGCTTTCCCATTAGATGTACAGACTGGGTTTACATCCCTTCTCTTACAGCCGTGCAGCCACCGGCAATGCGCACCAGATCACAGCAGCCTGAGAAAGTTCCTAGGGGTGGACCAGGCTGGGGGAGTGTCGGGTGTTTGAGTGACTTCAGTATCCTGGAAGTCCCTCCCTGACTGTCCCCGCACTTATCTTTCTGAGGATAAATTCCCAGAGGTGGAATGCTGGGAAAGGGAGCCGTCTGCAGGAAAAGCCTTTGAACTGTCTCACCACCTAGAAGTCAGCTGCCATCAAGCGACAGAACACAGGTAGGGCTGGCAGGGATGCATTGAGGCAGGGATCCCGCTCAGTCAGTGACAGCCAAGTGGGGCTTGGGTTGAAAACAGAAATGCTATTATAGCCTAGCAGTTCTACTGTGAGGTACATCCCCAGAAAAAGAGAAAACAGCGACTAATACTGTCACCCCTCATCTAGTGACCCCATCCATGGCCGCTAAAACAGGGGTGCCCCAATGGCTTGGACAATGGCTGAGCAAGCGATGGCGAATCCCTGCAGTGGAATCGTATACAGACTCAAACAAAGAGGGGCATTCTGACACCCACCGCAACCTGGGTGGACCTTGAGGATTCCGGGCCCTAAAGAGAGAATCCTGAAGGGTCCCCCTTCTGGAAGGACCCCAGAGTTGTCAAAGTTGCAGAGGCAGAGAGTAAGTTGGGATGCCAGAGGCTGAAGAGTGAGTGTGTCTTTAATGGGGACAGGGTGTCCGCTGGGAAGATAGAACGTTCCAGAGGTGGATGTGGGCGGCTGTGCATGCCGCTAAGCTGCGTCCTCGGCTGTAATCAGGGCGGATAAAGTATACGATATGGACTTCATCAATAATGATGTCGAGTCTGCTCAGATTGGCTCCTGACGTGGCGGACGCCCCCAGGTCCCTGGGTGTGCCCAGGCTAGCTGCCAGGCTGGCCCCTGTTTTTCATCTTTATCTGCAGTTTCTTTAATGCCCAGTGTGTGTGTATAGCACGTGGGCCCATGGCTCCTGTTTAGAGACCTGGTGCTGGGTCTGGTATTGCATATCGGACCTTTGCTCTGTGTGCTGCCCGTCAGGATCTTCAGATCTGCAATGTCCTCTTTCATGTCGAGTTCCTCTTTCCACTGCCAAATGGTGCAGACACCCAGGGGTGGTCTGGAGAGTGGAATGCCCCCTTCCTAGGTGGTCTGTGTCGCCAGTTGTGGCTTGCCTAGGCCTCTGCTACAACCTGTCCTGGGCCTTCCTACCTGCTCACAGGCTGGGCAACAGCTAGGGCTCAATTTCACTTAATTCACTGTTGAGCTGGTCTCAAGGGGAGAATCCCATAGACTCCCACCTCTGGAGTGTCCCTGGCTACCTTACCAGTTTCTCTCCCATGCCCAGGACCTGGCACCCTGTGTCCACTGATCTGGGCCCAGTGGGCCTCATCCACCCCCGGCTCAGGTGACATTGCCAACTCCCGTCTATCCTCACTCGGAAAAAAAGAAAACAAAACACTATAGCCTTTGTGCCCACAGCAGCACACAGTAGGCACCCAATAGATACACACAGTGCACCGGGGGGAGCGGCAGCTCCCACCTAAGTCCTTCCCTTGTTCTGGCACTGAGCACACCTCTGGGGATGGAGGGTGACAGCTTGTTGGGGTCGTGGTTGTTGAGACATCCCGGATGTGGTGGCCACCCGGCCTGTTTGCACAGCCTTCCGAGTTTACCTCTTCACAGTTGAAGGAGTTGGAAACTGTGGACGGGGAGGAGAGGGATGGGAGGGATATGGTTGTTCCTGCTTGGCAGGGGTGAGAGGGGAGCAAGCGGATGGCCAGCCGCCTCCTGGAGTGCAGAGTGTGTGTGGGTGGGTGCCTCGGCTATGCCAGGAACCAGCTCTGTGGTTTTGACCACAGAGCCTGGGGCGGGACCCTGTCCTTCATCTTGGTCTCTGAGTCCAGGGCCAGCCAGGACAAAGGGCACTGCACTGGGTCACACAGAACTCAGGGATGAACATGGTCCCTATGGACAAAGGTTCCCCAGGGCCACAGAGAGCCTGTGTTGACCCATTCTAGAAACAGTGCTTCTTGGTTTGGGCACTGTTGGGCCCATGCACCCAATACATTCAGAGGTCTCTAGCAAGACCAGTCTTCAAGAGGAAACAGATGGAGAATACATGGCTTTCATGGCCTCCAGACTCTAGCCTGTCACCACAGACATGACACTGCATGGTGACACTGGAGAAGCTATGGAGGTTACACAGGTCACCCTGACTCTAACACCCTGCTCCTCTGAGGTGTCATCACATGGGGAAGGCTCAGTATGCACTTCCAACCCTGGATCCAGGCTTCACCAGCATGCCTGGCTCCCCCTGCCTCCTCCAAGGACCTTGATCTCCCTGCTCCACCACGGACCTCACACAGCTGCTTTCTGGTCTGTCTGTCCCTCTGGACCCTTCTAACTGATGATCTGGCTGTGAGCTAGTGCTGACCCTGACAGGGATATGATAGGATCCATGGGGACCCTTTAAGTCCTGTACCAAGGCTGGGCTGTTTGAGACAGGAACCAAGAGAAGGTCACCCTGCTGTAGGAGGGCAGGTGGGTGATGGGCAGCCTCCTGGAGACCAGAGGATGGTGACACCAGAAATCAAGCAGCAGGGCAAAGGCCCTAGCAGGGACTGGCCGGTGCAGGGAGCCTTTAAAGTGTGTCTAGGACAGGAACATAGAGTAAGGGAGCAAGACAAATGGGCAGGTCAGGTAAGGGGGGACTGCAGGGTTCTTCTCTAGTTGGAGAAATTAAGGATATTAACAGTAACATTTAAGTAGAACTATATGCCATATGAGTTAGGTAAAATGGATCTAACGTAAAATCCCCCGTTTCTCACACCTAAGCATACAGCCAGGAGCATGAAGTGTATTTACAGTGCCGTGAAGACATCCAAACCGTCTACCTCCAGAACTCCCCATCTTCCCAAACTAAAGCACATCTCGCTTCCTCCAGCTGTGACAACTCATCTGTGGTAGTTTGAATGTCATTGGCCCCCATAATTTCATAGCGAGTAACACTGTTAGGAGGTGTGGCTTTGTTGGAGGACGTGTGTTACTATGGGGTGGACTTTGAGGTCTCCTATGCTCAGGATATCACCAAGTGTGTTAGTTGACTTCCTGTTGCTTGCAAGATGTAGTAATCTCAGCCTCAGCACCGTGACTGCGTGCATGCTGGTAATGGGCTGAACCTCTGTAAGAGAGCCACCCCAATAAATGCTTTCTTTATAAAGACACCATCTCTTCACAGAATAGAAACCCTAACTAAGACAGAAGTTGGTAGCAGGACTGGAGTGTTGCTGGGATAGGCCTGACTATGTTTTTGTTTGGAGTAATATGGACTTTGGCACCGTGGATTAAAAAAAGCAGTTGAAAGCTTTAAGTGCTGTTTAATGGGTCATACTAATAGGAACATGGAAGACTGTGGTGCTGAGTGTGATTTGATAAATTGTGGTGTGCTCACTCAAGAGGTTTCCTAGGAGAAGAATTTTAGTATGCTGCCTAGAGATCATTCTTGTGATATTTTGGTGAGGAAAGTGGCTGCCTTTTTGCCTTTGTTTGAAGAGTCTGCCTGAGGCGAAAATGAAAATTTTTGGATGAATTCCACTGGCAGAGAAAAGCATAAAATAACCTAGTATAGACACTGTTGTGTGATTACTAGTGATAATTCTCATGAAGATTTATAATGAAAAGGGGCAAGCTGAGCAGTGTAAATTACAAAATGAAAGTTTTCAGGAAAAAAAAAAGAGCATCAGGAAGTAGAATGAAGCTAAAGTTTCTGTTCAAGGAGATAAATGGATTAAGAAATGGAATATAAGGAGTGGTGGCCTCAGGGAACCCGCTAAGTTTCCACATTGTGGAAAGGAACTAAAGAAAAGCTTAGATCTAGGTGTGATGAGGGCACTTTTAAACCCAGCCCTGGAAGGCAGAGGCTGGCAGAATAGCCAAGCTTAGGCAGGGAAGGACGAAAAGTTGGTGAAGTTGTAATTGAACTAGGAGGTCATGTTCCAGCCCCAGTAAGCTTCAGAACTTGGCAGCTTCAGCTGCACGGTTCTGGAATTTGCCTCTGTGACTAAAGAAAGCAAATTGAGGCCAGGCCTGTGTCAGGGATGTCCCTGAATGGAGGCTTAACAGAAAGGCCATTGTGCGAACCTGTGAAGCTGAAGCCTGGATTACCTTGGAGAACCCAAGATGTTAGAGATGCCAGAGTCATGGGATACCTGTCAAGGGGAGTTGCTAACTGGGAGTGGAAACAGTCCAAGAGAAAGAAGTATGTTGTAGTCAACAAAGCTGAACAGAGTTGGAGATCTGAAGAGCATTTTGACATCAGCCATGGAGATGCAGAATTTGGAGTTTGCCCAGATGGTTTTCAGTCTTGCTTTGGTCCAGTGTCTCCTCACTGTGCTCCCCGCCCTACATTTTGGAATGGAAATGTATATTCTGTGACATTATATGTTGGAAGTGTGTAATTTGCTTTTTTGATTTTTGATTTTTACAGGTGATTACAATTAAGAGATTGCATGAATCTCAGAAGAGACTTTGAACTTTGGGCTTTAAAGCGTTGTTGAGACTGTGATAGACTCTGGGGACTTTTAAAGTTGAACTAAATGCATCTTGCATTATGATATTGTTACAAGCTTATGGGGGTCAGGAATGCAATAGTTGAATGTAATTGGCCCCCATAATTTCATGGTATTAGGAGGTGCGGCCTTGTTGGAGGAAGTGTGTCACTGTAGGGGTGGATTTTGAGGTGTCCTATGCTCAGGATACCGCCCCGTGTGTTAGTTGACTTCCTATTGCCTGCAAGATGTAGCACTCTCAGTTCCAACACCACATCTTCCTGCCTCCACGTTCCCAAGGATGGCGATAATGTGCCGAACTCTGAAGCTGTAAGCGAGCCACCCCAATTAAATGTCTTCTTTCTAGGAGTTTCCATACCATGGTGTCTCTTCACAGCAATAGAAAACCCAAGACACCACCCTTCATCTCCCAGTGCTCTGGAGGCCTCAGAAGAAGAGAGTGCAGCAATGTGTCCTCTTGTGACTGCTTCAATCATCTGAGCTTGCTGTCCTCTCAGTTCACCCATGCAGTGGCGTGCGCTAGAATTCATTCCCTCTTTAAGGCTGAGCCATAGCCCATTGTGTTAGTCCACACCGCCTGTCCGTTCATCTGTGGTGGACATGCTTGGTCTGCTCGTGCCTTTGGTTATTGAACAACAACACTGCCAAGGATGCTTATGTCCAAGTGTCTGAACCAGTACTTTCTAGTCCTTTGGATAAAGACTAGAAGGGGAGTTGTTGGACTGTGGGATGATTTTGCATGGTCTCTCTGTTGAACTTTTTGAGAACCCCACTGATTGTTTTTGTCTGCAATTGTACCTCCTTAGATTCCCACCAGGCATGTGTGAGACTCCGGCTTACCTGTAACTTTCCCAACCCTGTACCCCAGTATTCCCCCTGATAACAGCCACCTTGTTGGTGTAAGGTAGTGTCTCACCGTGACTCAGTTTACATTTCCCCGTCTGTGGGTGACAGTAAGAACCTTCCATGTACTCACTGGACCATCATACCCCTTCTTTGAAAATGTGTATATGTGTCCTTTGTCTATTATTAACATGGGTTTCCTGGTTTTGTTTCTCCCAACTGTCTATTGTTGATGATTTTGTTACTCGATATTTTGCATATTCTAGATATTAATCCTTTATCTAACATGTGATTAGTCATCTTCCTCTTCTGTGCTTATCTTTTCATACTTGGCGAAGGAGGATTTATTTTTATTTTATGTGTATGGAAGTTTGCCTGGATATATGTCTCTGCATGGTGAGCATGCAGTACTCTTGCAAGCTGGAAAAGGCACCAGGTCCCCTGCATTTGGAGTTGCATATAGTGGTGAGCTGCCATGTGCATGCTGGGAGCAAGACCTGGGTCCTCTGCAAGAACAGATAGTGTTCTTAACCACTGAATTCTCGCTGGGGCTCTGCTTCAGCTGGTAGAATGCCCTGGAGTCCATCCCCAGCAGCGCACGAAGTAGATATGGCTGTGCACACCTGTAATCTCAGCCCTTGGGAAATGGAGACAAGAGGATCAGAAGTTCAAGGCCAGCCTCAAACAGAAAGAGTTCGAGGTCAGCTTGGCTACAAGAGGCAGCATTTCTGAAAAAAGCATCAGGAATTAATTTTGATGAAATTTGACTTTTCTGTTTTCTTTCATTTCCTGGGCTTTGCTCCTGAAATCTTTATGCCTGTGTGATATGTGGCATTGGCTACATAAAATTGGTATAAATCAAATAATTACTGATGATAACCCATAAGGAAATGTATTTAAAAGCAATTCCTGGGTAAACATAATTTTATCATATATTAAAGATGAAAGTAAATTTACATGCTAATGAGATGAATTGCTTGGGCTTTTACTAAATATTTAATTTTATTTTAATTGTGTATGTGTGCATATGCATTTGTGCATGCATGCATGTGAGTGTGTGTGCACACGTGCACCTGTGTATATGTGTGTGTAGGTGTGCTATGTTCAGAGACCAAAATAAGTGGTCCAGTTCTCTGAAGCTGAAGTTACAAGGTGGTTATGAGCCTTCTGGTGTAGGTGGTAGGAAATGAACGCTGGTCTTCTAGAAGAGCAGTTAATTGTTCCCAACTACTAAGCTGTCCCTCCAGCCCCAGGTATGCTTGTTTTTGCATGGAGAATTGCATCTTGGCTAAACAGTTGATACTGTAAGATATAGAACATCTATGATGATTTTTAGAGTTTGTTGATGCTTTATTTTAAAATAGTCAAAGCTTAGAACATGGTTTTACATAAATATGTTGTACAAGATAGGTATGGTGGTGCATTTTTAAATGGCAGGGATAAATGGATCTCTGTGAGTTCTAGGCCAGCCTGGTCTATATAGAGAGTTCCAGGTCAGTCATGGCTTCTTCAAGAGACCCTGTCTCAAAAAGAAAAAAACTATGGCGTAAATCATTGCCAAACTCAATGGTTTAAAAGTTTTTCTGTTTTCTCCTAAGCACTTTGTAATACTGGCTTATTGGCTCTGATGTTGATGCTTTGGTTTACTTGGAGGTCATTGTGCCACTGATGAGAAGTAAGGGTCCAACTTCACTCTCTGGCTTCTGTCTATTTCTATCCATCCAGTTTTTCCTGAACCATGTGTCAAAAAGACCCGGAGTTCATGTCACACAGGTCAACAATCAACAGGCAGTGAGAGCCTGCTTCCGGATGCTCAGTTCTAACCCTTGACAATGTGACTGTCCCCATGATGGCAAGATGCCATCTTGGTTGTTAATATTATTCATTTTTAACTATATATATATATATATATGTATATCATATATAAGTATATATAAGTATATCATATAGCTAAGCTGGATTCACTTAGCTAGTTATTATGACGGGGAAACTTTCTACATCAAAATTCATAATGGGATTCTTGGGGTCTCGACAGTTCAGAGTGAGTCCTACTCTTGCAGAGGACTGTATTTCAGTTCCCAGCAACCACACAGGTCAGCTCACAACTACCTATAACTCCTGTTTCGGGGGATTTAGCGCCCTCTTCTGGCCTCTGGTAAGAACTACATCTCACTCATAAAACACACACACACCACACACACACACACACACACACACACACACACACACACACACACATCATTTTCACATATATAGAACCATCTTGGGGTCTCCTGATATTCAATATGAATTTAGGGTGGCTTTCCAACTTATCAAAAAGATACCATTGTGTGATGTGCATGTATTTGTATATATGTTTGCAAGTGTGGGGGTACACATGCATGAAAGTGTGTGAACATGCATGTGGAGGTCAGAGGTTGGTGCCAAGTATCTTTCTTGATGGTTCTCCGCTTATATCTTAAGCGATGGTCTCTCATTGTGCCCAGACCTTCCCACAAGTAGTCTAGCTGGCCATCTTGCTCCAGAGATCACTCCTGCCCAGTACGTGTGTGGGTACTGGAGATTCAAACACGCTCCTAACACAAGCAGAACAAGTGTTTTAACCCTTGAGCCATTTTCCAGTCCCCAACATTGGAACCTGGCTAGGGATCGTATGGAATCGCAGCTTCTGAGCAACGTTCCATCAATACTGTCTTGAAATCTGCAAGTGTGAATGGTTTCCACTCTGTGTAAAGTTACTCCCGCTGTGCTCTCAGTATTACCTCCTTGATTAAATTCATCCCTAAATATTTTGTTCTTATTGATGCTGTGAAAATAAAAAAAATTTAAGCTTTTTAAAGATGTTTATTTTATGTGTATGGGTGTTTGTATGCATGCAGAGCCATGGATGCCAGAGAGGATGTGTTAGCCCCTGGATCTGGAGTTATGGACAGTTGCAAGCCATCACATCTGTGCTGGAAATTGAACCTGGGTTCTTCGCAAGAATAACTTGTGTTCTTAGCCACCAAGCAACCTCAAAATGTTTTTTTTTTTCAATTTCCTTCGCTACTTGTTCTTTGATAGCACCCAACTTCTGCTTTTATCGCTTGAATGGCTCCGTGGTGGGATTTCTGTAATGTTTCTATCCACCGAGTAATTTCACTTCTTCTTTTCTAAGTTGGTAACTTTTCATTCTTTTTCTTGCCTTTCTCTGTCGAGAAATTCAAACACAGCACTAAACAAAAGTGAATGCTGGGTGAGGTGTTTGTTGTCCTGAATATGAGGTTAACTGTGGGGATTTCACACATGATCTCTATTATGTCTGAGTCTTTCCTTCCAGTTCCAACTCCATTGAGAATGTTGTTAAAATCATAAAGCAGTTTTGAAATTTTGTAAATTTTTTCTGTATCAGTTGAGATGACAGCAGTGACTGTTCTTCATGCTATGAATGTGGCTTTATCTCCCCAATGGGTTTCTCATATCCAGAACCATCTTTGCATCCTATGAATGCAGCCCTTGGTCATGCTGCACAATCCTTTTCTTTTAAATGTTATTCTTTGAGAATCTCATACATGTAGACAATTTAATTTGGTAATTTCAGCATCTCCTCTCCCCTTCCAACTCCTTCCAACCTTGTCACATGCCTGCTCTCATGTCTTCCCCATCATGATGGAATGCATCTTCAAACAATGAGCCAAAATAAACCCTTTGTTTCTTATGTGTTTTCTTGTCAGGTATTTGACCTCAGTAATTACCACCCAAATGTCCATTGGTGTGAAGCCACTACTGTGTAGTTGTTAAGGACTGCTGGATTCACTTAGCTAGTTATTATGATGGGGAAACTTTCTACATCAAAATTCATAATGGGATTCTCAGGGTCTCGGCAGTTCAGAGTGAGTCCTACTCTTGCAGAGGACTGTATTTCAGTTCCCAGCAACCACATAGGTCAGCTCACAACTACCTATAACTCCTATTTCAGGGGATTTAGCGCCCTCTTCTGGCCTCTGGTAAGAACTACATCTCACTCATAAATCTCTCTCTCTCTCTCTCTCTCTCTCTCTCTCACACACACACACACACACACACACACACACACACACACACACACACACACCATCTTTTAAAAAAAGATTCATCAGTGGAGTGGACTGGAGAGATGACTCAGGGCTTAAGAGTACTTGGTGCTCTTGTAGAGGACCTGAGTTCTGGTCTCAGCATCCACATGACAGCTCACAAGTCTTTGTAACTTTAATTCCAAAGGATCTAATGCCTCTTCTGGTCTCTGTAGGTCTTCTTCTTCTTTTTTTTTTCCAAGACAGGGTTTTTCTGTGTACCTTTGGTGTCTGTCCTAGAACTAGCTCTTGTAAACCAAGCTGAGCTCAAACTCACATACATTGTTCAGAATATTCTCTTTATCATTTTTATCTCTGTAAAATTGATAACAAACCCTTTTTCCTAAGTTTGTAGCTTGTCTACTCTCCCATCTCCGTAGCTAATCTCGCCCAAGACTTGCTGTTCTTCCCGAAGAGCCAGCTTTGCTCCTGAGGGCTCCACAGTGATTGTCTGTGCTCTGCCCCATTGGTCACTGCTCTAACTTCCAATGCCACTTCCCCTTTGCTAGTTTTCAGCTGCATTTCCTCTTCTTTCCTTGGCTCCTTAAAATCCAGGGTTGAGTTCTGAGGTAGGACTATTCTTTCTAGTGCAGGCACTCTGTTGAGGAATATTATTTTAAGATATGCTACATTCATTTATGCTGTGGAACATTTGTTTAATGATGCAAAGATGTGTTGCGTTCTTTTCTGTTGCATTTGTAAACTCTGTGAGACTGTGTTTCTTTGCCTGCCTAAAACACCTAATTGGCCTAAAAAAAAGAGCTGAGTGACCAATAGCTAGGCAGGAGAGAGATTGGTGGGGCTGCCTAGCAGAGGGAATAAATGGGAGAAGAAATCTAGGGAAGAAGAACAGCAAGGAGCAAGCATTCAGAATAGGAGGAAAGGAGGACGCCAGGGGCTGGCCACCCAGTGACACGGTTAGTCACGGAGTGAGAAGGAAAGAAAGATATATAGAATAAAGAAAGGTGAAAAGTCCAGAGGCAAAATGTAGATAAAGAGAATGGGGCAATATAAGTTAGAAAAGCTGGCTAGAAAGAAGCTAGGCTAAGGCCCAGAAGTTATAAGTAAGAATAAGTCTCTGTGTATTTATGTGGGAGCTGGGTGGTGGGCTCCCAAAGGGGGAAAAAAAAACAAAAAACAAAACAAAACAAAAAACTCAAACAAAAACCAATGACAGCACTCAATGTTCTGTTTCCCTTTTGTTTTTTAAAGGATGACTTACAGGAACTGGTTCTCCTTTTCCACCATGTGGGTCCTCATTGAAGTGAGGTGTTCAAGCTTGGTGGTAAGCACATTTACCCGCTGTGACTTGCTGACTCTCCTCTTTACTCTTGCTTCTGTCTAATGTCGAGTTTGGGTTTGTTGTGTTGTGTTTTTATTTTCATTTAGCTTTCAGAATTGTCTAGTTTCCCTTGTGATTGATCTTTGTCCTACTAGATCTGTAAAAGCGTTTTTAATTGCTACATATCTGTGAATTTGGGTTTTTCTTTAGTTATTGGTTTCTAATTTTATTCCTTTATGATTGGAACACATACTTAGCATGATTTCAATCTCTTTTGAAGATTTATTTGTATTGTTATTTAAAAATGATGTATATGCATATATGTATACATGAATGCAGGTGGGTTTGGAAGCCAAAAGAGGGCATCAGATTCCCTAGACTGAAGTTGTGGGCAGCTGTGAGCCACCCAGCATAGGTGCTGGGAATCAAACTCAGGTCCTCTGCAAGAGCGCTGTGACCCTTCACCACTAAGCAATCTCTCCAGCCCCCAGTTGCAACTTCTTTATGTTTATTAAATTTTTTCCAAACATCCAAAGTAATATCCAAATTGGGGCTTCTCCAGTGTGATATGTAATCTTGTCATGTAGATTGCCACAGAAACAAATCCCTGGGCATGTCTGCAATAGAGTTTTTAGATGATATTAACCAAAATGAGAAGATCCACTTGGGGCAGGTTCATTCCATGGGCTGGGATCCTGGACTGAATAAAATAGCAAGCTGAACCCCAACATACATCTCACTGTTTCCTGAATGTGGATACCATGTGGCCGGCTGCCTCCTGCTGTCATGACCCTCCTCTTCCTGCTGCTGCTATACCCTCCTCCTCCTGCTGCTGTGACCCTCCCCCTCCTGCTGCTGTGACCCTCCTCCTGCTGCTGCTGTGACCCTCCTCCTGCTGCTGCCATGACCCTCCTCCTCCTGCTGCTGCTGTGACCCTCCTCCTCCTGCTGCCATGACCCTCCAACTGTCAGCCCAAAGAAACTCTTCCTTAGCTTAGTTGTTTCTTTGACCTGGCAATGAGAAAGGTAATGAATTCATCCAGTATAGGCTGTGGAGAATGTTCTGTGATAAAATGTGGCACCTGCAGTGTCCTGTGTGTGCACCTTGGGTCCAGGCTTATGGTCTTATCTGAGTCTTTCTGGATCTTCTCTGTCCTTGATCAACCTATTATTTGAAAGTGTGATATTGATATCTTCTGACATTATCCCTATCTCTCTGTCAATTTTGCCAGTTTGCTGCATGTGTTTTTAGATTCTGTTCTTTGGTGCATACATGTTCACAACTGATCTGTCTTCCGCTGAGTCATAACACATAAACTTTTGTTCCTAATTAGCTTCGGTTGTTAACTTGACACAGCTTAGTCACCTGAGAAGGAAGTCTCAATTGAGAGACTGCCCAAATCAGATTGATGTGATCGGCATGTCTGTTGGGGATTGTCTTGATTATTAATTGATGTAGGAGAGCCCAGCACACTGTGGGTTCACCATTCCCTGGGAAAGCTGTTTGAGTTCCTGCCCTGATTCCTCTCAATGACGGACTGTAACCTGGAAGTTTAAGCCAAGTAAACTCTTCCTTCCCCAAGTTGCATTTGGCCAGAGTGTTTTTATCGCGACCAAAAGGAAACCAGAACATTTTGTGTGAACTGCCTTGTTTGGCTGTGTGACCCCCTCAACCCTCCTTTGGTTATGATTTGTGAGAACTGGCTCTTCCATTGTACTGCTTACAGCTGTATCTTTAGTGCTGAAAGGAAGGTGCTGTAGATTTCCTTCATGTCTGGTGTAATCAGCAGTTTTTAATCAATTCTGCCTGTCTCTGCCCACCTAGGAGGAGTTTAAATGCATTCACATTTAAGGTAATTACCAATGAAGGTATCTTTCTGGCCTCCCTGGATTCTGATGATAATCCTTTGCTGGTTTTCCTGAGAATCCCTTGAACATGGTAAATCATTCCTCTCTAGCTGCTTTCAAGATTCTTTCTCTGGGGACTGGAAACCCAGCAGGTAAGAGCACTTGCTGTCACTGCAGAGGTCCCAGGTTCCTTTCCCAGTACCCACATGATTGCTTGGCAACTGAGAGTAACTGCAGCTCCAGGGGTTCTGATACCCTCCTCTGGCCTCTGTGAGCCCCTTCATACGGTGAATATGTGTGTGCACGCATTCTCTCTCTGTCTCTCTGTCTCTCTGTCTCTCTCTCTCTCTCTCTCTCAGAGAGAGACAGAGAGAGTGAGAAGTAGAGAGAGAGAATAAAAGTTAAGTCTTTTTAAAAAAATAAAGAGATTGGAATGGCCTCTTCCACGTTTGTTGTCTTCTCGTTTCTCTGCTTCTGATTCTGTTTGCCAGTTTTTGGGTTTTGGTGGACTTTGAAGCGGCTCTCTCTGACGTCCTTCTCATCTCCTCTTGTATGTTTCCTGTAGATGTGTGCTTGCTTCCTTAGTCACATATAACACCCTAAAGATGTAATCATCTCAAATAAATGCCAAATTAACTTGAATTTCAGGAAACTCTACCCATTGTCTCCTATGTGGCTGGTATCATAATTTTATCTTTATAACCTTGTGCACTCAATGATTTATAACTATTTTATGCCTTTGTCTTCTAAAGCCTGCTGAAAACATAAATGGAGTGATGGAGTTACAAACCAAAATTATAACAATACCAGCTTTTGTACTTGTCCACATATTTAGTTTCATAGAAGATATTCATTTCTTGGTCCAGCTCTGAGCTGCTGTCTAAAGGCCTTCTATTTCAACCTGGGGACCTCTGTAGCTTTTCTTGCAGGGCGGGTCTGGTGGCAGTCGATCCTTCAGCATTTGTTGGTCTGAGAAGGTGCTGACTTCTCCCTGTTTTCTAAAAGGTCATTTTGCTAGAGCCTTGTCTACCAGCACAACATCTGAAAATAACCAAGGTTCCTGTCAACTTATGCATTTTTTTTCAATTTCCTTCTTTCTTTATTGGCCTTACGATCCTCATGCTAACCTTTTGAGAATTTCACACACACATACAATCTATTCCCCACTCTTCCACCAAAGTGCTCTCAGATCCACTCCATAGCCCTACCCACTGCCAACATCATGATCTCCTTTTCTTAACCTATGGAATCCAATTTATACTTCCCGTATCCTCTCAGATATGAGGCCGTCACTGGAGCGTGTTTGACCTAAAAGAAGCCACATCTTGAATCAGTTTCCATTAAACCTTGTGATTTTTATGTTGAAAGCCAGGAGTTCACTGTAAGAATGTGGTGACTACAAACCCAATTCGGCCTTCAAGTGTTTGCTGTGCCTTGTCTTCTCTTTCTTTAACATTGTTGGAAGTTACAGTTGTTCATAGATTTTTTTAATTAATCAATTAATTAATTTTTCCCAGGTCGATCACAGTTTCCTCTCGCTCCCTCTCTCCTGTCCTCCTAGTCCCTCCCCACAACCTCCCCACTTTACCTCCCACCCATTCCCTCTCCCTTCCTTTCAGAAAAGTTCAGGCCTTCTGTGTATATCAGCCATCTGTGGGATATCAAGTTGCAGCAAGACTAGGCACCTCCTCCCCTATTAAGGCCAGACAAGGCAACCCAGCAGGAGGAAAGGGTCCCAAGAGCAGGCACCAGAGTCAGAGACAGCCTCCATTCCCTTGGACAGGAATCCCACAAGACCAAGCCACACAACTGCATGTGCAGAGGACCCAGATCTGTCCCATGCAAGTTCTCTGTTTGGTGGTTCAGTCTCCATGAATCCCCATGAGCCAAGTCAATTGACTGTTTTCCTATGTCATCCTTGGCCCCTCTGGCTCCCATAATCCTTCCTTCCCCTCTTCCACAGGATTCCCTGAGGTCTGTCTAAGGTTTGGCTGTGGGTCTCTGCATCTGTTTCCATCAGTTTCTGGGTAAAGCCTCCCTGGTGACAATTGGGTTAGGCAATTGATGGAGGGTAGATGGCTCAGACAATTGCCCCGCCTCTCCTCTCTGGGCCAGACTGCTGTGCCTCTCCTCAGGGAGAGAGATGCCATGAAGCCAGCCACCAGGACAGACATGCTGAATCTTTCCTGGTAAGACACTACTCGTGGTGTTACACAGATTATTAGATATGGGTTAAAGCAAGAGATGTGAGAATTAGCTAGTAGGAGGCTGAAACTAATGGGTCAGGCAGTGTTTAAAAAGAATACAGTTTCCGTGTAATTATTTTGGGGCATAAGCTAGCCGGTGGCCAGGAGCCGGGCAGGACGAAAAGCAGGCCAGCCCACAGCTCATCACTACAGGCAATGATCTATGAGTATGACAGATATCATTAGGATATCATTTCATTGATCTTTTTCCTTTCTGCCAGTCACGTTTAGTTCTATCCTAAGTCTCCGAACTGTTCAGCCTTGGGTCCTGACAGGCATTGTCAGGAGTGGGCTCCCTCTCATAGTATGGATCTTAAGCTGGACCAGTCATTGGCTGACCACTCCCATAATTTCTGCTCCACCTTTGTCCTATCATATCTTGTAGGCAGGGCAAATTTTAGGTCACAGATTATGTGCCTGTGTTGGGATCCCAATCCCTCCGCTGGAAGTCTTCCCTGGTTACTGGAGATGGCCAGTTCAGTCTCTGTATCTCCCATTGCTAGGAATCTTAGCTAGGGTCACCCTCACAGATTCCTGGGAGTTTCCATTGAGCTAGGCTTCTAGCTCATTCCAGAGATGCCTCTGATTCCAGTTGTCTTTCCCAGTGCTCTCTCCCTCCATCTTCCCCCAACCTGATTCCTCCTGTCTCCATGCCCACTCACCCTCCACTGAGACCTCTCCCCGATCAACCGGTGAAGGCCATTCTATTTCCCCTTTACAGTGAGATTCATATGCCCCCACCAAAACTCTTGGGTCTGTGGTTTGAGCATGGTTATCCTGTACTTTACAGCTAATATCCACCTATAAGTGAGTACATATCAACATATCATGGTCATCTTTCTGAATCTTGGTTACCTCACTCAGGATGACCTTTTCTAGTTCCATCCATTTGCTGGAAAATTTCATGATGTCATTTTTTTAGCAGATGAGTAGTTCTGCATTGTGTAAATGTACCACATTTTCTCCATCCATTCTTCAGTTGATAAATATTTATATCGTTTCTCATTTCTGGCTAGTATGAATAAAACTGTTATGAACACAGCTAAGCAAGTGTCCTTGTGGTGTGGCAGAGCATCCTTTGGGTATATGTTCAGGAATGGTACAGCTGGGTCTTGAGGTAGATCGATTCCCAATTTTCTGAAAAACTACCATATTGATTTCCAAAGTGGTTGTACAAGTTTCCACTCCCAATGGCAATGGAGGAGTGTTCCCCTTGCTCCACATCCTTGTCAACATGAACCACCACCTGTGTTTTTTATTTTAGCTATTCTGACAGGTGGAATCTCAAGAGTTTTTTATTTGCATTTCTCTGATGGCTAAGAATGTTGAACATTTCTTTTTTTAAATGGTAACGTGGTTTTTTCTTTTCTTTTTTTAAAAAAGAAAACAAATTACCTTTTTTCATTTTACATACCAATCCCAGTTTCCACTCCATCACCTCCTCCCATTCCTTTCACCTTTCTCCTCACCCCAACCACCATCCACTCCTCAGAGAGGGCAAAGCACATTGTTTTGGGGAAGGTCCAAGGACCTCCCTACTATATCTAGGCTGAGCAAGATATCCATCCAAAGAGAATGGGTTCCCAAAAAAACCAGTACAAGCAGTAGGGATAAATCCTGGTACCACTGCCAGGGGCCTCCGCAGTCTTCCCCAGCCATGCAACTGTCGCCCACATTCAGAGGGTTTAGTTTGGTCTTATGCTGGTTCCTTCCCTGTCCAACTGAAGTTGGTGAGCTCCCATTAGCTCAGGTAAACTGTTTTAGTGTGTGTTCCCATTGTGGTCTTGACCTCTTTGCTCATATTCTCACTCCTCCCACTCTTCAACTGTACTTTTGGAGCTCAGCCCAGTGCTCTGCTGCAGGTCTCTGACTCTGTTTCCATCAGTTGCAGGTTGAAGATTCTATGGTGACATTTAAGATACACATCAATCTGACTACAGGGAAAGTCCAGTTTGGGCACCCTCTCCTCTATTGCTTAGGGTCTTAACTGGGGTCATCCTTGTGGATTTCTCAGAATTTCTATAGTATCATGTTTCTTGCTAGCCCCATAATGTCTCCCTCAATCAAAATATCTCTTTCCTTGCTCTCATCTCTGTCTTTCCTCCATCTCGGCTATCCCGTTCCCTCAAGTTCTTCCCCCACCTCTCCTCCCCTCCTCTTCGCCTTCCATTCTCCCTTCTCCCCCACCCCCATGCTCCCAATTTTGTCAGGCAATCTTATCTATTTCCCCTTTCCAAGTGGCTTTATATATGTTTTTCTTAAAGTTCACCTTGTTACTTAGCTTCTCTAGGGTCATGGACTATAGGCTCGTTATCCTTTGCTTTACAGCTAGTATCCACTTATGAGTGAGTACATACCATGTTCATCTCTCTGGGTCTAGGTTACCTCACTCAGGATGTTTTTTTTCTAGTTCCATCCATTTGCATGCAAATTTCAAGATATCATTGTTTTGTTTTGTTTTTTACTGCCTAGTAGTACTCCAGTGTGTAAATGTACCACATTTTCCTTATCCATTCTTCGGTTGAGGGGCATCTAGGTTGTTTCCAGGTTCTGGCTGTTACAAATAATGCTGCTATGAACATAGTTAAACAAATGTTCTTGTAGTATGATTGAGCATCCTTTGGGTATATGCCCAAGACTGGTATTGCTGAGTCCTGAGGTAGGTTGATTCCCAATTTTCTGAGAAACCACCATACTGATTTCCAGAGTGGTTGTACAAGTATGCATTCCCACCAGCAATGGAGGAGTGTTCCCCTTACTCTACATCCTCTCCAGCATAGGATATAATTAGTACTTTTTATCTTAACCATTCTGACTGGTGTAAGATGTATCTCAGAGTTAATTTGATTTGCATTTCATGGATGGCTAAAGATATTGAACATTTCCTTCAGAGTCTTTCAGTCATTTGAGATTCTTCTGTTGAGAATTCTCTGTTTAGTTTTGTGCCCCATTTTTTATTGAATTATTTGGAATTTTGATGTATAATTTCTTGAATTCTTTATTTATTTTGGAGATCGGTCCTCTGTCTGATGTGGGGTTGGTGAAGATCTTTTCCCATTCAGTAGGCTGCCATTTTGTCTTATTGACTGTGTCCTTTGCTTTACAGAAGCTCCCCAGCTTCAGGAGGTCCTACTTACTTATTTTTGCTCTTAGTGTCTGTGCTACTGGTGTTATAGTTAGGAAGTGGTCTCCTGTGCCCATGCATTGAAGGCCACTTCCCACTTTCTCTTCTATCAGGTTCAGTGTGGTCACATTTATACTGAGGTCTTTAACCCATTTGGACTTGAGTTTTGTGTATGGGGATAGATATGAATCTATTTTCATTCTTCTACAGGTTGACATCCAGTTATGCCAGCACTATTTGTTGAAGATCCCCTTTTTACATTGTATAGTTTTAGCTTCTTTGTAAAAAAAATTAGGTGTTCATAGATGTGTGGATTAATATCCAGGTCTTTGATTTGATTCCATTGGTCAACCTCTCTGTTTTTATGCCAATACCAAGCAGTTTTCATTACTGTAGCTCTATAATAGAGTTTGATGTAAGAGATGGCATTGCCTCTGGAAATTCCTTTATTGTACAGGATTATTTTGGCTATATTTTTTTTGTTTTTTTCCATATAAAATTGATTATTGTTCTTTCAAAGTCTGTGAAGAATCATGTTGGCGTTTTGATGGGGATTGCCTTGAATCTATAGATTGCTTTTGGTAGGATTGCCATTTTTATTATGTTGATCTTGCCTATCCAAAAACATGGGAGATCTTTCCATTTTCTGGTATCTTCTTCAGTTTCTTTCTTCAAAGACTTAAGGTTCTTGACACACAGGTCTCTCACTTCTTTGGTTAGTGTTACCCCAAGATATTTTATGTTATTTGTGGCTATTGTGAAGAGTGACGTTTCTCAGCTTCTTCATCATTTGTGTATAGGAGGGCTCCTGGGTTTTTTTTAGTTGATCTTGTATCCTGCCACATTACTGAGGGTATTTATCATCTGTAGGAGTTCCCTGGTAGAGTTTTTGGGGTCACTTATGTATACTATCATATCATCTGCAAATAGCGAAAGTTTGACCTTTTCCTTTCCAATTTGAATCCCCTTGGTCTCCTTTTGTTGTCTTATTGCTCTTGCCAGAACTTCAAGAACTATGTTGAACAGATATGGAGAGAGTGGACAGCCTTGCCTTATTCCTGATTTTAGTGGAATCTCTTTGAGTTTCTCTCCATTTAATTTGATGTTAGCTGCTGACTTGCCATATACTGCTTTTATTATATTTAGATATGTTCCTTGTATCCTTGCTCTCTCCTAGACCTTTATCATGAAGGGGTGTTGGATTTTGTCGAATGCTTTTTCAGCATCTAATGAGATAATCATATGGTTTTTTTTCTTTCAGTTTATTTATATGGTAAATTACATTGATAGATTTTCGTATGTTGAACCATCCCTGCATCTCTTGGATGAAGCCAACTTTATCATGGTGAATGATTTTTTTGATGTGTTCTTGGATTTGCTTTGCCAGTGTTTTATTGAGGAATTTTGCATCAATGCTCAAGAGGGAAACTGGCCTGTAATTCTCTTTCTTCATTGAACCTTTGTGTGGTTTGCATATCAGGGTAAGTGTGGCCTCATAAAATTAATTTGGCAATGTTCCTTCTGTTTCTATTTTGTGGAATTTGAGGAGTGTTGGAATTAGCTCTTCTTTAAAAGTCTGGTAGAGTTCTGCACTAAAACCATTTATTTTGCCCTGAGCTTTTGGGGGGCTTTTAATGACTGTTTCTATTTCCTTAGGGGTTATAGGTCTGCCTTAGTTAGGGTTTCTATTGCTGTGACAAAATACCATCCAAAAGTCAGGTTGGGAGGAAAGGGTTTATTTGGCTTACACTTCAGCTGTTCATCACTGAAGGAAATCAGGACAGGAACTCAAACAGGGCAGGATCCCTGAGGCAGGAGCTGATGCAGAGGCCTTGGAGGAGAGCAGCTTGCTTCCCATCGCTTGCTCAGCCCACCTTCTTATAGAATCCAAGTCCAGCAGCCCAGAGATGGCACTACCCCACAATAGGCTGGGCCTTCTCCCATTGATCTCTAAGTGAGAAAATGCCTTACAGCTGGATCTCAAGGAGGCATTTCCTCAGCTGAGGCTTCTTCCTCTGATGACTCTAACTTGTGCCAAGTTGACACACAAAAGCATCCAGTACAAGGTCTAATTAGGCTGTTTATATGGTCTTACTTTAACTTTGGTAAGAGGTATCTATTGAGAAAACTTTTCATTTCTTTTAGATTTTTCCAATTTTGTGAAATATATGTCTTATTAAATATGGCCTAATGACTCTTTGGATTTCCTCATTGTCTATTGTTATAGCCCCCTCTTCATTTCTGATTTTGTTAATTTTAATATTCTCCCTTTGCCTTTTAGTTAGTTCATATAAAGGCTTGTCTATCTTGTTGATTTTCTCAACTCTTTGATTCATCGACTCTTTGTGTTGTTCTCTTTATTTCTATTTTACTGATTTCAATCCTCAGTTTGATCATTTCCTGACGTCTACTCCTCTTGGATAAGCTTGCTTCTTTTTGGTCTGGAGTTTTCAGGTATGCTGTTAGGTCCCTACTGTAAGATCTCTTGAGTTTCTTTATGAAAGCACTCTCAGTGCTATGAACTTTCCTTTTAGGATTGCTTTCATTGTGTCCCATAGGTTTGGGTTTGTTGTGCATTCATTTTCATTGAATTCTAGGAAGTCTTTAATTTCTTTATTTCTTCCTTGACCCACTATTGATTCAGTAGTGAGTTGCTCAGCTTTCATGAGATTGTGGGCTTTCTGCTGTTTCTGTTGTTGAAATCTAGCTTTAATCCATCGTGGTCTGATAAGGAACAAAGGGTTATTTCAATTTTCTTTCATCTGTTGAGACTTGCTTTGTGACCAAGTATATGGTCAGTTTTGGGGAATACTGTGTGAGATGATGAGAGGAAGATATATTTTTTGTGTTTAGGTGAAATGTTCTGTAGATATCTGCTAGGTCCATTTGAGTCATAACATCTGTTAGCTCCATTATTTCCCTATTTAGTTTTTGTCTGGATGACCTGTCCATTGGTGAGAGTGGGGTATTGAAGTCTCCAATTTTTTGTTTGTTTTTCACCAAATTTCTTTAAGAGATTTTTTCATCTCCTCTTTAAGGACCTCTTTATAAATTGCTTTTAAGGTCATTTTCTTTTTTAAAATTAAATTTATTTTTTTAAAAAACAATCTTTTCTCATTTTAAATGCCTATCCCAGTTCCCATTCCCTCTCCTACTTTGCCTCCCCCCCCCCCGCCACTGTCCACCCACTCCAAACCCCCATCTACTCCTCAGAGAGGGTAAGGCTTCCCAAGTAGTCAATAAAGTCTGACACTTCACTTTGAGGCAGGACCAAGGCCCTCCCCGCCCCCCCATATATAATCTGAATAAGGTATCCTTATAAAGAGAATGGGCTCCATTCTCCATCCAAAAAGCCAGTGAACCACAGACTGCCCAAGCCACACAACTGTCACCCACATTCAGGTGGCCTAGTTAAGTCCTATGCAGGTTCCACTGCTATGAGTCTGGGGTCTGTGTGCGCCCACTAGCTCAAGTAAGCTGTTTCAGTGGATGTCCTTATTATGGTCATGACCCCTTCGCTTGTAATATCGCTTTTCCCTCTCTTTGAATGGACTCTGGAACCTCGGAACAGTGCTTAGCTGCGGATCTCTGCATCTGCTTCCATCAGAAGCTGGATGAAGGTCCTATGATGACAATTAGGGTAGTTGTCAATCTGCTTACAAGATAAGGCCAGTTCAGGCTCCTTCTCCACTATTGCTT
This sequence comes from Arvicola amphibius, assembly GCF_903992535.2. NCBI lineage: Eukaryota > Metazoa > Chordata > Mammalia > Rodentia > Cricetidae > Arvicola > Arvicola amphibius. The sequence continues at coordinate 143,754,247 of NC_052047.1, read as the reverse complement.
AGGGTCTTAGTTGGGATCATTCTTGTGAATTCCTGAGGATTTCCCTAGTACCAGGTTTCTTTCTAGTCCCATAATGGCTCCTGCAATCAAGCTATCTCTTTCCTTGTTCTCCCTCTCTGCCCTTCCCCCATCTTAACCATCCCATTCTCTCGTATTCCCCACCTCTCCCTTCTCCCCTCCCTCTCCCCTTGTACTCTCCCTTCTTCCCCCCCCCCCCCACTCCCAGTTTTCTCAGGAGACCTTGTCTATGGATCCCGGGGAAGGTCATTTTCTTGTGCTTCAGCTGTGCTGAGCTGTTCAGGTCTTGCTGTCACAGGGTAGCTGTGCTCTGGTGGTGCCCTGTTGCCCTTTCTGTTGTTGATTGTGTCTTACACTGGTGTTTAGGCGTCTGGGTTGGGGATGATTGTAGGTCTAGGTGTCAGTTCCCGAGTTTGTCTTTGTTGAATGGGCATTTTGTTCCTTGGTTTGTTTTCTCTCTGGTCTTCTGGCCTAAGTGACCAGGGGTTCTGGTCTAGTGGGGTATCTCCAGGGGGAGTTTTGTGGCTTGCAAGACCTTTGGGGTTTTGAGTGTCTACTTTGCGCCTGGGGTTCCTAGTGCAGTGTGGCTTCCTCCATGGTAGAAATTTTGTGCTGAGGTTGTGGGCTGGGATATGGGGCTCAGGGGAGGGGATACAGTTGGAGGCTGTTGGGCGGTGTTATCTGGCTTGTGGGCAGCATTTTACCGTGAGTCCCTAGTATTCACTTGACTTCAGGTAAGGCAGAAGTGTTCTGCTGATGCTGTGGGACCAGAATATTGAGTCCAGAGGAAGGAGTACAGTCTGGGGCTGTGTTAGCAGGGAATGGGTGACGTCTTACATGGAGGCCCTGGGATCCACCTGACCTCCGGGAAAGCTGTCAGAGTTGTGGACTGGAATATGGGACCAGGGGTGTTGTTGGGACATGCCAGGAGGGCTTTAAGGAGTGTTAGTGGGCTGCGGGTGGTGTCCTACCTTGAGTCCCTAGATCTGGCTTGGCCTCTAGTAAAGCAGAAGTCTTCTGCCAAAAGTTTTTGCCAAAATATGGAGCCCAGGGGAGGGGGAAGGAATCTGGGGTTGTTGGGTGGGTTTTAAGAGGTGTTCACAGGCAGTGGGTGATATTTTACCTGAGTTCCTGAGGAGCAGTCTGGCCGCCATTAAAGGAGTCGAAGGTGTGGGCCTGGATATGGAACCCAAAGAAGGACATGCTTGGTTCTTGGGTTTTGTTTTGTCTGTTTGTATGAGATGCTTCCAAATTAGTTTCACAAAACTAGTTTTCGTCTTGTGTGGTCACTGAAGGCTCTATGCATTTATGATATGTGTGCATGGATGTATACGAGCACACATACGTGTGTTTATTTGTATGAGTGCAGGAGGTCAGAGACAACCTCAGGTATTGGTCCTCACCTTCCATCTTGGTTGACACAGGTGTCTTTTGTGAGTTGCCACTGCGTACCCTAAGTTAGCTGGTCCGTGAACCTCCAGAGATTGTTCTGTATCCATCCCATCTTCTCATCTCACCACAGGACACTGTGATTGCCGGTGTGCTACCATGCCCGGCTTTACATAGGTTCTGGAAATTCAATATCAGTCCCTCACACTTCCTCAGCAAGTGTTACACCTCCTGAGCTATCTGCCCCGAAGTCATTATGTGGTTTCTTTAACTTACACCTCCACTGTTTTGACAGATATTTCCTTGAATTCCAGGGCCTTCTCCCAGATCTGCCTCTTGGTTCTAGGCTGGGGCCTCCTACAACACCGTAGTCAAGCCCAACATGGGATGGACCCTAGTGGTGAATTTCTAGTACGTAGATGCTTGTAGATGCTCTCAGTTCTCAAAGACAGCTCCTCCAGCCCCTCCTCCGGGTCTCAGATGGTTTATAGGAGGTTTTCCAGCTGTGTTCATTGCTCCAGGAGTCTGTGATCTCTAGAAGCATTTCTAAGCTGTGCAAGCTGCTCTTCTGGCCCCAGTTCCAAGTCAAGCAGAACAGAAGCAACTGTGTCACCTTAGTACATGCTGGCAGGTCAGAACGCATGCACACAGTGCCCTTCACGCACCATCTGCTTGCTCTTCCTGGGGTAGGGAGATGGAGGAGGCAGCACCCTGGTGCTCATTGCCTGATCTGCCAGTACACAAGTACAGACCTGTGACACTGTTTTAGAGATGGAGTCTTCTTGATTCTTTGCTTTATTTCTGGAAAATGGACAATTTCCTAGAGCCCTGGTCAAGTAAGCTTAGGCAGTATCTTGATTTTGCCCCAACCCTGGCATTTCTGTGGAATAAGGAGTGCAAAGTTTTCCAGTATGCCATTTTTGTTGACTGGTTAATTCCTTTTAAAGATTATAAAAATAAAAATTTGTGAATCTGGATAAATAAATAAATAAATAAATAAATAAATAAATAAATAGGCCTAAACTTCTGGTGTCTACCCAGCTCCTGACGCTGGCAGGCATGGGCGCCTCAGAAATTCGGTCAGAGAGAAGCTTGTCTTAGAGTTTTTATTATTGTGAAGAGACACCAGGACCACAGCAACTCCTATAAAGAAGATATGTAATTGGAGTGGCTCGCTTACGGTTTCAGAGACTCGGTCCATTATCATCATGGTGGGAACATAGTGACGTGCAGGCAGACATGGTACTGGAGAGGTAGCTGAGAGTCCTACATCTTGCAGGCAACAGGAAATGGAGACACTGGGCAGTATCCTGAGCATAGCAAACCTCAGAGCCCACCCCTACAGTGGCACACTTCCTCCAACAAGGCCACACCTACTCCAACAAGGCCACACCTCCTAAGTGTCACTCCCTGTGAGATTGTAGGGGTCATTTAGATTCAAACTACCGCTTTTGATTTTATAGCAGGCAACAGTCAATGGAGAGACGTATCACTAGTCACAGTTCTGAGGACCAGTGATCGCATGCTCAGCCCTAATCAGGACGTCTATAGCACTGCCCACTACTAAGGCCCAGGGAAGGTTGTGGAAGAGGAGAGGGCAAAATGTTAGAGTCAAAGGAATGGAAGGAATGCCGGGAAATGCTGTCTGCTAGACACAGCATGGCTCCCACACTCATGAGCTCACGATGGCTGTCCGTGCTTATCTGCACCAGATCCAGGCAGCCAAAATTCTGGCACAGAGGCAGAAAGTAGAGCTATCGGCAGTTATAGCACCTGAGGGAGGGAGAATCATTCTTCATTGAGAGCACGGCCACTGGTTAGCTTCTCTTGATCCAATGGATGCTCTACACCCATGCAGGCATTAACTGGACTTAGTGGATAATCAGAAAAAAAAAAAAGACATGAAGTTGAGGGATGTGGTAAGGGGATTAGAGGGGGAATTCAGGAGCAGATATGATTATATTTCATTGTTTATATATATGAAACTCTTAAAAATAATAAATAAACGGGATGAAAGAGAAAATCTTTCTTATAGAAGAAAGCCAACACGAAAAGGGGAAGGATCAGAAAATCCTGGTGGGTGCTACTCAGGCAAAGCCAGAAAGGACATTGGGCCCCACATATCCCCAGACACTTACACATTCCAGGGGACAACTCAGTGAGAAAACCGTGAGCCAAGTGACATAATCCAAATGTCCCAGTGACCATCCGGCTGGAGTCGGGGGCGGCACCCCTGGACTTGAGAGGGAGAGAGGATCAGGCTGAACTCATGTCCCCTAACACAGAGAGCCAGATCTTGGGATCCTATGCAAAACCCTGCATCCCTCAAAAGATCAAGGTTCAGAAACACAGAAGCAGAGCTGGAGAAGTGACCGGGGGTTAGGTTCATGTACTGCTCCTGCCGAGGACCTGAGTTAATTTCACCTATGTAGGGCAGCTCATAACCACCTATAACCCCAGTCATGGGGAATCCGATGCCTCTGGCCTTGAACAAAAAGAAAGAAGAAACAGAGTAGCACTGAGGACAGATCCCAGGTAGAAGGAACTACCCACGTGCACTTCTGTGACTCTAGTCATGAGTCAATGACCATGACAAACGCAGCCACGGCGGCTGGGGGCAGGGGTCAAAGCCTCGTAAAAGCTCTCAGCAATGGGGTAGCCTGGCTCTAGCATGGATAAGCAGGTTGGGGTGTGGGGTACAGAGGACAAGATGAGAGGCTCCATACGGGAGTGAACAGCTACAGTGACAAATGAAGCCACGGTGGAAGCCGAGAAGGCCTGAATGGTGGCATTGTGGTCAAGTGAACTCCTCTGGTGTGACCCCTGTCCTGTTTCCAGGAAGACACGCCCGTATCTACAAGGTGAAGGGGCACGCGTCTTAAACTCTGGTGATTTAGAAAGAAGGAATATTATGTACAAAGAGAGTGTGTAAGCAAAAGGTGACGCATGCAGCACGGCACACATGGGCGAATCCAGGGAGGGAGCACACGGGAGCTCTTGGTTCTATTTTTGCAACATACCTGGAAATTCAAAATCCCATCAGGATTAAAAGGTCCCTCAGAACGTACAGTGCTGGCTGTGATTTGAAGAACAGGTGGGTAGAAGAACAGAAAGGGGCAGCCTCAGACCTCACCTGGACACGAATGCCCAGGTGAGATGTAGACAAGGGCCAGGGAGAAAGCGGGGTCTCAGAAAAGGAGTGGGTATGTCTCCAGGCTGACATCCAGGAGTGGTACACGAGTCTGAGGCAGCTAAAGGATGGGGCAGGTGTTCCAGGTGTCCCAGCCACAGCCTAGTGCCCCTTGCCATTCCCAGCATGCCTACCCAGTGCCAAGGCCTTATGGTAGCTCTTAGCAGTTGGGCAGTCCGCCTCCGACCCCAATGGGCAGATTGCAACATATGTGGGGTTGGTGTAGAGGAAAAAGTGAGAAGCAGCCCCCCGCTACCGGGTTTGCTCAGGATTAGGCAGATCGAGGGAAGCAAACAAGAGTAGGACCTCAGTGTCCTGTCCCTGAACAGAGATGCCAAGTGGACAAACAGGCCCTTCCCTCCCCTCCAGGAACCCCGTTGTTGACTTGCTACCCGCGAGGTTTACTGAGAGGCCGGTGACCTCCTCCCGCTATGGCTCTGTGCTGAGAAAGATGTCTGGTACAAAAGCCAGCTGGATACCCACACCCAGGCTGCACTGGCCTCTCCCCAACAAGTTCATACCACCTAGACTCAGGGCCCCTGTGGTTACTGGGCTATGGAAGCCCCAACCCAGCCAAAGGACACACCCCATGCAGGTCCGGGCACTGGGAAAGGGAAGGCATAGCCATCCTGCACAACTGGTCTCTTGTCAGAGACATGGATCCAGAGAACTCCACTATCATGTTCAGATGCTCCCTGTCCCAGGGCCCTCTCATCCCCCCATAGCAGGGAAGGGGCAAGGAAAAGAAGCACATGGCCTGTGAGTTCATGCTCCCAGGGACACAAGGTCAGAGCTGCCTGGGGCCAGTATGTTCTGAGCTGTCACCAGTGTCGTCATGAGAAAGCCAAAAGGACACAATGGATCCTGAAGGGATGACTTAGTCACAGGGTCTCTTGCCCGGACAGTTCAGACTCCTATACCTGGAGAGGGGCTGCCAGCGGAGGCCCAGAGATGATCACCTCAGAGCTACTGCCGCGTCCCTCCTTGAGAAGAGGAGAAATTGTGTTACTGTCTGAGGAGTGGAAGGAGTTCCTTCCTGCGGGGCCCAGACTGCCCAGGTGAGCCCAAGCGTCCACATCCACACATCAGCCTGGGACCTGCAGGTATGACCGAACACACCCCTGCATGTGAACACTTGAGCAATGGCACCAAGCTCTCTAGAAGCAGAATTTGCAAACCAGCCCAGTCATCACTGCAGAGACGTTTTGGAGGTGTGGATGCAATCTCAGGACAGCTGTTTAACATCCCAGGTTTCAGGGAGCTGCCGGGGACTTCCTAAGCTAACCCAGGCTCTGGTCCCACCAGGGCTGCCTTAACAGGGAACCAGAAACGTAGGCCTAAAGCGCATTCTGAGTACATGGTTTCTATACTGGGGTCCTTCTTCCCAGGTCCCCCAGGGTTCACAGCAGGAAAGGGAGTCTCAGGGGTGCTCATTAAGGCTCGAGAGCTGCCTGCTGAAGACAGGCACAGCCTCAGACTGTGGGAGATTTTGGGCAGAGGGTCAGTAGGAAACTGATGTAGTCACAGAGGAAACCCCAGACCCGGCTTCATGTTGAGCAAGGCTGGGTGGGGAGGGAGCTGCCCCCATCCTGGTATTACTGGCTGGGGTGCAGGAAGAAATCTGATCCCAGAAGCGACAGGAACACCCAATTGCCCTATCCCCCGACTGTGTTTCAGTACGTGAGGTAAGGCGACCCTCCTGGGAAATGTCAGAGGTGTGGTCTCTGGGGGGCTAGCCCACTCTTCAGCACAGCTGAGGTGCTCTCTGGGCCCCTGTGGGTGGGAGAATGAGAGAGGAGCCACCATCCCCTTTCAGCTTTGTGCTGCTCCCTCTTGCCCACAGACAGCTAGACTGGGGTCCCCTTTCCACTCTGCCTTCTCAGGACAGTCACAGGGAACTGGCCTCAGACTAAGCGGTTTCCCACTGCAGGTGAAAGCAAGGTGCTGGGGGTACTGGATGAGAGGTCAGGAGCCTACCCTGCCCTCTGTCTATCCTCTTCTCAACTTGGAAGCTCCCAAAACATGGAGGGTGGAACTCAACTTTGCGCCTCCTACAAAGCTCCTAAAGTTAGTTCTTCTCAAGACCCCACGGCCTCTGGAGTAACTGGGCAGCCCAGGTCTATGGGGCCTCATTCAGATATGTTTTCTTTCCCTGTTCCGTGTAAAGTCCAGGGTGTGGGGTCAAGGGGCTACCCCTGTGGTCAGGGTGTAGACTACCAAGGTGTGTGGGGGCCCCTGTCCTGTTCTTCAGCTCTTTCCAGAAACAGTGCATTGCGCAATTTGGCCGAGGCTACGGTGGGCAGGGTGTGCAGGTAAAGAAGGTAACCACTCCCACCCAGAGGCATGCGATCCTGTTGCTTCCTGCCAGCACACCTGCCGTGGTTCTAGGCAGAAGTGACGCAGACGGAGGACCTCGGCCTACAGGTACTCGGAGAGCTAGGGGATTAGTCATCACCGCACTACCCACTCTGAGAGGAAGAGGCGGCTCTGTGGGATACCTGATCCTCTCCAGGGGCAAGGACACTGATTAGAGCCTGGCAGCCACTGAGAGGTCAATGGGGTGACCCAGGCAGCCAAGCAGACCTGCAGAGCCAGCGAGCCTCAGGGTTCACGCAAAGGGTCACAGGGTCTCAGCCAGGGAGTGGCTGTGTCAGCACTGACCATGGATAGGAATCAGGCTTTGAGACAGCCCATACCACCGGAAGTAAATAGTCCAAGCAAGCAGAGCAGCTGTAGGACTCACCTAGAAGTTTGGAACTCCTAATAACACACAGGCAGGACTTGTCTGCCTGAAACCCAATGCCAGGAAATATTGTGAGACCAGCCATTAGACCAAAACTCTTTGTGATCTAGGGACCCGATATAGGGATTGGGTGTATCTCTGGTGACCCCTGATTTCCTAAGCTTGAAGACTACACTCAGGCAGAAAGGACCTGAAGGTGCCTTAGGGACCAGCCCAAGCCTTACTGGCAGAGCAGACAGACAGACTGTGGTTCTCCAGCTGAACCCAAAGCTTGCCTGTCCGGGGGAATGCCGATATCTCTGTGGGAACCTCCAATTGCTGCGCAGCGCCCCCCCCCCCCCGTGTCTGCGTTCGGTGCTCTTGAACCCTGTTACCGAGCTTTAGGCAAGGGGCTGGAGGTTAAAATACACAGACACACACAGACAGAGAGACAGAGACATGGGTCATCCTTGAATTCCCCAAGAATGCCCCCTTTATTTTGTTCAGGGGCAGATTATATAGAGATAGCCACGCCCCAGCCAAACCCACCAGAAACCACTCTGCCATCAGAACTCCTGAAGGTCTCGTGCTCAGAACAGCTGTAGGCACTCAGATCAGGGGATTACAAGAAATTCAGGATCTGGGGTCTCACTGCTCCCAACAGACAGTCCACCCAAGAACAAAAGCCCAGATCCAGAACACTACAAAGGTACAGAGCTGAGCTTGCACCACCTTATGGCGGCTTTGAGGAACACAACTGAACTCTCAAAGCAGGTTTCCCAACAGGCCATGAAGGGTTGCAGGCCCCTGGGCCCCAGACCAGACCGACTGAGCCTGGTTCTTGTATCTGAGGCAGCATAAAACAGAATCAATGGAGATTGAATTCCTGGAGGCTGGGTTTGGATACAGGAGTCCGGACTCCTGTGTACACTAGGCTGGCCACCAGCATGCTGCCTTGGTGGGTGAGGCAAAGACCTGGATGTGGGAACTGTGTTCTTCCCCGCATGCCACACCAGAGACATTTAGACAGTCTGAACACACCCACCTGCCCAGGGACTGCAGGTCTGAAGACCCTAGCCTGAGCCCCAGGATCCCTCCAGGCATCCAACAAGGTTTGTTCATCTCCTGCCCTGCCAAGAGATAACTACAGCCTCCAAGCAAATGTCTGGGTCCAAAAGGCATATTAGCCACCCCAGTGTCTGCTCTAGGGATGCTTGCCCTGCATCCTCCATATGCTGGCTCTTGATGAGGTCTGGAGCTCCTGAACACTGGAGTGAGGAATATGCTTGATCCTGGGCTGCCCATGGGCTACTCAGGCCTCACTTCAGGCATCTCTCTCTCTCTAGGTAGTAGGATATCTAGACTTGCTTGGCTCATGCATTCATGTTCGTACTCACTCACCCACTTGGCCACCCACGCCTTCATCCACCAATTCACTCACCCACTTGGCCACCCACGCCTTCGTCCACTCATCCGTTCACCCACTTGGCTACCCGTGCCTTCGTCCACTCACACATTAATCCACTTGTTAATTCATTTATTCAGCAGCTCGCTCATTCGTCTGCTCATTCATTTACTCACCCACTAATCCATTTACTCTCGGATCCAGTCATTTATCCTCCCTAGGTCACTTTGCTATCCACTCAATCAGTGTGCACTCACTCACTGCCTCCGTCATCCAGGCACTTCCTCCCTCACGCGCTCGCTCACCCACTAATTCCGTCCGTCACTCATTCACTAATCTCCTCGGCCACTAGTTCATTCACTCATTCACTCACCCATTCGTTCTCTCCCTCATTGTCCTCTCCGAGGATGCTTCTGACTCTGAGCTTCGTCCAGGCTCCAGTTAGCCCCTGTGTAGCTATTGTCCTCCCAGCAAGTAGAGGCCGAGAGCTCCCTAGTGGTCCTCACCAGGCTGCCACGCCCCTAGTGAACAGCCTGAAGAATAAGACCCCCTGAAGTCCAGGCCTGTCCTTGTGCAGTTCCTATATCTATGGACATGTTTTAAAAAATAATACACACAGAGAGAGAGAGAGAGAGAGAGAGAATTCACAAATGCTCTGACTGTATTTATAAAACAAATTGGCCATTTCCTGAAAGGGGCCACAGGTACAGGGCTGAGGTGAGAGTGAGGCCAAGCAGGTGACACCCGCGTCCAAGTGACTCCTTCATGGGATCCTTTGGTGATACTGACGTTCTTTCCAAAGGAGCCCGGTGCCCTTATGCTCCTAATCGGTGGATAGGACTGCTCCCACCCCAAGGACAGCTGGGGTCCATGTCCCTCCTGAAGAGGAAGTGGTGGGCAGGCAGAAGGTCTGGAATGCCAGCCACTCGAACAAGCAGCAAGTGTCCTGCTGGCCTCAGGAGGACTTTGGGTGGCTTGTTGGGACAGCGGTGCCGCTCAGCTTCCTGGGAAAGCCCAAGCACCTCCTTGCTGGCCCTGAGGGCTCACTGCTGGCCATGTCCCTTACTTTGCTGGGACTTGAACTCTGATCCTGAGGACTCTGGGTAGCTCGTGTCACCTGGAGCGTGGCACCGCTGGCCCAGGCAGCCGCACTTCTCAACCTGGGTGTAGCTGAAGGTGCGGCTGGAGCCGTCGTCACAGTGCAGAGTCACATTCCTCTGCGAGGTCTGCAGCTCCTGGCAGCACTCACACTTGTGCTCCACGGTGTTGGCCTCCAGGGAGTACCTGTGGGTAGAGCTGCTCAGCGCCCAGCCCTGCCGGCCGCTGTCTGCGCCGGCCGCAGGCTCCGCAACAGCGCAACCAGCGGGCACAGTGTCGAGCTCCCGAGGTCTTTGTCACCCCGTGTTCAAAACCCTATCACTCTCATTTGCCAGTTCCCTGGGGGCAAAAGTTTCTGCCACAGCTGCCCTTGGCCACCAGGTGTCCTACGTCTGCAGCCAGATGCACTGCAGGTCACTGCTGTGGGACTGGGGCTTTTGTACCTCTGGTATGTTTTCGCGAAACAGAAATCCTGCTTCAAAAGTAGTCAGTATAGCCCAAGGGTCTTAGAACCCTGCTGATGCCACCTTGGGATGCTCCAGTTATCATAGCAGTCTCTAGCGCCCTTTTTCTCCCCCCTCCTGGTTCTGTCCCTCCCTACCCTGCTTCTGGACCTCAATGCACCAGACACCCCACCCCACTCCCACCAACAATTGCTCCTCTGAACACTGCCCCTGAGGCTCCCTGGGGTTCGTACATGGAGGTGCTGTCCCCGCAGTTGCCCAGGCAGTAGGAGAGGCTCACTGGCCCCTCGGAGCTGCAGTTTTGCTGACGGATGATCTGCTGTCTTTGGTGTACCGCGCATTCTGGGAGGACAGGAAATGAGGCAGAGGGAGGGTCAGTGTCGGCTCAGTCATTTCCTGGGTGCCCCAGGCTGGGATCAACTCCTTCCTTGTCAGATCCCCCACTTACTCTGCTGGGTGTTGGGACAGTCATAGCAGCAACCGTCTTCTCTCAGCTGAGCCCGGCCCTGTGCCAACAATGGGCCATTGTGAATGCCAGGAGCAATGAGGCATCCAGAAATGGAGGAACGAGACGAGAGGCCAAATACAAACAAGAGCGGGAACCCCCTATCCTGGAGTGGATAAGCCTCACGGCCATGCAGCACCAGCTGCCCCTCGTCCCGGGTGAGTTGCCGCCTTGGCTGTAGTGGGAAACCCCAAACTTACCAGTGGACAGTTGATCTTGGGGCACTCCATCTTCATTGTCACAACTGTGGGTGTATCTTGGAAATTCTCACACGTATGAGTCACACAGTTGTTCCCAGGTTCTGGCCAGGACTCACCAGGCTGAAAGGAGGCCCAGTCTGCATAGTGAGTGCCCAACCTATGTCTCCCCACAACCTACTATCTTCCAGGGAGAGACCAGGCCTATATCCACCAGAGATGGCTTCTCAAGTGCCCCCCAAGGTTCCCTGCCTAGTCAGCCTAGAGTCCCCAGGATCCTACCTGATCATCCCCGAGCCTCCAGGATTAAGGCCACTCAGGGTCCAGTGTCCCCAGGACCCTGTTTGCTCAGTTCAAATGCTGTCTGTTTCACGCTCTCTATACCTGGCCCCGGGACTGTGAGTAGGTCCTTGGAGAGCGTGGTGACTTTGCCCCAGCCTGCGCGGAGCCTCTGCAGAGCCTGTGATCTGTTGCTCCTGTCCTCTATTCCCCTTTCTGAGGTCACCTATCTTAGTCCCAGGTACTCACAAGGTAATAGGAGACAGAGCTGTTGCTGTGTTTAAAGGAGCAGGCCTTCGGCACACACCGGCCACAACACTGTCCTGGCTCGGGCTGGTATTCGGAGCCCTGCAGGAAGAATAGTATGCCGCCTAAGTTCAGGCCATTGGCACCGGGTGATGAGAGCAGGCAGGGGCCAGTGCTCACCTTAGGACATTGGGTGTTGCAGAACTCATTCTTACAGTTGACCACAAAGACATCTGAATGGGGATTGCTGGGCGCCTGACACACGCATGTTTCACACAGGCTGGAGGAGATCACAGCGCCGGGCTGGGAAGAGTCAGGGCTGGGCATTAGTGGGCTCAAGCTGAGAAGAGATCTGCCCTGTACTCTGACTGGCCAGTTGCTCTGGCTGCCCACCAAGCGGACCCATTCTCTAAGAAATGATTCTTAGTGCTACCTCGTCGTGAAGAGACCATAAATCCGGTGCTGTCACAGGGCAGAGCCTATAACTATGTCTCTATGTCAGGGGACCCAAGATACATAGTTGGGGAATTGGTGTGGGGAAAGGACGGCTAGGAGAAACGAGGTGCTGGCATCCCCAGTATGACATCAGGGAGCGGAGAACTGATAGGAATCCTGATGGATGCAGACACCAGGTATTGGCGGCTGCAAGGATCCTGGGGCCAACCTTAACTGAGCTGCTCTGAACTCCATCCACATAGGTTTGTGCCATTGGTCTGGGCAGGAGCTCTGTTACAGGGACAAGAGTGGCTCAAGAGCTCCTCAGCTTCTCAGACCCCCAGCTACGCTCCAAAGGGCTGGTGGAGAGCCCCAAATGGGAAGCTCAGTCCCTGCAGGCTATAAGTCCTGAGCACCACTGGTTCCTACCTGATAGAGAGTCCCGTTGACTTCACAGCCCTTCTGACCTGTCCAAAAGACATACTGGCTGTAGCCTGGGCCCTGCGAGGGCACAGCTGACTCTTACATGGTTACGTTCTGCTGTTAGATGCTGGAGCACCTCGGGCTTCCTTCCCACCAAGGGCTCCACCCCAAGCAACAACCCATCTCCCACCATCAGCAGTTTCATCTGACCGGTCCTGGGAAATTCTAGGTCTCCGTGTGGCTTGGTGGAAGGGTCAGGGATACTCACTGCTGCAGTTTTGTCTTGGGCAGCAAGCTCCCTCCTCGTAGACGACCACCAGGCTAGAATTCTCCGGGCAGTGCAGAGGAGGAGGGCAGAAGCTGGAGTTGCAGACTGTGGGTAGAGAAAGCTGTCAGGGCTGGGCTTGCCCTGCTTCTTTTCTGCTCCGAGGGTCTACCCCACCACAGGATATCATGACTGTTCCCAGGACCCCAGGAACAGGCTTTGGTCAGGCTGGGCAGAGGCGTGTCCACAACACACACCTAAATAACACCTGCTAGGGCGTTACCAGACAGGACACAGCAGGGTCCCTATACTCAAGCAATGTGTAAACCCTGGGAAGCGAGGTTTCTACTCCCTTCCTCCTGGGACCGTGTACACAGAGCTGGCTGCTGGTCCAGGAGACCTATGGCTCCTCAGGAGATAGTCCTACCTATGGGTACGGGTACAGAAGCAAAGGCTCACCACAGCTGAACTGGGAACAACACTGGCCAGCCTTTAGGGCCTGGGGCACCGGCACAAAGCCAGGCTCTGAACAGGTGGTCTGGGGACAGGACTTCCTTTGGCAGGTCAGCGTGCCCTCCTTGCAGACACAGTCCTGGCAATCGATGCTGATGGTGTGGCCCGGCTGTGGAGGAATGATACGTGAACCTGACCTGTGAAGGAGCGCTCTGCCCAAGGGCAGCTACAGCCTAGCCTCAGAGTCAGGCCCCACATGCCGAGAGGGCTGTACCGCAAGCCCAGGGGAGGGGGCTTCAGGAGCGCCAGGTCTGAGACACTGAAGGCCAGGCACAGAGGCCAGGAACAGAGGTGGGAGAAGGGCTTTGGTGAGCAGCCCTTCCTCTCCATCCTACCACATCTCTTCCGGATAGGAGGAGGCTTGGGGAAGAACAGGGCTGACCAGTCCTCATGAGACACCCAGCAGCTCCAGAACACAGGCAGGGCAGCCCCAGAGAAGATCTTCCCAGATCCTGTTCGGACACCAGCTCTCTCCCTGCCTTTATCCGTCCTTTGGCACACTGAGAAAACCCCGCTCCATCCCGCACTGCCCTTGTTTCCAGGACCTCCTGCCTCAGACTCTGTGCCCCTGCCACAAACCACCATCATCCATACCTACCCCCACAGGTTCTCCATGAGGTCCCAGACACCCTGTAAAGAGAGGTCCTGTCATTCTGGGTGGCCACAGGGATGGGGCAAGACCAGGACCCATGCTGGGTACTATAGCGGGATCTAGGGTCAAGCCACATCCTGCCCCTCCAAAGCCCCAACCCCTGTGTATGCCTGTGGGGACATACATTGGCAGGAAGGCACGCAGACTGAATCATTAGTGCTGAAAAGTGTCGTGTTATCTGGACAGAAGCAGCCCTCTGAGAAGGAGCCAGCTTCCTGAAGGATCCTGTAAGAAACAGAATTGATGGGCCCTTCACCCCCAAGTAAGAAAGAACCCAGCCTAGTGAAAGCCAAGTGCCAGAGCTGGATGCGCAGGGGTTGTCAGCCCTGGGAGCAGATTGCAGACACTTACAAGCTGGTGCTGATGTCGTCATTCCTATAGCAGTAGTGAGGGTTGGTTGGGCCACATGGCTTGTATACTTTGTTATCAGAACAGTTGAATGCTGCGTGGAGAGAGAGCCACCCCTGAGAAGCCATTTCAAGGCCTCACTTCTGGGACCTTCCAAGCCCCAGCTGCTGCTGAGTGCTGACACCCACTCAGAAGCCTTCGGTAGCTATCTACAACCTGTCCCCCACCCCACCCCCAGGTCCATATGCTTGTCCAAAACAGCTGGCACCCCAGACCCTAAATCCACAAACACCTTGATTCAGATAATCCCCCTTTCCTGAAAACAAACCCACAGCCTGGAGCTTTTCCCTCTAGGAAAGACTAGCTTTGAGGCTCCAAGTCCTCCTCTCCTTTCCCAAGCTGTCTGCCTAGCGCCTCTAAATTCTCACAACAGAGGACAGGAAGGTGGTCCGGGCTGGACACTCACGACAGGTGTTGTTGGTGTGACTTCTCCAGGGGATGCACTGGCCTTTGGTGGCACAGAGTGTGGCGTAGAGCTCCAGGCTTGAGCACACCACCTCCCAGTCCACGCCGTGGCACGCGTCAAACAAGCAGCCTTCATAGAACGGCAGGGGAGGGATGACAAGGTGGCAGGACTGGAAGACGCTGTGGGTGGGCAAAGACAGACACGATGGAGTGTGCATCCATTCTGCCGGGGTCACCACTCGCAGTGGGGGCTTCCACATCTGTGATATCCCCTCAGAGGTGAGGTTCTAAGAGACCTAGCGCCTATGACCCTGTCATCCCGCCTCTGGGTGTGTGCCAGGAAAGGTGTCAGCCAGAGCACTGGTCGCTGCAAATCTCTCTCCCCTCAGCCTCCCTTATTCTGCAACCCTGTGTGCCGCCCAGGTGCAGGCAGTGACTGAGCTCATAGCAACAAGAGGAACTGACACAGGACTCCAGAGACGAGTCCACCTGGCCACTGCATTCCAGCAAGATCCCTAGTGCCCAGACCCTAGAACAAGGCTACAAGGCTGGTCTCATTATTCTTAGGAGCCTTTTGAGGACCCGCAGTTTTTGGCAGATGGGTCCAGCAAGGCTACCACACTTTGTAAAATCTTACTTGCTTATGATGAGCTCACAGAGTGGTGATGACGGACACGGGGTCGGTGAAGGACTGGGTGCCACTGAAGCTGGTGTTGGAGGAGGCCCTTGGCAGGAAGGCTGGTCGGGCACCTTCCAGTGGCCAGCCATCTCAGAACAAGAAGAGGTTACTGCCCCTCCAGGCAGGCGGCACTCGTCCTTCTTGTCATTGGTGCAAGTGCCTGCGGGTGAGATGAGGGTCAGCCAGCTGAGCAGCAGAGCTGTGCCCAGTGTACAGAGAAGCCACCGTGGAACAAGTAGATGTGAACCACATGTGTGCACAGCCAGAAACCCCTAGACCCATGGAGAGGCTGCTCTTAATACCCAAACAACATCCAGAGTGGAGCTTACCGCATTGGCCCTCTGTGTTGTTGGCGAACAGATTGAAGGGCACCTCAACAGAGAAGATGAGGCCTGAGAACATGACTTGGACACCAATCTCCTGAATGGTAACGTACATCTTAACACCCACACGGGAGACGGCAATGCCATTCTGCTGGAAGCCTGGACTCACTACCTTGTTGTTGAAGATGATCTGGATACAGACAGCACAAGGACGTTTAGATAGGTCCCCAACCCAGAGCAAACCTGCCACAACCCCCTACGCACACACACACACACACACACACACACACACACACACACACACACACAGAGGAATTCCCACCTGGTTGGTCATGATCCCATTAACTGGCCTGCGGGTCAGCACCACACGGTCCTGGTGGTACTCCACAATGATGGACTGCGGGCAGGAAACACTGTCTCCCAGGTCACAGAAGTAGTTGTCAATGAGCACACGGAAGGGTCCAAACACAGGCACGATCTGCTGCACCAACACGTATGTGCAGTTATCCAGAAAACTGTAGTAGGTGCCATCAAATGTGATGTAGTGGGGATCACCCCAGCCGCTGCAAACACCTGTGGGTGCCAGGGAGCTTACCTTATAGACTGACTCTTATGCAACTGCTCCAGCCCCTCCCCCACAGCCTCCTAATCAAAAACTCTTGAGACCTTTGTACCCTCATGACACATATGGATGGTCCCTGCCTGGCAGGTCCTTCATAAGCTGCTAGGATTCTGAGACACAGAGAACCCTCCTCTTCCCCCACTGGGCTCTATGGCTCTGGGACTCAGTTCTCTCTACTTGGCATCCCCATCCCCAACTTGATAACGGAAAGTCTTTCCTGGAGCCCTCATCCTCTCCTCTTCTGTCATATGTCCCCCCTTTTGAACCCTATCCCCACTCACACTGGCACTGGTAGTGCTGGCAGCAACCATCCTGGTCATCCACCTTCAGGGGTGGGTAGCCGTTGGCACAAGATGGTGCTTTCATCTCTGGACACTGGCGTGGACTTAGGGAGACGACATTGTTGCCCTCACAGGTGGCTTGGGAGCAATTAGGCATGGGCCAGTTCTCCCCTTTCTGCAGAAACAAAGCCAGCTATGGGTCTGAGTCCTGGGCCAGGGAATCACCTCAAGGCTCTGTATCCCCATTCCAGCCCCTGTCTTAGCCTCATCCCTGCCAAAGTATGTAACTGGCTACGAGGGACCACAATGTGGAAATGCCCCACCCCTGAGTTTCACCCCCTTCCATGTGTCACTACATCCATGGGGGTACTATCACCTCTGATACCTTCACTCTCATTGGGGGGAGTTTTAACCTTCAGGCCCAACACCCAACTACCCAACTATCAATACCGTACTGGTATAACCAGACACACAAAGCCATAAAAAGACTCAGCCCAAAACTCATCCTGTATCAACTGGGGGTTGCTGATCTTCATGAGAACTTAAGCTGAAGTATAATTGCAAATACACCAAGGTCTTCACAGTGGCGCTCAGGCTCCAGGAAGGATAGCAGATAGACTTACCATTCTGGGAGGGAACACATTGCACCGATTCCTCTCCATGACAGGGACGATGGGAGATGTAGAGGTGGACAGAGCTGTTGCAGGGGTCGGCATGGTGGAAGGGCAGTCCTTACTAACCCCTCTATCCACCTGGCAGGTCAGGTTGCAATAGGCATAGTAACAGTGCCCGTCCAGATCTGTCTTGTTGTAGATCATGGATCCTGCAAGATCAAGAGAAAGGAAGAGTTTGCAGAGGCACTGCGAGAAAAGTCTGCTCCCCAAACAGTGGGTTGCCAACCTAAAACCTTCCACTCAATGAAAGAAGAAAAAGACAAGAAATGTTTGAAGGTAATTGTGACACCATCTGCCAAATCCAAGAACTTTCACGGAAGAAAATCAAGGAACAGAGTACCTTAGGAAGCTGCGTAAAGACACCCCACTTACCGATAGGATATAGTTGGCCTGACACGTTGCACACACAAGGAGTGGTAAAATGTCCAGCAGGGCTCGACGATGATAATGGGGACACAGATGAGGGTGACACAAATGGAAATGAGGGCTTGAGGGGTGTTGTCACAGGGGGAGTCCAATAGGTATCGGGGCAGCCTTCAGGCAAACGGCAGCACAGGACTCGCACCTCATAGTTGAGGCACATCCCGGAGATGTCCTGCTGGTCCCGGTTCCTGCACACCAGGCCCACAGTGGGGTCACACTGCACCACCTGACCCAGATCCTCCAGCCGCACATCAGGGTGATTCTCAGCCCTGCATTCCAGCTGTGCGATCTCCTCTGGCCGGTGACAGATCCTCTCTCCGCTCCTCAGGATGTTGCTGTAGGTTTCCAGGTCCCCTCCATGTGGCCCAGGCACCGGGAAGTCAGTGTCAAACCACTTGGTCCAGTTGCACTGGGGCTGGCAGTGGGTGGTCAGTGGGGAGGAAGTCGTCCCAGGATGAGGCCCAGGGCCTGTGGTGCTCAGAGGACCCGAGGTGGCTCTGGTTGCAGGCACAGAGGTGGTGCTGGTTCTTCCCATGGATGTCGTGCTGGCTGGCTGCCCAGAGGTGGTTGTGGTGTCTCTGATGGACACGGTGCTGCCTGGCTGCCCAGAGGTTGAACTGGTCTGAGTTTTGAGGGTAGAGCTCACTGTTCTTGAAGAGGGTGAGCTTGTTTGGGGTGTGTTGGTAGTCCTTGCTGTCTGCTCTGAGGTGGTGCTGGTTCCCTTGGTAGACATGGTGCTGGCTGTGTGCTCAGAAATTGAGCTGGTTTGGGGTTTGGTGGTGGTCCTGGCTTTTCCTTTAGATGTTGAACTTGATCCAGGTATGGAGGTGGTGCTGGCTGTCTGCTCAGTGGTGGTTCTGGTGTCTCTGGTGGAAATAGTACTGGCCGTCTGCCCAGCAGTAGTGCTAGATTTTTCTATAAATGGTGAGCTTGTTTGGGGTGTGGAGGTGGTGCTGGCTGTCTGCACAGAGATGGTGCTGGTGTCTCTGGTGGACCCTGTGCTGACTGTTTGTCCAGAGACTGCACTGGTTCGAGGTGTGGAGGTGGTTCCGGCTGGCTGCCCAGACGTTGGTCTGGGTTTATGCAAGAAGGTTGTGCTGGCTGTGTGCTCAGAGGTGATTCTAGTGTCTCTGGTGGACATGGTGCTGGCTGGGTGCCCAGAGGTTGTGCTGGAATGTCCTATAGGTGTTGAGCTGGTTTGAGATTTGAAGGTAGTACTGGCCGAAGACTCAGAGCTTGGTTTAGGTTTAGGTGTGGATGTGGTGCTGGCTGTCTGTACAGAGGTGGTTCTGGTGTCCCTGGTGGAAATAGTCTGCCCAGAGGTGGTGCTGGATTTGTCTGTGAAGGGTGAGCTGGTTTGGGGTGTGGAGGTGGTGCTGGCTGTCTGCACAATGGTTGTCCTGGTTTGAGGCATGGACGTGCTGATTGCTGTATGAACAGAAGTGGTTCCAGGAACTGAACTGGTGGCAGTCTCACTTGGAGAGCTGGAAGGAGTGGCATGTGTGGTCTCAGGGCAGCCTTCAGGCACGCGGCAGCACAGGACTCGCACTTCATAGTTGAGGCACATCCCGGAGATGTCCTGCTGGTCCCGGTTCCTGCACACCAGGCCCACAGTGGGGTCACACTGTACCACCTGACCCAGATGCTCCAGCCGCACATCAGGGTGATTCTCAGCCCTGCATTCCAGCTGTGCGATCTCCTCTGGCCGGTGACAGATCCTCTCTCCGCTCCTCAGGATGTTGCTGTAGGTTTCCAGGTCCCCTCCATGTGGCCCAGGCACCGGGAAGTCAGTGTCAAACCACTTGGTCCAGTTGCACTGGGGCTGGCAGTGGGTGGTCAGTGGGGAGGAAGTCGTCCCAGGATGAGGCCCAGGGCCTGTGGTGCTCAGAGGACCCGAGGTGGCTCCGGTTGCAGGCACAGAGGTGGTGCTGGTTCTTCCCATGGATGTCGTGCTGGCTGGCTGCCCAGAGGTGGATGTGGTGTCTCTGATGGACACGGTGCTGCCTGGCTGCCCAGAGGTTGAACTGGTCTGAGTTTTGAGGGTAGAGCTCACTGTTCTTGAAGAGGGTGAGCTTGTTTGGGGTGTGTTGGTAGTCCTTGCTGTCTGCTCTGAGGTGGTGCTGGTTCCCTTGGTAGACATGGTGCTGGCTGTGTGCTCAGAAATTGAGCTGGTTTGGGGTTTGGTGGTGGTCCTGGCTTTTCCTTTAGATGTTGAACTTGATCCAGGTATGGAGGTGGTGCTGGCTGTCTGCTCAGTGGTGGTTCTGGTGTCTCTGGTGGAAATAGTACTGGCCGTCTGCCCAGCAGTAGTGCTAGATTTTTCTATAAATGGTGAGCTTGTTTGGGGTGTGGAGGTGGTGCTGGCTGTCTGCACAGAGATGGTGCTGGTGTCTCTGGTGGACCCTGTGCTGACTGTTTGTCCAGAGACTGCACTGGTTCGAGGTGTGGAGGTGGTTCTGGCTGAGGGCCCAGACGTTGGTCTGGGTTTATGCAAGAAGGTTGTGCTGGCTGTGTGCTCAGAGGTGATTCTAGTGTCTCTGGTGGACATGGTGCTGGCTGGGTGCCCAGAGGTTGTGCTGGAATGTCCTATAGGTGTTGAGCTGGTTTGAGATTTGAAGGTAGTACTGGCCGAAGACTCAGAGCTTGGTTTAGGTTTAGGTGTGGATGTGGTGCTGGCTGTCTGTACAGAGGTGGTTCTGGTGTCCCTGGTGGAAATAGTCTGCCCAGAGGTGGTGCTGGATTTGTCTATGAAGGGTGAGCTGGTTTGGGGTGTGGAGGTGGTGCTGGCTGTCTGCACAATGGTTGTCCTGGTTTGAGGCATGGACGTGCTGATTGCTGTATGAACAGAAGTGGTTCCAGGAACTGAACTGGTGGCAGTCTCACTTGGAGAGCTGGAAGGAGTGGCACGTGTGGTCTCAGGGCAGCCTTCAGGCACGCGGCAGCACAGGACTCGCACTTCATAGTTGAGGCACATCCCGGAGATGTCCTGCTGGTCCCGGTTCCTGCACACCAGGCCCACAGTGGGGTCACACTGTACCACCTGACCCAGATGCTCCAGCCGCACATCAGGGTGATTCTCAGCCCTGCATTCCAGCTGTGCGATCTCCTCTGGCCGGTGACAGATCCTCTCTCCGCTCCTCAGGATGTTGCTGTAGGTTTCCAGGTCCCCTCCATGTGGCCCAGGCACCGGGAAGTCAGTGTCAAACCACTTGGTCCAGTTGCACTGGGGCTGGCAGTGGGTGGTCAGTGGGGAGGAAGTCGTCCCAGGATGAGGCCCAGGGCCTGTGGTGCTCAGAGGACCCGAGGTGGCTCTGGTTGCAGGCACAGAGGTGGTGCTGGTTCTTCCCATGGATGTCGTGCTGGCTGGCTGCCCAGAGGTGGATGTGGTGTCTCTGATGGACACGGTGCTGCCTGGCTGCCCAGAGGTTGAACTGGTCTGAGTTTTGAGGGTAGAGCTCACTGTTCTTGAAGAGGGTGAGCTTGTTTGGGGTGTGTTGGTAGTCCTTGCTGTCTGCTCTGAGGTGGTGCTGGTTCCCTTGGTAGACATGGTGCTGGCTGTGTGCTCAGAAATTGAGCTGGTTTGGGGTTTGGTGGTGGTCCTGGCTTTTCCTTTAGATGTTGAACTTGATCCAGGTATGGAGGTGGTGCTGGCTGTCTGCTCAGTGGTGGTTCTGGTGTCTCTGGTGGAAATAGTACTGGCCGTCTGCCCAGCAGTAGTGCTAGATTTTTCTATAAATGGTGAGCTTGTTTGGGGTGTGGAGGTGGTGCTGGCTGTCTGCACAGAGATGGTGCTGGTGTCTCTGGTGGACCCTGTGCTGACTGTTTGTCCAGAGACTGCACTGGTTCGAGGTGTGGAGGTGGTTCCGGCTGGCTGCCCAGACGTTGGTCTGGGTTTATGCAAGAAGGTTGTGCTGGCTGTGTGCTCAGAGGTGATTCTAGTGTCTCTGGTGGACATGGTGCTGGCTGGGTGCCCAGAGGTTGTGCTGGAATGTCCTATAGGTGTTGAGCTGGTTTGAGATTTGAAGGTAGTACTGGCCGAAGACTCAGAGCTTGGTTTAGGTTTAGGTGTGGATGTGGTGCTGGCTGTCTGTACAGAGGTGGTTCTGGTGTCCCTGGTGGAAATAGTCTGCCCAGAGGTGGTGCTGGATTTGTCTATGAAGGGTGAGCTGGTTTGGGGTGTGGAGGTGGTGCTGGCTGTCTGCACAATGGTTGTCCTGGTTTGAGGCATGGACGTGCTGATTGCTGTATGAACAGAAGTGGTTCCAGGAACTGAACTGGTGGCAGTCTCACTTGGAGAGCTGGAAGGAGTGGCACGTGTGGTCTCAGGGCAGCCTTCAGGCACGCGGCAGCACAGGACTCGCACTTCATAGTTGAGGCACATCCCGGAGATGTCCTGCTGGTCCCGGTTCCTGCACACCAGGCCCACAGTGGGGTCACACTGTACCACCTGACCCAGATGCTCCAGCCGCACATCAGGGTGATTCTCAGCCCTGCATTCCAGCTGTGCGATCTCCTCTGGCTGGTGACAGATCCTCTCTCCGCTCCTCAGGATGTTGCTGTAGGTTTCCAGGTCCCCTCCATGTGGCCCAGGCACCGGGAAGTCAGTGTCAAACCACTTGGTCCAGTTGCACTGGGGCTGGCAGTGGGTGGTCAGTGGGGAGGAAGTCGTCCCAGGATGAGGCCCAGGGCCTGTGGTGCTCAGAGGACCCGAGGTGGCTCCGGTTGCAGGCACAGAGGTGGTGCTGGTTCTTCCCATGGATGTCGTGCTGGCTGGCTGCCCAGAGGTGGATGTGGTGTCTCTGATGGACACGGTGCTGCCTGGCTGCCCAGAGGTGGTACTGGTTTTCTTTGTAGAAGTTGAACTGGTCTGAATTTTGAAGGTAGAGTTCACTGTTCTTGTAGAGGGTGAGCTTGTTTGGGGTGTGTAGGTGGTACTTGCTATCTTCTCAGAGGTGGAGCTGGTGCCCTTGGTAGACATGGTGCTGGCTGGGTGTCCAGAGGTTGTGCTGGAATGTCCTATAGATGTTGAGCTGGTTTGAGGTTTGAAGGTAGTACTGGCCGAAGGCTCAGAGCTTGGTTTGGGTTTAGGTATGGATGTGGTGCTGGCTGTCTGCAAAGAGGTGGTTCTGGTGTCTCTGATGGAAATAGTCTGCCCAGAGGTGGTGCTGGATTTGTCTATGAAGGGTGAGCTGGTTTGGGGTGTGGAGGTGGTGCTGGCTGTCTGCACAGAGATGATGCTGGTGGACACTCTGCTGACTGTTTGTCCAGAGACTGCACTGGTTCGAGGTGTGGAGGTGGTTCCAGCTGGTTGCCCAGACGTTGGTCTGGGTTTATGCAAGAAGGTTGTGCTGGCTGTGTGCTCAGAGGTGATTCTAGTGTCTCTGGTGGACATGGTGCTGGCTGGGTGTCCAGAGGTTGTGCTGGAATGTCCTATAGGTGTTGAGCTGGTTTGAGATTTGAAGGTAGTACTGGCCGAAGACTCAGAGCTTGGTTTAGGTTTAGGTGTGGATGTGGTGCTGGCTGTCTGTACAGAGGTGGTTCTGGTGTCCCTGGTGGAAATAGTCTGCCCAGAGGTGGTGCTGGATTTGTCTATGAAGGGTGAGCTGGTTTGGGGTGTGGAGGTGGTGCTGGCTGTCTGCACAATGGTTGTCCTGGTTTGAGGCATGGACGTGCTGATTGCTGTATGAACAGAAGTGGTTCCAGGAACTGAACTGGTGGCAGTCTCACTTGGAGAGCTGGAAGGAGTGGCATGTGTGGTCTCAGGGCAGCCTTCAGGCACGCGGCAGCACAGGACTCGCACCTCATAGTTGAGGCACATCCCGGAGATGTCCTGCTGGTCCCGGTTCCTGCACACCAGGCCCACAGTGGGGTCACACTGTACCACCTGACCCAGATGCTCCAGCCGCACATCAGGGTGATTCTCAGCCCTGCATTCCAGCTGTGCGATCTCCTCTGGCCGGTGACAGATCCTCTCTCCGCTCCTCAGGATGTTGCTGTAGGTTTCCAGGTCCCCTCCATGTGGCCCAGGCACCGGGAAGTCAGTGTCAAACCACTTGGTCCAGTTGCACTGGGGCTGGCAGTGGGTGGTTACTGGCTCGGTGACTATGTGCGAACTCTCTGTAGCCAAGGTCTTTGTGTGTGTCATTGCTGAGTGAGTACTGGTGTCCGTGGTGGAAGAGGAACGCAAGCTCGTGGTCCTTTTGGTCTTCGTTTCCGTGCTTACTTCATGTGGTGTGGGATGAGTGGCAGCCGATGCAGTAGAACACATGTCCACCACTGTGCAACACTGTATCCGGATCTCATAGTTATAACAAATCGGTGGAAGCTGGTTCTTGTTCAGACAGATCAAGCCTTCCTCTCGGTTGCAGGTTACGTCCTGGCCCAGCTCTTCCAGGGGTGTGTTGGGAAAGAACTGAGCCCTGCACTCCACATTTTGCGGCTTCTCACAGAACTTGTAGCCTTTGGCTCTCAGGTTTAGGAAGCTGTCAAAATCTCCACTGTTTCTGCCAGGCCCAGGGTAGCTGCCATCTATCCAATCAGTCCAAGTGCAATGCTCCTGTCTGCATTCCTGGGTAGTCTCCAGGGAAGCCCTGGTGGACCCTGAAGTTGATACGGACACAGATGATGTGGCTGAAGTTGGTTCTGGCATTGGGCTAGTAGTGGACAGAGTTGTCTTAACCGTGGCAGAACTAACTGGGCCAGGGGTGGATGGCCTTGGAGCTGATGAAGAAGGATGCAAGGAAGAGGGGAAAGGCCCTGGTGCATGGGTAGAGTGACCTGACATCACCATGTTTTCTGTGTGGTCAGGGGAAGTGACAGGGGCTGAGGAGGTTATGGTCCCCATTGTAGTGCTCCTGGAGGTTATCACATGGGTGGTCTGGGTAGGACCACTGGGGGCCGGGCAGCTGATGGGGGTGCAGCACAGAACTCTGATCTGGTAGTTGTCACAGAGCCCCGACACCTGATCCCTGTTGTGACAGGTCAGTCCTGCACTTGCACTGCACTCCACGTGCTGCCCTAGGGCGTGAAGCGGCACCTCGGGGGCAGCCTCAGCACGGCAATCCACTTCCCTCGGCACTTGGCAGATCTGGTAGCCATGGGCACGGAGGTTCTCCAGAGTGTCAAAATCACCACCATCAATGCCACGTCCAGGACGGCTGGCATCCATCCAGGGAGACCAGGAGCACTCCTCCTCGCAGCCTGGCGTGGTTAAGGTGGAGGCTGTCGTAGATGCAGTCAAGGTAGAGGCTGTGGCAGGGGTCTCGACAGACAGCATGCTGCTGGTTGTTGGTGCAGCCCTGCTTGGGGACCCTGTGTACATGACACTCAGGGTAGGGCTGGGATGTGTGCTGGAGGGTGGCACTGAGGTCATGACTGTGGACAAAGGTAACAGGAGTAAGCATTAGGGCCTTGGGGCTGACCACCTAGTCCCTGGTCACATCCTCCTTCCTTATACATCAGCTGCCTTGGGTCTCATCACCATGGTTATACTAACTTTAAAAACTGAACACCATAGCCACATCCCTCAGCCTGTCTTCTCAGAACCTACTTCTTGGTGGACAGAAGTACAGTATATTAGGTCTACAAACAGACAAATTAATCTCATCTAAACAGAATCTTCTGTCCTGGCCATGCCCTGAGCAGAATCTACATGTTTATACCCTTCAAAACTACGCTGCAAGGGGCACGGGGGAAGAGACCTGAGGGATATCTAGGAATCCACACAGTGTAAGGCAAACAGGCAGCCATAAATTCTGGGAAAATCTCATGTACATCCAAAGTACTAGCCTGGGACCACTAATCATTAGAACCTGTAAGCTAAGGCCCTCACTCCCTTGGCATCGGGTCCAGTAGCTACAGACAGTGGTACCGTGGACGCCGGGCCTGCCAGAACGGGTCAAGGAGACTGATCCCTTCCTGCCGCGGGATAAAAACAGGCTAGCTATGTTCCTGACGTCCAACTCCGGGGCCCCTCCTTGAGTTTCAGGGCCTGCCACCAAGAGCACGAGCTAACCATTACCTAATATTCAGCAAGAGAAGCAGTACCAGTCAACAGAAAGAGAGACAACCCCCAGGAAGCCTAGCATTTTCTGCCACCGGTCATTTCTGCCTTACCAACTGGTGTGGAGAAGGAGAACGTGGTCGGGGGCACGGGAGTGGTGGGGCTGCAGGAGTCAGTAATCCTTTTGATGGTGCCGTTAGCCCCGCAGTGTGCAGAGATACAGCCTCCCATGCCATCTGTCGTGTTGTAGATGACTTCCCCGTGATGGAAGTCCTGCCCATTGTAGGTACAGACACAGGCTGTGGGAAATAGATGTTTAGCCTGTTAGGGTGCTAAGACACTGGTGATGACTCTCCCGCCCCCTCCCCTCCCGCCCGTCCCCGGCTCAGAGAAGGCTGCAGGTACTCACCAGAAACATCGTGGCTACAGCTCACACCGTTCTCTGTGCAAACGCTGTTAAGGGCAGAAAGAAGTGGGACTGAATGCATGGGAAATGGACCTGCCTGCACCCAGGGGGCTTAGTGTCGGTGATGAAGCAGCCCAGTTACCGCCCAAGCTGGAGGCTACGGTCCAGCCAAGTCCTACCCTTCAGCCTTTCATGATCTGCTCCACTAAAGTCACCCTCTCTCAAACATTGCCCCCATCAATAACCAATGGGGACAAGGTGGACTTCGACAGACATCGTCCCTTCGTCCCTGGGAGGACACTTGGCTGAGAACAATACCACTTTCACACGCAGCTGGATTGTAGGTCAAGGATGTCCTCCCTTTCACATGAGCCTAGGCCATAGGCATGCTCCCTCCCAGCTCAGCCGCAAGTCCAGGGTGTCTGTCCTCTCAGCTGAGCCTAAGACAAGAGTGTTCTCCTTCCTAGCTGAAGCTCTGTAGGCACGGGGCCCCACAGGGCTGGTGGTGTCACGCTTTCCCCTCAGCGCACACTCAGGCGGAGGGTGCTTCTAGCTGACGCTGTGAGTAAGTTTGGCTGGGCTCCCTGTGGCGTTCCAGGTTCTAGGCCGCTCTAACTGAATCACTTACCAGGAACGGCAGTTCTTGTCTGAAGGTACCGTAGCACCTGGTCGGTACGACTTCCCATTGATGCGGCAGAGACGTGAGGGGCTGACTGTACAGTTGGATACACACTGCATCGTGCCCTCATCAAAGATGGGGGCTGTTGGTGGGCACTTGGGGTAGCAGCCTGTGGACCAAGAGACCTGTGTCCTGGACAGTCCCCGCCCCTCCAGCCCTCTGACACCAGGGCCCAGGTCTGTCCTCAGTGCCCGGCTTCATCCACACTACTGTTTGAGTTTGAAACCCTACAGGATCCTCGTGGGATCAGGAAGAATTCCTCCCAACCAAGGGTCCCATCAGAAGACCCCAGGACTTGGATCCCAGGATAGATCCCAGTTCAGATCCTAGGAACCCAACACACCCTGCCCCTCCCAGTTCAGCCTTCCACCTACCTTCAAGGCCACGAAGATCTTGTAGGCAGTGTCCACTAGGGTTCTGGCAGGTGCGCATGCAGGGGGCCCCACACGGCTGGTAGTGCCACTCACACTGACCTTCTGGATTGTAGTAGTCACAGAAGAGCGCTGGAAAACAGGACACAAGCAGATGCACACACACACACACATTGGAGGGAGGGGTGTGTGTGTGTGTGTGTGTGTGTGTGTGTGTGTGTGTGTGTGTGTGTGTGCTGGCCAGAACCAAGCCAGGGGAGAAGAGGAGGATATATATATATGTATGTATGTATATCAACCATATCCCCAGTTCCACACTGGAGGTGTGCATGTGTGCATGCATGCATGTGTGTGTATGCTCGTGTATGCATATTTGTGTCCTGGCCAGAACCAAGCCAGAAGGAGCAAGGGACGTCATCACCCATCTCACCCCCAGTTCCACCCTTTAGCAACGCAGACAGATTCCCACTCACGGCAGATGTCCGGTGTCCTCCAGGACACACACACGCCCACTTCATGGCAGGCCTGGGCATAGGCAGCCACAGCAGTGCAGAAACACTCGCAGTCACCCCCTGAGTCGCAGGCACACGCGTCACTCACACAAGCTTCGTAGTACTTGGCAGGCTCCACCTGTAAGAGACAGAAGCTTCAGGCTCTGGAGACTCCTGTCTCCCTCAGCTCTTAGTGCATAATGATTTGGACCAGTTTCTACCAGTGTTCATGGTGACAAATGGATGACCATGAATGTCCAGTCAGGACATCATGGTGTCCATGGCTCCATCATGGAGTTGCCGCAAGCTTCCTCAGTCCGTGTTCAGAGTTAACAGCGCCCAAACCATGGCTCATTCTGCTGTACACACGTGGGTTCCCGACCGACACCCACACCCTTGGTTGATGGTTTCTCCATCCTAAAGTTCAGAGACCACCCAGCCCCATGCCGTACATGGGCGTGGCAGGCGGTGAAGGTCGCACTGTTGATGATGCTGCATTGCTTCTGGGCCCAGGACTTGCGGTAAGGGTTGGCAGTGCAGGGGTCCTTGGACACCAGGGCATCTGGGCAGGATGGGGAGAACTTCCAGCTGTTTCCAAACTCCAGCATGTCACCCACCACAGACTGGCTGCGCGTGGTGAAGTCATTGATGGCATTGTCGTCAAAGTTCCCACACAGGCCACAGACCCTGCCCTATAGAAGCACAGAGATTAGAGATACGGACCAGAGCCCCTTCCTGGAACCTGATATACACTCTGCTCTATTACCACCCAACTTCCTGAAGGAAGAGCCCAGGAAGAGCAGCAAGTGTGAGTTTAGAAGGCCCCTGGTGTCCAGTGGTGGTGTGTGGCACTTGTGCCCATCTTTGTCTGCCCCAGGACACAACCCCTGCCGATGATGTCCCAGGAGGCCTGTGAATCCCCCAGCTTGGCAGCTCAGGAAATCTCATTTCCCATTATTCCTATTAGACTACTTCGCCCTTCTTTCCTCCGCCCCGACCTTGGTGTCAGCTCTCAGTCACTTTGTAGGGTGAGCGTGGGGCTGTGGCATTCAGCTTAGAGTCTGTCTTAGACGGCAGTCCGAAACACTTCAGGGAGCTAGACAGCGGCCCCATGTTTGTCCCCTTCTAACCCTGGGCTTGTGAAAGGAGCCTTCTTAGGAACAGAATCTTTGAAGTTGTGGCCAAGTGAGATGAGGTCTCACTAAGGCAGGGGGAGTCCTGGATTTCCTGTCTAGTGTCCTTGTTAAAAAGAAAAATATAGGCAGCTACACACAGTCACCCACATAACAACAGAGAGAGACTAGGATAATGAAGCCACAATCCAAGGACACCTGGAGCCCCAGAGGCTACAGAGGTGAGGAAGGCCCTCCTGAACCTCCAGAGGCACGGCAGCCCTGTTGACATCACTTGGGCTCCTAGGGTCCAGATACAAAAGAGAACTGGCCACCCAGTCTGTGGTCACATGTTACAAAACTGCAAGATACACAGAGCAGGAGCTCACTGCTCTTCTAAAGGTCCTTCCCATCCATCCCCCCTCCAAAATGTAGTATATTAATTTTATTGTATGTGTATATATAAGGGATGCATTGCCACAGAGCTCTTCCGCGGAGGTCAGAGGACAGCTCGTGGGAGTCAGCTCTTCTACCGTGTGGGTCCTGGGGACTGAACCTCAAGCCTGAGCCCATCAGGCTTCTCAACAAGCACTTTACCCACTGAGCCACATCTCAGCCTGCCCTCCTCTGTCTCTCCGTGTGTGTCGCTTTCTGTCCATCTCTGTCTCCTGTGTGTGTCTCTCTCTCTGTGTCTCCATCTTTCTCTCTCTAGCTCTCTGTGTGTTTCTGTCTCTTTCTGTTCATGCCTCCAGCCCCATGTGTGTCCCAGCCTCATGGTACCCCAGCCCCTGAGAGGGCTTTCCTGGCTCAGCCTCACCTTGAACTCAGGGCTGAGTCTGAGAAAGATGCTGGTCTTCCTGTCCCACTGAAGCACCAGGCCAATGTCGGTTTCCACCACCAGGTAGATGCCCATCTGGTGGACATAGTAGGGAGGCTCCTGCCCGGTACCCTTCTGGACCACCTCCACCTTGCCATCGGTCAGCTTCAGCTCATAATTCTGTGTGACAAGGGGTCCTCAGGGGCTAGCCAGGGCCACACCCCCTCAGGTGTGCCTCTGCCCCACTGTGGAGCCTCCATCCCACTCACCCCCAGGAAGATCTTGATATCCTTGGAGCAGGTGGTTCCGGTGGTACCACAGGGGATGTTCTCGGTGACAACACGAAAGGCATCCTGGAAGCTGCCGATCCCATCACAGTGGTCCTGGAGGAACAGAAGGCCGTTAGGGGATAGGGAAGGGTGGTGAGAACCTGGGGTTGAGGCTGTCCGTCAGGCATACCTGCAACAGCGTGTACTCGCAGTTCCCACTGAAGCTGTAACGCTGCCCATCGAAAGTGATGTAGTGGCCATCCCCATACACAGCACAGGTGGCCAGGCAGGGCTTGTCTGTACACTGCCACATCCTGTTCTCACAGGTGCTACATAGAAGATGGAGGTCAGCTGAGCACTCCCAGGGAATGGGAACCTTCCCAGAGGCTCTGTGGGGACCCCTTACGGGAAACCAAAGCAGAGCCCAGGCACCTTGGGAGCCTGTGCTGTGTATGTCCAACAGAGGCCATGCTGGGGCTTAGTCCATTCCTAATAAGGACCTCTGTGCCTGGTGACAGCCTGGAAACCCACCCCTTCTGCTGTGTCCCCCACATACCAGTTGTTGCATCCCACTTGGATGGTCTCCCCAGGCCTGTAAGTGGCCTCGTTGTGCACACAAGGACAGTCCTCAGCAGCAACACAACCTCCATTACCATCTGCCACCAACCCGTCGGGGCACACACAGCCAGGAACGCATTCAGAGCTATACTGCAGGACATATGGAGAGGGAGATGGGATTGGATATGGATGGATGTTTGGGGCTGAGATGTCCTCTTTACCTGCAGGACTGCAGGTGTCATGGGAGCAGAAAGCTCAACAGAAGGGTATCCAGGGGTGCTCTGGGAACACAGTCTAGCCAGGCTGCCCCGACAGCATTGGAGAGCCCTGCTGCTCTGAAGATGTCCACAGATACCATAGCGGAAGAGGTCAAGGAAGTAAGGGGGTCATCCAGGAGGTCCTAGAGCAGGTTATTAGGGAGCAACCGGCTCACTTACACAGGTCATGTCCAGGGTGTGGCAGCTCTTCTGACATCCTGCTCCAGTATCCCCAGATGTGGCATTGCGGCAGTCAGAATAGATCATGGGTGCATCACACACTGGAGAAGGAAGGGAACCATTGAGGTGATGCCATCCACCCCTGCCAAGCTTTCTCTGAGGGATGCCAGTGCTGTAATGTCTCAGCCATTGTTTCCAGACAGCCGAGCCTGTGGCTGCCCTGTGGTGGGGGCAGTGAGCACATCTCTGTATTATGCATGCTAGGGTGTGTGTGTGTGTGTGTGTGTGTGTGTGTGTGGTGTGTGTGTGTGTGTTGGGAGTGCACTGAGTGTTTTCATGACTATGTGTGCACAGTGTCTACACCCTCATCGCCCCTGTTCCTGAGCCCAAGGCACAGACTGTACCAGACACAGTGAGCTGATTATTAACCCCAGCTCTGTTCCCTTGGGAAGGGCATCAGCTCTGACACGTATTTGGATGTATTCTCCCAGAGTTGATGGGCTCCCTCATAGGCTCACCTGGAGTCGGAGCAGGGCCTCCGATGCAGGTCAGTGTCCCTTGGGTGCAGGTGCTGCAAGGAGAGGGCTGTTAGAACATCATCCACTCTGGACCCCTGAATCCCTGCCATGTCCTCCTTGTCTGCACGGCCACACATGCATGAGAGCAGGGTGACTGGGGGGTCCCCTGGGAGGACAGTCTGCCGGGCCTAAGGATCTTACCAAACGGCCCCACTCTCGTGCACAGACTCGCCGTTGGGAACTGCGGATCCCCTGTGGTAGCAGGGACAGCTGGTGGCCTGCACACATTTGCCTGAATCATCCAGGAAGGTGCCTGCAGGGCAGGTGCAACCATCTACAGGGCTGAAGTTGACATGGCAGGTGACATCTTCCTCGTGCAATGCACGACAGGTGGGCTGGCAGGTGCTAATGTGGTATTGATAGGTCATCGACTTGGGGCAGGTAGTTGTAGGCTTTGCTGTGTGGGAGCAGAAGGAAGAGGACACTTGGGACACTGGTAGACACATAGCCCAGCAAACGACGACAGAGGGTCTAACAGTTCAAGGCCTTCCCAGCTCCCACAAAAAGCTCCTGATTAGGGCTCTTAGTCACAATGGCTTGGGTCTCCCCAAGTTTCAGAAACCAGTGTAGCGATAGGACCCTTAGAGCATCCAATCAGCTGCTAGGCCATAGGTGGGGCCCTGTCCTGTAGAGAAAGTGAGCCCAGCTGTTCTGTGGAGAACACTCACTGCAGACGCCATCTCTCCAGCCACTGAGCAGCACGCCTTTGGCAGCACAGGCGTGCACATAGGAGGACAGGGCGGCACACATGCAGTCCTCGCTCTTCTCACAGTTGCACGTGTCAAACATGCAGTTCTGGGGGTGGGGACATCAGAGCATCAGGGACCCAGCCTCACAGCCAGGAGCCTGGCATCGGACTGGGATCCATTCCTACACACACAACTCAACATATTCCCACCTTCCTTCCCTTCCTCAGGACACTGCCCCATCCCCCATGCCCCTCTAATTTGTTTTAGTGTTGGTAGCTCCCATGTAGCCCACCTTCCCTCTAGGACGTGGGTTCTGGGAAGAGCCTGGCTCTTTGTCTCTGGCCCACCAGGTCCGGCCCTGGAACACTCTGTCTTCCTTACTGTTCTGTTACTCGCATTTCTCAAAAGCTTCGTGTTTAGCCCTGTTTCTAGTGTAGACCGGAGGCTTGATCTAGACTCAGTGAACAATGATGAGCGGATACGTGAAGGAATGTGGATGTCAGGAATGGAAGCAGAGAGACAGACTGGGAGAATATTATTCCTGCCACCTGCTGCCTCTCAATTGCCTCCCTCAGGAGTCCTCTGATCCTCCCAAAGGGGGACACAGAAGGCGGTGTCGGAGTCCTAGCTAGTGGCAGAGCCGGCATTACCGAGTAGTAGGTGCTGGGGTTCACGGTGGTGTGGCACTTGGAAAATGGGCCACTGGCGTCAGTCAGCTGAGAACACCAGTGCTGGGCGTACTTCTCTGTGGATGGAAGAGAACCCATCAGCCACTTACTCACGCCAGCCCAGGCTTCCCCCTCCCCCCGTCTCGTGACATCCTGCATCTCTGTGCAGACAGACATCATGGGCGCTGCTGAGTCATACTGCAGGTGACACCACAGGTATCACTGCCACACACAAGGCATTGGAAAGCTATAGTCGTTGTTTCTCTTCTTTCCTGTGTCCCCAGAGCCCTCACCTCTTAGGAATGGGAATGGCCATCACCGTGGACAATAGTCAAGACTTCTGGACCAAAATACAGAGGCAAAGGGGGCAGTACCAGCTGATCCTGACCCGCACCTCCTCAGCCCTACTTGGGGGCCGGACGGTGTCACATCACAACTACATTAGAGTCCTGTGTCCTTTCTTTGACCCTGAAGCAGGGCCCCTAATATCCAATGCCCTGTGTGCATCGTGCAGCGGGTGAGGTCCCTAGCCATCTGTGACTCTGTGCTGGAGATCCTCAGTCCTCCCCGCATACGGTAGGCATGGGTGCTGGTCACTACTCTTTCCTGGGGTACCCACGCTTGTCTCACTTGTACTACTGTGTGCTATAAACTGCAGCAATATATTTTCTAAAATACTGTTTGCCTTCAAGAAGACTGAACTATGGCAGGAGCTGAAGCCGAGTTAACAATATGCCTTGCATTCACTTAAGACAGGGCACTCAAGTTGCTGTCCTGCTGTGGTCAGCCTGTTTGAGTTTAACCTGACTTCGAGAGAACAATGTAACTGACCTGACTATACCTTGGGTTTCCTCTGTAATTAGCTTTACAACCTAAGTTAAATGCATAGTTTTAATCTTCAAGTGTGTACTTCTCCATGCCCCCAACCCAGAATAAGGAAAGTGTGTTATGATAATCATTTGCTGGAAGCAACCAACAGGTCAAAAGCAACATTGCAAAAAAAAAAAAAAACAAAAAAACCCACAAATGCTGGCAGCAACATTCAGACACAGACTGATGGGGTCTATGCGGTTTTGAGTGTGGTCCTGGGGCAGCTGGCGTCAGTAAAGTAACTTTTTCCTTTGTAAAACTCTGCTAAACATTTCTATGGGAAAGAATTCTTCACTCGTTCCTCATGCCATATTTTCCATGCGGCTCAATTAATATGGGGCAAAACCCTTTGTTACAGAGAGACAACACGGAGATCAAATACTATAGATGGACCTCTGCCTACAGACTATAGACAGATGGAAAACACTAGGAGAAAAATGGAGAATTCAAATTTAGTTGCTTTCAGTCAACCTTTTCCAAGAAGAAGCTTCCTTTTTCACTCCTCAATATGACATCTGCAGATTTTGGTGCCCTCTCTGGGGTTTCTTTAACATGTGATTGACACAACACACTACAAACTAGTTTGCCTACTCACCGCCTCAGGGTAGACGACTGGATACCAGGTCAGGTCAGAGCTGGCTGAAAAAATGCTTCTTGGGGAAGTAACCAGCTCAGAAACGGAAGCAAGTAAGCCAACCCCGAGCACCCAACAGAATGTAGGCTCACCATTCTCCACGCTGAGCGAGCAGGGGTCCTCAAAGATATTCTTGACGTTCGGACAAGCCGCCTGGGTCTTGAAGGTGTTGAAGAAGGCAGCTGCTGTACCCTCCACAACCCCGCTGATGGTCTGGAAATCGTCTGCCTGGATACTGTTGAAATTCCCACAGAGCCCTAGGAATGGGAGAGCAGGTTGAGGCCCCATGTGGGCTCTAGAATGGAATGGGCTTAAGTCCAGAGTCAGGGCCTCTTACCACAGGTTAGACCCCTGAGCTCAGGTGCCAGCCGCACAAACACCTGCATGAGGGGCACCAGCTGGATCTCAAGCTGCAGACCCATGTGGGTCTCGGCAATGATGAAGAAGGTTGAAGGCCGGAAGAGGGTAACATTGGCTGTGGGCAGAAGATAGGAGTTTCAGGGTGGGGGTGTCCCGTGGGATGGGGATACACAGTTTAGAATCATAAGCAGTCCTCACCTGTAGACACTGGCAGCTGGGTATAAATCTGGTTCACAAAGACCTCTCCAGTGGCTTTCACCACGACCACCTAGAAACAATGCCTGAGTCAACTGGGGTCAGTATGGAACCAAGGAAGTGTCTCCCAACTGTCCCCTGGCAGCCCACACAGGCTGTGATGTGTGCTTGCTAGGTCTGGGAGGTCCTGCTACAAAGCTGTTGTCCCCATGTGGTTAACTTACATCCCAAGATCTATCCCCATACTTCCCCTGGTTTCCTAAACTTTGAAAAGAATCATAGTCTAAGTAATATAAAAACAGAAATTAATGTATAAAAATAACTTGAGTGGGGTTGTATTGGACAGATGCTTGAGTCCTCTTTTCTTGGAGCCAACTGGTACAATCACAAAAGCACCAGAGCCAAACAATTGCAGTGTTCCACTTGAGGGTCGTCCCCAGAAAGATCCACAACTAGTGCATTCACTCTCTGTTCGGGATGTGTATCCAGGCAACGGCCCGTGTGAACATATCCCTCCCACCCGGCCCCAGGACCTGTCTCTACCAGAGCTCCCCTCAGCTCCCCCCATGATACTCACGGTCTGCCCCCCACCCAGGCTCAGCGTCACACTCTTCAGACAAGTCTCGCTGTCTGTCAGCCCACACTTCCGAAGCTCAGCCAGCACAGTGAAGATATTGCTGTCACAGGGCTGCAGGGGGCGATACAGGTCCTGGCACACCACGCAAACCCAGCCCACCTCACCTTCCCTCTCCGCAATGCAGCAATGCACGCTGCCTCCCCTTGCGGGAATTCCTCATCCACCACTGTCATAGACTCTAAGAAGCAGCCATTTGATTTCAGGAGGAAGGGGCCCCTAGGAGCCCATGCCATGAGTCTCCCTAGCCCCTGTCAGGGGGCTTACTGCACCTACTGAGTACAAGAATTCTAAAAGAGAAGTTGGGAGGAAGATGGGATAGGGGGAGACAGACTAAGGGGAGTTGGGAGGGGGGTGGAGGTGGATGATTGAAATATATTGTGTACATATATAAAATTTTCAAAAAATAAAAGGATTTTTAAAAGAAAAACAGTTTTTAAAAAAAAACAGTGGTCTCCAAGGTGAGGAGGGGGATGCTCAGGTGCAGTCTAGGGTGACCAGCACGGTGAACTACTGAGTGGCACTAGGGTAGTAAATACGGGACATTTGTCACATCCTGGGCATGCGCATGAGGGACCCTGACAGACACTGCTGTGGATGGTAATGGCTGATTGGTTACCAGTTGTAACCAAAATCTCACACTAAAGCAAAATGTTAGTACAGGGAGACTGCCGGGCATGGAGAGACTTGGGAATTCACTGGGCTTTCTATTTCATTTATTTGTGGACATAAAACTGATATAAAAATAAAATAAGACAGGGGCTGGAGAGGTGGATCGATGATTAAGTGTGTTCTGCTCTTGCAAAGGGCCCAAGTTCAGTGCCCAGCACCCACATGGTGGCTCCCAACCTCCTGGAACTCCAACTCCAGGGAATCTGATGCCTCTTCCGGCCTCCATGGGTACCGTGCTCATGTACACACAGAGAGGCACATGCATAGGCAGAAGTAAAAATATATAAATAAAATAAGTCTCTTTTAAAAGACAAGATTAAAAGGGCCAAAGCCACGAGCAGGAGCCATGCATCTCTAGAGACTCCATCAACAGCTGAATGACCGCATGGAGCCCTGGACCAGTCGGCAGAAGTAATCCTTCAGTTTCACCACGGAGACCCCGAGGGCTCCCTGGTGCAGGAGTGATGGGCGGCCTAGACTAGTGATAACTGGGGAGGCCCCCACCCAAGTCAAAGACCCCAGGACAGCATAGGCCTCACCTTGCTCAGCACATAGCTACAATCCCCATGCACTGTGTACTGCCTTTCATCAAACGTGGAGAAGTGGGAGCCTCCCAGCACGGAGCAGGTGCCAGGGCACGGGATCTCCTGGCAGCTCCACCGCCCTCCAGAGCATGTGCTACGGGTGGGAAAAAGGACATACTGTGTACTGCTCCCAGGAACAGCAGTCCTGACATGTTTGCCACCTAGACTGAAGGCTTCTGCCCAGAGGGCATTTACCACAGCAGCCTGAGACCTGACCAGTCCACACAGCCTGGGGAAGTAACCCTGGCATATGGCAGGCTCTTGAAAGGGGAGCTCAAAACCTACCACTTGGTGCAGTCGGTAGAGTAATTGGTACCAGGTGCATAAGCTGTCCCATTGTACAGGCAGGCACACTGGGACACAGGAACACAGCCTGTCTGGTTGATGTCATCAAGCACCATTCCTATAGAAAGCAAACCCATGTAATAGGTGTCATCTAGGAGCCTCAGAAAACCTTGGCAGCACAGAGACACTTGGGGCCAGGGTCTTAGGGTCTTTCGCCAAGGCTGAAGAAGGGCAGCATGACCACCCATGCAGCTGTGTGCTTTGGAGGTCCTGTGTCCGGACTGGTGAGGTAGAGACTCCATCTTACCCTTAGGACAGAAGCAGCCAGCAATACAGTGGTCCTCACAGACCTGGGAGCGCTGGGGGTTGGAGCAGGTGTCCACACAGGGTGAGCCACATTCCTGGTGTTGCATGTTGAGGGGGCATGTCTGAGCTGCAGGGAGACCATAAAGAAAGCTCATATCAAGCCAGGTCCCACTTGCCTGCTGGAGGATGCTGTGATGGTGGGGAAGGGGGCTAAGGGCACTTACAGCAGAGGTTGGGGCCCCGCCAGTCCTGGGGCTTTCCTCCAGCATGGGCACACTGCCGGGAGTATTCAGCCACAGTTTGGCAGATACAGCTGGACAGATCAGGGTTCTCACAGAGACAGAGGTCCTGCCTGCAAGCCTCCAGGTAGCTGCTGATGTCCACCAGGGCCGAGCAGTCTGAGAACAGCTGACTTTTCAGGATCTCTTCACAGATGCCCTGGACAAAGGTGGGAGTTCATGCTGAATTCAGACCCCAATCTTCCAAGAAGCACCTGGGTTATCCCGGAGGCCAAAGCCCTCCTCCCCACCCTTCCCACCCATTTCTTTCAAGGCTCACAGATTTGGTGGAGCAGTTCTTCTGGGGCACAGGGAGGGGGTCCTGGCACTGCTCTGTGGGGCCGTCCATCTTCTGGAGGTTCCCAAACTCAAGAGGTGTCAGTCTAACATCTGCAAGAAGCCCAGAGCACCTCTGGCTACAGATCCCAGGCCCCCAACCCATCATCCCAACAGCCAAGTCCAAGGGGCTCCCCTGGAGAATGCCCCTGTGGTCCTGTGGTCCCTGCCTAGCTTCCCCAGTCTCACTCCCTGAGATGCTGATATCTGGAAACCATGAGAGGAGCCCAGAAAGAGCTTGGAGTTCCTAGGGCAACAGGATTAGTGGGGAGAGAGGCTTTAACAGATGCATAGCCATCAGTCCTACAAATGCATAGCCAGGCTGTAACGCAGCCCAGAGGACTGTAGAGCGAACCTGACATCCCACCAGCCCTCAGACTCTGACTGACCTTGCACACAGCCTGGCCTGACAGAGGCAGTCATATGCATAGGCAGGCTCTGTCACCCACAGTTCATATGGGATTTGGGGGGGCTGACAGAGGAGGGATGTTGGAGTATCCGGCTGATGCAGCCACATTTGTGATGTCAGTCGTTGGAGGTAAGGAAGCGTGACCCTCCCAGGGCGAAGAAAGCAGGAGGGTTTGTGTCCCCAGAATAGGAGTACCAAGAACCAGTGGTCTGACAGGTAGCTTGTTTCCTGTATGCACCTATGGGGTGTATCAGCGTGCCAAGAGTGTGCATGCACATGAGTGTAGGTGTCTCCAGGTGTGTGTGTGTGTGTGTGTGTATGTGTACTTATGCATGAGCTGTAATTGTGGGGAGGGAAGCCAGTGTGGATGCGTGCCTGTGTGAACAGCAGGTGTGTGTGTGTGTGTGTGTGTGTGTGTGTGTGTGAGAGAGAGAGAGAGAGAGAGAGAGAGAGAGAGAGGCAGACAGACAGACAGACAGACAGAATTTATTTGCATAAACATAGAGATCTATGGTTTGACATCCTGGGAGACTAAGCCTCCTGGGGTCCTAGGGCATTGCCTGGGGACTTACTGTGAGAGAGGAACTCGCTGGACTCTGGACTGCCATTGAAGTCTCCACAGAGACCACAAGTCTTGTTGGTGTATTTGGTATCCAACTCCAGCTGAAATTAAGGAGACATCAGACCCCTGACCCTACTATAGACAACCCAGGATGTGAACTATA
This sequence comes from Arvicola amphibius, assembly GCF_903992535.2. Lineage (NCBI taxonomy): Eukaryota > Metazoa > Chordata > Mammalia > Rodentia > Cricetidae > Arvicola > Arvicola amphibius. The sequence continues at coordinate 143,715,266 of NC_052047.1, read as the reverse complement.
GACTCTCAAAAAAGGGATTAAGGGCTCCCAGAGGAGAGACAAGCCAAAAGACCCTCCCCATAAGTCAAATGAAGTCATGACTCAGGAGCAAACATCCCACATACACAAGACCTATGTCTGGGGGTGAAGACCCTAAGACTCTGTTGATACTTGGGTGCCCACCTTCACCAGCTGTGTGGCCTATGCCCCCTCTCCTCACCCACCGCCTGATCTCACTAAGAGACTCCACCCATGGCCCCCATTTTACCAGAAGGCTCTGCGCACCCACACCCACCCCCCATCCTCACCAGGAGACCGTCGTCATCATTCCACACGAAGACCAGGCCCAGCCTGGCTGCCACCTTCAGGTAGCCGCTGCTGAGCTCAATGAGGACCCCAGACTGGCTGAAGGGCAGCTGGACCCTGTAGAAGAGAGTAGGGATAAGGTACTGGGGGGCAAGGATAAGGTACGAGAGACCCCATGTGACAAGATCCCTGCAGCCATGTGTGTGACATAGACAAGGGACCTGGAATGCCAGTATTAAGGAGCTAAGGGAGCAGCCCAAGCACGGAGTGGGGAGTGCCTATTCAGCTTCTCTCCTGAGAGTAGAGTCCTGCTAACAACCCCAGTGTCTCCCACAGACCCCCTCACCACACAGCACCTCCCTCCCCCATACAATACTGCCCCAGACTCACGGGTGGTTATTGACTAATACAGAGCTCTTGGTCAGCTCAACAACTAGGCCGTTGAGCTTCATGATGACCCTGCTCAGAGTGGTGGAATTAGACTCCCGGGCACGACGCAGCTGGATATTGAAGTCCTCATAGGCATCCCCACAGTGTGCAGAGAACACGTAGTTGCAGAGGCCAGGGAAGCGGAAGACCTGGCCATCAAAGGTCTTGTAGTGGAAGTTGCCCCATGTGCTGCACACCCTCCCGGTATGTGCTGGGTTGAGAGCTGCAGACCGAAGCAATGGCAGGCTTTGGAGGCACTATTCTGGGCCCCCGATATGCCCTCTATGTTCTTCCTTTCACACTGGGTATCTGTTTCCCGTGTGCCACTGGGATCGGACAGGCTGCTGCCTCCCGTAGGTATCTAAGATCCTATCTGATGTAGGAAGCCCTGGGACCAGCTCACGGCCACTTTGAATGCCCCCTAACCTTCCCTATGTTTATTGGCAGTCAGGAATCAGGGACCCCTTTCTAAACTAACTCTTCAGGTCTAAGGGTGAGTACTCCTGCTAAGAGGAGCCACTTTCCCAGATAGACTTTGGGGCTCACTCACCTTGTACCACGGGGACGGTCTTCAGAGGTGGTATGATGGTTACCCCATGGAGTGGGACAGCTGTGGAGACAGGGGCTTGGATCATGGGGTGCACACAACCTTGAGTGAGGTTTTGGGGTCAGAGGAGAAGGCCCAGGATCAGCAGAAACAGACTCCCAGGTCTCTAGTCCAGCTTGGGTCCTATTGCAGTGAGGACCAGGTAGGGCAGGGCTCAGCCTGAGGCCTACATATAGCATTCTCTTCTCTCACTATCCTCTGGGGATCCCCGGAGTCATCAGCCCATAGTGGCCACAGAGCCCAGAAACTTCTGTTTGCACATGGGAATTTATGTCCTGATTCTCACAAATGCCTGAATCTAGGTCAACAGCTCAACCTCTCAGGCCCCCCTCCCTTTTTAACCCGTTTAGGAAACGCAAACTGCAAGGTGCTGGCTGGCCCCCAACGCCCCACCAGACCCCTTGCGTTGGCATGTGTGGCCAATCCCCCAGCTCCTAGGTCATGTCCCGGATGGTGAATGTGATGTTGGAACAGGTTAATCAAACCAAGAGAGATGGCGGTAGGCTCTACGCGCGTGGAACAAAGACCTTGCGCTGCAGAGGGCATAGCCTCCCCAGGCAGCCTGACAGACCTTCTGCATCGCTCTCAGAGCCTGAGCCTGGATACCTGTGATGCCACCAGGGGCTGGATCCACAGTCATGTACAACAGGGTACACCTCAGCTCCAAGTCCTCACTCTTCAGTGTGCTAGCTGAGGAGCCATTAAGGCAAGAAATCCTGGCGGACCCAAGGTCACATTAAGGTAGAGTTGGAGGGGGGAATATGGCAGGCATAGTGGGGACAAAAGGCTGGGACTTACCATCATGGCCTTGAAGGACAGAGAAGTCAGAGAGAGGCTCCTGGGCAGATTTCAGGATGTCCTGATGGGCCTGGCCTGCAAAGAGAAGGGCCTGAGCTGAGAAGAGAGCAGGTGCCCCAGACAGCCTAGGCTGCTGGCCATCCGTGTGCAGGTGGAGGGAAGGACATAATAACCACTCATCAATGGCCTGGAGCACAGAGTCACTATGATGGCGGGTGAATGGCCCACCCCCATACCTACACAAGAGGGTTCGAGCGAAGCTGTGATGGCCTTCACCTGAACTTAGTCTAGTTTCCTGGTGCCTGCATCTGTTAGGAGGCCGTGCTGGGAGAAACCACATCCCCAGAACACCCTGCTGGGCCTACAACTTATTCAGCCCGTGGTGTCTTGTGAGCCTATGACAGACAGTCCAAAGAGGTGTGCGCTGGTGAACTGTCACACACAGGGCGCATGAGAGGATTGAGAGCCTGCCGTGACCAGCTTGGGGGGCTCTGAGACACGCCTTCTGCTCCCCCCACATTGGATGCCCAACCTCAATCCCTGGCACTTAGAGTACTTCCTGCTTCTTAAGTCAGAGACCATTTGAAGTTGTCAGGGCACGGACAAGGGCTTGCCTGGCAGGACCCTCGCACAGATACTTTTAGCTGCCAGGACCCAGATAAGACTCTGAACTTCACTGCCCACCTGAGTCCAGGGCATGGGGGAAGAAAAACGTCTCTCCAAGTGGCCTGGAAAAGCTGGACATTTTGACTCTTACCTGTGTGTTGACTGCAAGTCAGGGCCAGGGCTAGGACCCAGAATGGGACCAGCTTCCTCCGGCCAACACCCATGCTATGGAGCATGGGGAAACGTCGCCACTGGTAGCCTCTGAGGACAGACTCAAGTCACCAGCTACCTTTTGTAGTCTGAGAGCTGGCTCGAGCACCAGTGGCTTTACGTTGGTGGGCGGGGCAGGCCTATCGTTCCCCTCGCCCTGGTAAACAGTGGACACTCAGTCACTTTAGGCTGGTCAGTGGCAGCAGTCAGAGGTGGGTGTGTCTGCAGGTGCGTCTGGCTTCCTGAGGTTCCCCCAGGTCTTACCTGTGTAGTCCTCTCCAAGCAGGCCCCCCACAGACCTACCCAGGCCATTCTAACCTATGAGTTCCTGGTACCTCAATAGACACATCTTCCAAACTGACAAAAAGCTGCCTCTGAGACTACCCCAGGGCTGTTCTGGGCAATCATTCCCTCTTTCCTTGGAGAGGATCTGTGTGTGTGTGTGTGTGGTGTGTGTGTGTGTGTGTGTGTGTGTGTGTGTGTGTGTGTGTGAAAGAGAGAGAGAGGTGTGTGTATGTGAGAGAGAGAGAAAGAGAGAGAGAGAGAGAGGTGTGTGGGGGGAGAGAGAGAGAGCACTTCACATATCACAGGAGTGTGGAGCCTCAGAGGAATTATGGATGAGTGAGTGAATCAATGAGCAAATAAGTCAGTGAATGAGTCAATAAATGAGTGAATGAGTGAATCAATCAATGAGCAAAAGTAGATGAATGAATGAATGAATGAATGAATGCAAAAGTGAGTGGACAATTTATATTACATTGAGTAAATGAATGGATGGATAAACCAATCAATCAGTGAGTGAGGATGGGTGAATGAATGAATAGGTCAGTAAATGAACAGGTGAAGAATGAATGACTATATGAGTGAATGAGTGAATGCGTGAGTTGAAGGATGAATGAATGAGTGGGCACATAGGGAAAGGTGCGGGTGTCATGGGATATATGAGGTAGGTAGGTGGGGGCTTAGATACATGACAATCCCCACCCTGTCCCAACCACCAACTGTTGCAGAGCCGGGACTGACTTTGGCACTGAACGCTGAGCCTGGAGAGGAGAGGGTGGGGAGGAGTAGCTTGCTGTGGGGCAGGCTAAGTGGCCATGGCTGGCCATGGCTGGCTGGGTAGGCTATGTTATTGGAACCAGTTTCAGTGAGGAGGCCATAAGGAGCTGCAGGCTGTGACCGTCCCAGACCGGGGTAAGTGCACAACCATGGCTATGCAGTCCCTCCCCCTCCCCCCCCAGCAACAAGGCAGGAGGCTCCCGGATGAGTAGTGTCTATGGCCCTAGCACAAAGAAACAGGCCCAAATCACGTCCTGACCCTTTGGCCCTCTGAGTTATCAACCTGATTTTGATGGGTATCACATCATGTCCGAGACTGGGTTGAACCACAGTAAACTGATCCCTTGACCAGCTCACAGACCAGACAGACCATCTCTAGGCCTTGGCACACTGAATTATAAGGGCTGCTCTGGAGACCAGGCCCATGTGACTGCCTAGCCCTGTTATGGCCGTGTGGGTACTGAGTTTCCTTTAGTATCCAGTTCTGGGTACTTCAATCACTGGGCATCAACTACCAGGCTTGTTGATGGTTCCCATGTAAATCCAACCTAACTGAACCCCGGTTACAACCAATACTCTCCCTGAAGCTTAGTCATCTCAGTACCAACGATTCAATTCACAAATCCACCCTGTAGGCTCCAGTGGCTTCTGCCTCCCCCCCCCAATACCTTTAGCCCCACTCTGACCCCTCAGACCCCAGTCAGTCTGGCCGGCTTCTTGCCTTTCTTCCACCCTGGGATAGAGCCTGCTCTGCTTCTGACCCATGTCAGGTAGGGCAGCAATGGCTCAACCTAGAAGCCAGTCAAGCCTGACTTGTGGGATGGATCACTGGTGGAGACTGTGCTCAGCTGCTGGAGCCTGTGCTCAGCTGCTGGAGCCTCGCTGTCCTAAAGGACATACAGCAAGGACACTGCACATGGTGCACATGGAGGCACGGGAGCCACGGGGCTAGGGCAGTGGTCCAGAAGCCTTCCTTTCCTTGGCCCCTGAGGCCACTCGGTTCTAGGGCTGGGCCTGGGCTGGGCTGGAGCCCTTCCTTGAGGAGCTGATAAGTGAATGGCTCATTGCAGTCCAGAAAGGAAGGGCCGGGATTACACCCCAACTGTTGCCATGGAGTTAGGGAAATATTAGGGACCAAAACAGGGCAAAGCATAACTGTCACGTTGTTGTCTGACTACTGACCCCACCTCTGCACCCCCACAATGTGGGACAAGAAGCCAGCATCTGATACCCCCTTGATCCTAGCAGGTCAGCCTGGTGATTCTGTGGAGATTAAGCCTCATGCAGCTGGACCACTTTGGGATCAGGCCCACAGTAAGGCAAAAAGCAGCCAGTTTGGACAGCCTGGTGAATTGAAGGTGTGGCTGGAAGTGCCAAGACTCCATGACCCTCACACAAAGACCCCTCATCTGCAAGTCTAACCTGGCCTTGGAGGATGCTTTGAGTTCTCCAGGGGACAGTATGCTCATTCCAGCTCCCTTCCCTTCCTACCCCAGGAGCTTCAAAGGCAAAGCCTCGTGCCTACACCCACTTAACATTAAAGTATCAATCAGACCCACTCTACCGGCCTTCGCCCCCCGACAGCCCTGACACAGCCTGACTCTTAGCCCAGGCTGTCTCTGGTCCATATGAGCTGGGTAGGGCCTCAGATCTCAGCATCTGGAGCTCCAGGGCTCGCATTTCCCCACTCCCCACACTTGTCCCTTCCAGTTTCTAGGCAAAGTCCCGGGGCCCTCAGATCAGCCTTATTCAGAGAATCTATGTGCCGTGCAGGGCAGACCTGAGATCCCTCAACCCTTTACTCCTCCCCAGGGGTGAGTGGTTAAGGACTCTTCCTGGGAAGCCAGGGGCGCACTTCGTCTTAGGGTTTACTTCCTGGACAGAAGATGGCATCCTGTATTATGTGGCCCGGACCAGCCCACCATCCTCTCTGTGCCTCAGAGCAGCTGCACAGTGAATACAGAGTCTCTGTGGGCACAGGGTCCTCTGAGCTTGCTCCTGGTCTCTGGGAAAGGACTCAGTGGCTGTCCACCATCCCCCCGGAGATTTCCCAGAGACTCGAGGCTAACCAAGAGACTAGAAAGTGTTCCTGCTTCCTCTTCCACAGAGCGGAGCGGCACTTCCTAGCCTGTCATTCTGGACACAGGCACAATCACAGCACATAGAAAAACCCAACAGGTTTTATGATCCTGACGGCTTCTCATCCAGTTCTATCCCCCATACTTAACCATGTATTGCATGGGTGTCCTGAAAGCCTGGGGCGGAGCTGAGCCTACTGCCAAGTCCAACTCTGATTACAAAGTTGGCATTTGGGGGGAAAGTGCATCTTCTTGTTTGATTGGGCTTTGTTGGGGCTTTATGCAAAAGACTGATAGTCCATTGTTCAGCAGGGGCAGAAAGGAAGTAGCACCAGCTGGGGAAGGGGACAGCCCTGGAGCGGTTGGGCAGCCCTGCCACTTTCAGGAACTGCTTCACGTGTTGACAGAAGGGGCAGGCTTCCCAGCGGGTCTTTACTAAGCCACGAACTTCCTTGATAAGGGAGAAAAGCATCTTAAATTTCTCCAGGTTTATTTGGGGGGGGGCAACGGGAGAGACGTGGTGAAGCAATGACCATGGGAGTGCTGTTTCATCCTGCCCGGAAGGAACTGAGATTTGGCCCAGCCTGCCTGGGGCCAGGAACTGCACCCCAACATCAGAGGCAAAAGGAATAGCGTCAATTTGATTTTGCGGCGGGGCTGCCCTGATTCGGAGCATTTCTGTGCTTGTTTGTTTCTCTGAATCATTAGGCAAACAGAATTCCTCCCAAGATCTGGCTGGGCAGCTGAAGGAAGTCCTAAGCCCTCTGGTTCTGGTACTGGCCAAAGGACCAGTGTTTTGGCAGCGTCCACAGCAAGGAACACATAGATGGCTGCTGAAAGTGGCCAATGCCAGCCTCCCACACGGCTGGTACTCCCCATACCAACTTCTGCTTGTCTAGTTTGAGAGCGTATCGGGCTTTCTCCTACTGTCCCTGAGAGCTGAACCTCTCTTGCCCTACAGCCCTTCATCCCTCTCTCTTTTGGCCTCTGGTTACCCCATCTCCTGGGCCCCAGGCAGTTTCAATGTAGCCCCTAGAGAATATGAACCCGAAGATAATTTGGGGGACAGAAAAGACCCTGAGACAGAACACCAGGCCCAAATCCTACTCTGGAGCCATCACTGAGTCAGTCAGGCCAACCCTGAGAGCCACTGGGTCTATGACAGTCAAGTGGACTTTGTTGGTTCTAGCCCCTGATCACCCCTCTATGCTGCTACTCCCCCACTCTGACCTGAGGGGTCTGGCCAGCTTGCTCATCCTTTCTGGATCACCTCTTACTAAGCCTCAGTGGGGAGAAAAGGGAATATTCCCTTACTGGCTCCCCAGGCCCAGGCCCCAACCAGACTAGTGGGGCATGCATAGTTGCTCTGACCCTTTGGACAGAAAAAGAACATGAGTTCAAGTTGCATTCTACACAGTGGGTCAGGAGGACATTTTCCTCAGTAATTCGTCACAGCCAGGGCCTTGGAAGACAGTCAGCAGAGTGCACACCAGGTAAGCATGAGGACCTGCCTGGTGTTTGAATCCTCTGTGCCTTCATTTAAAAAAACAAAAAGCCTGGCAAACATAGAATACCAGCCCTGAGAAGTCAGGGACCGGAGGATCCCTGGAGTTTGCTGGCCAGCAGGCCTAATAGAATCAATGACTCTAAAACTAGTAAGAGAACCTAACTCAGGAATGATTGAAGACACTTAACAACAACCTATAGTCTACACACACAGATGTAGACACACACACACACACAATCGCATCCACTGAAGTGTGTATTCATAGGAAAGCACTGCTCTGGATACACACCCAGAACAATGGACGGGGTCTCCAAGAGATGTTTGCATATCTAGGTTTGTACGGGCGTGTACCGGCGTGTACCGGCGGTCAGAGGGGTTAAAGGGGGAGATGATATAGATATGAATAATTTGCATTGGTATGGATGTTAAGGTCAATTTTGTTATATGTGTATGTATTTCTGATCTTGATTAAGCTATTGTGATTGTGTAGTTCATTTAAGAATGTAATGTATAATTAGGAAATATAGGTTGTTAATGGATAATCATTGATAATAGTTAAGCTTGTAGTCATGTTATTAGATTTTCTAGATATGTAGAGATATATTTCAGTTAGATAGACATTCTTCATATCTTTCAAAGACTACAGAATATGGCATTTAATGTTTTAATAACTTAGGGTTTTTCATGACAATGAGACACGTCTGCTCCTGGCAGCACCAGTCTACTTCGAGAGGAAGATGGGCATCAAAGGGGCTACTTATGGAGTTTGTTAGCCATTTGGGCAAGAAACTGCTCTTGCCTGGACTGTTGCATAAACTGGACACAAGGAACCCACAGAAAGAGGACTGCTGAACTTGCCTAAAGGTGAGATGGTCTTTTGGGGTTCCTGATTCATTAAAGAGTCTACGAGACGTTCTGCAGGACACAGCAGAAAGTGACTGAACTGTCTTTGGAATTTCCTGCTTCATGGAAATATCTGTTGGATACTTATGGGCCTGAAGGCTGAAGATGGATGCCCCAACGGTACAGAGGAACTTCGGGTGACTGTCCAGGCAGCGAGTTGTCTCTGTCATTTCTAGAGTTTGAAAGTTACATATGACTTGTTTACTTAGATAATATTATATTCTTCTGGAGTCTTTGATGGAGTTGAAGAATAAATAGATAGTTATAGCTTTCCTTAGTTATGATAAAAAATAAAATAGATCTAAATATTGTAACTGTAATACTTGCTTGATAACTGTTTTGTTATATGTAATTTTACTATGTTAAAGTTGAAGCCTTTCTTTTTTGTTTAAACAGAAAAAGGGGAAATGATGGAGGAGAGTTATCTGTCTATGTTACTTTCATTGGTTAATTAATAAAGAAAACTGCCTTGGCCCTTTAAGAGACAGAAAATTAGGTAGGTGGAGTAGACAGAACAGAATTCTGGGAAAGAGGGGAGACGCTTCAGGCAGTCGCCATAGTGAGCCACCATGATGCTTCTCTCCAAGATGGACGCAGGTTAAGATCTCTCCTGGTAAGGCACCCCTCGTGGTGCTATATAAATTACTAAATATGGGTTAAAGCAAGATATGAGAATTAGCCAATAAGAGGCTGAAACTATGGGCCAGGCAGTGTTTTAAAAGAATACAGTTTCCGTGTAATTATTTCGGGTGTAAAGCTAGCTGGCGGCCGGGTAGCAGGACCCAGCCCCGCCGCTTCCTTCTACACAGGTTCATGGCAGCACTACTCAAAAGAACCAAAATTCACTGGTACATGCATAAGACAGCCTGTATCCATGCCCCAGAATATTACTCTACACACATCTGTAATCCCAGCACCCTGAGCCTGTAGCAGAATGATAGCAAATTTGAGGCCAGCCAGGATGACATAGTAAGATACCCTGTCTCAAAAGTCAGGGGCAGGGGATTTCAGTGTGTGAATGAAACTTTAGTGAACTGAACCGGGCATAAAAAGATAAATTCTGGGCCCTGGTGTTTCACACCTTTAATCCCAGCACCCAGGTAGCAGAGGCAGGAGGATCTCGAGGAGGAGAGGGAGGAGAAGAAGGAGAAAGGGGGGGAGGAGGAAGAGGAAGAAGGAGGAGGAGGAGGAGGAGGAAGAAGAAGAAGAAGAAGAAGAAGAAGAAGAAGAAGAAGAAGAGAAGAAGAAGAAGAAGAAGAAGAAGAAGAAGAAGAAGAAGAAGAAGAAGAAGAAGAAGAAGAAGAAGAAGAAGAAGAAGAAGAAGAAGAAGAAGAAGAGAAAAAATTCTGCAAGGTTCCACTCACAGAAAATCTCTAGAGTTGCTAGATCCACAGAAGAAGAAGGGAAAATGAGATTCCTGGGGTTGGAAAGTGATTGGAGTCGGAGTTTAAGGCTGACAGAGTTTTCTTCTAGGAAAATGGAATATTCTGGAAGTAGATGATGGGGACAGCTGCAAACCTGTGAGTGCACACCTCATGGCACGGAACTATGCACTTTTAAGTGTGCATGACTGTGAGAGTTTTAATCGTCAGCCTCACCTGGGAAGAGAGTCTCAGTGAGAAAATGTCTACATTGGTTTGGGCTATGAGCACGTCTGTGAGAAGTCGCAGCCTAAAAGTGATTGGCACCATTCCCTGGGCTTGGGATCCAGACTGCAAGAGTAGAAAAAGCCAGCTGATCGGCAGGCATGTATGCGTTCATTCTCTTTGCCCTTGACGGTGGGTATGATGTGACTAACTCCTGCTGCCCCAGCATCTCTGCAATGGTGGAAAGGAACCTTTCTCCCCCAAGCTATAAACTCCTTCTCTCCTAAGCTGCTTTTGGTCAGGGTGTTTTGTCACAGCAACAGAAATGACTTAGGACAAGGACTAAGGCAGCAGATCTTACATGGTGTATATTTCACTATGCTTTTTTAAATAGTAGGGAACATCGCAGCAATTGTTGGTTCTCTAGCGTGGGACCTGTGTGTGCACTCTCCCAAGCGTTGTTGGCCCTGACGGTGGTGACCGGACTGTTTCGGCTGCTTGCCTGAGCCCCCACCCCTCCTCACCCAGAAGGGCTGCTGCTGTAGGGCCAGTTTTCCCAGATATATAATCTACAGCTTATATCTGACAGTGGGTCTGAGATCACCCCCAAAGCCTAGCTCCAAGAGCAGCCAGATCATGGACACTCATGTTTTGGGGTGAGGGAATAACCCTAACCTAACACCCAGCTCTAAAAATCTACAGGCTTACTCCCACACCTTAGTCTCTGAGGACTGAACAGGTAAACAATCCATAGGTACCTTGGGTGCTCAGCTCTGAATCACTCCTCAGGCCAGGTCAGGGTTCCAGCAGGCCAGCCGAGCGCTACTGGCCCAAAGGTGCTGGACTCTGCCCTCCCCCACCCTACGTGGGTACTCGTCAGCCAGTCAACCTTTCAGTCAGAGCCCTCACAGCACAACCCTGACCTGCCTTGTTTAACGAGACCTGGTGTACTCATCCTGGAGCAGACAAGAGTAGCTGAGTTCACCCTGAAGCACAAAGAATATAGAAAAGACAGGCCCAGCAGGTAGCAGTAACCCTTGGAGATGATACCATGCAAAGGGCGGTGCATACGCACCCACACAACCCTCAGAATTATAAAACTATGGAGAGAAAGGGGAGGAGGAAAAGCACAGGAAGGATAGCAAGGCTCAGCCCTAGTGTCAGACCATGGTCAGATGTCCAGAAACTCCCACCAGCAGGGCTGATTCACGGCCACCCACATGCATCTAGACCAGCATCCAGCAGCATGGCCAGGAGGAGCCTCTGGTCCTTCCCAGCCCACTCCAGAGACACAGATACAGGGCTTCCCTGTGGTCTGAGTGGCAGCTATACCCTGAGAACTCTGAATACAGAGATATGTCCAGTTTAATTATGGCCCCTAGAAGCCTAGCTAAGATGTATTCGTTCAAGCCTTTGGCGGAGTTCCTTTTTTAACTAGTGTATGAGCAGCTAGGAAGATAGCTCAGTAAGGAAAGTGTCTGCCAGGCAGACATAAAGACCTGAGTTTGGAAAGCATGGTGGTACTTGTCTTCAATCCCAGTGCTAGGGAGTGGAGACAGAAGGATCCATGAAGCTTGCTGGCCAGCCAGACTGGCTGAACTGGCAGACCCAAGTTCAGCAAAAGACTCTGTCTAAAAAATAAGGTAGAAAATTATGAGTGACAACATTTGGCATTGATCTCTCACACACACACACACACACACACACACACACACACATGGACTTTCACACACATATGCACACACACATGAACACAAAAAAATAATAAATAAAATTGAGGTGCATGTCTTTTCCACATAGATTTGCAGGTGTTCTTTAAGTATGTACTATATAAATTCCCTTTGGAAATATACTGTGAATCCTTTAATTGTCTTTTTATGAAATTCCTAACTCAGGTGGTATCCAGTTTATCAATTCTCTCTCACACCTACAGACTTTGCATTCTGTTCGGATAGCCTTGCCTTAAGACTTGGCCAATTTCAAGTCATGGAGACTCAGCCTCACGTTTTTCTCCTAGATGTTATTGCCCCGGTTTTACCTGTAAGACAATAAACCACTTGTTTGGGGGCTTTATGTAATATAAAGTCTGAAGCAAGGTTTCTTTTGATCCACTCCAACTTCCAGTTTGTCACCATGCGGCTGTTTTTCAACCATGCGCTCAACGGTGAGTCAAATGTGCATATTTAGGTTCCTTACTCGTTGCATCTGCGTTCACGCCAAGACCACTCCATCTTGACCAGTAAAGGTTTTGAAAACAGAGTCCTCTAGCTTCTCCCCTCAATACTTCTCCGGCTGCCCTAGGAGCAACAGACCCGTACAGACCAGAATGAGCATGCCACTGTCAAGAAAGAAAGCTGCTGATCTGTCACAGGGAAAATGACAGCTCAACAATCCTGAGTCGTCTGTTCTCCTCTGACATTGGTCTCTAAATTTCTTCTGCTTTCTCCAGTTTTCAGTGTAGCAGTTTTGTGTATCTTTTGTATACCTAGGTACTTAAGGTTTTAGAGTCAGCGGAGGACTGCTCCTTCCTTGTAGTCTGCTGATATCTATAGCCATGAGGATGTAATGAACGTACAGTGTTGTTCACCAAATGTGTTAGTCTCAGTAATGCCCCCTGGACTTTTATATTAGCTACTTTTCTTGTTACCAAAAGCCTGGTAAGAACAACTTAAGGAAGAAAGGGTTTTAGTTTATACATCCTAGCAGAGAAGTCATGGTGGCCAGATGGCCACACTGTACCCACAGCTAGGAATTAGAGGTGAATGTGGGTGCTCAGCTTGGCTTTTTCTTATTCAGTCGGGGACCCCTGTCCATGGAATGATGCTGATCACACTTAGGGTGAATCTTCCCACCCAAATTATTCCAATCCAGAAACTGCCTCGCAGATTTGGAGATTCTAGACCCTATCAGGTTGACAGTATTAACCTACCACGGATGCCTGTGTCCACTCCCCAAACATGTGAGCACTCCTTCCCTTGATGAGAGGTGCAGGATCTTGGGACAGGGAGAGTGTCCTGGGTTTCCTGATCCCAGTAACCCTCACAGAGCAATAGATGACGAGGTGAAGGGCTTGGAGACAGCAGCCAGGGAATGCAGGTGGTATTGGAAGATGGAACATGAAGGAAACAGGTTCTCTCAAGAGCCTCTGGGACAAAGGGGGTCCTATTGACTCACTGTAGACCCCCAGCCTCCTGGACGGTAGTGGTATCTGTGTTGCCCTGGAGCCTGTAGATACTATGAAGTTCTCTGGGTTGGAGATTCATTGACTGGCGAGAACTTTGTGATGGTGGAGAGATGGGGAGTGGCAGGCAGAGAACCAAATGACCTCGAGCTGTCTTTAGTCCCAAGATAGCCATTTATCATTCTAATCTAATGTCCTTTCGACTGTCACGTAAAACCTTTAGAATGTATCGACTTAGCAGATGGCTAACTTCTACCAGTTCAAAAGCTAAAAATGTCATCAGATAGTATTTCTAGAGCAGAAATATTGTACTTTACTAGTGGTGATAAGTATCCTTGCCTCTTTCCAGGAGGAAACAGAAAGCTTTGACCTTTTACCGTTGAACAAGTGTTAACAGGTTAGTGTGTGTGTGCATATGTGTATTCATATGTATGCACATGCATGTGTGTTTGTGCATGTGTGCATATATGTATTAGTTGGGGGGCTGTGGGTGTGTACACGTGGAGACTAGAGAATAACCTTAAATCTCTTTCCTTAGGAGTTGTCCACATACGTGAGACAGGGTCTTTCATTGGCCAGCTAGGTCAGGCTGGCTGGCCAGTGAGCCCCAGGTTGAATCTGCCTGTCTTTGTCTCCCCAGTGCTGTGATGACAAGCACGTGTCACCTCACCAGGCTTCCCTCCACCCCAGGGGCTTCATCTTAGCAACTGAGCCATCTCTTCTTCCCCACAGCAGGGTTTGTATAGATGCGGTTTTTTTTTATTTCCCTGAGGAGTTTCTCTGTGTAAATTTACCATGAATGACCATTGAACTTTCCAAATGCATCCCCCTCTGGGCATGGGTTACACAGCCATGCGCTCCTGGTTATCAAGTGTTCGGAGATTCTCTTGCTGTCTTCTGTGCTGACTCTGACTTGATTCTACTGTCATCAGACTCAGTATGTGCAGGTTTTTCTGTTTGCCATCCCAGGACATGGAGAGCATATGCCTGCCGCATGCCTTTTTCTGCAGAGAGCAAAGAAACATTTATTCATCCTAGAAAAGAAAGGTACCCGCAGACCAAAGAAGAGCCTGTCCGTGTCCAGCTTGGTGAATATCCAGGAGTTAAGATTGTCATATCTATTACTGAGTATCTGACAAGAAGCCTCTTAAAGGAGAATGGCTTTTGCCTGGCTTGTGGTTTAAGAGTACAGTCCAGGGAAGGCAAGGAGACAGGAATAACTTCAAGGTGGTAGCAGTGGCTTGCTCACATCTGCCTGGGGCAGGAAGCAGAACTAGACTGTCAATCTCATGGCCCACCATCAGCGACCCACTTCCTAATCTACCTCTGAAATGTTCCACAGCCTCCAAAAATACCACCACCAGCTGGTGGCCAAGTTCAAACTCAGGAGCTGGCCTGAAGTGTTCCACGTTCAAACCACAACAGCAAATCAGTGAGTTTATTGGCGTTACTGGCAAGAGCCTTCCACCCCCTGTACACTCCAGCCAACATTCCACATCTTGTATACTCCAGCCAACCTCCCACCCCCTGTATACTCCAGCCAACATTCCACGTCTTGTATACTCCAGCACTCCTCAGGAGCACATACAGCTGAGGCAAGACCCCTTACAGGCCCAAGCCCAGTCTCCCATGAGTCTCTCTACCTAAGAATGTTAACAGCCTCATTGCCCCAAACCATGCTACATGGCTTCGTTCCTGGCCATGACTAGGGTCTTCCTAGGTCACCACAACAGCTCTGCTTCCAGACAATGATGGTCACATAGCCTGGAGGAAGCAGCTGCTCAACAATGGTCCCTGTGCATTTGAGAGAAAGGTGTGTGCTGCAGGGTGGAGTGCCCCAGGATGAAGGTTAGGTCCTGTTGGCTGATAGCATTAATCTCTGCTACATCCTTGTTGGCCTTGGGTCTCATTGTTCTAGCAATTGTTTAGAGAGGATTGGCAGCATCTGTAACCATAACTGTAGATTTGTGTTTCTCCTTTTGTTCCTATCAGCCTCGGGGCATGGGCTTTTCAGCTTTTCGTTCCCTCCTCTAAGACAGTCCTGACCCTTCTGTTTCTCAGAGTGCCCTCGCTGGAGTGGCTTTCTGAGCTGGGAGACGGCTATTCCCACACTTGGAGGATGCCCCGACACCTTTGAACTTTGTGGTTTCTGATGAGGACTCTGCTGTCATTGAGATGGTGCTTCCTGTAGGTGACAGGCTTCTTTCCCACTGTTATCAAGACACTCTCTTTGGTTTTCAGAAGTTTGGCACTGAGGGTTCCATGTGGGCTCTTAGGATTGATCCTGCTTGAGGTTCACTTGGCTTCCTGAGCATTCAAGTGCTTGCCCATACTCGGGAGACTTTAATTTTTTAAGAGCTATTTTTATTTTTAATTATGTGTGTGACTGTGTGTCTACACATGTGTGGCCAGGTACCTGTGGAGGCCAGAGGGAGTCAGAGCCCCTGGATTTGAAGGTACAGGCTACTGTGAGAACCCAACTCAGGTCCTCTGCAAGAATAGCAAGTGCTCTTTACTGCTGAGCCATCTCTCCCACTCTACTCAGGAGATTTTCACCCTTTTTGGTACTTTTTTCCTGCTATACCTTCTGCCTCTTCTTCTGTGATCCCCATGGCTTTGTGAGTTAGCTTTGGTTACTATAACTAAATACAAATACCTAAGGTAGTCATCTTAGGATGATAATGGACAATAATAGGGTTGGTTTGCAGCTTGGGGGCTTAGTCCATGGGTTCATGCTTGGGACTTGTGATAAGGCCACACATCACAGCAGGAGTGTATGGTGAGCTAAAACCCCTAGCCTCATGGATAAGAAGCAAAGTAAAAAAAAAAAAAAAAAGGAAAGACTAGTAACTCAACAGCCTCTCCAAAGGCATGCTCCCAGTGACCCAAAATCTCCTACCAGACCCCATTCCATAAAGATTCTACCACCTCCCCATAACCCACACAGGGAACCAAGCCTTCAACACATGCGCCCTTCAGTTAACACCAAAGATGACTGTCAACCTGACATGGTCTACATACAACCTAGGAGACAAAACTCTTGACATGTCTAGGGGGTTTCTGGATTGGGCTGGTTGAGATGTAAATACCCACCCTAAATATGGGAATCACCATCCCATGGGCTGAATAGAAAAAAAAAAGAAGAAGCTGGGTTCCAGCATTCATCTCTCTCTCTCCTTCCTGTGGACCTAATGTGACCAGCTGCCCTGTGCTCCTGCTTCAAGCCTTCCCAACCTCGATGGACTGTAGCCCTGAACTGTGAGTCAGAAACACCCTTCCCTATGCTGCTTTTCTTGGGTACTTGGTCACGTGAAGAGTAACTAACATGCCGGGAAGGCATCAGTGTGAGCTCTCTGATACAGTCCTTTGGGTTGCTAGGGCTGTGTGTGTGTTTGCCTTCCCAGCCTCTGGTGGTCCATCGCCTCTCCAGCCTGGATCATCTGTGTTGACTTCCACATCTCAGCTCAGTGTTTCATCCTCGCCCAGGATCTTTCCCCCTTCCGTCTGTCACTTAAGCCTACCACAGTAGCTAATTTCTCAATGTTGCCACCAAATACAAGAAGCAACTTAAGGGATGAAGGGCTTGTGTTGGCTCATTGTTTCAAAGATACTGTCCATCATGGGGAAGGTATGGTGGCGGGCCACTCTATGACCAGTGGTTGTACTTCCCGGTGGGCCAGAATCAGAGAGACTTAGGTAGAATGAGGGCTGGACTACAACCCTCAAGGTTGATCCCTCCGTGACCCACTTCTTCCAGCAAAGCCCCATCTCTTAAAGGTTCCACCACCTCCCCAAACAATACCCTGCAGTCAAAGACCAAGGCTTGAAACAGATGAGCCTGTGAAGCACATTACACACCCAGATACACATACACACACACCGTGAGTTTCTGTTTTTCTTTTTTATCTTTTCCATTATCTGAGTTTTCAGTCCTAAAAAAAATCTCCATTTGGTTCTCCTTAATATTCTTTTTTCATTTGCATTTGATTTTATGTGTATGGGTATTTTGCTTGGGTATATGTCTGTGTACCACTTGTGTGTCTGATGCCTGGAGATTATTGTGCCAGAAGGCACTGGAGTCACAGATGGTTGTGAGCTACCATGTGGGTGCTGGAAATCCAACCAGGGTCCTCTGGAGGAGGAGCAAGAGCTCTTAACCTCCAATCCATCTCTCCAGCCCTACTCCTTGGTATTTTTCATATCTTTATTTGGATTCTCCGTTCTTTGGTGAGCCTCTGTGTGTATTTTAAGCTTGTCTCTGTCTTGCCCCCATGGAAGCCTTTTTCGCAGAGTCTGTGTTACGGTCTTGGCTGAGGAATCAGACTGTGGTGTCTCAGTATTGATCTCTGCTGATCACCTTTGACTTCAGCTGGAGAGCTTCCTGGTTCTTGTACTGATCTCTTATCAAAGCCTATGTTTTACAGGTTCTGTTAGGAGACTCTGGAGCTTAAAACTCTTTTTTTTTGGAAAATGTTAGCATTTAATTAACTTCCTTGGGTGGCTTCAAGCCACCAGGACACAGGCACCTCCAACACCTTTTATCTTCTCTTCAGCTCTTCTGCTGAGAAATTCGGCTTTCACGGTGACAGGCTGCCTAGGAAGTTTTTCCTTCCCCAGAACTTTGTAATAACCTGATCGTGCAACATCAATGATGGGAAACAAAACCCCAGTTTTGTTCTTTGCAGCGTTGACCCGTGTCTGCTCGCTGACCAGTGTCCACAATTTATCCAGGTTGACAGTCGGGTAGAAGCTCTGGTTCCACTTTAAATGATAATGTCTCATACCAACTTTCCCAAAGTAACCTGGGTGATATTTGCTGAAGTTGATCCTGCGGTGATGCGCGCCTCCAGCATTCCCACAACCTCCTGGCTGCTTGCGGTGTTTACCGATGCAGCTGTGACCATGGCTCATGTGACCCTGGAGTTTCTGGGTCTTCCTCAGTCCGGATGGCATGGTGGCAGCTGAAAGGAAAGACAAAGTTAAAACTCTTTTGGTTGGCTTCCTGTAGCACTGATTCACCAGAAGGAGGCTCACATTCGCCACAGGTATCTGAACACCCGAGTGGTCTCTGCTCATTGCTCACATGGGTCTGATTCTCGCTGACTAGGGTGGGATAGGGTATCTAATTACAAGTCTTCCCAAGTCCACCACTGACCCTGTAGAGGCTTGGTCACCAGTGAGGTGAAGCCGAGAGGGAAGAATGGATGTGTGGTAGGGGCGGGAGGAGGATCCATGCATCCACATGGCCTTCACTGAAATCTCACTGGCCTAAGGGGAAGAAGGGATGGGTGCCTCGCTGAGACGAAACCTTAATTCCACCAGCCTCTACCATCCTTCGTGCATTGTTTTTTCTGTGGTTTTGCTTGACTGGACTAAGGCAGTTCTCTCTCTCTCTCTCTCTCTCTCTCTCTCTCTCTCTCTCTCTCTCTTTCTCTATCTCTCTGTGTGTGGGTGGGGATTTTATTTGGGGAAGAAGGGATTGAAGGGAGAGGACTGGGACAAGGTCTTGCTGTATAGCCCTGCCTAGCCTGGTACTTGTTATGTAGGTTGCAGACAAGGTCACACAACGTAGCCCAGGCTGGGCTGGCCTTGAACACGTGGAAATCCCTCATTTTCTCAAGTGCTGGAAATGCGTACACGAGTTGCTATGTCTGGCTAGCTCTCCATGTTTTCTAGGGTGCCCCCTTTTTCTCATCACTTCAGCTCTAGAAAGCAAGATTTCATTCCCCTGCCTGTTGCTGCTCTTCTGTTGGCCTCTTCCACTCTGCTCACCTTCTCGGCTCCATGGCTGGAAAATGGAAGACCCCCTGCTGAGGTCACAACCCCACTAAAATCATATAATCCCAGGAGACTCACCCCTATGAGAGCAAGGATCCTGACTGGCTTTGCACTTCAGTAGATGAAAAGGAGGTTTTTAAGTGGAGGGAATGGGCCAGAATGAAAAGTCAGGGAGTTTGATCCTAAGCGCCTCACTGTGGTTCCCACCCCCCCCCCCCCAGATTCCTAACTCAAGATCTGGCAACATCATGCTGGACCTGTCTGTTCTGTCTAGCAAGCTTCTGACCCCACCTTGAGCTCTCCTGTCAGGAGCCTGCAGACTGTGGATAGAGGGACCACAGTTTGAATGAGAAACCACCCGCTCCTGCTACAGGCTCTCATGTTAAATGCATGGATCCAGCCAGCACCACCATTTTAGGCATTTAGCTTGAGCTCGCCTCCTCTCCCTGGAAACTGGAGAGACTCCTCCCGGGGAGCAAGCTGCCGTAGTTTGAATACGAAATGTCCCCACTTCCCCAGCTCATGTGCTGAGCACACGCTCCTCACCTTGGAAAGTCCTGGAAACATTAGAAAGAGCCTAGCTGGTGAAAGTAGGTCACTGCCACGTGCCTTTGAAAGTTGGCACCTTCCCTCTTCGCTTCCTGCCTGCCGTGAGAGCAAGAATTTTCTCTGCTACACACTTCCGCTATCGTGATGTGTCCAAGTGACCACAGATCAAATGGACCCTCTGAAAACAAGAGCTGAAACCAGCCCTTCCTCCTTCAGGTCGTTTGTCAGATACCGGTACTTTATCACAGCAATGAAGAAAGCTCACACTTCATCTACTTCCTTGTACTGGTTTGGATCCCTCTGATACTGTCCTTCTCTCTCTACTCTCCAGTCTTAAACATAGGGTCCCTTCTATGCTCTCCAGATCCGTGACTGTGAGTGGTAGATGTGTCTGTCTCTTGTGAGCCACTTCTCAGCACTGATGGGACCCCCCCACTGTCTCTCCACACTCTTCCTCCCCGTTCACAGGGAGCCCTTCATGCCCTCTGACTGCCTTACTTTACTTAATAGCCTGTTTTTCTCTCCTGAATGTTTTTAATGGACCCCATCACAGCTGTGTGTGTGTGTGTGTGTGTGTGTGTGTGTGTGTGTGTGTGTGTGTTGCTCACATGGATATGGTTTTCCTAGTCTCTGTAGTTCTCCCTAAGCCTATGGATCACCTGGCTCCATAAGTCACCATTTGGTTGGCCTAAAAGCCTGTGGTTTAAAGAGCCAAAGAGTAGTCCCAGTATGTACACTGTGGGCTCACTGGACATCTCCCCTGCTAATGGAGGATCGAGAGGATCTCTGCACACCATAGCAGAGTGCAGAACCAATGACAGCTGGGAATCTTCCCAAGAGCATTGTAAGGAGGGCTGATTTCCCATTGCTTTCTATTCCCCAGGCAGGGATCATAAGTCTGAATAAACAAAGAAGCATGTGTCTGGAATGTCATGGGGGACGATGGCAGAGTCCTAAGGCTGGAAAACCATGGCTGAGGTTTTTGCAAGGGACCCCCTAAGATCTCAGAATCAGGGTCACATACAGTGACTTCATGGTGTTAGTGGCAGGGACAGAGAGGGGAGACAAGGAGGCAGGGAAGAAGAGAAGAACCTTGCCCAGAGCCCAGGCCACTCCTGACCAGAATGCCCATGCAGGGCCCAGGGGGGTTCACTTCAGGAAGAGGAGCAACAGAACTGAGCTTAGCCTCCGCTGACTGTCCTCTGGCCTTTTGGCAGTTCCCAGGGTTGCTGGGGTCCAGAGAGACTCAGACTGTATAGAACGACCTTCCTGCTAGAATCTCGCCCTCCCAGCTTTGGACCAGGGACCCAGCAGTCTCAGGAACACCCAAGCTCTTTCTCACACAGCCTCTGCTTCACCCAGGTGCCCGCTGGGTGGGGCCAGGTTGTCTAGACTGTGGGGCTCCTCAGCCTCCAGCTTTTGTCCCCGGAGCGCTTAGAACAGAAGAGGAGGCCTCACGCAAAGAGCTGTTTGCCTTTCCCCCAGATCTGCAACAATACTTAGGCTGGGAGGCTCCCTTGAGGCCCCAGGCCCACCAGCTAGAGGTTGCTGGTCCTCATCAGCTTGAGAGTAAAGGGTGGATAGGTACAGATTCTAGAAGCTGCATTTCCTGCTGAGAGGATGGGGGCTTTGGGAAGGGGGCTTAGGCATAGAGCATTTAGATAAGTGGGTGTGGGGCTTGTGGGACACTATACTGAATGGGGGTATATCTCTGGCACAGACTCAGAAGAGACAGGCAGGATGTGTTGAGGTGGAACCTGGCCTGCTAGGAGGTCTCAGGTGGGAAGCCAGACTGACTGGGCATAGGCTGGATATAAGTGAGCTCTGGGGCAGGACAGAGGAGGGCACTTGGTGCATCCACCCGGCCCAGCTCCCCAAGCTCTCCATTCAACACCCTGTGCCTCCCTCAGTGTCCCCAGACCCCCTTTCTTGGACCAGCCATACTCCAGCCCTCAAGCCTGTCTAGGCTCCCCACTTCATCTGGCCCATCCCTCACCATCCCATCCCTGCCACCCATGAGCCAAGCATCCGGCTCGCCACTCATCCCGGAGCCACCGGATTCCCACATCTGTGTTTCTTTGACACAGTTTTCGTGCTAACTTTATTTTGGTTTTGGTCGTGGCTCACTGTAAGATGCTCAGACCCGTCTTGGGATGAGATCTGACTGCAAAAGAGGCAGCGATAGTTGCCAGCTTCCCTTCCTGTGGGTGCAGTCTCAGGAACTGATCAGAGGCAACACGGGGGTGCATTTGGTTCCCCAGGTGCCCAGGCCCAGCTACAAACCCCAGTGCTTAAGGCTGATTCCCCTCCTCATTAACCTTCGTGCTCTACACATGGGGGCACACACATGGTGAGGAACGCTGTCTCTGAAGACTAAGTAAGAGCTGACCTGCCAGCCTCGGCCCCCATCCACCTAGGGGCCTGGCCTCCACAGCACTCCCCCTTCTTGGTGGGAGCCGGGCAGTGCTGCCTCTCTGTAGCCTGGGAACACCTCTCCCCTGGGCCTGCCCAACTCCACCTGAGACAACATCCTGGCCTCGATAAAGCCTAAGGGCGCACGCCAAGCTAAGCGGCTTATCAACCACAGCTCAACCGCACCCAAGAGGAGCCACACAAAGCGTAGATAAGGGGACAAGCTGGTGGGTGGTGTTCCCAGATATCCATCAAGACCAGTGCCAGAGCCTGGCAGGCCCCTCTGCCACCTTAGGAGGGGGGAGGAAGCCTCAGGTTTCAACCCCTCTTTTCCCTACACCCCATACCTGCAGGGATCATTTTGGAGCTGTGTCCAGATGCAGGACAGTTGCCCTGGGGGATGGCTCACCACTCGTGGCAGTGGCTAAGCCAAGGGGCACCCATCAGCTGGAGCGAATTGCCAGGTGTCTTGGTTGTCTTATTGAACAACAGCCCCTTCTTAGACTTTCCTCTGTCTCTGCTCTCTGGCCAGGCACAGCAGGCAGATGGCTCTAAGCAGGGCAATGGGGAGGTGGGTATGAGTCCAGCTCTGCCGGGATTTGCTAGGTATCTTTAGGCCTTGGTTTCCCCAGACACAATAACAATGTTGACGTAGCACCCTAAAGACCTCTGATGTCCCCTCGGGGGCCAGGGAGTGTCACCACCACTACCGTCACTCCGCCCCCACCACCACCATCACCACTGCCCCCCCACACACACACAGGAGCTTGAGGCGCCAGTCTTAGGGAAGGGAAAGAGAGAGTTGGTAAAGGTGGGTTTCCATGGCTACCAACAGCTTTGCATGGCAGACACCCCTCAGCCTCCAGCAGGATCAAGGCCTATGGCTACCAGGGGCAGGACTGACTCTCCTTGGGAACTGCCTTGTTCAAGGTCATATTCCATCTTCAGCACCTGCTGGAGAGAAGGCACAAGACCAGTACTGGACTCTCTGGGACTCCATTTCTTGTCTTATACCTGGTTCTATGGGTAACATCCTGAAAGTGCCCCGTGAACCCCTGCCTACACACTTCATAGTCCGGTGCCTCAGGTACTATGGAGAGCGGGATATCATGCTGCTCTAGGGAGAATGTGTGATGCATGATACCCCCTCTGGTCTGAGCTCCACCTTGGAGTCCTTGGTGCCCGGATAGGCACAGGCAGACCGTGTAAGAAGCCTTTGCCTGAAGAAGGGCATGGTGGCTATGGCCTTGACTTAGGAAGTGGACCTCTTCTCCCTTCCCGACCTCCTCAGGGCACTTGGCTAATTACACATCTCATTGACTTGATTTGGGCCCTGCTTGACAATTATCTTTCCATGTTGTTCTGGCTTGTCCCCTTAAACACCCCTTTCTCCCTTCATGTGGAAGACTTGAGGTGCTCCTGGGCTGAGAGTCCATTGAACCCTCACCTCCGTTCTGGCCAGCAAGGGGCTGTAAGAGGTAGCCAAGCTGTGAGGAGGTGCATTGTGTGAATGGGGCATGTGCAACAAGATTTGAAGGGCTGGGACGCAGGACAGAAGACCTCTGGGTGGCATGGGGCCTGGCTGAACAAGGGTCCTCACCACCATGCTCACCGTGCAAAGGGCAGGGAAAGGACAGAGCATCCATGATGATTGGACAGGGGTTCCTGGACATGTTGCTTCTCCCACTTCTCTGACAAAATACTTGACAAAGCAACCTAAGGAAAGATTCATTCGGGCTGACATTTAAGGGTCCAGTCCGTCGTGGTGGAGAAGACACAGTGGCGGGAGCGGGAGGCAGCCGCTCACATTGCATCTGCAGCTAGGAAACAGAAAGAGACGGGTGTGGCGCTCAGCTCACTTTCTCCTCTATCCGTCTCAGGACTCCAGCCCACCGAGTGGCACTGCACGCACTCAGGGTGGGTTGTCTGACCTCAGTTGACCTAATCTAGAAATTCCCTCACAGACAAGCCCAGAGGTTTGTCTCCTGTCAGGTTGGCATCAGTATTAGCTATCTCCATGGAGATGCCTCATCCCAGGATGACCTTCGATGCTGATAGCCTCGGCAGCCTGGCCTCAGAAGTGGGGGAGCCAGTTATACACTTGTTATATGTGCCCAATTATATATCCCTCTCCTTTTATGCCTTCTTCCAAGATACACCTGCTAAGGAGACAGAAGTGAGCT
This sequence comes from Arvicola amphibius, assembly GCF_903992535.2. Classification (NCBI taxonomy): domain Eukaryota; kingdom Metazoa; phylum Chordata; class Mammalia; order Rodentia; family Cricetidae; genus Arvicola; species Arvicola amphibius. The sequence continues at coordinate 143,691,095 of NC_052047.1, read as the reverse complement.
GGACACTTGGAGCAGTGGCCACTGGTCCTGATACATAGCATGCCACCCAGGAGGGCCAGGGCACTAGCCACATGGAATGACAATTGCACCCTTGTACTTCTGACCAGGGCTAGGATGGGTGGAGTCAGAACAACTTAGTTCCTCTACCAGAGCTTTGGTTGGTTCCAGACAACTTGGACACAGGCCTCTAGAGAATCCTGCCTTGGCCAGCCTACCTTCCTGGTGGGCAACACACACACACACACACACACACACACACACACACACACACACACACACACTTGATTCTAACAATGAGCCAGCTTTTTGCACAACCAGGTTGACACAACTTTACTTCCAAGATCCAAGAGGTAGATAAGCAAGCATCCAACAGATAACTCTTGTCTCATGTATGGTCATCCCCACAGGAGGACATTACTCAACCTTTAGAAGGCTGACCATCAAGGATGCTGCACTGAATCTAGCAGGATTCCTTGAGGTCCTTGTAGTTGTCAGATTCATAGAAACGGAAAAAAAGATAGGGTGTTGGGGGCTGGGGGATCAATACTTGACAAAATCAGGGTTTCAACTTTTTTAAAAAGCAGAAAATTCTAGAAGTGAATGACGATGATAGTTGCACAACATTGTGAATGGATTTATATCACTGGCGTATGCGCTTAGACCTGGGTTCAATGGGACGCCGCTTTCCCAGGACCTTTTGTGTCTAACATCATGCTCTGTAATATGGTGAAGTACGCAGAGTATGAAACACAGCCTCGCGACCATGTTACGTGCACAGTTCTATGTACATTCACACAGCTGAGTGCCTGTACTACATTCATCCACAAAGCTCCCTTGTGTGCCCAAACTGGACACTGAGGCTGGATTTGAGCTATGGTGGTTCTGGCTACTCACAGTCATCACAGAAGGATTCAACCTGAGAACACATGACTAAGTAGCCTGGGGCCTTTCTGTGGGCCTGTGGTGGACCCACGTGCAGCTGGAAGAGTTTTGAGTTATTCATCCCTCCTCTGGCTCAGTAAATATTGACCAAGCCATGACCTTGGGCCACTGGCCACTGTACCCCTGCAAAGTTCATTCAATGTGAGAAGAACCTTGTGACCAGTCTTTGATTTGTTCAGGTCTGAACAACTTAACTTGGGTACCTGGAGGAAGGCTAGCCCGAGCCTCCAAGCCAGCACTGGTAGTTGTTGACGGGTCGGAAGGTACTAAAAAGACACCCTGTGGATGATAAAGGTGTATGCCTGCTGTTGGGGTTAGCCTAGGATTTCTTCCGGCTGAGATGGGTGGTTCCAGGTTCCTAGGGAACCCTGAGTCATGGGCTACAGCCCAGCAGGTTTCAGGGCCTATGAGCCGTGTACCTTGGCATGCACACTAGCAAAAGACACGCTTATTCATAGAAAAGGAGAATATCTTCTTCTGCCACCCTCCTCCTTCAGAAAACAAACTTTGGGTTTATCTTTCCTTGGGGCATGGGAACCAGCATTGGGTGGAGACAGACTGGCTCAGACCAAGGATTCAGACAGAACAAGAACAACAGAGTGGACCAGATGACTCTGCAGCCATGTTCAGCCCCTGACCCCACTTCAGGCCAAGAGGGAAGGTAAGGGGACAGCAGAGGGCAGTAGAAGACCCACACTGATTGACACTCTCAGAAATGACACCAGGACCAGCTGTGAGGCCTCCTCAATTTGATACCTTCTTGAAGGGAACTCCAGGAGAAATGGGACACCACTCCAGATCCTTACCCAGTACTTCCTGAGAGGCTTAGTCCTCTTCTAAACCCAGGAAAGAGAGAAAGTACTCATGGTCTCTCAGTAATGCCTGCCAAAGCCTGGGAGGACACTGGGCACCACCCTCGGGCTAAAGGGTGTGGATCAGACACAGGGTCATCCTCAACTGTCTCCTGGACTGGAGACTGGGTGGCTCTGCTTGACTGCCTGGGAACATCCTGGTACCATTAACATCTGCCTGACCCTAGACATGCTGCAATGCTAGGACTGTGCCTGGAGGTGGGGGGCGGGGAAGGGGTGCAGGTATGAGAGGCAAACCAGATCTCAGTTCACAGGAGGGGGCAGCCAGCAAATCTAGTGACCACACAGGGTGAGGAGTGTGAGGATGAATTGGAGGATGGAGGGGATCTCCCTGGCCCTGGGAGGTGGGGGGCACAGCTGTGTCCACCACAGTGTAAGAGAAGGAGGCCAAGTGTGGGGAGCAGGAAATATGGGGGAGCTGAGACATCAGAGAAGAGGCCTTAGATAGGATCCTCCCTGGGGGCAGAGCTGACCACTTTACCTCTGGGGCTCTGGCTGGGCCTATGTCAAAGGCTGCATGAGCTGAGGGTTTATAACAGTGCCCACAATACTTCTGCAGCTCCCATGGTCCTCCCTCAGACTCTTGGACAATACACCTGGCTTGGAATTCAGTGTGGATGCCCTAAGTCCATCTCCCCAGGCTGTTTGTCCACTCGCACCTTGCCACTTGTCCCCCTGTGTGGCTGCCACACCATTAATTCAAGCTACCAAGGTATGCGCACGCTGCATTCACAACCAAACAGGAGCCGAGTCACGACCTGAAAGCAGGACTCCTGAGAGCCATGGTCAGGCCCCAGTCGAGGACCTGAAATCACAGTGAAGGTCTGGAGTATGTGGCCCTGCTGTGGAGCCCCCAAACTCACATTCACTTTGGGGCTCTTTAAGTCCTGAACCCAGCCCCACCCCCCATGGCTGCCCTTCATTCTCTTCAATAAGTTAACATGTTTGGTGACACGAATCTCTCTTCTGAGGTAACTCTGAGGGACACAGTCACTCTTCTGTCCTGAAAGAACTCTCAGAACCAGATAGTGTCAGCTCATGGCTTGAAGGGAAAGTGCCAGAATCCTAGGGACTGAGACAGTCAAGGAAGGAGGGAAGATCCTGTGTCCCCGCAATGGGGATGGTTACACAGAGGAACCATGTTTATACTCAGGGCTAGAGCAGCTGCCTTACTTAGCTGTAAGATTTGTCAGGTTTTGCCAGGCGGTGGTGATGCATGCCTTTAAACCCGGCTCTTGGGAGGCAGAGGCAGGTGGATCTCTGTGAGTTTGAGGCCAGTCTGGTCTATAGAACTAGTTCCAGTACAGCCTCCAGAGCTACAGAAAAAAAAAACCCTGTTTTGAAAAACAAACAAACAAACAACAAAAAGATTTGTCAGGGTTTATTTTTTGTTTTTTATTTTTTTATTGATTTTATTGAGCTCTACATTTTTCTCTGCTCCCCTCTCTGCCTTTCCCCTCCTCTTCAACCCTCTCCCATGGTCCCCATGCTCCCAATTTACTCAGAAGATCTTATCTTTTTCTACTTCCCATGTAGATTAGATCTATGTAAGTCTCTCTTAGGGTCCTCAGTGTTGTCTTGGTTCTCTGAGATTGTAATTTGTAGACTGGTTTTCTTTGCTTTATGTCTAAAAAAACACTTCTGAGTGAGTACATATGATAATTGTCTTTCTGGGTCTGGGTTACCTCATTCAATATAATGTTTTCTAGATCCATCCATTTTCCTGTAAAATTCAAGATGCCATTATTTTTTTCCACTGTGTAGTACTCCATTGTGTAAATGTACCACATTTTCCTTATCCATTCTTCAGTCAAGGGACATTTAGGTTGTTTCCAGGTTCTGGCTATGGATTTGTCAGGTTTTAATTAAGCCATATGGTTCCATCACTGCTAGATTCTCTGCATTGTGTGGGGGGGTGACCCTCATTCCCTGGAAACTCCAAGTGTCCAGCAAGCCCTCTAGAACCAAGGCTGGACCCACAGTATCTCACCTACTGCCAGGCCCTCTAAGTGCTACTCAGAAGGGCCTTCCAAAGGTTCCAGGTATCTATCCCTAGCCCTCTCCTCCTGCCAACACACACACATACAAACACTCACTAAACTCTCGTCCAGTTTCTTGTAGCCTCTAGGAGAAACATGCCCCCTCTTCTGCTTCACTAATTGGCCCTTCATCTGGCCTAGCCTGGCTGGACAGCCAGTGGCTCTCACCCTGATGCCCACCTTCCTCCTCCCATAAGCCTTTTCACCACCCACCTCCAATCCCAAGCCTATGCTCTCCTGGCAAGGTCTGCCCCAGGCCCATACCTGACGGTTGTCCAGGAAACCCTCCCTGATCCTTCAGGGACCCTGCATCACCAGGCCTGCCCACCTAGGGAGGCAAGAGGACTCTTATCAAGATTAGTGATGACTGCAGACTGGAACCCCTGCTCCTAAGCCACCACACATCCTTATCTTGCAGCCGGACCCACAGGTCAGGAGTGAGTGGTTAAGTTGGTTGGGCTGATCTGGGGTTAGCCTGGGAGAGGAGTTACTCATGAAGCGTCTGTAAGGGACTGGGACTACACTGATGACACTGATCTGTGCTCTAAAAACCATAAACCCAGATCTCTGTCTAAGTTGTTCCCTCACAGGGCAAGAGGGAGAGTCAGCTGGACCTAAAGGTCAGTCTCCCACTATGCACACTGGCATTGAAGGGGCCCTGTGGCAACCTGCCCATTCCTACAGTTTTGCCCACCAATTAGAAGAAGACTTAGCACTAGGACAGCCCAAAGATGGAATCTTGCGCTGGCCAGGCAGGTGTCACCCTGGTGACTCCTTTGAATGTGACTCAGACTGTTCGTCTTTTCCATGGCTCCGTGTAAATATTCGTGTGAGCTAGCGGACAACTGATTCCCACCCTGGCAGCCCCCACTTCCGAGATAGGCCAGAGCAGTTAGCAGAGCTACAGTGTGCCCCACCCCAGAAATCCAAGCACTCAAGGCCCTGTGTGGTTAGTGGAGAGGCTGTCTGCCTCTGACTGGCCCACAGGATCCTGCAGGAAGCTGATGAATGACAATCCTGGCAAGGCTCCCACTCCGGGGGCCTGGCTGACACTGTCAAGGGACTTAGCGCCCCTAAGTTAAGAAGACTGCCTCCTTGGCCCTTCCATGTGCTGTGTTAGCCCTAGAAGGACAGAGAAGCAAGACTAAACCTGTTTGTACCTAGGCCCCAGGGGAGAAGGGTCTTGAGACCCTAGGGCTGTGCTGGAGGCCTCTGGCACCATGAGAGCCATAGCTGTTGAGGGAGACCACAGCCTGCAGCTTTCAGCCTGCATCCTGCTCTAGGATTCCAGGATGGGCTGGGGTTCAGGATCACACAAGGAGGGCAGTCAGGGAACCCCACAACTTGGTAGTTGGGCTGTCCCACACAATGAGGGTTCCTCAAGAAGGCTGGATCCGGGAGCCTGAGGTTAGGCCTAGTGAGACTCTGTCCCAACCATGGTGGGGTTGAAAGGGCTTCTTCATCTATGGGGGGAAAAACACCGAAGAACACCCTTGGCCGTTCACCATGCCTATACTGTGGAAAGGGGTGGTGTGGAGTAAGACAAACTCCAGGAATGACGTAAACAGGGACACAGAGACAGACAGAAATAGGACACGGTGAAAGAGACAGAAACCAAAAAGACAGACAGGGATACAGGGAGGTACAGAAACCAAAAAAAAAAAAAAAAAAAAAAAGAGGGGGGACACAGAGACAGAGACAGAAAGACAACCAGATAGAAAGCTGGGGAGGGGCTGGAGAGACGTCTCAGAGGTTAAGAGCACTGATTGTTCTTCTAGAGGTCCTGAGTTCAATTCCCAGCAACCACATGGTGGCTGACAACCGTCTGTAATGAAATCTGATGCCCTCTTCTGGCCTGCAGGCATACATGCAGACAGCACACTGTAAACAAAATAAATAAATAAATCTTTTAAAAAAATAAAGTTAAAGAAAGCTGGGGAAACGTGGAGGCAGAGTAGCACAGAGAGACAGACAGACATAGGGACAGACACAAACAGAGGCACATAGAGAGGGTCAGAGAGAGATAGTGGTGAGAACCCAGAGACAGAGAGACAAAAGGAAAGAGACAGACACAAAGACAGAAAAACGGAGAGGGGCATAGAGACACAGAAGTCAAAGGAGAAGGAGACACGGGGACGCAGGCCAAGACCACAGCTGATCCCCACCGTTCACACCAGCATCGTCGTCGGCAGAGGCCAGCGGGAAGAACTGTGTCCCTCCTGCAGTTCCGCAAGGTGAGCCGGGTCCTGGGAAAGATGTCGGCCTCACATAACACGGCTTTCCCCGAAGGGTGGCAGCGGGAATGTCTGTGGCGGGTTGCACCGCAGCTTTACATTGTCCAGCTTTAATGGAGCATTAGTTATAATGGAGATAGTTTCCCCACAATTAAGGGCAAAGGGGCTCCAGTGAGGGGTTCAGAAAGGTAAGCAGGAGAGAGACACCCATGCTTGACCCTGAGACTCTCGGGGCCAAGAGAGGGGCTCCTACAGCGGCCCAGACTGTGTTCTATGTGCACAAATGTGTTCGCACAGCTGCTCATAAAAAGCATTTGGCCTACATAGAACCCTTCCCCTCGCTCCCAATTTCCTTCAGGAAGCCGTCTGATCCACCCAAACCACCTATGTGGAGGTTATCTGCCAGGGTCATGGGCCATGGCACCTCAGACCCATGCCTCCAACCACAGAAATAGGAGCCTGAACTCCAGATAGGGTGGGCTGGTTCTTCCTAGGCTGTGAGCGAGTACGTCCGGCCTATCCCAGCTCTTGTGGCTGTTACACATCCTTGTCAAAGAAACATGGCTGTCCTCTGGCTTCCTCTTCCCAGAGCACTCTCCTTGAGCGTGACGGTAATTCCCCCTTTTTATGACAATGCCAGTCTGCCTTAGGGTTCTTATTGCTGTGACCAAAAGCAACTTAGGGAGAAAGGGGTTTATTTCCGTTTATAGTTTATAGTCCAGGGAAGTGAGGGGAGGAACTCAAGGCAGGAACCTAGAGGCAGGAGCAGATGCAGAGACCTGGAAGAATGCTTACTGGCTTGCTCATGGCTTACTCAGCCTGCTCTCTTATGCACCCCAGGACCACCTGCCTAGGGGTCACACCACCCATAAAGGGCTGGGCCCTCCCATGTCAATCTCTAATTAAGAGAACTCTCCACAGGCTTGCATACAGGCTGATCTTATGGGGGCATTTTCTCAGCTCATCTCAAATGACTGTAACTTGTGTCAAGTTAGCAAAAAAAAAAAAAAAGGGTCAACACACTGGAAAATTGGATTAGGATCCACCTCCTGGCCTTATTTTAGTATGCTGACCTCCATAAAGATCTGTCTCCAAATACAGTCACATTCTGATATCCTGAGGATCCCCACACCAACATAGGAATGTGGGGAAAGGACACAGTTTGAGTGTCACAGTGGGAATTAAAAAAATATCAATAGCTGAAAGAATAACCATGGTACAAACAATGTGTTGCATAAACAGCAAGGGGTGGGGTGGCGGCTTCCAGAAGTCACCATGTGCACGGATCCCAGGCAAAGCTGCTACCTGAACTTAAGAGTCAGAAAACAGGAAATATACAAAAGGAGAAGAATCAGGGTGACTTCAGCAGGAATCCAGGTGCCGGGAATGTTCTGGGTCTCACCTGGAACAGGTCACGTGTGTGTGCCTGTGTGGACACTCACCAGGCAATGTGCCGCAGATGCCTGTGATTATCAGGCTCAATTCAGCTCAGAGAGACTGCTCTAGCCTCACTTCTGCTGCTGTGATTAAAAAAAAATGACAAAAAGCAACGTAGGGGATAAAATGGTCCATTTCCGCTTATGATCTCAAGTTACAGTCCACGCTTGAGAAAATCAAGGCAGGAACTTCAAATAGCTGGTTGTGCCACATCCGCAGTCAAGAGGCACGAATGCACGTGTGTGTGTGTGTGTGTGTGTGTGTGTGTGTGTGTGTGTGTGTGTGTGCTCACTCGCTGGCTTGTGCTCAACTCCATTTCCCCACTCACACACTGCACGATCCCCTTCCTAGGGAATGGTGCTGCCCACGGTGGGCTGGATCTTCCCACATCAATTAAGACAACCACCCACAAACATGCCCACAGGACAATCACATTTAGACAATCCCTCATAAAAACTTTTTTCTCAGGTGATCCTACGTTGTGTTTAGTTGACAGCTGAAGCCAAGCACCACAGAGACCTATCAGCACGGTCAACTCAGGGTCTCTATGGCAGCGGGAGACAAGAGGCAATGTTTTTGAAGTACTAAAAGAAAAGAAATTAATACTAGCATTCTAAAGTCAGATGAATTGTTTGTTTGTTTGTTTGTTTGTTTTTTTCTCATTACTATGACAAAATATCTGACAGAGGCAACTTAAGGGGGGGGGTTAATTGTAGTTTCGAGGACACATCTCACCATGGCAGGGAAGGCATGGTAGCTGGGATAGCTCCATCCACTCTAGCAGAAGTTAACAGCTCAGCTTGTTCACATCTTGGGGAGGTAGAACACTCAGGATCCAGAAGAGGATTCACCTTTAACACCCGCCTGCAGTGAGTCATTTCTGGTCGGTCCCAAATGCTCCATAGCCTCCTAAAATAGTACCACAAACTAAGGGCCAAACTCACAAATCTGTGGGGGACATTTCACACTCAACACAGTCAGTCCAGCTGTGTTCACCACAAGACATAAAACTGCCTCTTGTCTCTGAGGCTGGGGAGGATTTGGCAGAGGGTTAGAGAGCCTGTAGCGAGGGGCTTAGTACAGAAACGTGCTCTGACACCTTGCAGATGTGGAGCAGGCAGAACAGAGAAGATGTCACCACAACCTGCTGCCATTCCCTCACAAAAGGGAGGCCTGGGGGAGTCAAAACCAGAACTCACGATGCATCAGCTTCTCAGAGACAGTAAGAGTGGGTCAAAGAGCTTGGAAAGCTTCTTTCAAGGGAAGAAAGATGTGTGCTGTCCCCAGACTTCTTTGGCGGCTGCTCCTGGGACCCACATCTGGCCCTGTGACTCTCCACCCCCTCTACAGGCGAGGGTACCACTGGGGTAACACAGCCACATGGTCCTCTGTGGGGTTAGCACTTCTCTGGCTTGGCCATATGGTAGTGGCGGCCTCACCCCTATCAGGTCAAAAGAACATGACTGGCCCCAGGTGAGGGATTTGTGGGCTCCAAGAGTGAACCGGGCACCCTGGACTCTGACCTGGCTTATCAGTAGTCTTCACAGTGGCACGGCCACAGGAGTGGGAACAGGAAGCCCTCTCCGTTCTTAGGTAAACTTCTGTGGCCTGGAGCATGGCCCACTACCCCTACACACACACACACACACACACACACACACACACACACACACGCATCTGGCCAGAACTCTGAGGGCCTGTAGTTTGGTTGAGTTCTGTTGTTTTAGATCTGAGTTGTACTTGGGCTCTGGCCTCAAGGACAGCAGGAGGTTGCTGTCTGGTACAGCATATTCCTCTGCCTGCCACCCATGACCTGGTCTCATCAGGGAGGCATCTCAAAGTACTCAAGTTCAGTTTGCACTGGGACCCTCTGTCCTTACAGAGTGGGGACAGTCTGGGCAGCATAGGGTTACTGACTAGGCCATGATCCAAATTTCCCTAGAACTTTCTGTGAAATGGCAGTCCCTCTGAGCTGAAGCCATGACAGGCAAGCAGAGTGGCCCATGTAGGGTCCGTGTATCCAGCAGTGCTCAGTGCAAGGCAAGAAGGTCACCATGGCCAGCTAGATAGGCCATAAGGAAGGCTCTGTCTCCCACGCGTTAACCTGACCTAACTGGTCTCAGGTTCCCTCCTGCAGGACTGGCCACACACTTGTCCTGTGACCGCAGTTCCCAGTGTCCATGTGCAGAGCCTGCTTCAGCTCCTATGAAGAAACAGCTGTTGGAAGCACTGTGCTGATCAAAACTGATCAACTTTATCCCTATCCCTCCACCCAGAGGCTGAAGCTAGATCAACGGAGCCAACAGTGAAGGAAAGGGCTGTCGTTACAACTGCCTTTGCCGGGGAGCAAGACACAGAGCCCAGGATAAGGTCAGATGACCTTGGAACCCTGTAGCATTTTGACCTAAAGTCAAAGAGCAAAGATCACAAGTACAGAATGACAGCTAAGCCACTCTCTGTGTCTCTGGACTAGTAGGAACCACCCTCATCCGCACAGGAAGTGTGAAGACAGTTAGGTGACTCACTGACCCAGGAAACTGCCAGTTACCCAATAAGCAGCATTTTGTGTCCTGGTCACAGCCCCTGAGATGAGAGGATGCCACTAGGCATGCCACCAAAAGAACACCTTTCAACAATGGGCAATAGAAGCCATCTGGTTGGGCCATGTTAGCAAAGCCTGTGGAGAGGAAGAGGCTGTGTGGAAAGGGCCTGCCTGCCAAGACATGCCTGGGTCAGCCTTAGCTTTGGTCTTGAGACAGAGAAATGACCCCCCCACAAGAGTCATGAGGTGGGCATGGTTCTGATCACAACCCCATTTGCAAGGTGGGAGTGGGGGTGGGAAACAACATCCTGAGCTGGCTGGATGTCCCAAAAACCAGGGACCGAGCTAAAGCTATGAACAGGAGGATAACACAATAGGTTTTCACAACACATCCATGGCTTCAAGGACCTTGATGCCTTTGGGGTAACAATAGGGGCCCATGAGCCAGGGTGGCCAGGCTGCCCCTGCCATCTTCTAGCTCAGTGCCAATGGGGTTTCTGATTCATCCAGTCTTGCATCTACGACAACCCCCTAGACAATGTCGCTGAAAAGGCAGTGAAGATTTTGAGTATTGTGCCCTCAGCATAAGATCTGGAATGAGTCCCCGTACTAAAGACCACTTTTTTGTCCTTTCTGGTGCCTCAAAGGTGCAATTTCCCTATAGGAATGCTGGCGGTATCAGCTAGACATCTCCATCACTTCTTCTGGGCCATGCTCCATGCACCTGGGTTCCCTGCCCCAAACAGCTAAGGACACTGTGGCAAAGTACCAGCCAGGGTGCAGAGTCACGAGGCTGGCTCTTCCTAAGGCTCCTCTCCTTGGCTTACAGTGTCCTCGTGTGGTCATACTATGTGTCTATGTCCTGAACTCCTCTTGATCCATAGCCAATTACATTAGGCCCCATCATAATGACCTCAGTGTGATTTAATCCTTTTTAAAGACCATGTCTTCAGAGGACAGATAAATGGCTCAATGTTCTTGCAGAGGATCGGTGGCTCACACATGGTGGCTCACTGGACACCATTCCTTCTGCACATTCTGGGGCTCTCTCCATGGTCTGCTAACACTGTGAAGTTTTCAGAGCCCATTCCCTCCACACAGGTCCTACTCAGCTCTGGTTTCTGGCCATTGATGTCAGACTCAATCTGTGTAGCACAGGCCATGGAGGAGAGGAGTTGGAGTGGGGTGGGGTGGCAGAATGACCAGAGTGACAAGACCTGGTCAAGCAGAGAAGAAAAGTAAGTGACTCAAGACCATGTGGCCTCAGGATCCCCTGCTGGTGGTCCAGTATACACACTCTACCTCCCCCTGCTGGTAGCCCTGTACACACTCTAGCTCCCCCTGCTGGTAGCCCTGTATACACTCTACCTCCCCCTGCTGGTAGCCCAGTACATACTCTCTAGCTCTCCTTGCTCATGGCCCAGTACACACTCTCTGGTGCCTTAGCTGTTTTTATGATGAGTGACTTTAAACAGTAAGGGCATAGGACAGCAATATGGACCCCACCACCCCTCAGATTAGCATGTAGCCAGTTTTACTTTCAAATGTTCTTCCTCAAGGGAATTGGACAATCCAGTCAGAGCTGCCCCTTTCAGTCCTGCCACAGACACAGCCATAATCCTGAATCTAGTGCTTCCCAAGTGTTTGTCACATCCATTCGTTTTGTTTGTTTTGCATGGGGGGATGCATGTGTGTCACAGCACATGTGTCGAGGTCAGAGGCCAGCTCCTGGAAGTCAGTCCTCTCTTCCCCTATGTGGGTCCCAGGAATTTAATTCAGGTTTCCAGGCTTGGTGGCAGTTGTCTTTAACCCCAAATGATCTTACTGTACCTCAAATGTTTTATATTTATTGCATTTGCAACTATTAAAGTAATATGGTATTGTACATTTGTAGAAACTAACAGATACCACCAACCTTGAAGAGATGGCTCGATCAGTAAAGTACTTGTAGATCAAGCATGAAGACATGAAGACAGATCAAGCAGTAAATATAATCGAGAGATTATAAGGACTGTATTTAATCCCTAGAAAACATGTGCAAAAAGCTGGGGAGGGAAAGACAGGAGATCCCATACAGAGAGCCTAACCTAAGCAGTATGCCCCAAGTTCAACAAAGAGACTCTGTCTCAAAATCAAGGTTGACAGCACCTAAAGAATGGTACCCAAGGTTGACCGCTGCCCTCCACAGGCACCCACACACGTGTGCGTGCACATGCATATGACTGTCTGTAACTCTAGCTCCAGGAGATTTAATACTCTCTTCTGGTATCTGTGTAAACACACACACACACACACACACACACACACACACACACACACTTCTCTTCCCAAAGGAAGACCATTTGCGCTTGTTGCTCGCATCCATCCAAGAGCCATCACTGGACAGACACCAAGAGTCTCTGGCTCCCCCAGCTGCTCAATGGTAGTATTACAATCCCAGCATCCAAAGTCTGTGCTGAGCTGGACCTGAAGGATGGATTCTGGGAAGACTTCTGAGCTGGTTTTACCCACTACAACAGAAGAGACCTTGGAGATGAGAGCAGCCCTGTCACCCCAGGGTCTGGGCAGCTGAGGTGTGCAGTAGAATGCCAGCCAAGCAGCAAGCGGAAGCATGAGGAAGACAGGCCTCATGCTATTCTAAGCCTCCAGCACTTGGCAGTTTTCGTCATTGTTGCATAACGGAGTCCATCCTGACTAATACACGTTAGAAAGTTTTCTTTTAAATATTAATCCTTAGGTTTGGAAATTAAGCCCTATTCATCATTACTGGAACTCTGGGTAGGAAAGGGACTTCATACACAGCACCTCCACACACATACACCCCATGTTTGAACCAATACAAGAGCAAGTAAGGGGATTGATAGTTTTCCAAAAAACCACATAAGCCCATGCTGTAGCTTCATGTGGTTTGACAGCTTTGCCCGCAGTCTTTGAGGAACCATGTTATAGTTTGTTTATGGAGTATATATCCCCCACCCCCACCAAAATGGCTCACAGATTGGACGGGAAGGGTGTTATCCGGGGAGACTCTCGGTGGTGGTGGTGGGGTGAGACCTGGCTAAAGGTTAAAAGGGCTGAGTCCTTGCAGGATGTTATCCCTGGCCTTCGCCAGTCATGCTCAGTCAGCTTCCTGGCGAACCACGCTGTGAACAACTTGTCTCTGCCACAAGTTCCTGCCGCTTTGGTATTCTATTCAAACGCATGGGGTCAAGCAACCATGAACTGATCCCTCAAAACCCTGAGCCAAATAAACCGCCCTTCCTTTACACTGTCTCTAGTTGGGGATATTTATCACAGTGACGCGGATGTAAACAATGCAGTCCACAAAGTCACCGCTTTTCTTTCAGTTTGTGGCAGAAGCCAATGCCCTGCCCCTAGTCTGTGGCCTGAGGCCTCCTCAGTGGCACACACACACACACACACACACACACACACACATCCCATAGGCACAGACAGATGGAAATACACCTGAGGACACGCACACCTGTGTACTCACACCTGAACACACTGTCCCCAAAGCATGTGGACAAAAGTCTCACCCATAGTGGAAAACCCTGGAAAGGAACTTGAGGGCTTTTTCACTCATGGTGGGAAGGGGCCTTTGTTCAAAAGCAACTTAAACCACACGACCAGAGTGGCTATGCCTGAGTTTATTATCATAAAGCAAAGGATGAAACAGAAATTCTGAAAATAAATATCTGCAGAGAAGAAGCCAAGCTAGAAGAGGAGGGAGCTCAGAGGGTCAGCAGCATGGTGCAAGACGGGAAGGGAGGAACATGGTAGAACCCATTCACTTCCTTCCCAGAAGTCGGGGACTGGAACGCCTGACACGGACTTGCTGTGCCTGGGGGAGCGCACAGACGGTGTCCTGGCACAGACAGCTCTCAATGTGCGTGTAGGTATGGCTCAGCTGGCTGCCATCTGGACATTCCAGGGTCACCTGGCGCTCACTGGTCCTCTCCTCCTTGCAGCAAGAGCACCTGTGATCCAGATCCTGGACCTGGGCAGAGTACCTGGGGACAGGAGGGGCCGAATGAGTCCAGCCTCCCTGGGAGCAGCAGCAGCCTCCCTCCCTCACCGGGGCTTGTCCTTGAGCTCCTCCACCCTCCGTCTCACACGCGCAGCAGAGACTCACATGGCGAAAGTCCCACAGGAGCCCGAACAGTAGTTCATGGAGACATTCTTGGTGCAGCCATTGTGGGAGATCTCCTTCTTGACACGGATGAGAGAGCAAGGGACTGCGGTGTGGTTTTTAGGGATACCTGTGGAGGAGATGCAAGTGCAGGGGTGGTCTAAGACTGGCTCGTGATCTCTTTTTCTCTCTCCCTCTCCCTCTTCCTCTCCTTCTCCCTTCCCTCCCCCTCCCCTCTTCCTCTACTGTGCTGGTTTTTCTCCTCTCTCCCAGCATGGCTAGCCCTTAACTCCCAGTCTCACTGTTCTTTAAGGAAATGAGCCCCAGCGTCAGCTTGGTTCCACCCAGCCCCTTCCTGGAAGGGGAATCAGAGTGTAGGAGACACAGTAGGAACAGGAGTCCCAAGGTACCCTGCTCTGGTGTCTTCCTGCCCAGGGTCTGGTAAAGCCCACCCACCACCCTGTTCCGCCAGCTGTACTCACAGGTCTTACAGCAGCCATTTGGCATGTACGTGATGGAGCCCTGAAGGGAAAGAGGAGTGTGAGGGAAGCCCAGAGCACCCCCAGCAGGTGCGTGCCCCTTCATGGGGTGCATAAGAGCTGTCCTATAGGAGGGTATGGGACAAGCCTCCCGGAAGCCAGGCAGCTGGTGCATCAGGCAGAGACCAGTGCCAGAGGGGTCCTACTCACTGGAACACATTCATCGGGGTTGAAGTCTGGGCAGGTGATGTTGGAGACAGAGGAGATGAGCTGGTTGTGGATTTTCAAGCAGCTGAAGAAGGTACACTCGTCGTTGGGGTTTTTCTGTATGTCCCCCGGCTGTGGACACAACACAGTTAGAAGGAGGATGAGCAAGTGTGCCTCCAGAGGCCAGCCCCAGAAGACCTGGGAGGTACAGCTTCACAGCAGTAGTCCCTGGGCCAGTGACATCCATAAGAGAGTCTTGGAGACAGGAACTTACCTGCTTGTGGTTACACAGCATAAAAATCTCTAACCTAGGTCTAACCTATGAACTAGGAAGTGACTCTGAACAGGAAAAGGGTCTTTGAAAATCTCAGGGAATGAATCTGTAGATGAGGTCATCCTATATCAAGGATGAGTGAGCATCCTTGCAAGAGACACAGAGGAGACATGGGCGCAGATGGAAGGGAGGCTGCTACATGGAGACCAAGTCAGAGATGATACAAACACAGCCAGACACCTGGAGCCTGAAGAAGAGGAGGCAGGAAGGCTCCTCACAGCTTCCGCCAGTCTTGATCCTGGACTTCAGAGCTCCAAAAGTGGAGCAGCCACCCAAATACGGTCACTCCTACCAAGCTGTGTGGGACCTGGGATGTCTCAAGCCCAGTGACTGGCAAGCTCATGGGTGGAGCCTAGAGCACTTCCCCCTGCCCGTGAACACACACCTTCAGGACGACATACTGCTTGTCTGGCCTCTCAATGATGCAGTGAGTCTGCTGACATTTCTTGCAGCACTCCCCAGGGACTTCCACAGGCTCAAAACCCTGTGGACACGGGAGAGGACAAGGCTGAGATCAAAGACTTGTCCCTGCAACCAGCCAGGTCCTGGGATGGCTGGAACACCCCACCTGGGGGGAAGCTTGCACGCACAGGGAACAAGCGTCATGGTGGGAGGCACAGTTTGGCAAGGAAGGTTTTTTTTTTTTTTAATTGAAGGCAAATCGTGAAAATGAACATGGAACCATGTGTCTCTTTGAAGATGGGAAGAAGGTAAACTGAGGCAGGAAACAGGAGGGAAGGGAGGAACCACACTTACAGGGCTGCAGGAGCTGTTGCAGGGCACATGCGTACAGGAGATGTAGTTGACCTGGGTGATGTTGTCCGTAGAGTTGGTGCATACACATTCCTGGCACTTGGTGGAGTACACTGGAGATCCAGGCTTTAGGAACAAGCAGAGAAGTAAAGGGGCCGCACACACCATCACTCATGCATACTCCATCTTCAGGAGACAGACAACACCACCCATCCCCCCCACCCCGTCCCTTCCCAGTTCAGAGCTCACCTGGTATTCAGCAT
Organism: Arvicola amphibius; assembly: GCF_903992535.2. NCBI lineage: Eukaryota > Metazoa > Chordata > Mammalia > Rodentia > Cricetidae > Arvicola > Arvicola amphibius. Next base: position 143,674,861 of record NC_052047.1, on the reverse strand, counting down.
TCTCGTGCACACACACACCCTTGGGTTCTTGGAGAAAAAAAGAGTGGGAAAAGCTATCAGAAGCCATCCAGCCTCAGCCTGGCACACAATCTAAGTAGACTCAGGGCTGGGTGGATGCACAGCCACAGCCATGATAAAGACACACAAGGAGAATGCATGCTCCCTCCACTGACCCCTTGTTCACAGCCTACCCCGCCTGTTGTGGCCGTCCCTTGCCTGGCTGGCATCACTTACCACAGGAGTAAACTGGACAGCATTTTCCATCCACACTGCTGCTCTTGACTTCGAATCCCAGCAAGCAAGTGGGACGTTCCTCTTTGCATAGTTTGGGGTCACACTCTAAAGGCAGAGCAAGAGTGTGGTGACCAGGACAGATCACACAGGCAGAGCACCGCCTCCCACTGCAGAGCATGAATCCAGGCCCCTATGGAGCCCACCAAGACCAGGACTTGGAGTTGGGGCTCTTGGCCTGCATCCCACCACATCTCAAGTGAGTATAACCTGAGTTAGCCAGTGGGGGGAACGTGGGAGGGGTGCAGGAAACCCCACCTACAGCAGGCAAGGTCAATTACACTTAGGAGCCCTAGTGGTCTGAGAATGGCTCCCATGCCCCAGGGGTGTCCTTACTACATGAGGTGATATTGCAGCACGTGTCTGCTGGGTCGACCTCTTCGACAAGGTAGGTGCCATCCTCCTCGCATGTGGTCTGGTTATCCCCAGCACATATCTTTGGAGTGCAGACAATGCCATTTCCACCCTCTAGGCAAACACAGTCCTTGCAGTCAAACTCAAAGCGCTCTCCAAACTGCAAAGAGAAAAGATCAGATTAATACCATGTTAGCCCTACTATGACACATCCATGGACAGCCAGAGAGAAAAGAGCTGGACCAGGTAGCCAGATGAGGGATCAAGTGAGAAAGCCTTATCCCTCATCACCTCTGAGCTCATAGGGAAGGTTCTGGGACAGCCCAGCACCTGTTCATTCAAGGCCACTGATATCACACAGATGTGACTTGCTCACCAGCATCCACCAACATCCTCCTCGTATGCAACAGACACACCACACATTGTCTACTGGTTTTTTAATTGAGCTGAAGAGTCAACCATTGACTGTGAGCACAAATGGGAAACAGCACTGAAGAAGGCAACGTGCCATCCCACGTTTAGTCTGAGTATATGACTGGTGAGTGGATGGGTGGATAGATAAATGGATGGTTTGATGGATGAGTAGATGATTGGAAAGACAGAAAGATGGATGGATGATGGATTGATGGTTGGTTGCACAGATGGATAGTGTGTGGGTAGTTGGATGGGTGGATGGATGGATGGATGGATGGACATTAGATGAGTAGATGCTTGGATAAAGGACAGATGGGTAATGGGTAGGTTTTTGGATTGGTGGATAATGAATAGATGGATGGATGGATAGGACATGGATGGATAAAAAGGTGGGTAAATGGATAAATGAATGAAAAATAGATGGATGATAGATAGCGGTTAGATGGATAGATAGCAGATGGGTGGATGGAGGATGAAGAGTTCAGATGGATGGGTGGTTGGATAGATTTGTGGGTGTGGAATAGGTGGATGGATAATGAATTAGTGAATGAATGGAGGATGGATGGATGAATGAAGGATAGATTAATGAATATGAATAGGTGGATGATGGCTGAATGGATGGATAGATAACAAATGGATAATGGATGGAATAGATAGATGAATGATGGATAGGTGATTGCTTGGATAGCTAATAAATGGATATACAGATGAATAGTTTGAATAGATGAATGGATTATGGATGGGTATTGGATAGATTGATGGGTGGTTGAATGGATAATGGATAGGTGAGTGGATGGATAGACAGATGGATAAATGGATGATAATAGATGGTTAAGTGGATGATAGACAGCTCAAGGTAATGGACTGATGGACAGATGCGCCAATGGGCAGATGGATGAGTGGGTGGATCTCACCCAGGACGTACATGGCTCAGGATTTTAGGGAGAATTCTCCCAGTACAAGGGGAAACCTACCTCTCTGGGCACATTGTCAGGTCCCACACAGCCTAGGAAGAGAGAGGAAACAAACTCTGTTAACACTGTCATGATATTATAAGGAACTGGGATGTGCTTTCTGGCCCTGCCCCTGTAGACACAGAGGAACAGGAGGGAGGCAGTAGAAGTAGGGGACATACCACAAGTCTTCACACAGACATCAATGGCAGGGGAAAACTTTGTGGTGCCTTCAGAACAGAAGCAGCCTTCCACCAAGACTGTGGAATTCTGGAAGGAGCTGGAATGGTAAGACACGCGTTCAGAAGGAAGGAGCGATATAGGCTGGGGCACAGCTCTGGAAGGGGGCTAAAGCTGCCTGGACTGCATGGGCAGGACTAGGAAACCAGCGGGAGTCTTCAGGCAGCGTACCTGGACTGGCAGGTGGGTTCTTCTGCGGGGCCACAGGCCTTGTACTCCCGGTGAGATGGACACTTCACAGCTGCAGGACGGGCACAAGGATCAGGAAGGTCATACCCAGGGAGATAAGACTTCCCCTCCCTGGAGTGGCAAAGCTACCCAGCCCTTCCTACCTAGGACTTCACCCCAGGCAAGCCAAGGACGGGGAGCTGCCCAGTACCCTTGCCTGTCCCACAGATCCCCATCACTGGCAGTACATGGGGAGAGATGAGTAGCACTTACAGCAGGCCCCCTGGGTATGGTTCCGCCAGTCAACGCAGGTACCTTCCTTGGCACAGAGGGCTGCATAGGCCTGGACACTGGCACACTCCAAACCAGAGTTAGGCACAAAGCAGCTATCAAACAGGCAGGCTTCATAGTAGTGCTTGGGAGGCACGAAGGGGTGACATTCAGAGAACAGGCTATGCAGGAAGAGATAGATCACACTCTGGTCAGCACCCCGGCCTCTCCACATGCTTCCCTGGCCTCCCCTTGGCCTACTGGAGCCTGCTCAGAGGCCCCTGCCAAAGAGGCCCTATGCTACCAATAGCAGAAGACAGAAAGTGCTGGCACCTAGAAAAAGAAGGCCATGTGCCTGTGTTATCAGGCGTGCAGAGATGTACTCTTCACACTTGAATGGTCGCTGGTTGCCAGAATGTCCCCTTCCAACAATCCTGCCAAAGGGTTACCTAGCTTTGACTTCAAACACGTACAGGGACAGGGAATGTCCTCCTGTGGCTACCAGATTTAGGAGTTCCTGACCTGTATCCAAGCTCAAACCTGCCTCGCTGATCTGCTAATGCTGCCTGGTCAGTTGATCTACTCAGTGTCTCCAGCTTACCTGAGCCGGCACCTGGCCAGAAGGTGCGGGACATCTGAGAGCAAAGAAAAGTGCTGGGGTGGGGGATGTCAAAGAGGATAGTTAGGATCTGGGAAAACAAAAGCCAGGTCCTGAGGTCCCCTGTGAATCTGAAACCCAACCACAGTGACAACCCCAGCTCTCTCAGGCCCTCCCACGGGTTGCTCTGCCTACTTGGTAGACAGTAGGGACAACAGAGAGATGAGACCTCTTGAGACCCTATATTTTTTGAGATAGGTTCTCAACCGCCTAGGCTTGTCCTGCTCCTCTTGCCTCCACTTTTCCACTTCCCACAGTTCACCTGTCCTTGATGAGCTCGCAGATAGGAGACACAGTGCAATTCTCAGGTGGCGAGAACCCTGCTGTCGTGATGGCTGGGCGCTTGGTGGTAAAGCTGCTGTGGGGACAGTGTGGCTTGGAGGGGTCGTTCACCAACCACTCATCAGCAGCAATCTCACAGTCGGAGATGATCTCCCCGCTGGGTAGGATGCAGTCATCTTCCGTGCTGTTGGTGCAGGTACCTGTGCACAGAGAAGCTACCCATCAAGCCAGCACCAAGACACACTATCAGACCCAGGTTGGGCCCTGGCACCTTTCCTTCTCCAGCTCAGGCTCCCTGTGCCCCACTGGCCAGGCAAGGGGGAAAATTCAAAATCAAGCTAACATCTGATGGCTTCTCACAGGGACCAAACACAAGAGAATGCCACAGTGCCTGTCCACAGAGGAGTGGAGAACCCACAGCTAGGTGACAGATGCTCACACCCAGTCTTGCCCTCCAAGGAAAGAGGCTGGGGGACTCACCACACTGGCCCTTTGTGTTGTTGCCAAACAGGTGGTAGGGCAGCCGGATGGAGAAAGACAGACCATTGTAGGTGATCTGAGCTTCCAGCCTGGGGATGTCCACCACATAGTTGATGCCAGATTCGTATACCTGCAGCCCAAACTTCTGGTAGGGCAGAGCCACTACCTGCTTGTTCACCTGTACCTGTAGTCAACATGTCTGAGTCAGGGAGGGCCTCTGAGACTGGAGCAAGAGGCTGCCACATGCTCGAGGCTTGTTCTGCTCTGTCCTGTCCCACCATTGTCCTCTCTGGAAGTCATATAGGTCATCAAGAAGGCCGAGTTGCACCTAGGTTATCTCTACCCCTATCTGAAAGGGGAGCTTTTTCTGCCTCTTACCGCTTTCCCTTCCCTTCCTGTTTCTTTTCCACCACACTAGGACAGATGTGTCCCAGCTCATCCCAGGAGATACCAAAGAAGGCTCTTCCCAGGGACTTTGAGGCTCCTTGAAAGGTTCAGGGTTCCTCAGGTGTTTCCATCGATATCACCAATGACCCAAGGATAGAGAAGACTCATCTAGACACAGCCACTTCCTGTTCACCTATCCTCAGAGAGGAGGTTTCTGTGCTCACTTAGAGAGCCCATGAGAAGAGCTGATATGACCCTAAGGAGGCTCTAGTGTGCCATGGTTCCCGCCTGGTCCAGTGAATCTGCAGCCTAATCCTCTGTCGCCTGGGGCCCACAGTATAAGGCCATGAGAGACACACATTGGCTGCCCAGTCCCAGCCACATACCTGCACCACAATGGGCATCAATTGCACAGTCCTGATCTGCACTTCCTGGGTCTCATGACGCACAATTAGTGTGCGGGGGCAGGATACCTCGTCACTGACATCACAATGGTAGTTATCAATGTAGACCCCAAAGTTGTCCACCGTGGGGGTAATCTCCTCCATTAGCACATAGGAGCAGTTACCCTGGTAACTGTAGTAGAGCCCATCAAAGGTGACAAAGTGCGGGTCCCCCCAGCCAGTGCAGTAGCCTATGGAAGAAGATTTGTAAGTTGATGTCATCCAGAATTCAAGGGACAGACTGGAAAAGCTAGCAGTCACTAAAGGAGTCTGAAAATCCTGGTTCCTAGGTTGAGCCACTAGGGACATCCAAACTAGAGCAGATCTTCTAAAAGCATCTTCCCAGTTGGTCCAGAGACACACCCCTCTTCTGCAGGCTAGGGCCTTGCTTTAGAGTCAGAAGGTCACTCTTAATCTCAGAAGCATCCTTGCTCAGAAAGGTCCCTCTGCCCCACCAGCCAAGACTTCTATCTATCCCCCTCCTACCCAGGGAGACATAAAGGGTATTGAGAAGTCCCTAAGACGGTGCACAGCCTACAGCAGGTGCTTAGCAATCAAAGTCTGTTCCCAAGAGGCTAGCCCTGCCGCTACTGGTACCAAAGAAGAAAGGGCCCTGGCAGGCATATCCTCAGATAGTAAGGCCTTACAGTCACACTCCCAGTGCCAGCAGCAGCCATCAGGGTCAATGACACGCACAGGCTTCAGGCCATTGGAACAGGTGGGCATGGGTGGGGGTTCGCACTTCCGTTCCACAAGCTCCACTACGTTGTCATGCTTGCAAATGGCCATGGTACAGTTACATAGCCACCAGGTCTCATTCTCCTGCAGGAGAGAGGGCATGGACCAGTCAGCAGGCAACCCCTCTTAGCTTCCCCAGTCTACACAAGAGGATAGGGCCCACTCAGGGACGGAGCTGAGGGAGGCTAATATGAGGAGAAGAAAGTCAGGATATGGGGAAAAGAGAGAAGGCCAGCGGACCCTAAGCCCATGATATTTTGGGAAATATCAGCCCTACTGGAGAAGGTGCAGGGTGTGGGAACATGGGCATCTTGGACAACCAGGAAGGGTGTCATTCAGATGGTGGGTGACCAGACATGGACCCATTCAGTGTCAGGGTAACAAAGCCATATCTTGCCCACTGACCTGTCTAGGAGGATCAAAGTCGAGGCACCCAGGGGGAGAGGTTGTGGTTGTTGTACTACTGGGTGTTGACTTGGATGATGTGGAGGGTGTAGAGGTTGAAGACTTTGAAGATGTGGTAGATGGTGTGGAGGGTGTAGAGGTTGTAGGCTTTGAAGATGTGGTAGATGGTGTGGAGGGTGTGGTCGTCAGGGAGGACGTTGGTGTTGATGGTGTAGAAGTTGAGGGAGTGGATGGACAGGACGAATTCAAGAATTCGATTGTGCAGTCCACAGAGCAGTACACATAATAACAAGTGTCCCCATAGGTTTTGTTGTAGACCAGTTCACCTAAAATGGAAGAGAAGGATGCAGTCTTTACACCATCCAGAGGCAGAGCTAACCACAAAAACATAATGATCGACTTCATAGAGGTCTTGGAGAGGGACTCACTGTCCTGAAGCAGGGTACATAGGGGATAAGACTAAAGTTAGATGAGGAATGAGGGTAAGCCCCCTAGTGTGACATTAGTGGCACTGCAAGAAGAGCATGAGAGACCAGAGCCGGCACATCTCTCACGGCCTGATACCTGCATCATATTTTGATGCAGAATGAGGAAACCATCAGGTGCCAGTGCCATGTTACTTCCTAGCCTCTGGAACCATCAGCTGGATGACCAGGTGCCAGGGCCATGTTACTGCACTTCCTAGCCTCTGGAACCGTCAGCTGGATGACCTCCTATTATTTATAAATCATTCGACCTCAAGTATATTGTTAGAACAGAAAACAGACTAAGACCCACCCTACTTGTTCTCCTGGCCTGGGAAGAATCCTAACCTCAGGTTCATGTTCCAGATAAGGTGAAGCTGACCACAAAAACATCCATCCATGACCAGCAACCAGCCTCCTGAGCAAGCTTCAAGTTGGGATCTGACCCTGGTTCTACTCACTGGAAAGAGCAGGGAACAGCCTGAGCTTTGTAAACATTAGACATAAACACCATGGATACCTTTGCCGTAGTACATGTCATCCAAAACACAGCAGGTAACCAAGGTGTCAACACTGGTCCAGTCAGTGATGGGAGAGGTGATTGGGGAGGCTGAGGAGACTGTCCCCCAAGAAGTGGTCCTGGTGGTCTCCAAAGTAGTTGGTGTGGTTGATGAGAGCCTTGTCTGGGTAGTGGTTTCCATGGTGGATACTGGCACAGTGAAGGATGTAGGGGTGGATATGGAGGGTGGTCTTGTGGTGGGTGAAGTTGTTACTGTTGTGGTCCTTGAGGAAGTAGATGTGCCTGTAAGAACATTGTGGGTCAATGGCACTGTTCATCTCAGATGCTGCAGGGCTCAACCTGCAGGCCCCGCCACAGAGAGAACAGCTGGCACAAGAAGCCATGGTGAGGTCTCAAAGCCTTATATCTACTCACCAGGATTTGACATCACCATGCACACTGTGTGACTGTCACACTGGACATCTGACAAGGCTAGACTAACTACCCTCCAAGGCCTTTTGTGCCATTCCAAGACAGAGGAGTGGCCCTATGCCTTACATCAACCCTGACCTAATGCAACCCAAGATCTCCCTGGGCAAACTTTCCCCATGGAGATCTTTCAGTACTGGGCTACACAGTCTGTGCTGAAGTATCTCTACCTGAGAAAAGTCTATCTACAGGAAGGTAGTGACCTCTGTTTCCAGCCAATTCAAGGAGTCTGACTCAGTAGGCAGGGAAGGTATAAACCTGCCAGGAGACTTGCCTCACTGCACAAGATCAGGGTCATGAACACAAAGTACTGGCTCCAGGCTCGAGTTGTGAGGCTGTGAAGCTTCCCTGGCAAAAATGAAGCTCTCCTAAGAGAGGAGGAATGGGGTGTGCTTACCGGAAACAGTGGTGGAGGGTCCCCGTGTTGGTCCTGGAGGTAACGCTGATGAAGTGATGGATGGTGTTGTTCCAGGTGACGATGCCGTGCTAGACGTTACTATGGTGGTTGCAGGGGTACTAGAAATGATGATGGACTCCGTGGGTGGGGAAGAGGGGAACACACTGCTCACAGGTGTTGACGGTTTCGTTGGAGATTTGGGAGGAGTTTGGCTAGTAGAAGGTGTTGGAGTTGTATTTTCAGTGGAGGTAGAGGTTGGGAATGGTGTCTCTAAAGTAGTAGCAGATGGGGTTGGAGTCTCTGTGATGATGACAGTGGAGGTTGGGCTTGGGGAAGATGTGATGGTGGTAGCAGTAATAGGGGAGGAAGAGGGTGGAATTGGTGTGGTCGTAGAAGTTGAGGTTGATGACTCTGTGGTGGAGGGTGTTGGAGTTGAAGGGAACGTGGTGGTGGGGACTGGGCTTGTCTGAATAGTGGTTGATCTAGTAGTGAAGATGTCAATGACTGGCGTTGCGGTTGTGGTCTGTGTGGTAGATGTTAAAGTCTCTGAAGTGGTAGGTGATGGAGTTGAAGTCACTGGGGTAGTTGAGGTTGGACTTGGTGTCTCTGTGGTGGGAGATGCTGAAGTGGAGGTCTCTGTAACAATTGTTGGTGTTGAGGTCTCTGTAGAGGTAGGAGTAGGGGTTGGAGTTGTCTCTGTGGTGGTAGTAATTGCAGTGGAGGTACCTGGACTACTGCTTGGTGTTGTGTTTTTTGTGGGTGTAGAATTTGGAGTTGAGGTTTCTGTGATGGTAGTTGATGGATTTGGAGACATTGTAGGGGTCTGATTTGGGGTTGGTGTCTCCATGGTGGTAGATGTTGGAGTAGAGGTACTCGGACTAGGCATTGGTGTTGTGGTGTGTGTGGTAGTAGATATTGGAGTTGACGTCTCTAGGGTGCTAGCTGTTGGGGTTGTAGGAACTGTGGAGGTCAGAGTTGGGGTTGGTATCTCAGTGGTGGTAGATGTTGGTGTAGAGGGACTTGGACTAGGCGTTGGTGTTGTGGTCTGTATGGTAGTAGATATTGGAGTTGACGTTCTTGTGGTAGGTGTTGGAGTAGTAGGAACTGTGGTGATTGGGGTAGGGGTTGGTGTCTCTGGGGTGGTAGATGTTGGAGTGGAGGTCTCTGTAACAATTGTTGGTGTTGTAGTCTGTGTGGTAGTAGATACTGGAGTTGAGGTTTCTGTGGTAGTAGGTGTTGGACTTGTAGGAACTGTGGTAGTCAGAGTTGGGGTTGGTAACTCTGTGGTGGGAGATGTTGGAGTGGAGGTCTCTGTAACAATTGTTGGTGTTGTTGTCTGTGTGGTAGTAGATATTGGAGTTGAGATTTCTATTATGGTAGATGTTGGGGTAGTAGGAACTGTGGTGGTCAAGGTTGGGTTTGGTGTCTCTGTGGTGGTAGATGTTGGAATAGAAGGACTTGGACTAGGTGCTGGTGTTGTGGTCTGTGTGGTAGTAGATATTGAAGTTGAGGTTTCTATGATGGTAGGTGTTGGGCTTGTAGGAACTGTGGGCGTCAGTGTTGGGTTTGATGTCTCTGGGGTGGTAGATCTTGGAGTGGAGGTCTCTATAATAATTGTTGGTGTTGTAGTCTGTGTGGTAGTAGAAATTGGAGTTGAGGTTGCTGTTTTGGTAGGTGTTGGGGTTGTAGGAACTGTGGTTGTCAGAGTTGGGGTTGGTGTCTCTGTGGTGGTAGATGTTGGAGTGGAGGTCTCTGTCACAATTGTTGGTGTTGTGGTCTGTGTGGTAGTAGATATTGGAGTTGAAGTTCCTGTGGTGGTAGCTGTTGGGCTTGTAGGAACTGTGGTGGTCGGGGTTGGGGTTGGTGTCTCTGTAGTGGTAGATGTTGGAGTGGACGTCTCCCTAACAATTGTTGGTGTTGTCTGTTTGGTAGTAGATATTGGAGTTGAGGTTTCTGTGGTAGTAGGTGTCGGAGTTGGAGTCACTGTGATAGTGGACGTTTGACTTGGTGTCTCTGTGGTGCGAGATGTTGGAGTAGAGGGACCTGGGCTAGTGGTTGTTGTAGTGGTTTGTGTAGAAGTAGATATTGGAGTTGAGGTTTCAATGATGGTAGGTGTTGGGGTTGGAGTCACTGTAGTAGTCAGAGTTGCAGTTGGTGTCTCTGTGATGGTAGATGTTGGAATGGAGGGACTTGGACCAGGTCTTGGTGTTATGGTTTCTGTGGTAGTAGATATTGGAGTTGAGGTTCCTGTGGTAGTAGGTGTTGGGCTTGTAGGAACTGTGGTTGTCAGAGTTGGAGTTGGTGTCACTGTGGTTACAGATGTTGGAATAGAGGGACTTGGACTAGGTGTTGGTGTTGTGGTCTGTGTGGTAGTAGATATTGGAGTTGATGTTCCTGTAATGGTAGGTGTTGGGGTAGTAGTAACTGTGGTGGTCATTGTTTGGGTTGGTGTCTCTGTGGATGTAGATGTTGGAGTAGAGATACTTGGAGTAGGTATTGGTGTTGTGGTCTGTGTGGTAGTAGATATTGGAGTTGAGGTTTCTGTGGTAGTAGGTATTGGGCTTGTAGGAATTGTTGGAGTCAGTGTTGGGGTTCGTGTCTCTGGGGTGGTAGATCTTGGAGTGGAGGTCTCTGTAACAATTGTTGGTGTTGTTGTCTGTGTGGTAGTAGATATTGGAGTTGAGGTTTCTATTTTGGTAGGTGTTGGGGTTGTAGGAACTGTGGTGGTCAAGGTTGGGGTTGGTGTCTCTGTGGTGGTAGACGTTGGAATAGAAGGACTTGGACTAGGTGTTGGTGTTGTGGTCTGTGTGGTAGTAGATTTTGAAGTTGAGGTTTCTATGATGGTAGGTGTTGGGCTTGTAGGAACTGTGGTTGTTAGTGTTGGGTTTGATGTCTCTGGGGTGGTAGATCTTGGAGTGGAGGTCTCTATAATAATTGTTGGTGTTGTAGTCTGTGTGGTAGTAGAAATTGGAGTTGAGGTTTCTGTTTTGGTAGGTGTTGGGGTTGTAGGAACTGTGGTTGTTAGTGTTGGGTTTGATGTCTCTGGGGTGGTAGATCTTGGAGTAGAGGTCTCTATAATAATTGTTGGTGTTGTAGTCTGTGTGGTAGTAGAAATTGGAGTTGAGGTTTCTGTTTTGGTAGGTGTTGGGGTTGTAGGAACTGTGGTTGTCAGAGTTGGGGTTGGTGTCTCTGTGGTGGTAGATGTTGGAGTGGAGGTCTCTGTCACAATTGTTGGTGTTGTGGTCTGTGTGGTAGTAGATATTGGAGTTGAAGTTCCTGTGGTGGTAGCTGTTGGGCTTGTAGGACCTGTGGTGGTCGGGGTTGGGGTTGGTGTCTCTGTGGTGGTAGATGTTGGAGTGGACGTCTCCCTAACAATTGTTGGTGTTGTCTGTTTGGTAGTAGATATTGGAGTTGAGGTTTCTGTGGTAGTAGGTGTCGGAGTTGGAGTCACTGTGATAGTGGAAGTTTGACTTGATGTCTCTGTGGTGGGAGATGTTGGAGTAGAGGGACCTGGGCTAGTGGTTGTTGTAGTGGTTTGTGTAGAAGTAGATATTGGAGTTGAGGTTTCAATGATGGTAGGTGTTGGGGTTGGAGTCACTGTAGTAGTCACAGTTGGGGTTGTTGTCTCTGTGGGAGTAGTTGTTGGAGTAGAGATACTTGGATTTGGTCTTGGTGTTGTGCTCTGTGTGGTAGTAGATATTGGAGTTGAGGTTTCTGTGGTAGTAGGTGTTGAGCTTGTAGGAACTGTGGTAGTCAGTGTTGGGGTTGGTTTCTCTGTGGTTGTAGATCTTGGAGTGGAGGTCTCTATAATAATTGTTGGTGTTGTAGTCTGTGTGGTAGTAGAAATTGGAGTTGAGGTTTCTGTTTTGGTAGTTGTTGGGGTTGTAGGAACTGTGGTTGTCAGAGTTGGGGTTGGTGTCTCTGTGGTGGTAGATGTTGGAGTGGAGGTCTCTGTCACAATTGTTGGTGTTGTGGTCTGTGTGGTAGTAGATATTGGAATTGAAGTTCCTGTGGTGGTAGCTGTTGGGCTTGTAGGAACTGTAGTGGTTGGGGTTGGGGTTGGTGTCTCTGTGGTGGTAGATGTTGGAGTGGAGGTCTCCATAACAATTGTGGGTGTTGTGGTCTGTGTGGTAGTAGATATTGAAGTTGAGGTTTCTATGATGGTAGGTGTTGGGCTTGTAGGAACTGTGGTCGTCACTGTTGGGTTTGATGTCTCTGGAGTGGTAGATCTTGGAGTGGAGGTCTCTATAATAATTGTTGGTGTTGTAGTCTGTGTGGTAGTAGAAATTGGAGTTGAGGTTTCTGTTTTGGTAGATGTTGGGGTTGTAGGAACTGTGGTTGTCAGAGTTGGGGTTGGTGTCTCTGTGGTGGTAGATGTTGGAGTAGAGTGACCTGAGCTAGTGGTTGTTGTAGTGGTTTGTGTAGAAGTAGATATTGGAGTTGAGGTTTCTATGATGGTAGGTGTTGGGGTTGTAGGAACTGTGGTTGTCAGAGTTGGGGTTGGTGTCTCTGTGGTGGTAGATGTTGGAGTGGAGGTCTCTGTAACAATTGTTAGTGTTGTGGTCTGTGTGGTAGTAGATATTGGAGTTGATGTTCCTGTGGTTGGAGCTGTTGGGGTTGTAGGAACTGTGGTGGTCGGGGTTGGGGTTGGTGTCTCTGTGGTGGTAGATGTTGGAGTGGAGGTCTCTGTAACAATTGTTGGTGTTGTGGTCTGTGTGGTAGTAGATATTGGAGTTGAAGTTCCTGTGGTGGTAGCTGTTGGGCTTGTAGGAACTGTGGTGGTCAAGGTTGGGGTTGGTGTCTCTGTGGTGGTAGATGTTGGAGTGGAGGTCTCTGTAACAATTGTTGGTGTTGTTGTCTGTGTGGTAGTAGATATTGGAGTTGAGGTTTCTGTGGTAGTAGGTGTCAGAGTTGGAGTCACTGTGATAGTGGACGTTTGACTTGATGTCTCTGTGGTGGGAGATGTTGGAGTAGAGGGAACTGGGCTAGTGGTTGTTGTAGTGGTTGGTGTAGAAGTAGATATTGTAGTTGAGGTTTCTATGATGTTAGGTGTTGGGCTTGTAGGAACTGTGGTAGTCAGTGTTGGGTTTGATGTCCCTGGTGTGGTAGATGTTGGAGTGGAGGTCTCTATAATAATTGTTGGTGTTGTAGTCTGTGTGGTAGTAGAAATTGGAGTTGAGGTTTCTGTTTTGGTAGGTGTTGGGGTTGTAGGAACTGTGGTTGTCAGAGTTGGGGTTGGTGTCTCTGTGGTGGTAGATGTTGGAGTGGAGGTCTCTGTCACAATTGTTGGTGTTATGGTCTGTGTGGTAGTAGATATTGGAGTTGAAGTTCCTGTGGTGGTAGCTGTTGGGCTTGTAGGACCTGTGGTGGTCGGGGTTGGGGTTGGTGTCTCTGTGGTGGTAGATGTTGGAGTGGACGTCTCCCTAACAATTGTTGGTGTTGTCTGTTTGGTAGTAGATATTGGAGTTGAGGTTTCTGTGGTAGTAGGTGTCGGAGTTGGAGTCACTGTGATAGTGGAAGTTTGACTTGATGTCTCTGTGGTGGGAGATGTTGGAGTAGAGGGACTTGGGCTAGTGGTTGTTGTAGTGGTTTGTGTAGAAGTAGATATTGGAGTTGAGGTTTCAATGATGGTAGGTGTTGGGGTTGGAGTCACTGTAGTAGTCACAGTTGGGGTTGTTGTCTCTGTGGGAGTAGTTGTTGGAGTAGAGATACTTGGATTTGGTCTTGGTGTTGTGGTCTGTGTGGTAGTAGATATTGGAGTTGAGGTTTCTGTGGTAGTAGGTGATGAGCTTGTAGGAACTGTGGTAGTCAGTGTTGGGGTTGGTTTCTCTGTGGTTGTAGATCTTGGAGTGGAGGTCTCTATAATAATTGTTGGTGTTGTAGTCTGTGTGGTAGTAGAAATTGGAGTTGAGGTTTCTGTTTTGGTAGCTGTTGGGGTAGGAGGAACTGTGGTGGTCAAGGTTGGGGTTGGTGTCTCTGTGATGGTAGATGTTGGAATGGAGGGACTTGGACTAGGTGTTGGTGTTGTGGTCCTTGTGGTAGTAGATATTGGAGTTGAGGTTTCTGTGGTAGTAGGTGTTGGGCTTGTAGGAACTGTGGTGGTCAGTGTTGGGGTTGGTGTCTCTGTGGTTGTAGATCTTGGAGTGGAGGTCTCTATAATAATTGTTGGTGTTGTAGTCTGTGTGGTAGTAGAAATTGGAGTTGAGGTTTCTGTTTTGGTAGTTGTTGGGGTTGTAGGAACTGTGGTTGTCAGAGTTGGGGTTGGTGTCTCTGTGGTGGTAGATGTTGGAGTGGAGGTCTCTGTAACAATTGTTGGTGTTGTGGTCTGTGTGGTAGTAGATATTGGAGTTGACGTTCCTGTGGTGGTAGGTGTTGGGGTTGTAGGAACTGTGGTAGTCAGTGTTGGGTTTGGTGTCTCTGTGGTGGTAGATGTTGGAGTGGAGGTCTCCATAACAATTGTGGGTGTTGTGGTCTGTGTGGTAGTAGATATTGGAGTTGAGGTTTCTGTGGTAGTAGGTGTTGGGCTTGTAGGAATTGTGGTGGTCAGAGTTGGAGTTGTTGTCTCTGTGGGTGTAGATGTTGGAGTAGAGATACTTGGAGTAGGTCTTGGTGTTGTGGTGTGTGTGGTAGTAGATATTGGAGTTGAGGTTTCTGTGGTAGTAGGTGTTGGGCTTGTAGGAACTGTGGTCGTCACTGTTGGGTTTGATTTCTCTGGGGTGGTAGATCTTGGAGTGGAGGTCTCTATAATAATTGTTGGTGTTGTAGTCTGTGTGGTAGTAGAAATTGGAGTTGAGGTTTCTGTTTTTGAAGTTGTTGGGGTTGTAGGAACTGTAGTTGTCAGAGTTGGGGTTGGTGTCTCTGTGGTGGTAGATGTTGGAGTGGAGGTCTCTGTCACAATTGTTGGTGTTGTGTTCTGTGTGGTAGTAGATATAGGAGTTGACGTTCCTGTGGTTGGAGCTGTTGGGGTTGTAGGAACTGTGGTGGTTGGGGTTGGGGTTGGTATCTCTGTGGTGGTAGATGTTGGAGTGGAGGTCTCTGTAACAATTGTTGGTGTTGTACTCTGTGTGGTAGTAGATATTGGAGTGGACGTTCCTGTGGTGGTAGCTGTTGGGCTTGTAGAAACTGTGGTGGTCAGTGTTGGGATTGGTGTCTCTGTGGTGGTCGATGTTGGAGTGGAGGTCTCCCTAACAATTGTTGGTGTTGTTGTTTGTGTGGTAGTCGATATTGGAGTTGAGATTTCTGTGGTAGTAGGTGTCGGAGTTGGAGTCACTGTGATAGTGGACGTTTGACTTGGTGTCTCTGTGGTGGGAGATGTTGGAGTAGAGGGACCTGAGCTAGTTGTTGTTGTAGTGGTTTGTGTAGAAGTAGATATTGGAGTTGATGTTTCTATGATGATAGGTGTTTGGGTTGGAGTCACTGTAGTAGTCAGAGTTTCAATTGGTGTCTCTGTGGGTGTAGATGTTGGAGTAGAGGGACTTGGACCAGGTCTTGGTGTTATGGTCTCTGTGATAGTAGATATTGGAGTTGAGGTTTCTGTGGTAGTAGGTGTTGAGCTTGTAGGAATTGTGGTGGTCAGAGTTGGAGTTGGTGTCTCTATGGTGACAGATGTTGGACTAGAGGGACTTGGACTAGGCGTTGGTGTTGTGGTCTGTGTGGCAGTAGATATTGGAGTTGACGTTCCTGTAGTGGTAGGTGTTGGGGTAGTAGGAACTGTGGTGGTCATTGTTTGGGTTGGTGTCTCTGTGGGTGTAGATGTTTGAGTAGAGATACTTGGAGTAGGTCTTGGTGTTGTGGTCTGTGTGGTAGTAGATATTGGAGTTGAGGTTTCTGTGGTAGTAGGTGATGGAGTTGGAGTCACTGTGATAGTGGACGTTTGACTTGGTGTCTCTGTGGTGGTAGTTGTTGGGGTGGAGGGACCTGCGCTAGTGGTTGTTTTGGTTTGTGTAGAAGTAGATATTGGAGTTGTGGTTTCTATTTTGGTAGGTGTTGGGGTTGTAGGAACTGTGGAGATCAGAGTTGGTGTTGGTGTCTCTGTGGTGGTAGATGTTGGAGTGGAGGTTTCTGTAACAATTGTTGGTGTTGTGGTCTGTGTGGTAGTAGATATTGGAGTTGTGGTTTCTGTGGTATTAGGTGTCAGAGTTGGAGTCACTGTGATAGTGGACGTTTGACTTGGTGTCTCTGTGGTGGTAGATGTTGGAGTAGAGGGACCTGGGCTAGTGGTTGTTGTGGTGGTTTGTGTAGAAGAAGATATTGTAGTTGAGGTTTCTATGATGGTTGCTGTTGGGGTAGGAATCACTGTAGTAGTCACAGTTGATGTTGGTGTCTCTTTGGGGGTAGATGTTGGAGTGGAGGGACTTGGACTAGCACTTGGTGTTGTGGTCTGTGTGGTAGTAGATGTTGGAGTTGAGTTTTCTGGGGTGGTAGCTGTTGGGGTTTGACTCACTATGATGGTCACTGTTGGGGTTGTTGTCTCTGTGGTGGTAGATGTTGGAGTGGAGGGACTTGGACTAGGGGTTGGTGTTGTGTTTGTGGCAGTAGAAATTGGAGTTGAGGTTTCTATGGTAGTGGGTGTTGGGGTTGTAGAAACTGTGGTTGTCAGAGTTGGGGTTGGTGTCTCTGTGGTGGTAGATGTTGGAGTAGAGTGACCTGAGCTAGTGGTTGTTGTAGTGGTTTGTGTAGAAGTAGATATTGGAGTTGAGGTTTCTATGATGGTAGGTGTTGGGGTTGTAGGAACTGTGGTTGTCAGAGTTGGGGTTGGTGTCTCTGTGGTGGTAGATGTTGGAGTGGAGGTCTCTGTAACAATTGTTGGTGTTGTGGTCTGTGTGGTAGTAGATATTGGAGTTGACGTTCCTGTGGTTGGAGCTGTTGGGGTTGTAGGAACTGTGGTGGTCGGGGTTGGGGTTGGTGTCTCTGTGGTGGTAGATTTTGGAGTGGAGGTCTCTGTAACAATTGTTGGTGTTGTGGTCTGTGTAGTAGTAGATATTGGAGTGGACGTTCCTGTGGGGGTAGGTGTTGGGCTTGTAGGAACTGTGGTCGTCACTGTTGGGTTTGATGTCTCTGGAGTGGTAGATCTTGGAGTGGAGGTCTCTATAATAATTGTTGGTGTTGTAGTCTGTGTGGTAGTAGAAATTGGAGTTGAGGTTTCTGTTTTGGTAGATGTTGGGGTTGTAGGAACTGTAGTTGTCAGAGTTGGGGTTGGTGTCTCTGTGGTGGTAGATGTTGGAGTAGAGTGACCTGAGCTAGTGGTTGTTGTAGTGGTTTGTGTAGAAGTAGATATTGGAGTTGACGTTCCTGTGGTGGTAGGTGTTGGGGTTGTAGGAACTGTGATGGTCAGAGTTGGGGTTGGTGTCTCTGTGGTGGTAGATGTTGGAGTGGAGGTCTCTGTCACAATTGTTGGTGTTGTAGTCTGTGTGGTAGTTGATATTGTTGTTGACGTTCCTGTGGTAGGAGCTGTTGGGGTTGTAGGAACTGTGGTTGTTGGGGTTGGGGTTGGTGTCTCAGTTGTGGTAGATGTTGGAGTGGAGGTCTCTGTAACAATTGTTGTTGTTGTGGTCTGTGTAGTAGTAGATATTTGAGTTGACGTTCCTGTGGTGGTAGGTGTTGGGGTTGTAGGAACTGTGATGGTCTGGGTTGGGGTTGGTGTCTCTGTGGTGGTAGATATTGGAGTGGAGGTCTCCCTAACAATTGTTGGTGTTGTTGTCTGTTTGGTAGTAGATATTTGAGTTGAGGTTTCTGTTATAGTAGGTGTCGGAGTTAGAGTCACTGTGATAGTGGACGTTTGACTTGGTGTCTCTGTCTTGGTAGATGTTGAAATGGAGGGACCTGGGCTAGTGGTTGTTGTAGTGGTTTGTGTAGAAGTAGATATTGGAGTTGAGGTTTCTATGATGGTAGGTGTTGCGGTGGGAATCACTGTAGTAGTCAGAGTTGGGGTTGGTGTCCCTTTGGGAGTAGATGTTGGAGTAGTGGGACTTGGACTAGGTCTTGTTGTTGTGGTCTGTGTGGTAGTAGATATTGGAGTTGAGGTTTCTGTGGTAGTAGGTGTTGGGGTTGTCTCTGTATTGGTATATCTGGGTGTGGAAGTTACTATGGTAGATGTTGGTGTTGTGGTCTGTGTGGTAGTAGATTTTGTGGTTGTGGTCTGTGTGGTGGTAGATTGTGTGGATGGAGTCACTGTTTTGGTAGATGTTTGGGTAGAAATCACTGTAGGAGTGGTTGAATGTTGAGTCGTAGTAGAGCATTCTTGCTCACAGCACTTACAGCACTGAACATTGATCTCATAGTTGAGACACATGCGCATTGGGATTAACCCTCCCATTTGTTGTTCTGCATTTCTGCACACTAGCCCAACTTCTGTGTTACAAGTGACTTTCTGTCCTAGCTGATCAAGTGGTTTGTTGTTATACATCACAGCTCTGCAGGAGATGTCAGCTGCATCCCAGCCTGGTTTACAGGCATCTCCAATCAGTTCAAAATCTCCACTGTTTTTATCATAGGTGGGTTTGCCAGAATCCAGCCAGCCAGTCCACTCACACTTGCACTCACACTCACATGGAGTGGGTGTTGGGGTGGTGGTGGTGGTGGTGGTGGTGGTGGTGGTGGTGGTGGTGGTGGTGGTGGTGGAGGACAGGGTAGACAAGGTTGATGAAATGGTTGGTGAGGTGCTTGGTGATGTGGCAGTTGAGGTGCCTAGTGAAGGGGTTGGTGAAGTTGTAACAGAGGTGGTTGGTGAAGATGTCTGTGAAGTGGTAAATGAAGTCACTGGTGTAGCACTAGATGAAATGGTTGGTGTAGTGGTTGGTGAAATGATTGATGTGGTGGTAGGCAAGGTTGTTGGTGAAGTGGTAGCCGGAGTCGTTTGTGAAACTGTTGAAGTGGTAGGTGGAGTTGTTGGTGAAGTGGTAGGTGAGGTTGTTGGTGAAGTGGTAGGTGAGGTTGTTGGTGAAGAAGTAGCTGGAGTTGTTGGTGAAGTTGTGGGTGAGGTTGTTGGTGAAGTGGTAGCTGGAGTAGTTTGTGAAACTGTTGAAGTGGTAGGTGGAGTTGTTGGTGAAGTGGTAGGTGAGGTTGTTGGTGAAGTGGTAGGTGAGGTTGTTGGTGAAGAAGTAGCTGGAGTTGGTGAAGTTGTGGGTGAGGTTGTTGGTGAAGTGGTAGCTGGAGTAGTTTGTGAAACTGTTGAAGTGGTAGGTGGAGTTGTTGGTGAAGTGATAGGTGAGGCTGTTGGTGAAATTGTGGGTGAGGTTCTTGGTGAAGTTGTGGGTGAGGTTATTAAAATAGAACAGTTCACCTCTGGAGAGCAACACTTGACTCGTATCTCATAGTCATAACAAAGTTCAAATAGTCCGTTTCCAAACTGGTCTTCGTTTTTGCAAATGAGCCCAAATGAGACATTACACTGTACCTTCTGGTCCAGATCCTCCAAGCTGAGTGTGGGGTCTGTGGCTGACCTGCACTCAATGTCCACAGGAGCACTACAGATGCTGTCAAAGGTCTCTCGCTCACCACCACCACTGCCAGCACTAGGATGGTTGTTGTTGATCCAATCAGTCCAGCAGCATGGTACTAGGAAAGCAAAATTACATATAGGTTATTCATGCCTGAGGAAGGCTATGGGATTGAGTCCCCGGTGACCTCTGCAGCTGCTCCACAGATACCCTTGCTCACCCATCATCACCAAGGGACCATGTTTATAGGGTCATATTTCACAACAGACATATTTCCACCTTCGTGCAGCTGAAAGACTGTAGCCCAGAGAGACAGGGCCACCCAAGGCCATGTCTAGGTAGGACACATCCTGGTCTTAGAGCCCCAACTCAGTACCCCTTCCTTGACAATGTCGTGTGAGAGAAAAAGACTAACAAGAAAGCCATCCCTAAGGAAGAGTGTGAAGGGGACTTTATCTATTCCTGACCAAGAACGTGGTCATCCACACAGGTCAGGTCCTACCTCTGTGTCTATGGACTTGGCAAACAGTGCATAAATACACCCATAATCCACAGCACGTAAGTGCCGCCTGCCCTCACTTCTGCTTCTGAAAGAAGCCCGGAAGGAATTTGGAAAGATTTTCCCTTCTTGGCCCTACTTACTATGGATAAGTATTGCCAAGATCACTTACCAGGAGTTGCTGATGGACTTCAATAAAGGAAAAGGGGAGGATATCACTGCACAGTTTAAGTCTGAAACTCTCAACATAGACCCTAGGCCTCAAACTCATGGCAATCATCCTGCTTCTGCCTCCCAAGTGCTGGTTGTAAGTGTGCACCACCATGCCCAGCCTGCATTGTATGTGTGTATACATTTATGTGTGTTTATGTTTGTTCATGTGTGTGTATTTACAAATGTGCATGAACATGTATATGTGAGCATAGAGCCCAGAGGACAATCTCCAGTGTCATCCTCAAGAATGTAATCTCCTTCCTTTCAGACAAGGTCGCCCATTGGCCCGGAACTTGACAATATAGTTGTTTTGGCTTGCCAGTGAGCCCTAAAAATTCTGTTGTCTCTGTGACCCCAACAGTGGGATTACAAATGTGCACCCACTTGCCTGGCATTTTTACATGTACTCCAGGTATCAAATCCATGTCCTCGTGCTTGGGAAGCAAGTGCTTTGCCAACTGAGCCCAAGCCCAGACAAGGCCCTCAAATTTACAGGTGTTCTTCCCTGTGTCTGTCATACCCCTGACAGCTTACCCATCATAGATATGGTTTGAACTGGAACAAATGCAGAGGAGTGTAAAGACATCCTCCAATGTCCCCCGAGTTCAGAAAAATGTGGATACCACCTAAATTCGCAGTTGATTTGCTGAATTGAGGCTGCATACACAGACCTGGCTCTGGACCCCAGAAGATGAAGAATCCATGCTGGATTCTCAAGAGAACAGAAACCCCCAGAATAAGCCTCACCTTCAGTGCTAGTTATCGTGCCTGTGGTGGTGGCAGTGGCAGTAGTGGAAGTGGCCGTTGTTGTAGTGGTGGTGGAGATGGTAATAGGGGTAGAGATTGTGGTGAAGCTTGTCAGGGTGGATGGAGGTGGTGTGGAGGATCCACATATATTGAAGTGTGGTTTTATTGTCCCATTGGAGTCGCAGTACTCCCAGTAGCAGAAGATACCATCCTGGGTCTTGTTAACAATCTTTCCTGTACAGAGGGTATGGGGTCATCAATTCAACAAGAAAGACAGCCTTTCAAGGCCTCCCCTATTTATCCCATGGGACAGAGGACTGGAGATACATTCCAGCAGGACTGCATCCCCAGAACCTCTTACTTTGAAGAAGGAGCCTCACTGGAACCTGGACCCCAGAGGTGATGAGCCCAGCACCCAGATGAGAGGTGTACTAGAAATTTCCCATAGGGTACCACTCCCATTAGAGAAAGGAAACAAAGATGTGAAGGGGGAGCTGCAGGCTTGCTGCACAGCTCAGCACATTGAAGCTGGAAAGGACATGGGCAACCAAGAAAGAGAGCCCAGGAGGAAACCAATCCCTACCCAAGCCCAGGTCCCACAGGTACAAGAACAACACAGTCCACAGGCTTCCTGGGTTGGGACCGCTAATCCTCTACCTCCAGGATCCCAGCAGAGGGCAGCTTACCTACATCTATGCTGCAGTTGATGTTTGAAGTGTTGGTGCACATACTGCAAAGCAAGTATAGACGCTAAGGGTTTTCCCCATACTCTCCTTCCCACAGACACCACATGCCCATCTCCCTGTGTGCTGGCCCAAAGCCCCAGAGTACTGCCCCAACCACAAGCCACAAAGGAACCCCCACCCATAGGGCTCTAAATGTAACCAGTCAGATGAGGTGAAACAAGCTAAGAAAAAGCTGGCCCAAGAGAATAGGGTGAGATCAAAAGACCTGCATACTCCTAAGGACAGGAACTAGCACCTCTGTACCCTAGCTCCCATGACCATATGTGTACAAGTGTGACTGGGTGTGCAACTGTATGTTGTGTCCATGTATGTATGCACATTGAATGGGCTGTGAATGAGTGTGAGTGTGACCATATTTCCATGTGTCTGAACATGGTGTGTGTGTGTGTGTGTGTGTGTGTGTGTGTGTGTACACGTGTGTGCCAACCTTTCCCAGGCCCTATGCAACATAGGCTCAGTACCAAGACTCGCAGATATCCTCAGTGGGAATAGATGAATTGGGTGGATAATGAATGCCATCCTTATAGCAGCCACACTGGTCCTGAGTGACACATCTCTTTCCGTCCTCATCATATATGGGCTTGTCCTCAGGGCACCGAGGGTAGCAACCTAGTGGGTATAAGGAATGGGGCTTAGACCACTGTGGATGATGCCTCTGGTCCATCATACCTTCCTCATCAACCCCACCCCATCTGGCGTTTTGCTTGGAGATGTTCATGTATGACGACCAAGAGTCAGAAGACAGGGTTTGTGTCTCCCCTGACAGTAGGGTGTTCTGCTCCACACACACCCATGAGGTAGTGTGCTCCTCGGCCACCTCTTCAGGAGTCAGGGCCTTAGCTGGCTTCCATGGCTCCAGTTCAGTGAACAGACTGTAGTGAAATGAACCCTAGTACCTGAGCCAAGCCTCTTAGCCCATGGTCACCTCTCAAACAACCCTGAGTGTCTCCAGCTAACGGTAGCCCCCAGCCTGACACCTTGGTGGCCACTTCGCTGAAGGGCTCTGTCTGCTCACCCTCCAGGTAGAACACAGAGATGTTGGAGTGGATGCCATTGATGGTCCTGCAGGTCTCAAAGCTTCGGTTCCCACATGGTTCATAGTGCCATGTACACTCATTTGGGAGGTTGTAGTAATCACAGAATACAGCTAGAGGGAGAGAGGATGGAACATGGTCCGGCTTGGGAGCACACAAGTGGGTACCCAAGTGAGCCTGCATCAGGGGACGTGAATGTCAGAGCAAGTCCAGTCAGCTCCTACCAACACAAGTCTCACTATGCCCCCAGAAAGAATGTCTGGGGACAAGGATGAGATGGGTGACGTTCAGTCATCACTTGAATGGGGAAGGAAGATGGTGTCTGCCATGGATACTCACGGCATAGGTCCGGCCTCCTCCAGAACACGCAGGCCTCTGCCTTGGTGCATTCTTGAGCATAGGAGGCCACAGCGGAACAGAAACACTCACAGTCACCACCCGTGTCGCAGGAGCAGGAGTCATGCACACAGGCCTCATAGAAGACAGTGGGGTCCACCTAGGAGGGAGACGTCCATGTGCCTTAGGCCCGCACTACCTTTCGAGAGCCTGGACCGCAGGACACTAAAGCTGGCCCACAGCCCCAGAGTAACTGATAGAGAGGGAGCACACCCACATTCAGGCCATCCTGATCAACAGATCTGTCACCCATCCCCTGAGTGCCTCAAGATGATAATCCTAAAACTGTCTCTCCCCCTGCTATCTTCTAGGCTCAAACAAAGTAAGTCTTCTCTCCCTCCCTGATGAGCATGCAGTCAGGGCAGAGGAGGGTGGAGTCTGCCCAGGGATCTCAGAGAGAAAGGTTGATCATCTAATTACTGACTCAAAGAACCAAGTGTACAGAATTGAAGAACAAATACCCCATGGAGGTACAGCAACATGCCTCCAAATATCCTTAGACTACTTGGAGAAGCCAGGAGCTCAAAAGACAAACATAGCAAGACTAATAGGCCACACCCTTCTCATGGACACAGTCAAGCTCATTAATCTCTTTCAGTGGCCCCAACCATGGCCCTGATCACAACCACAATATGCCTCTAATGGGACTCTGCCTACAGAGCCCTTTGCCCATGACCACAGACCACCCACACCTATGCCCCTGTCCACACTTGTGGCCCTCCCACACCTGCAGCCCTGCCTACCTTGCTGTGGCCCTGCCCATGCCTTCAGCTCCGCCTACCTTGCTGTGGCCCTGCCCATGCTTTCAGCTCCGCCTACCTTGCTGTGACACCCTTTGAATACATCACTCTTGATAATGCTGCACTGCTTCTCTGCCCAGGAGCGACGGTGTGGGTTTAGGGTGCAGGGGTCTGGGGTGTGGTTCACATCTGGGCACGTGGGAACTTCCTTCCAGCTATTTCCAAAGTCCAGCTCACTGGTCACCACCATGCGGTCCCGAGTGGTGAAGTCATTCTTGGTCTGGTCATCAAAGTTCCCACACAGACCGCATACAGTGCCCTGTAGGTGGAAAGACAAGAGTCTCCAGCTTGAGCAGTTCTTGAAGTAGGTGAGAACAGCATCCACAACATCTATGCTGCTGACAGCCCAGGACATGGCTGGCATCTTGGTGGCCCACCTTGTAAGAAGGAGCCAGCTTGATGAAGATGGTGGTCCTCTTGTCCCAGATAACAATAATACCAGGGCTGGCCTCCACTACCAGGTACAGGCCCACTTCCCGTGTGATGTAGGGCACATGGTGCCTCTCTCTCAACTGCCTTACCACACGGTGTTTATCTATCAGCTTCAGCTCTGTCCCCTATCCAGAGAAAAAGATGGTCACTGACTGTGTCCAAGCCTTCCCACGGGAGCCCCGTCCCAGGAACCAGCAGCACTCACCCCTATAAATATCTTTATGGCCTTGGAGCAGGTAACGCCTGTGGTGCCGCAGGGGACATTCTCAGTGATAATGCTGAAGGAGCCAGTAGAGTTCTGACCACAGTAGTCCTGGGTCCCGACAAGACAGTGTTAGCCAAGAAAACCAGGACACAGGTGCCTACCCCAGCTGCTAAAGCCACCCCTCTGAGTAGAAAATGCTCTGCTTTTCCCCATCTGGGATTCAGGCCCTAACTCAAACCTCATCCAGCCAGGTCTTCCGTTGTCTGGGAATGATGATGACATACAAAGGGCAGAAAAGATAATAGCTGGGCCTGTCTCCCCCTCTCTCTCTCTCTCTCTCTCTCTCTCTCTCTCTCTCTCTCTCTCTCTCTCTCTCTCACACACACACACACACACACACACACACACAGAGAGAGAGAGAGAGAGAGAGAGAGAGAGAGAGAGAGAGAGAGAGGAGGGAGAAGAAAGTAGGCTTTCTCAACACCCCCATCGCTATACATCCCCATCTCATGGAGGAGAGAGGTTTACCACATCCTCTCCCCTCTCTATTCATTGCTGGGAACCCAAATCCTGGCAGCAAGAGTTCCAGAATGAGGAACTAGCCCTTCCCACCCCAAGGACCTGCTTCCATATCTCAGGGCAGCCCCTTCCTGGAGAGGTTCACAATCACACCTGGACAGCCACATAGGAGCAGTGTCCGTCAAAGTCATAGTGCTTCCCATCGAAGGTGATGTAGTGGCCACTCCCATAGATGGAGCAGGTGCTGTGGCATGCATAGCGGGTGCATTCCCAGCGTCCTTTTTGGCAAGTACTGCAGAGAAAGGTAGAGGAGCCTGAAGGGGCCTGAGGCCAAGACTCCCACATGCCCTCAGAGAGCAGCTCAGGTAAGGCCCTGGGCACCATGGCACAGCTCCTGAGGCCGTCCATATAGGAAACCTGCAAACACCTATACCAGCCTAAGAGTGACCTCTAGGGTGAGGGGTAGACATAAGACTTGCTCTGTCAACAGAGCAAGTATCCCCCCCCAAAAAAAAACCAGCCTAACCCCCCCCCCAATGCAGGCTGACTGGGCCAGCTCACCAGGTGTTGTTACAGTCCAGTTTGATCTGGTCCCCGGGATTGTACAGGTCTGTGTTGTGGATGCAAGGACACTCCTCCTCCTCCACACATGTACCACGGCCATCGTCCAGCTTCCCATCGGGACACACACAGCCGCTGATACATTCTGTATGGTACTGGAATAAGAAGAGCTCAGATGAGGGCCAAGCCTTCCTTGAGGAATCGAGTGCCCACAAGAGAAGATCTAACAGTGTCCTGGACCCCCAACTTCTCTCTCCTAAAACCCCTCCCTTCAAGCTCATCCTAGTCAGGGAGACCAGGTAGGGTTGCTGTTCAAGGCCCTAAGCTGACCTCTGCACTGCCTTAGGCTGCCACTTCTCTTCCAGGACCACAGGGAAGTACCAATAGACCCAGGTGTTTGTGAGACTCAGGCCCCAGCCCAGTGAACTGGCAGTGTGGGAGTCTGCTTAGTTCACACAATGGACTCAGGCATCCAGAATGCCCCCACCAGCCCTCCCTGGCACTCACATAGCCAGCCACCAGTGTCTGGCAACTAGTGGGGCGGGGTTTCCGGGTGGCCAGAGCAGTCAAATTGTTGCAATCCACAAGGATTTTGGGGTGCTTACAGGCTGTGGGGTTAAGAAGTCCGTCTTAGCTCAGATGAATTCAGGGTACCAGGTAAGTAGGGAGGGGAAACAAGACTCAGACTGGTAGCCATACATGAGCAACATCTATCTGTAAAACTTACTGTGGCCAAGCAGTTTGACCTGGGTGCATTGCAGCCTCCCGTTCCGGCAAGTGCTATGAGAGAGAAGTGGGACAGGGTTCATGGGACATGTGTAACAGGACATATGCCAGCCGGGCCACTTTCAGAATCTCACCTCTGGCACCTCTGCACCATTTGAGAGCCTCGGGCCCCACAGGTAGAACCTCCCCCGCGCCCATTTTTCCACTTGGGGTAGAGATTGAAGAGCATCCCCTCCCCAACTCTATGGGCCCCTTGCAGAGTCCAGGACACTCACCAGCGCTCCCCTTGCCTCAGGATCACATCTCCTGCCTCCAGGTAAAGACCAAAGTGGTAGCAGGAGCACTGAGCCAAGGGCACACAGCGGCCTTTCTCATCCATGAAGGTATGGTCAGGGCAGCCACAGCCTTCCACAGGTGCAAATCCCTTGAGGCAGTGAGCGTCACCCTCTGAGAGGGAGCGGCAGGTCTGCTGGCAAGTGGTCAGGTTGTACAGGAAGATCTGTGAGCTGGGGCAAGCGTGCACATCTTTGTCTGCAAGGGAAACCACAGGAGTGAGGGCCAATGGCACTGGACCCCAACTACTGTCCCTATAGGCTGTCCCTGAGCTTCTCCCTCCACCAGCAGATAGAGGCCAGCCACCCTGGGAACCCCTCCCAGGTTCCTGAACTCAGCTGCCACAGTTGTGGCCATCCCAAAGTCCATCTCTGCAAAATTCTGCTCCCACGCTGCACGCAGAGCCTAAAGGTCAGGCAGAAGCTAGGCGACAGCTACAAGGAGCTGCTCCTTCCCCTGGACTGACTGCTCAGGGCTCTTGGCCCCCAGCCCACGGAGTTCTATGTCTGGATCCCATCCTAGAGAGCAGCCAGCGGGGAAGCACTCACTGCAGACGCGCTCGCGCCAGCCCCACAGCATGACCCCCTTGGCAGCACAGGCGTGGGCATAGGAAGACAGAGCTGCGCACATGCAGTCCTCATTGTTCTGACAGTTGCACGTGTCATATTTGCACCTCTGGGAGACAGACCAAAGTAACAGTGAGGTGAGGGGGCCAGGCGCACGGCCCTGGCACCGTGAGCACTCCAGTGAACACACATGTGCATGCACGCCAGCACTCAGGCACACACACACACAGAGCCACTCACAGGCTCAGCCAGGTGGCCCGAGCACACTTTGTTGGCTATGGGGACACTGCCAGCAGCATTGAGGATGTAGGGTTGAGGGATGAGCTCACCTTGTAGTAGTCAGTGGGATCCACAGTCAGGTGGCACCTGGCAAAAGGGGTCTCTGACCTCTTCAGTAGGGAACACCAGTGCTCGGCATAATTGGCTGGGGAGTAGATCAGAACCTCAGCATAACCAGGCTCTCCTCACATACCCTGAGCCTAAAAGTCTGATCACCCAGAATGGAGGTGACACGGTATCCTGTGTGACCAAAGTCAGATCCCTCCCTGCCTCCCATCATAACTCCAGGCAGCTGTGAGCAAGATGAGACCATTTTGTATAACACCCAAGTCCTCCCTTTCTCAACCCCGGGGGCTAGAAATCTTCAGATATGATCGAGAAGTGGGTAGGAGGGCATATTGTCCTAGCATTAAACCAGGCCTGGATGAGAGCCGCCACCAGCAGTTAGCCTGACCAGCCCATCTACTTTGTCACTTGGAAAGCTGCCACTATGGGGCCACTATAAACTAGCCAAACAGCAGGTAGATGTGCTGGTCACCAGCAACATGGACTATGCAACCTCTACCCACCCTTCCGCCCACGTACTAGGTCCCCATCTGCTCTGAGGCGGTACTGGCCAGGACTCTGTGTCTTAGACAAGCCAGTGGACAGTGACCAACTTCCCCTGAGCCTTACCGCTCTCAATGTTGAGGGAACAGGGGTCATCTAACCAGTCTAACTTGTCATGGCAGCTTGACTGGGCCTTCCAGGTATTGGCGAAGCCGGCACCCGTGGCCTCCACCAGCCCACCAGATGTCATAAAATCATCATTTTCCTGGCCGTTGAAGTTTCCACAGAGACCTAAAGATGCAGGACAGAATTAGGAAGAACTGGATGCGGGCGGGAGCAGTACAGGACCTTCATGGGGCTTTTTCAGGGACAATACAAAAGGGACCACTCACCCTGCACCTGTCCCTTGGCAGACTGGTCCAGAGTCACAAAAAGCTGCATGACTGGGACCAGTTGAACCTGTAGCCGCAGCCCGAACACCGTGTTCACAACAATGTGGTAGGAAGAGGGCTGATAGATGGAGAAGCTTGCTGCAAAACAAGAACAGGTTGGAAGACAGCAGGGCTCCTGGGTTCCATGTGACAGCTGGGTGGCATGCCCACCATCCCATTCCCCCACCACCAGCAGGGACCCAAAGATAGAGCCTGCCAGAGGCCCATGCTCCTAGGCTATCTCAGTCCCAGCTGGCTCTTTTGACTGGCAGCAGCTCAGGACCCCTCCCTGAGCCACTCACCTGCCACATGGGGCAGGGTCACCTCCAGGTCATTGAGTAACACACTGCCACCTGATTTGAAGGCCACCACCTGCAAGAAATGCCACGGTTGCATAGAGCCGAGAGTGCCTGCATGCAGGACCCAGGCATGCTAGGAAGGGAGAGAGGAGGAGCACTTACATTCTTCTTGTTGTCAGTCAGTAGCAGGACAGTTTTCAGGCAGGTCTGCTTGTCTGTGGAGCCGCAGGGGGCCAGCTCACCCAGGAGGGCATAGGAATCATTGTGCTGGCCCTGTATGCAGAAGGATGCTGTGATTACTGAGGATCCAAGCGCCTCCTGTGCCCTAGACCCCCCCACTTTTCATCCTGTTTCTGATAGCAGCACCACCCACCACCCCAGGGACGGCCTTCTCCAGAACCAGTCTCTCCTCCCTCCTCAGAGGACAGAGGGCCCCCAGCTCCATCCAGGTAGCCTGGCTTGCCTACCTTGGTCAAGACATAGTAGCAGTCCCCATGAAAGGTAAACTTTTTTCCATCAAAGCTGGTGATGTGGGAGCCACCTTCTAGGGCACAGGTCTGAGGGCATTCCCATTCGGTACACGACCAGCTACCAGCCTTGCAGACACTGCCCAGAAGCAGGGCACAGGGTCAAGACTCAGTAACACCCCAGCCTGCCTGACCCCAGGCCCTATGCTCTGATACTTACCACTGCTCACAGTTATTGGTAATCTCCTGGCCTGGCAGATAGAGGTGCCCGTGCAGCTTGCAGTGGCACTGGCTCACGGGGATGCAGCCCCTGCCCGTGATGTCATCATACACAGTGCCTGTGGTAGCCAGAGATGTAAACTTACCCTGGAAGCCTCAGGAAGTGCCAGTTTCCCCAAAAGGAGAGGCTGCCAGACAGATCTTCACCCATAGACATCAGGACCCTGATCTGCCAATGCAGAATCTCACCTCCCAGCCCTTGGGGTTCTTTGGAGGGTCCCACCCCTCCCTGCCTGCTCCCCGACCCAGTCTTTGGGACAAGGGTCTTCCAGAGCGTGTACCTTCTGGGCAGAAGCAGCCATCCATGTAGTGTTCCTCACACAAACTGCTGACCTCCAGATGTGAGCAGGTGTCTATGCAAGGCGAGCTGCTCTCCAGGTATACCATGTTACCAGGGCATTTCTTGGCTAGAAGCAAAAGCAGCTCCATCAATCCACACATAAGGCACTAACACAGTCCCAAGGCCACTGGTAGACAGGGTCTGGGTGCTTGGCACAGACATGGCTCCCACCAGGGGCTCCTTAAACCCAGGGACACTCATACAGAGCACCATGTGAGAGGCCCCCCAAGCACCCCATGGGTCACCAGCTACTTACGGCAGAGTGAGGCAGTCCTCCAGTTCTCAGGCCGGCCGCCTGCGTGGGAGCACTGGCGGGAGAACTCAGCAAGGGTGCTGCACTCGCAGGCGCCATCCTGAGGACATGCGCACCGGTCCTGCATGCAGGCGCGCACATACAACTCCACAGGCACCCGGGCCTGGCAGTCCTCGAAGGCTGTGGCGGTCAGCAGCCTCTCACACTCGGCTCGCTGAAGAGAAGGACACGAACGTGGACAGCTTCAGACCCCTGTTCGTACCCCTCTTCCCCTCCCCTTAGAGCAGAGGGAGCCCCAACACAGGCCAGCAGGTACAGGCTTCCTACGAGCCTGGGGTTTCCCAGCAGCGACTTACATGCTCAGAGCAAGACTCTGGATCTTGCACCACCTCTGGGTCCTCACATTTATCCTCAGGCTTGTTGATCTTCTGCATGTTCCCAAATTCAATGGCATTGTAGTGTATGCCTACGGATGCAGCTGGTTAGCTCCTTGGGAGCCGGGAGCCTGCAGCCTCACCCCTGTCTTCCTCTCAACCAGCCCAGTTTAGCACTCACCTTCTTTGAGGAATTCATAATAGGTCTGCATGCCATTGAAGTCCCCACAGAGACCACAGGTGTGGTTCTGGAACCGGCTGTCTAGTTCTAGCTGTTGAAAAGGAAGGCAGGGCAGGTGAGCAGACCTCAGGGCCCAGAAGAGCTTCCAGAGTCCCTAGGTCTAAGCAGCTTCTCCAACAGGGCAGGTCAGGAGGAGGGCAGGGATCAGCCACCAGGAAGGGTCCTTCAGAGTGGGGTACCAAAATGCAGTCTCTGAGAGACAGAGACCAGTCGCTGCACCTATAGCACAGAGAGCCCCTCCCAGGCCAGACCAATGGAGACTCTGGTACCAATCACTGTCTCCAGCAGCCTGCTCCACCACATAGGATCCTACTCCAATTGTGAGGCATGGGTCTCCCAATCCTGCCCTTCTATGGAGCCACTAGGCCTCTGGTCAGAAAGAAGCCCCGCCACCTCAGAGCCCAGGATGTTGGTGCCCACCATGAGTGCATCTTCACGGTTCCACATGAGGGAGAGGCCAGCACGGGAATAGACCTTGGTGTATGCATCGTTCTTCTCAATGAGGAGTCCGGAGCTGTAGTGTGGGGTGCTGACCCTGTGGGGACCACTATGGGGTTACTCACCATCCCACCATCCCAGAACCCACCCACTCATCCTCCCGAGGGTTCTGCTGACCACACGGCGCTGAGGACATTATCTGAATGAAGAGTCAGCCTGCCTCCTTACTTGGTCAGTATGTTCTCATCTGGAGCACAAACAGACCTAGCCAAGTTCCAGGAGGAGGCCAGAGCCGGGCAGAGGCCTCAGCAATGGCCAGAGAGCCCTTGTCCTGGATGATTTCCTTGGGGCATGGTCAGGCCCTTCTGCCTATTTTCCTTCTCATACCCTCTCAGAGTCCAGGACAAAGGCCCTTCTCAGGAGCCCCAAAGGCAGTGGGTCAGGAATATGTTGGGGACTGAGCCCCCAACCCTCTCAGACCCTTGGTTCAGAGGTACTTTTCTCACAAAATCTAGCAGGGTAGAACTCTCAACACCTGCCCGACCTTTACCCAGAGCTGTTCTTATTCCAGGACCCCATTCCCTTCCTGAGCTGGCCTGGAACTGCCACACCCCAACCCATGAGCCTCTATCCCTAGGAACCTCTGCCATACAACCCACACATGACAACATGGTCCAGCAGACCAGGAAAAGTAAGGGAGCACTGGCAGAGCCCCCATGTGAGACACAGAAAGGCTTGGAGTGGGAAAAGAGAAAATCCCCCAGGGAGGTGAACCTGCAAGACAGGAATGCATTTAAGAGGACCTCATTGTTACTGAGACAAAGCCAGGGAACAATAGGGCTGGTAGAGCAGCCTCTCCCTTCTGGGCTTCTGCAACTTTAGCCTGGGGGACAGGCTCCCTTCGGCAAGGTCCCCAGAAGAAGTCTGCAAGGGACTCACAGGTTACCTAAGACCCCCCAGTCTACAGAGGGGACTCATCAGTGTTTGGTGAGTGAATCCACAGCCTAGCTCAAACCTCAAAGCATCCCTATTAGCCATGTGCCAGAACAGAAGGGGGTGTCCTGGAGACTGGCTAGTTTATACAAAACGTTCAGGGGTGAACTTGCTCTGAGGAGCCAGAAGCATCCCCTGGCTTCTGGGACATGGGAGACAGATACTAATCCCACTCACATGGCCCCGTTCACCACTGCCAGCTTGTGGGTGAGGTAGATGGTGTCGTCCTTAATGGTAATGATGATGGACTCTATCTGGGGGTGACCCCCAGCCTGGCCCAAGCCCCGCTTCAGATGCACAGCAAATTCCTTGTAGGAGTCTCGGCAGTCGGAGGCAAAGTTGTAATCACAGAGGCCAGGGAATCGGAAGACATCACCGTCAAAGGTTTTGTAGTGGAAGTTGCCCCAGGTGCTGCAGACGTGGTTTCGGGATATGGCTTCTGGGAGAACCGTGAGGACACAAGGTGAGACACCCAGGTCTGAGGAGGACTTCCCTGAGCCCATTCTCCAAGTTAACCCCAGAGGTCCCCCCAGGGGTACCCATCTGGGGCTCCAGATCAGGGTTTCCGGATAAGATGGTACCCCTACATAAGCAGTCTCTACTAACTATTGGTCACCCTTCTGCAGGACTCTAAGACAAGGTACTACCTAGTGTGGAGCGCGAGCAGGGAGTGAACGCAAAGGGGCCTTTGGACAGTCTGGTCACTCTGCACACCTACTGCCTAGTCCCCTCCGCTGATGCTCTACTGAGCCCTGCTCCATCTACCCCTCACCCAGCAAGAGGTTGGGCTGGGTCCCTCAGTCTTCAGGAGTCCCCACTGGGACATCCCCCACCCACAGCTTTGTCCTGATGGGACAGAAGTTTTCCATGTGGACACTCAGCCCATTCTCCAGAGGCACTGTCTTGCCGAAGGTCCCTTATATCTGGAACTGTCCTAAACTTGGCTT
This sequence comes from Arvicola amphibius, assembly GCF_903992535.2. Lineage (NCBI taxonomy): Eukaryota > Metazoa > Chordata > Mammalia > Rodentia > Cricetidae > Arvicola > Arvicola amphibius. The sequence continues at coordinate 143,641,824 of NC_052047.1, read as the reverse complement.
CCCCTAGACATCCAAAGCTTCCCCACTCCCACAGATGATGGTCACTCCGGGAATCCAGCTTCTCATCCTCCTGGTGTAGGACCCTCAGCCTTCGAGAGACCTAAAACCCCAGTCCAGCTGGAGTGGCTCTGGCTGGGGACCCCTCTTATTCCAGGCACCCCTTACTAACTGCTTTGGGCTTCCCAGCCTCCCCACCCTCAGGGTGCTCTGCCCACTCCCTTGCCCAGATCATGCAGCCCCTTACCTTTCTGGAGCTCCAAGCCCCTGGCTAAGGCCAGGACTAGGCACACAGCCACCAGGCGAGCTAGTGGCAGCCCCATGGAGGCTCAGGAGGGTGGCACAGGAGAGCATCCCAGGGCAGGGGTCCAGGACTTATATGCCTAGCAGGCATCTGAGGGCGGGAGGACAAGGGAGGTGCAAAGGGTGGGTGGGGCATTTGCTAAGTTATCAGGAAAACAGCTGTGGGGGCTCCATGGGTCCCAGTGAGGAAATATTGATTCAGGTTATCTGAGTTTATCTTTATATGACTCCCTGGGTAAACTTGGCCTTCCTCAGGATGTCACAGCCTCAATTATCCCAATGCCAGCACACACCCCAGGTGAACCCCATCCCTTTAAGTTACAAGCCAGGCCAATCTCAGGTTTGGAGAGGCGGGAGGTCCCTGCTGGAATTACATGCCATGAGCTCTGCCATACCCCTCTAAGTGTCCCAGGTCTGGCCCAGCAACCTCCAACACAGCCCAGGTAGAATAAGAAGCTTAAAGGTGTCTCCATTCTATTTATCCAGGAGCCCTATGGGCTGAGACACCAGGACTGCTGAGGCACCTCAGTTTGTGTCCCCTGGGGGAGACAAGTGTGGCAGGAATCGAGACTCCGGAGGGGGGTGTCTGACTCCAGTCTGTGATCCAACCCCAGAAGGCAAGGAGCAGTGGGGGCCCAGATGGGGGGGGGGCACCTGCTGCCCTCTCCAGAGCCCAGCTAAGTCGGCTCTCTAATCCCCTTGTTTTCCCAGGCTCTGCCAGTCTCTGGAATTAAATGTAATTAGAACTTGGGCAGCCCTCAGCCCAGGCAACAACTCTTATTGGAATCATGTCCCCTGGTGCAAGAAGTAGCCTGAAGTGACCACTTTGTGAGAATGGGGTCTGAGCAGAGAGGTTAGCCGCCCCCCACCCCAGCAGGTCCTGTCCCTGAAGAGTCTCCTGAGGCTAACACTTCTCCTAAGAACATGGGGGCTGGAGAAGCCCAGGAAGCCTGTCTTGTTTCTCTGTCACAGCTGTTACTCCAAGAACGTGATCCTGCCTCCAAAGGAACAGTGACCCTGGTGACCCTCAATCCCCTGAGCTTAATCCAAAGCTGCAGCTGCCTGGCCAATGTTTGGCGATGCGTCCAGAAATCAGGATGCAGCCAACATGAGCCTATGGGAGATACTGGTTCCCAAGGTCCCCACCAAGCTGGAGAGGCACAGGTAGCCACCCATGCTGTAGCTGGAGCATAAACTGAGACCTAGGGAAGCCCCTCCCCTCCATATTTTCCTCTTCCTGAAAACAAGGATAGGCCCTGACTTTGGCTAGAGTACACACAGTGAATTTGGTCACAAGGTACCCCCGGCTCCAGTTCAGTCCCCACGTTCCAGAGGCGAGTGAGGAAAAGAAGGCATCAGTGGTCACAAATTCCCTAAATGACGATGGCATCTCCTTTCCTAGGCTACTGCACAAAAGCCGCATCCTGGGCTAGAGAAACTGCTAGTAATAGCACTTGTTCCACGACGCCACCCACTTAGGCCTCTGGGACCTCCATGGCATCCCAGCTGGAGTCTGAAAAGGGTCCCTCTACAAAGACATCAAAGATAACGACCACCAGCCAGAGCACGGATGGAAGCCACTCTTCCCATCTTGCTGTGCCCATCGCTCTAGCTCTGTTCTGTCCTCCCCACTATAGCTCAGGCACGTGGGGGAACCTGAGCATAGCCTAAACCCAAAAAATAGGGATTATGGAACTAGAGCCAGCTGGGCCAAGGAATCCATTGTTTGACTTCCCTATGTGGGCCCCTCAGGCTGGCACCATGCCCTGGGGAAACCCAAGGATGGACCAGGCCCCAAGAACTTGTGCTTTTCCATGCCATGCTCTCTCTGCTATGGAGGGAGTCAGAGGAATCGGGACCAGACTCATGATGCCCAGCACAGACATCTAGCTGCGCTCTGAGAATCTGGGTCCTCCCTGGATGGAGGAAGTAGGTCCTCCCTGGGTGGAGAAACTGGAATCATCCTGGGTAGAGAAAGGTCAACACTGTGTTCCCATTGGATGGAGCAGCGGTGATGACCCCAAGCTGAGTGACCTGACGCTAACAGATCTCTTGGTCCAATGCAGAATCTCAAGTGACTTATGTGAGCTTTGACAGCCCAGCACATGACTGGGACCAGTGGTCAAGCCATAACCCTAGTAGTTTAGGGAACTGATGTAAGGGCAAGGGCAAGGGTTTCTGTCAAGTTCAAATGGCTTCATCACCTGCTTTTCAGCTACCAACTCTGGTAGTAAGGATTGTGGTAGCATTTCATTTGTATTTTAATAAAGCTTGCCTGAAGATCAGAGAGTAAAACAGCCCCACTGGTCAGCCTTACAGACCAGGCAGTAGTAACACTCACCTTTAATCCCAGAAGCCACACTAGTTGCCATAGAAACTGGGTGGTGCATGCCTTTAATCCCAGTTCTAGGGAGGATTATAAAACAGGAGGAGACAGCTCTCAGACACAGTCTCATTCTGAGATTCCTGGAGACAGGATCGCCATTTCAGACTGAGATCAAGGTAGCTAATGGCTTGGCTGGTTTGCTTTTCGGATCTTCAGGTTGAACCTCAATCTCTCTCTCTGAGTTTTTATTAATCATGTTTCAAAGGATGAGGACCAGGACGGCCTAGGTAGGGGGCCAAGGTTCTGCAACAAGACGAGCATGAACTGGAAAGCACTGAGTGGCCACACAGAGGCCAGCACACATCGAGACAGATCCTGAGACCACACATTGAGTGCGACAAACACGAAGATGATTGATGACTTCATCCACCCGATCGACCCCTCCTCTATGCTGAGGTCTTAATGGGCAGCTGCCATGGGCCTTGAAGCTCACTTTCCCACCCTTGGCCCCAGAGGTCCCTACCCCACCTCCTTGTAGCTTTTTTACAGGGCATGAAAGACTGTGATGAAGGAGCGAAGACGTCAATACTTTGAGGAAGTTGCTGGGCAATGTCATTGTCTACGACAAGGATGTGGTGACCAAGGTGAGAATGACCGCCCCACCCAGTCACAGGTGGGCCCTGTTGGGCAGGCTGCCTTCCCAGTCCTTAAGTTAGAGGAAGTTGCTGGGCAGTGTCATTGTCTCTGACAAGGATGTGGTGTTGGAGGTGAGGATGACCACCCCACCCAGTCACAGGTGGGCCCTGCTGGGCAGGCTGCCTTCCCAGTCCTTTAGTTAGACCAGAACTGAAACCAACAATGGACAGGGTCCCAGGCATCCTAGACCTTCTTCTGCCAGCCCCACACCCTGCAGTGTTTACCTGGACAAGACACTGTTCCTGGGAATTGCACAGAATTTACAGCCTTGACTGCAGGGAGGAGGCAGCAAAGACGTCACAGCTCCTAACGTGAATGTTCTACTCTGTCCACACACTGACTCATCCAGAAGCAGAAGGGGAGGGCAGGGAAGGAGGGACCGCAGGAGGAGAGGGGCAAGGGGGATGGGGAAGGGAGAAGAGGGAGTCCACCCCCAAATGGGGACCATCCAAGCCCCACTCCCCTTCTTAATGATCTCCTGCGATGGTTTCTGCTGTCTATCTACCTGGCTGAGGCTCACCGTCCAGTGTTTGGTCAGACATTAGCCTTGATGTTGCCAAGAAGGTTCAGTTGTGGGTAGATGGTCCTCCCTGGAATGGGTGGTGAGATCTTGCAAAAGAAAAAAAAGAGACTGCAGTCTGCAAGGCAGAGAGGAGTCTACCTGCAGATCTGCTTTGGGTCTCCCATTTGCCCACTTTCCTACAGGTTTCAAACTTGCAGCGCTAGCTGGTTTTATGTGTCGAACTTGACACAAGCTAAAGTCATCAGAGAGGAAGGATACTCAGTTGAGGAACTGCCTGCATGAAATCCAGCTGTAAGGCATTTTCTCAATTGGGAGGCCCACCCCATGGTGGGTGGTGCTTCCCTAGAATGCTGGCTCTGAGTTCTATAAGAAAGCAGCCTGAGCAAGCCAGGGGAAGCCAGCCAGTAAGCATCTCCCTCCATGGACTTTACATCATCTCCTGCCTCCAGGATATGGTACTGCTTGTGTTCCTGTCCTGACTTCCTTCAGCGATGAACAGCAATGCTGAAGTGTAAGCCTAATAAACCCTTTCCTCCTCGACTTTTTGGTCATGGTGTTTCAGTGAAGCAATAGAAACCCTAACTAAGACACAGTCCCGCCATTTCATGAGCCAATTCCTTAAAGTAACATTTGTCTATATGTGTGCACTTACACACCCTCTGTGTTTGCTTGCACACCCCCTGCTGCTTCAGTTTCCCTGGGGAACCCTGACTGACCCAGCTTGTACAACCTCTCTCTCTCTCAGGGTGGGAGGCAGCCATGCACCCATGCAGACTGCAGCTTTATGAGTTCCCTAGCCCAGACAGTTCCTCCCTTTCTCTACCCCATTTTGACCTCAATGTGACCTCACTGACCTTTACCATCTCAGCCACATGTGTGGTCTCCGGCTATTCCCCATGATGCTCTATAGTCAATTTGATTGCTAACGCCTGTTGCAGAAACAGAAACCAAACTACTGAGGACTTTATGTCTCAGTTGCTACAACAGAGCCTCTCTGGACATAGGAGACAAGGCTGGCTTAACAGCCCTGCTGACCACTGCCCTTGCCATCCTGGCCAAGCATCCAACACCAAGCTACCAAGTCCCAGACAGCTGCAATGAACTGAAGTGGGAAGCTTGCATCTCACCATGGTCAGCAGAGGATACTCCCAGAGCAGCCATAGTTCTCAGCCCTTCTGGATTCCTGAAGGAAACCCCAGCCCCAGTCACACAGGGACAAGGCAGTAAGTCCCGGGCCTAGGCCTAGACAGTCAAGCATCTGTCCCACAGGGCCTCCCCTGAAACAAAGGCTCCAGCACAGCAGATGGGTCCCCCACCTTCACCTGCAAAGGCTTGAGAACACTGGGAGCAGATAAACCTGGCCACACACCAAGTCCCCTGGGAGGAAGTCAGTTCAGCACAGGCTGGGAAGGCTGAGAGAGGAAGCAATAGAAGGCCTGGTCGAGCCGGCAGGCTCCACTGGGCAGGTTTATACAGGACAGGTTACTGGAGGGCACTGCCCCACTCAACCCCCATCTATCAGACAGAGTTCAGCCATTCCGGGGCAATGCCTCTCTTCTCCCCTCAAAGCTTGGCTCAGTTCTCGCACTCATAGAGACCTCTGTTCTCACCACACCGGTCATACTGCGTGACCATTTCTATTGACCGTATCTGAAGGAGGGCAATCCATGTGTGGCTCTCACGGGCCACCCTCACAACATGTTGTGTGACATTTTGTTTGTGTTCTGACAAATAAAACTTCTTGGAGTCAGAGGGCAGATCTAGCCACTAGTTGACCACTGAGGTTTGGAGGACTGCAGAGAGAGGAAACAGGAAGCGGTAAGATGGAGCTGAGAGAGGATCTTGGCCCTTTCAGAGGGAGGAATGGACGAGGTCGGAAGTAACCGGCAGCTGCTTCCCGTTCTCTGATCTTTCGGGTTCTTACCACATATTTGACTGCTGATTTTTTATTGATAAAGATTGATTAGATTAACACTTCATCTGGCATCCAACTTTTGGAGCACAAATCCACAAAATAGCCACTTGCCCACGGCTTTGCAACCACCAGCACCAGACAGAGCTGCATGCAGGAGCCGCACCTGCTAGAATCATGATGCTGCTGGCTCCCCCAGCCCCTTCCCCGCCCCCAGTCCTCTGAGCAAGCCAGGGATTTTCCTATTGCAGCCTCTCCACAGCAATCTCCACAAGCCCCAAACCCCACAGGTTCCTGCACTCCAAATGCCCCCAGAGCTCACCACCAGCCAGCTCTGCCTTCAGGCCGCTCTATGCTTTCACTTCCTGCCAGTCATGCATGCTTCTTGCGTACATTCAGATTGGCTCTTTGGCTCCTTTTCCCATGAGCCGTGGGCTCTCCCTGGACCCCCTTCTTGGGCTGCTGACATGCAATCAGCAGCAGCTGTCCTCAGCCAAGCTGTGCACCATCTGTGCTCTCCGCCCAGACATGCTGCACAGCGACAGCCAGCCTCACGCTTCACCATCGTCATCAGCAGATCTGGGGAGACAGCTTGGAATTCTTAAAGGGGAGACTTAGTTTTCAGAAAAGGAGAGAGTTTTTCCCCACGTTAAAAAATGGAAAACACTGTTATGATGGAAGGAATTGGGTCTTTGTGTGACTCCACAGTGATGGTTTAAAAATGGAACAATTAAATGAGGGGGTAATTAACTTAGCTGGGATTTACATAATGTCAACTATAAGCTATCAGTTTGGTAATTCTTGTTTTATCCCTAAAAAAGTTGGTTGCTATGAGTGCCAAGATACAGGCCTTAGGAAGTGTTACTAAAGAAAATAATGCCATTTTCCTGATAGTTACAAGTCTTAGAAAAACTTACTAAAACAGATAATAGAGATACTGGGACAAAGAGGAATTTAAAGAGAATCAAGCTCACCATTATATTATAAATTTAGAGAGGAACAGCCCAAATTTATAAAAAAAAAAAAAAAACCAACCTTAATTTACCCAGTTACCATACAGGACCAACTGCCAAATGACAGGCACATAAGAGCTGACTGGATTCCTGTGGAAATGTTAGATTTCAGGAGACTTAAGGAAATGAAAGTCTCATATGGTATGCATTCACCTTTTGTGAGGCAGATGTGAAATTCATGGTAAACTGGTAATAGAATTGTCCCATAAGACTGGAAGAACCTAGTTTCAGCAGTATTGGAGCCTGGTCCTTTGTTACATTGGAGGACCTGGTAGAAAGATGGGCTAAGACCATCGGACAGTGAACCAGGGCTAGAGGTATTGAAATTTCCCAACATCGGTTTCTTGGAGAGGGTGATTGCGCTAATGCACAAAGACAGTCTCTATATGGTGAACACACCTTGACTCTATGCCATGCAGAAGCTTTGGATGCTTGTATAGTCTAGATGGACATAAAAAAATAATGGTCCTTTAACCTCTTCAAGATCTGCTGCATATAACATTTAAAATTCTTAAGTCTTCTGCAGAGAACTATGGCCATACCTAACAGTGACCTTTAAAGTCTCCATAAGGATAATGGGGCCCTACAATGACAATTCCACTGGGACTATGCTAATGCCACTGAGCTGACAAACACCACCCAAAGATCAACTTTGGATTACAAACTGCTCAGGGCAGTTTCAAGATGGCTGACTGAGGTGATTCAGCCTCACAGACTACTCTAGCCAGGACTTGAAACAAGCCCTGTATTTTCCCATTACACCGAGATTAGACAACAAATGATAAGTTAGCTCTCCCAGGTCTTGACAGTTATCCCAATTCTTTTCAGGGTTCACTAAAGATGCTATCACCCCCCAGATAGCATAAGAACATGATGCCCACAATCCCAAGAGGTGGGGTGGGTGGGTTTTGGTCCCTCAGTGGGTTACGGATATTTGCCATCATTTGGAGGGTTGGTTACAAGTTATTGGTATGGTCAGTAAAAACACTGAACAAAGGATATTAGCTTCTTCTGAAAAGGGAGGAATATAGAAAAGATAGAATAAAAGGGTAGATTATTAATCTATTTTTAAACCAAAAAAGCAATGACTAGTCTTAAATATTTTACAATGGTATGGATTTTTGTATATTGATACAAATTTGAGATTATTTTGGTTATACTGTATATGTGTTTCTACTCTTGTTTAAGATATTTTTGTATATTGATACAAATTTAAGGTTGTTTTGGTTAGAACATACTGTACATACGTTTCTACTCTTAATCAAAGTACTGTTCTATACAGCTCATGTAACAATGTAATGTAAATTTCTAGTCCTTGAAAGTTATTATTACAAATGATTTAGGATAATAAAAAATGCAAGTCAGTAGTTAGTCACCTATTACAATCAAATTTGTAGTCATGTAAGGTATGTTTTCAAGGTCAAACAGATATATATTTTAGATAGGTAGTCTTCAAACACTTCAGAGGTCTGCGGAATATGGCATTTAAGATGCTTTATTAACATAAGGTTCTTTTTTATGACAATGAGACATGTCTGCTCATGGCAGCAACAATCTACTTCAGAGAAGATGATAGGAATCAAAGAAACTCAGCATAAAGTTTATTTTCTTTGTGGCAAAAGTAAGCCACTGGGCAAGAAAGTGTCCTTGCCTCAACTGCTGACAGTATGCTGTCCAGACACAAAAGAAAGTGAGTGCCAAACATTGTCAAGACAAAGCAGGACAGTTCTTCAAAAATCTTGCTTCACAGACAAGTCTATCAGATACTCTAGGCCTGTAAGCCAAAGACTGGAGCTCAACATTACAGAGGAACCTTGAGTTACTATTCAGGCAGTCAACTGTTTCTGTAATTTATTAATTTTGGAGTTGTTTGTTCTGCACTTCAGTTTACTCAGGTAATTTTATATCCTTATCATGTCTTTAATGAAGTTGAAGACTAGATAGTTACAGTTTTTCTTGTTACCAAATTCAAGGAAAAAAAACTAATAAAAGAGGTGTAAAATGTACAGGTTGAGGGACATAAAAAGATAGTTTGGGGTTGGAAATAGAAGTCAGAATAGAAAGTAAATAAGGGGGTTGAAGAGATGGCTTAGAGGTCAAGAGCACTGGCTGCTCTTCTAGAGGTCCTGAGTTCAGTTCCCAGCAACTACAAGGTGGCTCACAATCATCTAGAATGAGATCTGGGCTCCTCTTCTGGCCTGCAGGCAGAACACTGTATACAAAATAAAAAAAAAAAAAGAAAAGTGAATTAGTACAACACTTTGGACTCAGAAAGATAGAATAGATAATGGAGTATCTTCTCTGAATTTGTCAGATGCGAATGGACTAGAGACACTGTTAATGTACTTCTTGCCTGTATATATTTGTATATAGTTATTTTACTTCTTGTATATAATTTTACTATGTTAGTTCAAACCTTTACTTTTTATTTAGACAAAAAGGGGAATTGTGTTCTGACAAATAAAGCTTGCTTGGAGTGGAAGGGCAGAGCTAGCCACTAGTTGACCATAGAGGTTTGGAGGACTGCAGAGAGAGGAGACAGGAAGCAGAAAGGTGGGACTGAGAGAGGATCTTTACCCTTTTGGACAAAGGAATGGATGAGGTAGGAAGCAACCGGCAGCTGCTTCCCGTTCTCTGATCTTTCAGGTTTTTACCACATATTTGACTGCTGATTTTTTAATGATAAAGATTAATTAGATTAATGTTTCATGTACCAAATAGCTTTTGCTTCTGGATTGGAGCAAGGGGTATAAAGTGTGGATGGGTGGACTGGCGTATGAAGAGATGAATGATTGGTGGGTGGATGGTGGGTAGATGGCTGAATTAATGAGTTAAATAGTAGATGGATAGATGAATGAGTAGGATGGATGGATAGATAGATAGATAGATAGACAGACAGACAGACAGACGGGATGGAATGGGATGGATGGGTTGTATAGATGAGTGGATGGGCCTTTTATGTTTTAAATTGAAAGGGATTTTAATTGAGATTACACGGAACACATAGATCAGTTTGGAAGAAACTGAGACTTCTAGCCTATAACTATGCATGGGTTTCTGTTTAGGTCTTGGGTTCTCTCAGCAATACTTTGTGATTCTCAATGTGCTTGTCTTACACCTTGTCAGATTTTTCCCTCGGTATTTTATATTTTTGATAATTTTTGTGATGCATAATTTTTTATTCCAGTATCAAATTGCTTGGTGATAATCTATAGAGACAGTCAATTTTTATCGACATAGAAAACACGTAACCTAACATTTCCCATCTTCACAGCTCAGCGGTATTGAATATCCTTACCATGCTGTGGGCTGTCACCACCACGCACCTTGAGAACTCTTTCTGTCTTGAGAAAAACTGAATTCTACTCTGGAGAAACAGCTCAGCAGTAAGAGCATGCGCTGTTTTTGCTTAGGATCTGAGTTGGGTTCCCAGACCCACAGCAGGTGACTCACAACCACCCACAATTCCAGTTCTAGGAGATGGGACTCTCTCTCTGGCCTCTCTGGGCACTCACATATGAACACACCCTAACAGATACACACACACACACACATAAACAAAAATAAAAGTAAAATATCTTGCTGGGAGGTGGTGGCGCACGCCTTTAATCCCAGCACTCAGAAGCCAGAGACAGACAGATGTTTGTGTTTGAGGCCAGCCTGGTCTACAGAGTGATTCCAGAATATTCAGGGCTATTTGGAGAAACTCTATAGTTAGACTTTCGTTTACGCTGTCAACTCACAAATAACAACACGGAGACTTATTATTAATTATGAATGCTTGGCCTTAGCTTAGGCTTGTTTCTAACTAGCTTTTATAACTTTTATAACCCATAACTTTTTTTTGTTTTTTGGGGTTTTTTTTGTTTGTTTTTTGTTTTTCGAGACAGGGTTTCTCTGTAGCTTTGGAGCCTGTCCTGGAACTAGCTCTTGTAGACCAGGCTGGTCTCGAACTCACAGAGATCCGCCTGCTTCTGCCTCATAACCCATAACTTTAATTACATTCTTTCACGTGGCTCTGATACCATTACTCTGTTCTGTCCATCCTTCTTCCTCCATGTCTGGCTGGTGACTTTGCCTTTCTTCATCTCCAAGTCCTCTCTGCCCCCAGAAGTCCTGCCTAACCTCCTCCTGCCTAGTTATTAGCCATCCGGCTCTTTACTAACCCAGTCACAGTGACACGTCTTCCCAAGGGCTAGTACTAAAGTGTGTATCACCACTGCTTGGAAGTTTCCATTTATTAACATTTTCGCCAACGCTTGCTGCTTTTCAGTGGGTTTGCTTGCTTGTTTTTATCTCTGTGTGCCCATGTGTCTCTGTGTGTATATGTCAGAGGCCAGAAAAGGGTGTTAGATTCCCTGTCACTGGAGACATCTGTGGTTATGAGCCATCATGTGGGTGCTGGGAACTGAACCTGGATCCTCAGTAGGATCAGCCAGTGCTCTTAATGGCTGAGCCATCTCCCCAGTCCCTGATTTATTTATTTATTTATTTAGTTTTAGTTTTTTTTTTTCTTTTTTCTTTTTTTGGTTTTTCGAGACAGGGTTTCTCTGCAGCTTTTTTAGAGCCTGTCCTGGAACTAGCTCTTGTAGACCAGGCTGGCCTCAAACTCACAGAGATCCGCCTGCCTCTGCCTCCCGAGTGCTGGGATTAAAGGCGTGCGCCACCACCGCCCGGCTTTTAGTTTTTTTTTTTTTTATTTGCATCTGGCATAGCAGATGGCACAGGGACTATTTATTTCCTGCACTTCTTGGCCTGGACATTTACTCTTCACACACTTCTCAGACAATTCATTGTGGAAATGTCTATTCAAGTTCTTTGCCCATCTTCAAGAATCAGTGTTTCTGTATTGATCTGAGGAGTCCTACAACCATGGTGACGTCACCTATTCATTGTATTGGCTTTTTCCAAACTTCAATTGTCCGAGACAGATGATCATGTCATCTGTGACTGTGATGACTTCGGATCCTTTCCAATCAGTTACTTGTATTTATTTCCCTCCGTGGATGCACTGGCTGTGATTTCCTGCACAGTGTTGGTGAGAGGCGAGGAAAGACAATATCCCGGCCTTGCCCTCGATTTCAGAGAAACCACTCAGTCTTCTAATGTGACAGCAGCGCTGGCCTTGCTGATAGCCCTTCCCCGAATAAGGAAGTTCTCTCCTATTTTTAGCTCACGCATTCTTTTTTTACCAGGAACATGCATTGGGTTTCTTCAAGAATGCCTTTCTGTCTTTACTGAGATGGTTGTGTAGCTCTGGCCTGCCATTTGTGGAATCACACTGGTTTTGAGCATTAAGCCACTCTGCCTTCCTGAATAAACTATATCTGATTACATTTTTAAATTTATTTAATTAATTGAACTTGCTTTTAGACCATTTCATACCTGTGCAGTACGTACTGACTGCTCTCTCCCTCCCCTTTCATATTTTTGACAAACTGGATTTGTCAACATTTACAATTTTTGCCTCTGTGCTCATGTGGGAAGATTGGTCCAGCTTTTTCACCTTAATTCTTTTACATTTTATTTACTTTTATATGTGTGTGTGCCCCTTTGTCTGTATGTGCATTATGTGCTTGCAGTACCCATGAAGGCCAGAAGAGAGTTCAGATCCCTTGGAACTAGAGTTACAAGCAGTTGGGAGCTGCCTTATGTGGGTACTAGGAACAGAACTCTGGTCCTCTGCAAGGGCACAAAGCGCTCTCTATCTTTGAGCCATCTCTCATTCAACTCCATTTCTTCTTTCTCTTCTCCTTATTGTTTGAGACAGGGTTTTTCTGTGTGGCCCTGGCTATCCTGAAACTCACTCTGTAGACCAGGCTGGCCTCAAACTCAGAGATCTGCCTGCCTCTGCCTCCCTGGTGCTAGGATTAAAGGCACACACCACCACCTGGCTCATTTTTTTCTTTTTATAACATGTTTGTGTGTTACTTGAATTGGGGTAATACTGGCTTCAGAAAAAGAACTGGAAGGGTTTCTTCCTTTTCAAGTTTTTGACTTTTGTTTGGTGTCTTCCCCAAGTAGAATTTCTCAATGGCACCATCTGAGCCAGGAGTTCTCCTTGTGAGAGAGGTTTTGGTTGTTTTATTTTGCTTTGCTTTGCTTTGCTTTAACCACAGCTGGATTCCTTTGGACTTTAGCTTTATTCTGGTTCATTAATATATTGTGCACACTTGGATACACTGTGTCTTCCCAGAACTCTTCCCTGCCATCTAAGCTGCTAAATTCATTGCCATGTTATTCCTTTAGGGTCTTTCCATGACTGTAGTCTGTAGTGATATCACCATGTCTGTCTTCCCCTTCTCCTAGTGGTCTGACAAGAGGCTTATCAGTTTTGTTAACCTGTCTAAGGAATTTGATTTGGGTTTCACAGATGTTTTTTTCTGTTTTGTTTTGTCAGTTTATCAAGGATTTACCCTTCTCTGCTACTTTGGAGTAGTTTGATACTGTTTTTCTTTACTGGTTTTTAAGGTGGACAGCCACAGGCTGGAGACCTCCTCCTGTTCTAAGGCCACAATTAGTACTGCAGGTTTCCCCTAAATGCTGTGTCACTGGAATTCCACAAGCCACACACAAATGTGTGCACACACTGAGTTTCTCTCTCCTCATCTGTTCTCTGGCATCTCTAACATTGGTACCTTGGCCCAACCCTGAGAACCCACCTGGAGCCCAGTGCTTTCCAGTCAATGAAAGAAAATGTCACCAAAGGGAGCCAATGAATAAAATGACTGCCCAAGTACGTGGCAAGATGAGCAGAAGGAAGCAGCTTCTACTCTCAGGGAAACAAAATGAAAGCCGTGGGGCTGCTGAGACTTAGTAACAAAAGGTGAGGAGGGGCCTCTGCAGGGTTTAACAGGACCGATTCAGGTAGTTTCAAAAAGAAACTTCCTCTCATAGCTAGAGGGACTGCAAAAGAAGTCAAAATACAAGTAAAATTCCTCTCTTCCCATCCCTCAACACTGCTTCTAGGATGCCACACGGCAGGGAGGCTGGCACTTTGTAAAGTCCTAGTCATGTACATCAGTCAGCAACAACTGCAAAACAGAGTTCTCTAAAACCAAAGTTTCAAGCATTTAGAAGTAAATGCTTGAAAAATAGATGGCCAGATGATAGAAGTGTGAGTGTGTGCATGCACACATGCTATGTGCACAAATATATGTGTACATGTGTTTTCTAGTTTCTAGCCATCTCTTGGAGCCAGACTGTCGGTCTAGAAGAGGAACCAGAGCTCTTTAGAGAAGCAGTTGTGTCTCTGGGAAAGAAAAACAACTCTGGAGCATTTCATGGTGCCAGACCATGAAATAATCACACAGAAACTATATTATTTAAATCACTGCTTGGCCAATCACTGAAGCCTTGCTAGCTAGCTGTTATACCTTTGGTTAACCCATTTCTATTAATCTATGTATGGCCACGTGACTGTGGCTTACTGGTAAGGTTCCATGGTCTCTTTCTCTGGCAGTGGCTATATGACTTCTCTTGACTCCGCCCTCTTTCTCACAGCATTCAGTTTAGTTTTCCCCCTCTCCCCGCAACGAGCTCTGCTCTACCCTACCACAGGCCCAAAACAGCTTCTTTATTAACCAACAATAGTCACAGCATACAGAGGGGAATCCACATCAGCCAAGGCTGTTACTGAATTTACAAGAAGCCTGTAAAGCATCTGTGTGGGCTACCAAGTAAGGCCTTACCATCCTGGCTACCCAGGGGAACCAGATGGCTGCACCAAACAATAGAAAGAATGCTGGAGGGATCCAGCTAGGCCCAGAACTAGACCAAATGGGCTGCAAACCCCAAGCAATAAGAGACACATTTTGCAGATTTTCTTTTTTTAAATGTATTTATTTATTTTTAACAGTCTTTTCTCATTTTACATAGCAATCCCAGTTCCCTCTCCCTCCCCTCCTCCCGCTCCCTCCACCATTCTCCCCACCCCATCCCCCATCCTCTCCTCAGAAAGGGTGAGGCTTCCTTCCCATGTGGAGTCAACAAAAGCAGACTTCCTTTTTAAACAGAATCTTTTATTTCCTCTTTGACAATTCCATACATATAAACAATGTATTTCTATCATATACACCCCCACTCCCCTCCCATTTGCTCAGGCACCCCAGCAGAGAGATGCAGAGAGCAAAGTTGTCAGTAGACTAGCCCCATAGCTCTAGACTGTAAGGAAGGAATCTATAGTCCATTTTCAGGGTGAGATGCACTTAGGGCTTACCAGAGAAGCACAGGTGAGCAGGAGGCACTAGGTCCCCATCCCCCCTGATGAAGCTGGAGCCTGCATGTCTAGACATTCTCAGTTCATCCTAGGGTTGAAAAGCCAGCCAGCCGGGTGTGGTGGCACACACCTTTAATCATATAGATCTGGTCTACATTATGATTTCCAGGACAGCCAGAGCTACACAGTCAGACCCTCTCAAAAAAGAAAGGGAGAGGAGGAAAGGGAAGGAGAGGGAAGAGGAGAGGAAAGGGGAGGGAAGAGGAGGGGAGGGAAAGGGAAGGAAGGAAGAAAGTGAGGGGAAGGGAAGGGAAGGAAGGGGAAGAAAAGAAAAATCACAGACAGTCTGCTATGGGATTAAGTCCACAGATCAAAAAGGGGGCTCTTGAGCCCCAGGACTCATCATTATCATTAGATAAGGGGAGGAAACAAAGCTAGATACTAGGAAGACTGTACCTCCCTGAAGGATTCAGCCAGTGAGAAATTCAGGGCCTAGAGAAGTGCAATAGGAATTTTAAAGCTTCTGGCTTGTGCCAGCCCCAGTGTGCACGCCATTTCCGCCTTTAAAAAAAAAAAAAAAAACAGATGTGCAACTCTACAAAGTAGAAAAAAATAAAAAGTTCCACTCTCACTCTCTGAGTCCCCAGGATGTTTATTGTGAAGTGAGGTCCCTGTATCTCACAAGGTAACTCAGAGTCAGGCAGAGGGGAAGCTAGGGGCCCTTCAAGGAAGGAGCCCAGAATGCCACTGAAAATACTGTTATTTTTTTCTCAGGTCTTCCCCAATATGCTAGGATAACTGCGTGTGTTGTCAAAGTTCTTGAAGGCCAGGCCTGGCTCTGGACACCTCACACTGTTGCAGCCCAGGGAACAAGGCATCAGATGGAGCTCAGGGCAGGTTCACATGGCAGTGGCCCATCCCTGGATGTCACCTCTCTCTGCAGAGCAGCCTGGAAGGAGACAATGCATACACAGTCTCCCTAGCTCTTACAATGGCCAGTGGCACTTACCCGAAAAACTAAAGTACATCCCCAAGTTTACAAGACTTGATCAAGAAAATACAAAGCCAAATAAGAGCCTAAGTTTGCCCCTCAATTTTCTGTGGCTTTTTTTTTAAGATGGGAATATCTTACCCTGTAGATTAAGCTAGCTTTAACTCACTGTATGGCCCAGGTTGGTCTCAAACTCATGATAATTCTGCTTCAGACTCCCAAGTGCTGGGCTCACAGGCATGTGTCGTCATGCCTAGATGCAATGATTTAAAGAAGGGGGTTTCCTGAGTGTTCCCATGGGGTAGAAGGAAGCATGGTCTCTGGCACATGACTGTGGAATGGGGGTATGTCCAGTGTCTCTCTAAGGATGTCACACTAGGAAGTGAGCAACCAGAAGTGGCCTCAAGCCTTTTTAATCTGTCGCTGCCCAGCTGTCCAGCCATCTAGCCAAAGGCCCTGGATGAATGAAGGGCCATGCAGCTGTGCCATGGACTATTCCAGAGCCATTAAAATCATGTTTCCAGTGCGTTTACCACTGGGAGGAAAAGGCTATAAAGCAATCTAAAGCAATAATCAGCATGGCTTCCACACTAACGGAGAAAAGATTCACAAAGCCGGATGGTGGTGGTGCACGCCTTTAATCCCAGCACTCGGGAGGCAGAGGCAGGCGAATCTCTTGTCAGTTTGAGGCCAGCCTGGTCTACAAGCGCTAGCTCCAGGACAGGCTCCAAAGCTACAGAAAAACCCTGTCTTGAAAAACCAAAAAAAAAAAGAAAAAAGAAAAAAAAAAGAAAACGAAAAAAAGAAAAGATTCACAAACACAAGTCATTTCTGCCACCAGAGCAGGGGTACCCATCATTAGCCACTACACAGGACAACTGTGCTTCTCCGGGACAAAGCCACATTGCCCAGTTGGTCTGCATGCAGCACCACTAGAACCCAATCCCACTGGACCAGAACAGCATCACCAACACTAGAACCCAGTCCCCTGGACCAGAACAGCATCACCACCAGAGGGGACTCCAGGCTGCTGACTTCAGTGCAGGAGATGCAGCAACCTTCTTAACACTTTGCTGCGCCCCATGCATGGCTCTGATGCATCTGCGATCCTGTAGACTCAGAACGTGATCTTACATATAAAGAGAATCAGGGTGCAGAGCAATCCCTACATTAGCAGAGAAGGCAGCTTCCTTCTTCCACCTGTGCCCTGCGTTGTCCAGCTCCTACAGTGAGTAGCCGTAGCGCTCTCTGGAGCATAGTGCTTTGTCTCTATGTACTCCCGTTCTATGGGTTAACAGCCCCCAAGCACCGCAGCTGTGGACAGGGCACCACAGGCATCGCTCACAAAGGAAGATGGAAAGGTCCAGCCATAAACTCCTAAATCTCACACCTTGGTCCTACTTAATAAAATTAAATAGTACCATAAAGGAAGAAGGCCATAAAGATGGTAAATGCCTGCCTAAAGGCCGGGCATGGCTGGCACATCCCGGCCAGCCCAAAGGCACAGGGTCCGGAAGTCCTGCTTCCTGGGTCCTGGATCCAGCATGAGCTTGAAATGGGAATGAAATAGTGAGACCTCAGCCTGCATTCGTGCCAGAGCACCAGGTTGCATCTAGGACTTGACTCAGAGAGACAGGGCCCAGAGAACCCCTGAGCCCTGGAGAGCTCACAGCAGGCTTTGAGTATCCTCCCAAAGACAAAACAGCAGGTCCCCATGCCTCAGACATGACAGCATCCAGGGACACAGCTCCCTACCAGAATAAAATGGGTGACAAGTGGGTGCAGAAACCTGAGGTGCAGGCCTCCAACTGAGAGAGCAATTGAGGCCTCACTGCATAACCCCTTTGGGGTCCAGGGCATCTAGGCCAAGCCCCAGGGACCCTCCAAGGGTGAACTCCAAGCTAGAAGGCCACAGGTCACACTCTATAATACCAGCCATTAGGGAAAGACCACCTTAAACACCTCTTTGGTCATCAAGGAACCCCGTGACCAGCTCTCAACCTGGGAGCCGTCGCATGATATTCCAAACGTTAACACCACCCACATATTGATTGCTCACAGTTCTCTCCTTAGAAGAGTCTTCAGACTAGGAAGCCACCCTCATGCGGAATTCAGATTTTCTCTAAAAAGCATGCATTTATCGTAGCCGCTAAGGCCATCACTTGTCTTCACTTGGTCCACTGTGAGAAAGATTTCTGCTGAGAAGCTGGGTATGCGCATTCTCCCTACTACAGCAAGAAGCTCTTCCAGCCAGCCCAGTCCCATGAACACCAGGCCACCGCATGCGGTGCTCACACTCCAGGACCCAAAGGAGAATGCAAAATTACTCAATGACATGAGCTGCCAAGACCATCCCACCTTCGTCTGTTCTGTCCCTATAACCATGGGAGGTCAAGGAGTCTGTTCTACGGGGACACACAGGGTCAGTGCAGGTACCAGGCCAGTGGTGTCTCATCTTACTTTGAAAATAATTGGGCTCTCAAGACCTCCCTGAAGACTAATAGACTCTCACAGAGAGCTGCGAGGGTAGTGTATCACTGCGGGGGGGAGGGGGGAATAATTAGTGTCACCAGATGAATGTCTGTCCTCAGGTGGGGATTCAGCCCAGTTGCAGCCAGGAGGGAGCCAGAAAAAAAAATACTGTCATTTCCCCACATTGGCCGCCCCCTTTCAAAACTGAAGCCAATAAGAGTGGCCCTGGGGGGGCCACCCTGTACTTCATCTAAGTTAAGTTAGCCATAAGAGAGACATGCCCAAGATGAGCCACTGGCCCCTGGTCCCACCTTAGAGAGCTGCCCTTTTTGATCTCTGCCCTGTGTGGACTTCAGCCTTCCTGCCCAGTCCCTGGCAGCCTCTCCAGGTCGGTACCCACGTCTAGAAAGAAAAGCAGGCGCAGCCCCTAGCTTTATGAAGAAGCTTGAGGACTGGCATGCAAGAGTACCTGTGCCTTCACGGAACAAACAAGGCCGACAGCTGCAGGCTAGGCCGGGAGGAAAGTCCACCAGGAGGGTCAGTTCTCCACACCAGGGCTTCGCCCCACCCAGCTTTATGGCCAGGTCCTGTTGCGGGCACAGGTCCAGCACCACCACCCTTCCTCTTGTTGGCATCTTCCAGGAAGCACAGGGCATAAGGCACCATGACTTAAGAGCTAGGCCTGGCAGGAAAGGGAATTTATTTCTTGACAGACCTAAGAGCTGGGGCAATGTAGAAGAAAGTGGGACTATAAATTAACCCCCTAGCACGTGCCCCCCCCATGCCAGGATGCTTGGGTGTCTTCTGGACGGGGCAGATGTACCAGGAATGATGAAAGTGGGATGGGACCCACTAATGGCTGTCCACCAGTCCTGAACGTGTAGTCTGCTGTCCTCTCTCCAGCAAGAGAAGGGGAGGATGGAGGTGTGGGAGGATAAGTCTGGGGATTGCCAGGAGACTTTTTTTGAGACAGGGTCTCTCTATTATGTAGCTCTGGCTGTTCTAGAACTCAGTATGTAGACCAGACTGGCCTCTAACTCACAGAGATCCACTGCCTGTGCCTTCCGAGTGCTGGGATTAAAGGTGTGCGCCACCATACCTGGCTTACCAGAGGACTTTAGGCAGGGAAGTAAGGACAAGGTTGTAGGTCAAGGGTCAGGGCCTAAAGTACAGGGTAGACCTTAGGACTAAAATGTGGGGGTCAAGAAGTTCAGGTAGGATGTGTTTTTAAGGCCAGGAGTTGGACTGATCTGTGAGAGTAAGGACTTGGGCTCAGGAATCTAGGGAGATGCTGGAGGCTCAGACACTGAAGATGCAGGACACAGGCCCTGAAGCACAGAGAGAGAACTGGGCAACTGGGTACCCATTCTACACCTGCAGGGCTGTGCCATACCACCGTAAGAAATCTGCCTGTTATCTCCCAGGTCTGAAGGGCAGTGGGCTCAGCCCTTAGTCCTTCTCCCTGGACAGGAGCCACTAGCTGCACCCAGCTGTCCACTCGCTTCACTGGGGGCTACAGGGTCACCAATGGAGACCAGCTACCCTGAAAACACAGCCTGAGCAGGTATTAGGTGTCTGGGTAGTCTCTCTGGCCCTGCCCAGGGGACACCCAATAGGCACTGAAAGCCCTATTAAGACATTACTGCTGAATCTGCCTCTGCCTAGGTAAGGGTACCTGGGAAAGCCTGCATGTCAGCTGCATGAGGGGTGCAGTTTTCACACCCACCACTACCCACAACGCCTCTGTGACTGGACGGGGAAGGGAGTAGACCTGCTGGTGGCTTAGAGCCAACAGGGTCTCAGTGACCCTTCAAGGATCTCTCACCCTCAGCATGCTCTGATCACCTGGCTCCAATGGGCTTGCCCAGAATGCTGACCTAAGGTGAGGGCAGAGGTAACCTGCCCAGGGCACCTCACCTGCCACTCTGATACCCCCTAGATACACCATGGTGTTTGAAAAGTACCCCAGTCTTGAATGGGATACCTGGGAATCTGCATATCTGGCTAGAACCCCAGCCTCTCAGAAACTTCAATGCCCCTGCAGTAGGCCTGAGGGCCCAGCAGGAGTACAGCAGTGTTTCCATACCCTTAATGGAGTAGGTAAATGGCTAATGTGGGGCGTATGGACACAGTTGATAGTTTGAACATTACCGCAAGGGTTGCGATCTGGTCTGAGCCGGGAGATAAGACAGGAAGAGAGCAAACAGACTTGGGTGGAGACTCTGTGTTGGGATGTGGGTAGCAACAACCATGATGTCTTGTGAAGTCCCAGCGATGCTTTGGTCTCCAGGGTGAGCAGGACCACACACTTGGCAAAACCTAAAGCTGTGGAGGGCAGGAACTGTGCACCAGCTTCCTGATGGAGTTTCCAGAGTCAAGGGTCTATGGCCACTTCTGGAATTGACCAGCAGAGACCACTTGGAGAACCTGCCTGGGTCAGATCAGCTGGACTCCCTTTTCCTATGGAGCCCCCAGAAGACCCAGGAGATGATCCTGCCTAGCTCTAAGAAGGCAGGAAGAGCCAGGTTATGGGGTCCTAGGCTTGACAGACTCCTACCCCTGTTTCCTCCCTGTCTAATTCAGGTTTTCCTCTCTGAATCCATTGTTTCCTTGCCCTACCCAAGCCAGCTCCAGACAACCCTGAGGCTGCCTGTATATGAACCATGGAAGATTCCACCGAGTGCCATACCAAGATGACTTCAGCTGCCAGCAGGTGGCACCTGATGTCCACACAATGTCTCAGAGGAAGGCTGGGCCATCAGTGCGGACCAAAGGAGAAATTCTGTCTTATGAGTCTCAGTCACCTCAGGACACACATTCTAGAACAGGCCAAACTAGTTAGGATGAGAGAAATCTGAAGTGTGAGGCTGGCGAGGCATAGCTGGACAGGCAAGGGGGACACAGGTGTGTGAGCATATGCAAATTAACAGAGCTGCATGGGTAAGAGCCATGCTATCCGATTTAAACACATTATACCTTGGATTAGTTTACTTTTTTAAAAAAATCATGGTGACAAAGTACCTGAGACAAACAATTTACAGGAAGAACGATTTGTTTTAGTTCATGACTTCAGAGGACTCAGTTCACAGTCACTTGTCCCACATCATGGTGACAGCACTGTGTGGTAGACAAAGCTCTAACCTGTAGAAGTTAACATGGAACAGAAACAAGAAGTCCAAGCTCAGCTGTGCTGCCAGGGAACCACACACACACACAGAGTGCACCTGGGTCGCTTCCCCCAGCTCTCCTCTGCTTCCCCCAGCTCTCCCCTGCTTCCCCCAGCTCTCCCCTGCTTCCCCCAGCTCTCCCCTGCTTCCCCCAGCACTCCCAAGATTCCCCCAGCTCTCCCAAGATTCCCCCAGCTCTCCCCTGCTTTCCTCAGCTCTCCCAAGCTTCCCCCAGCTCTCCCATGCTTCCCCCAGCTCTCCCCTGCTTCCCCAGCTCTCCCATGCTTCCCCCAGCTCTCCCATGCTTCCCCCAGCTCTCCCCTGCTTCCCCCAGCTCTCCCGGGCTTTCCCCAACTCTCCCAGACTTTCCCCAACTCCCTCCCCAACTCCCCCATGCTTCCTACAGCTATGTCCTATTTCCTGGAGTTTTCTAGCACCTTTCAAATGGCTCTATGAGCCTTTTCAGAAGACACTTTATATTTAAACCATAACAACTTGATAACCAAAAGAAACATGCATGTGTGTATGCATGTACATGAATGTATGTGTGCCCACTATGAGAGGAGCCTATGTGGCCCATGTGTGTAAGGTGCATGAGCATGTGAGTACATGTTCTCATAACCATGAGAACAGCTGCAACTGTCACTACTGTCCTCTCTGAGGTCCTCTTGCCGTGGGAACATGCGCAACAGGCCCCTCAGGCGCTAACCCTGTCCTACTTTGCTTTCTACTGCGGTGATAAACAAATCACCAAAAGCAAGCTGAGGAGGAAAGGGTTTGTTCTGGCTTAGGGGCTACACGCCATCATCAGGAAAGCCAGGGCAGGAGCTCAAGGCAAGAACCTGGAGGTAGGAACTGAAGCAGACAGAGGCCACGAAGCAACATGCAGCCTGGTTTGTTCTCATTGGTTTACTTGTTCCAGTGTTGGTCCTACCCACAGTGGGCTGGACTTCCTCACATCGGTCATCACACGGGCCAATCGGATGGAGGTATTTTCTCTGTTAAGGTTTTCTCATCCCTGGTGACCATAACTTGTGTCAAGTTGTAAAAAACAAAAACCTCTAACCCGCATAACCCCCATCATTCATAACTCCTCTGGGGTCCACCTTGCTGCCGGCCCTCTGGAAACCAGATGTGCAGTTTCATGTTGTCTGGAACCACAAAGGTCAGAGGTCATCTGCTCTTCCATCCCATCTTTGTCTTTCTGACCCTCAGACCCAGACTCCAGATGATTATGATCTGACACAGTCACCAGGACAACAGGGTCTATATCAGCCAATAGAGGCAGAGGACACACAGGATGAGGCCCATGGCCTTGGCTCCTCCACATCCTCCCTTGATGGCCCTGGAAAATCCTCAAAGGCAATGCAGGTATTTTTGGTACATTCCACTGTGACTCTGAACATCACTGGAGTATGAAGCAAAGACCTGTAAGCATAAAGAAAGGATACAGGGCCCACCAAGGGCCAGAAGCACCTAAATGAGGTCCCGTGTAAAAATATGTAAAAGTCCCCTCTTATTTTTTTTTCTTGATCCTGAGGCATGCTAGCTGAATGTTCTGCCACTGAGCCATATCCCTAACCCTTCCATCTGTCACTTTTTTTTATTTTTTAAAAAGGATTTTATTTATTTATTTATTTATTTCTGGTTTTGTAAGAAAGAGTCTCACTATGTAGTATTGGTTGGCATCGAACTTGCTATGGAGACCAGGCTGGTCTCAAACTCACAGAGATCTGCCTGCCTCTCCTCCCAAGAGTTGGGATATGAGTTTAAGATATGCATCACCACATCTGGCCTGTTTTTTATTTTTAATTATGCATGTGTTATGTGTGTCCGTGTATGAGTATGCACTCCTGAGTTGGGATACCCTCAGGGGTCAGAAGAGGGTACTGATCTCCTGGAACTTGAGTCAGCCACAAACAATTGTGAGCCCCCTGAGGTGGTGCTAGGACCTGAACTCCAATCCTCTGCAAGAATCACAAGCCATCCTTCAAGACCCTGTCACTCTTACTCATTTTTGTATATGAGCATCTCACCTGCATGCATGTGTTTATACCCTGTACATGCCCGGCACCCCTGGAAGTCAGAGTGGGCATTGGATGCCCTAGAACTAGAGTTATAGATTGCTGTGAGCTTCCATGTTGGTGCTGGAAGCTAAAACCAGGTCCTCTGGAAGAACAACCAATGCTCTTAACCACAGAGCCATTGCTCCAGCCAGCTCCCTCGCCCCCATCACTTTTCTGTTTTAATTATTTTTCAAATTTATTTTTGCAGTGCTAGGGATCAAACCCAGGGTGTTGTGAGTGCCTGGCAAGCACTATAACTTTTGAGCTACATCTTCAGTTGAAAAAAAAAAAACCTAATTAGGCCAATAACAGTTACAGAAATCTACATAACAAAATGACACAAAATATGGGTGGAAAGAAAAGACCCTGTCAGAGCTTACACCATCTCTGGAAGACAGACTGTGGTGGGAGACATGTGCCGGACCCCTAAGGTTTAGGGACTAGACTTTAGGCAACAGATAAAATAACAACAAAGAATGATAAACTAGATGAGGTGCTGCACATCTGTATTCCCAGCACTGCACACACCTGTACTCCTAGCACCATGCGCACCTGTATTCCCAGCACCGCGCACACCTGTACTCCTAGCACCACGCACACCTGTATTCCCAGCACCGCACACACCTGTACTCCCAGTACCATGCACATCTGTACTCCCAGCACCGTGCACATCTATATTCCCAGCACCATGCACACCTATACTCTCAGCATGGTGCACATATGTATTCCCAGCACCACGCACACCTGTACTCTCAGCATGGTGCACATATGTATTCCCAGCACCACGCACACCTGTACTCTCAGCATGGTGCACACCTGTACTCCCAGCACCGCGCACACCTGTACTCCAGGCACTGGAGACAGAGACTAGAGGTTTGACTCTAGAGCATGTCTGAGGCCACCCTGAGCTATATGAGACACCACCTTTAAAAAGATGCAAGCAAGCCAAGCAGTGGTGGCACAAGCCTTTAATCACAGCACTCCAGAGGCAGAGACAGGAAGATCTCTGAGTTTGAGGCCAGCCTGGTCCACAGAGTGAGTTCCAGGTCAGCCAGGGACACACGGAGGAATCCTGTTTCAAATAAATAAATAAATAATAAAGTGGCATTACAAAAGAGAAAAAAGGTACTTGCCCGTTCTCCCTCCTATTTTTGCTCAGTACCACAGTGGAGGAAAGAAGGAACAGATGGGAAATGAACAGCAGGTGGCAGACTTTGCCCCAGACACATCAATAACACACCAGTCAAAACATGCACGGCTTGTCAGATAGGATCAAAAGGCAGAATTATCCTGTAAGGCATCTAAACTCACTATAGCAGCTAATCACAGTAATGGAGGTCTGGGATCCCAGTACTGTGGAGGCTGAGACAGAAGTTCAAGGCCAGGCTAAGCTATAGAGCAACACCCTGTCTCTAAAAAGAAAAAAAAATTCATTATAAGGAACAAATAAAGTATTTAAAGGATAGAAAAGGATCTACCATGCTAATGGGAGGGCCAGAGTTCAAGGTTATCCCAGACTCAACCAGCTCCTGCCCACCAGGGCTACTTGAGACCCTGCCTCAAATCCATTGTTTTAACAGTGAACCCTCTTTCTTCTAGAAGGCTTGCCAACATTCACATCAGACAGAATAGGTTTTTGAGCAAAAATATTACCAGGTACAAGACTACTAGATAATGAAAAGACCGTCAAAGATGTGTGACCTCCGAAGAGTTCTGGGCTCCAATAATGAAAGCATGATGTTAAAGAAACACTGGCAAATCAGATTCTTTCAAAGGGAAGAACGCCTGCTCTGGGAAAGATATGAGAAACATAACAAAGAGGCCACAACCTTGATAAACTTGCAGATAAAAAAGGACTTGAAAGATGGGGACAAAGCTCAGGTAGTAGAGTGCTTGTCTTGCATGCATGAAGGTTGGGTTCAATCCCCAGCTTGCACACGTGCGTGTACAACACACACAAACACACACACACACACAACTGCAGGACTTCCAAGTGAACCATAGTTAAACAAATAATCCAATCTGAATATGGACCAGGGATTTTAAGTACTTCATTGAAGAAACAGATTAAAAAAATAGTAAATAGGGGAATCCCACTGAAAGCTGCCCTTCCACAGCACTGCACAGTGGGCACCATGGAATGCCATTCTGTAGCACTATGCACAGTGGGCACTATGGACTGTCATTCTGTAGCACTGAGCACAGTGGGCACTGTGGACTGCCATTCTGTAGCACTGAGCACAGTGGGCACTGTGGATGGCCATTCTGTAGCACTGCACACAGTGGGCACTGTGGACTGCCACATAGCATCACTGACCGCATACCTAGAGAGATATGAAGGGCCTAGAAGTTTCTTTTCCCCAATGGGACACAGTTCAAAGACACCAGCTATGTGTCTATGGAAAACCTGATCGTGGCAAAGTGTGAACACCTGAGCCTCTACTCACATATTCCCAACAGCCCACCTGAGGGTAACTCAAGCTGGAAACAAGCCAAGTAACCAACAAAGGACGTGAGCATGTTCCAGGCTCCAAGGGTTTGGACACAAGCACACAGACATTACAGTTATTTTCTTTTTCTTTGTTTTATATTTACACTTTTATTTATTATTGGATAGGAGGGCAAGCAAGGCAGAGCATGTATGTGGAGGTCAGAATACATCTTCTGGGAATCTGTACGCTTCTTCCACCATGCAGTCCAGGACCCAGATCCGGACTGTCAGACTTGCACAAGCACTTTTCCCTGCTGAGTCATTCTGCTGCCCCTGGACATTACAGTTATTTCCTTGGTGCTGAGACACATGCAGTACCACTTAGCTATACTCCCAGCCCTACGCATTTCATTTCTAAGGCCAGTCTCAGCCTTGCTTAATCTGACACTGGGCAGGAGAGGCTAGAGCCCAATTCCCCAGAACCCCAGAAATCCACCTGCTCCCATAGTCTCTGCTTCACCCAACCCTCTCAAGCTACAAACAATGGTCAATGCTACAGCCCTTCTGTGCCCAGACCTTCCCTCTCACCTGCTGCCTGTCTATACTACACCCACCTTCCCCTTCCCACTGCCTGGGATGGTCTTAGAGTTTCTGAGGATTGCACTGTTCTGACTGTGGCCCCGGTGTTTCTCATGGGAGAAGCCACGGCTTTCTAGAAATTCCCTGCAGGATCTGTGGCCTCAGGACTGTGGCCTCTGTGCATGTCTATTTATCATGCTGCTGGCAGAGTCAACACATTGTCCTCAGACTCCACTGAGACACCTTACCCAGACCCCATGTAAGCGCACACCACCCTACTTATTCCCACGGCTAGTTCAAAGCCCCCTCACTGCCATCAGCCCTTAGGTTCAGTTTACCCATTTCTCCCAGCTGACTCTAGGTCCAGAACGCTCTGGAGTACCTACTGCTAGCCAGGCCTGGCCTCCAGTCTGCCCCAGATGGTATGGCAGCCTCCTGTAACTTTGGCTGTTGCTGACCTGATCTGAAATGCACCTGGCTTCAGTGGCCATCTGACTGGTGTTTCTGGGACCCTGATGAATCCCCAACATGATCCATCTGTGATAAAAACTTAAGATGTCTGGGGAGGAATGGCCTTGTGCCCCTCCAGCTCAGCACCTGACCTCTAACTTCCAAAGTCATGCACAGTGTCTAGGACCTTCCTGTACTTCTCAAATCCCCCTCTGCAGCTCCCAAAAGTGGGCAAGTCTTCACTGACGACATACGCTGCAAGCACTTGCAGGATAAATGGCAGCCCAGGAAACCACAGCCTGACAGGTATTGGTCCACAATGTCACCTGGGGCAGCCAGGGGGTTGAGTCCTGTGTCCAAGCCAACGCTATCTGTTTTTCACTCAACATCCGCTGATCGGCACTGCAGGGGGCAGGGCAGCTTGTATGGGGCTCTCTGGCAATCAATCCTGTGCTGTTTCCTGCTTGCCAGGCTGAGGGCACCCTTACATGAGGCCTGGAAGCTGGAACTGTGCTAACATTGGCCAGGGTTGGATGCAGTCCATCCTTCAGGATCCTGACGTCTTCCCAGGGCTAGGCTTGGTAGTGCCTGTGTGATTTTGGAGTGCCTGTTGTGAGCATGACTGAAAGAAGGCTTGTGAGGCATCTAAGCAGTGGGGAAAGTCACATCAGGGGCTT
Source organism: Arvicola amphibius (assembly GCF_903992535.2). Taxonomy (NCBI): domain Eukaryota; kingdom Metazoa; phylum Chordata; class Mammalia; order Rodentia; family Cricetidae; genus Arvicola; species Arvicola amphibius. The sequence continues at coordinate 143,614,003 of NC_052047.1, read as the reverse complement.
CTGTCTGATGGTCGGTGAGGTCCAGGGCTCACCTCCCTCCTGGAATTAAGGGTATGAGGAAGTCCAGCATGGGACTCAAAGGTGCAGGGTCTCCTCTGACCCAATGGACAGCTGAATCAGAAGACTTCCTGTCAAAAGATGGGTATTTCAGACTGGGGGTGTAGCTCCGTTGGTAAAACATTCACCAACATAGACATAGCCTTGAATTTGATCCTCAGCACCTCCTACATCAAGTCTGGTGGTGGACACTAGTAATCTCAGCTCCTGGGAGGTGGAGGGTGGAGGGGCAGAAGTTCAGGTTATCCTTAGCTACATAGCAAGTCAACACCAGTCTGGGCTACATCAGACCAGATCTCAAGAGGAAAAAAGAAGAAGGTGTGTGCCAGCTACAGCCACCCTCACCTCAGGCTAAGACCTATTGGCTCCCTGGGAGTTCAGGCCCACCGAGCATCCCTTTCTGATGCCATCCCTATTATCTGCACTCCTTCTCTAAGTACCAACACAAGACATCCATGAACAAAAGGAACTACAGGGCTCCAGCTCAAGGAGTATGATAGTGAGCTCTCCATCCATTTCAGAGTACAGTTCCATCCCACCCAGGTAGAACCTACCTTAGGTAGTCACTTCTCTGCCAAGGCCAGAAGTCAGGGCCCTTATCCAGAGGGAGGGGCTGATCACAACCAAATCCAGGCCAAGAGTCAAAGCCAAAGCAAGTGGTGGAGTCTAGGCACTCTGCTAGGTAGAAGCTGAGGGAGGCACAGTCACCGAAGGGGCACATACACCCTCTAGCTGTGGGCAAGATTTGCTAGCTTCCTTGTTACCTTCATCAGAATTGACTTCAGCAGCTCAGGGTAAATTCTACAAAAGCCAGAGAAACAAGAGTTGACTAGAGTAGGGGACCAGAGGCCAGGAGTTAGATAGGATCTTGAAAATTCTGCAGAAGTAGGGAATAGCACGGCATGGCTCCAGGTAGGCATACTAGCCAGTAGGATCCTAGGGCAAGAGTTGCAGGTCCCTGGAGGAAGTGGACCAGGACTACTTTATCTCCTGTGTACTCCCAAGACAACCAGGAGGCCAGGGCATATGAGAATTGGGGGGGAGGCAGACCACTGATACTTGGGACAGAGTGGGAGGATGGCACAGTCCTTTCTGAGACACCTAACGAAGCTCAGGTCCCATTGAGCCACAGAGTACAAGGCTCACAGCCACCTACTACACACAGGACCCAGCAGCATGACTCCCACTCCAAGGCTTGAAATCCCTCAGCCACTTGTGTCCAGGGTCACCAGTTCTCACCTTCTCCCTAAGAGCAGGTGCCTATAGCCAGCCCTGAAGCTCACTGACCACCAAGGTGCAAACGGCCCACCCCCAAGAAACATCAGGCCCATGGCCCACACTCTATACCCAGTTCTTGGGAATTCTGAGCGTCAGCCTCCACCCAGAGTCCATACTGGCTGATCTGTCCTGGCTCACCCTCCTAAAGCAGGGCTCAGCCACAGAGGAGAATTCCTACTTCTGGTGTGGACATCTTTCACAAACACCCCTTAAAGTCTTTCCATCTGATGGTGTATGGCCGCCAAGCCAAAGGAATTAGGAAAACACTGGCTCTTCCCCAAGAGAATGTCACCCCTAACCCAGATGAGCTCAGAAGCCAGGGACAGGTGGTCTGGATGGGCTGACCAATGTGTTAACTCTTGTACCTCTATGAAAGAGACAGAGCAAACCCAGAGTTTGGGGCTTCTTCTCTGTGGCAGGGGTGAGGACCCAAACATAACGGAGGATGCTGGAAGCACCTGCTAGGGACAAGAGCCCTCAACCCCACACGGAGGCCTGCTTTTAGCTGGGCATGATCCTGGGCCACCGCTCTCTAGACCAGTGGTTCTCAATTTGTGGGACATGACCCCTTTGGGGGGGTCTTTTCAAAAGGTTGCCTAAGACCATCAGAAAACATAGATATTTACATTACAATTCATAACAGTAGCAAAATTAAAGTTATGAAGTAGCAATGAAATAATTTTATGGTTAGGGTCACCACAACATGAGGAGCTGTATTAAAGGGCTTCAGTCTTAGAAAGGTTGAGAACCACTGCTCTAGACGCTGGCTTCTAGGACCAAGGCTGGCTTAGGCCATACTTCAAAGCCACGCCTAGGCCCTGGGAGGTCACTGTCCAGGGCCCGAACACACTGATGGATGTGGAAAGCAAGGGTCTGAGCTGGATGCGAGAATGGACAATCATACACTTGTCCTGCTGTAGGTTCCGCTTTCCTAGCCCGCCAGCGGGATCTGGGGCTTATCGCTGTGCTAGCTGAGGGAACAATGGTGCACACACACTTATCTCTCTGTCAGAGCTACCTCAGCCGTCAGAGCTGTTTGCTCAGTGCGTTCGCTCTCCCAAGTCAAAGGACAAAAACCCTATTGAGGCGTGATTTTCCACCAATTAAGTGTGTTGCAGAAGGTGGGCCCTGATGCCCTCCTGGGGCCCCTCCTTGCCAGGATGGAGCCATCGACCCGGGAAAGGCCATGCCGCTCCCTAGAGCTACCTTCTTGCCACAGGTGTATGCAGCCCAAAACAGCCCAGAAGATCCTGGAAAGCACAGCTCTGAGCCACTCATACAAACTCACATGCACACGCCCCTGCAGACTGTTAGACAGGCACATCCAGCCAGCCAAGCAGACACAGGGCTCCTAGCCACACAGGGTCATAAGCCCGTTCTACATGACTGCCCTGTGTCCGGGTCCACCCTGAGTCCCTCCTCACCTGCCCAAGCCCAGCTGCAAGGTTGCATCACTTTGGGTGAAAATGTCACTCTGTTTCCAGTTTCTCACCTGAGTGGGTGCTGCTGAGTGCTAAGAAGCCACCAAGAGGGCAGGAGACACGGCTCTGTGGTTAAGATCACAGCCCAACACTGCCTACAGCTGGGACTCCTCCAGCCTTGCTGGCATCTGCACTCACATGCCCATACACACGTAAGTACCACATACATATAAATCAAAATATGAAAACTAAAAGGGAGAGAAATTGCTAAGAGAAGGTGGAGAAAGAGTTCAGCCATCAGGAGCCCTTGTTGCCATTACTGGACTGTTATCTCAGTGGTTAAGAGCACTGGTTGCTCTTCCAGAGAAACAGGGTTCAAGTCCTGGTACCAATATGGTATCCCACAACCATATATAACTCCAGTCCCAGAAAAGCTGATGCCTTCTGGCCTCTATAGGTACCACTCACACAATTAGTGCACAGACATACATGTAGGCAAAACATTCACACACATTAAATAAAATTAAATAAACCTTTTTAAAAAAAAAAAGAAAAGCACCTATTGCTTTTATCAATAATCCAGGTTTAGTTTCCAGTATCCACACAGCAGCCCATAACTGCCTGTAATGCACTCAGGTTCCAACCCTTTCTGGCCTCTGCAGGCACCTACATGCACATGGTGCACATATACACACTATGACGTTCACACACATGTGCGCATGCATACACACACACACACACACACACACACACACACGCACGACAAATCTATTAGATAAAAAGAAAGATGGGAGGAAGGAAAGAAGAAAGTATAAGAGCAATAACAGGCCACCCAGAAGCGCACACAGCAGTAAGTGAGCACTCCACCCACCGAGGCTGACCTCAGAGTTTCTGTAAAGATCATGTTATTTCTCTGATTCGGTGGAGAGTTGTTGGTTTTTTTGAGGGGTGGTGCTAAGGTCAAAATGAGGGCCTGAAATGTGCTAGACACACACTGTATCATAGTGCCACACCTAAAGGTCAGAACATCCTGATAAAGCTGAGGTTTTATTTACAGCAAACAACATCCGCTGCTTTGTCACAGGATCTGCAGGGTTTGCTCTGAGCCAAGGGAGAACAGAGTCTGAGAGCTACCAGTGTAGAGACGGGTGACCAGAGGAGACAACCTGGGTCCAGGCTATGGGGCTTGTCTTAGCTTGGCTATGAGATACAGGCTCATTTGAGAATCCAGACTCAGTAGGGCTAGAGCCAATACCAAGCCTGCAATGGACACAGCTAAGGGCTGGTCCTCAGTTCCTTCAGGGGTGCAAGTGGCACCCCTCAGTATTTGCTGGAGTGACCAAGACCACCACCAGGAGATCTAAGTTCCATGCCCCTGGCTCCCAATGGGACTGGACAAATTCAGTGGTTTGTTGGACCCCACCTCACATTCTGGCTGACAGATAGTCTCAAGGAAGAACCTGCCCTTTCCTCACCCCAATCTTACCCCCGATTCTGGCCTGCAGCCTAACTTTTGTCCTAACCCTAGCATTAGCTCCTTAAGGGCCTGGCATGCACCCCACCTTTGGCTCCCACCTCTCATATTCCTAGGAGTCCATCTTCCCAGTAGGTTTGGCCAGCTGTCTAAGGGGACCCTACAGCTCACTCAACCCATGGAGATGCTGCAAAGGTAACTTCACCTACCAAGCAAGAACACAGATCACAGCAACCAGTGCTGGGGAACCCCCCAAGTACAGGCAGCAGGACCCCTCCCCAGGTGGTCTTTCTCCTGGAGGGAAAACTCACAATGAATGGAGTAAACCTGGCAAACAAATGTCTCTTGAGGTTCCAGGATCCAGGGTGGAGGCTGGATTACCTGGCAGGATCAGCAGGAGGCCCAGGCTCTCTGATACCCCCCTGGACCAGGCCCATCCCAGGCACCCAGGTGTGTGACTGATGGTGTCCATGGTGATCTGGCAGTTAGGACGGATTGTGACAGGACCCACCATGGCCCCAAGGACAGCCGGATGCAAGAGGTGTTTGTGGGCCCCTGGAGTGCACGTGTAAGGCCCCCCACTGGGAGTAGAAAGATAATGGGGCCACAGCCACTGCAGAATTTTCCAACTAAGTCTTGAGCCCTGATAAAACAGAACCCCATATCCTGTTTGGCCACTGCTGTGCCCAGCAGGCGGTGGCGATCACAGGCATGGAGTATGGGGCACAAGTGGGTGCGGCAGGGGAAGGGCACACCATCCCTATATAAGCTTCGGAGAGCCAGACACTCAAGTCGCAGCAGAGGCAGCAGCAAGACTGCCTAAGCGCCCAGCAGTAGAAGACCGGGGCTGGTGGCCGCCTTCTGCTCCAGGAGTGCCACCATGTTCAGGGGTCAGCAGCTGCTGCTGTTGCTGTTCTTCAGGGGATCCCTAATCAATGCTGGTGAGTGGGTATCTGCCAGGTTATGCCCGGGGGGGCAGGTACCCGATGCCCTCCACAGGACCCTGTGCATGGGGGAGTCTTCAGGTCTTCACGCCTTGTTGACTCTGCCTAAGACGGGCTAGCCACACAGACACTGATGGACAGGAGGCGGAAGGGGCCCGACAAACTACTCAAACCTGTCTACCTCCTGTGAGCTGGGTTTGGTGGTCAGGAAAGGAACACGCTCACCTGAAATAGGGGTGGGGCTCCCTCTTGTACAGTCTCAGCAGTTCTGGTGACAGCAGCACACAATGGTAGCAGCAGGGCAAACCTAACATTCTTCCCCTCTCTCCCGTGGCTCTGGCCCTGAGAGATATTTGAGGAGCCTGGGGTATGTAGGGACAGGGGCATGTGTCACCCTAACAGAGTTGCTTCTTTTGGTGTCCAAGTTTCCAGTCTCCATTACTCCTGACCTCACCCACTAACAGAACTGTATGGTGGGCTCCAGGTCTCAACTTCCCCTTCTGTTAATGTGGGGAGACATCTTGTGCCACTCCAACCCACAGTTCTGCATGCCAACCACCAGCTGTCAGAGACTTCCCCTGAGGGGAAATCATATAGCGCCCAACCTCAAAATACACCCAGCCTGGGGGTAAAGGTGCTAGGAGGGTCTCAGACTTGAAATAACGTGATGCCCCTCCCACCAGGCTGCTCTGCTTCTCTCCAGCAATGGTCTTCCCACTAAATACCAGTTGTCCACAACAGAGGTAGCGCGGAACACCATAAAGCAATGCCTATAGGCCCTACCAGATACCTGGGACCCTGTCTTGCCTCTTACCCAGCATTCCCAGCAGAAAGAGAATGACATGCTGACTAGAACCAGGTCCCTTGGGTCCAGAGCCAGGGATAGAGGATTAAGTCCCAGGAAGACCTGAGGGGGGTTGGGAGGCTAAAGGGACAGAGCTGCTCCAATAGCAGGTTGAGTGCCACCTCTGTGCAGCCTAGAGGGCAGGCAGAGATGGGAGAATATGAGGTTAGACAGGCCAGATGGGACCTGAGGCTATAGAAGCAGGGAAGGAGACACCTGAGGCAGTGGGATTAACCCAAGACAGGTAAGGTCACCAAACAGACTAAAGGAAAATCGTATGAACAAGCCCCCTTGGGCCATGGCAGAGGAGTCAGCGAACACAAGGTGTGGATGGTCTAGTAGAAGGGGCAGCGATGCTGGTAATCCATGAACATCTTCCAAAGGGCCTGCAGCTCAAAGAAAATCCGGGAAGCCAGATTCAAGCTGGGGCCCAGGAAAGGGAAACTTGTCAGGGGAGGGAGCTACCTACATGGGACAGGAGCCCCTTGGGAGCACAATAGACAAAACAGTGAGGCAATGGAGCCGAACCCAGGTCTGGGACCAAGAACGACCAAGACCTGGCCTTTTGCTACTCACACCTCCTAGAATGAGGTGGCCTCCAGCGTTCCCATCATGCCTGAAAGACAGTGAAATCTGAGCTACTGAGGGTGTTGCCCAGGGAACCTAGCCCATTCTCCACACCCTTAAGAATCACTGGACGGGGCAGGTACCGACTTCCTAGCCATTACTTTAAATCTCCCTTTCCCATTGCCTGCTGGATTCTGAGGGGGATCCAGTGATGGGTGGCCATGAACCAGGCTGAGACTGTGTGAGTCCCACTCCTGCCAGACCCCCACGGTATTGCCAGAGAGAGCCGAAGTCCCAAGAAGCACCCAGAAATGCCATGGAAGTTCTTCCTCATTAGCACAAGTTATACAAGACCTCAGCTGGTCCACTCTGCTCTTGGTGTCACTCAGAAGTGCACATATTCTGGAAGGGACTGGCAGTAGTGACAGAGAGAGCATCTTGCCCAGAGCTCCTGAGATAACGTGAGGGCTATCTGGCTGCGAAATCTGTCACATTAATGGAGAAGCTGATTCTTGGATGATCTGGCTAGCTAAGCAAGCATCTCCTTCCTCTCTCATTGCTCCAAGTTCAGACTGCTCCTGAAGTTATTACTTGGTTCAGGAGGATGCCCTTCCTCAATACAGGGGACTGTTCCTTGATCAAGAGTGTGTATATGAGCAGCTGTGCTCCCCAGCTAGAAACAAACGCCCCCAAACACCTCAGGAGAGCTTGGGGTAGGACCCAAAGGATGGAGTGTGGGGGCCAGCTGGTCAGCAGGGAGGAAAGTGTGTCAGATAAGGTCTTACAGCCCATGGGAGCCCCAGAAGAGCCCTCCTTCACATAGTCATCTTGTGGTTGCCTGTCCCTGACTGGCGGTCACCGTGACCAATGTCATTTGGCAATGGTTACCACATTCCAAGGGCCCACTACAGCTGTTATAGAGGCTGCCAAGGAGGACAAAGGGAAGAGAACTAAGCACAGGGCCCCAGATGGGAGAGTAGGTAGCTTCTGGGTAGTTTACAGGATATACCCACAGGGAGATCAGACAGCCAGAGCAGGGACACACTGGGTGTGGCCTGGCAGAGGAGACAGCCAAAATCTGTCTCAGCCCTCTGTCCTCTCCTACGTAGCCACCTCTCAGCACACCCCAGGCCACCCTCTTGTATCTTTCCTTACCAGAGTTTCACGGAGATGAGTCCTGTGCAAAGGAGGTCCCCTCTGAGCCTAGTCCTACATTTAGAGTCTCTGTCTGCAGGGCTCTGCAGCCTGGCTCAATTGAACAGTGAATGGGGAGTGATCCTGGCAGACAGGCATCCATGCCCAGGATATCCCTACCTGACATGGCACTTGCTCCCCAGGGATGTCCTGCTAGCTCTACTCCAGCCACAGGATAGTGCATCTCTCCAGCATGCCCCAGAGTGGCGAGTACCCTAGGCCCTGTTCTCATGTTACGTCCTTAGCGAGGCTGCCCTCCCGTTCCAGAATGCACAGCGGCAGCTGACTACTCTCCCTTGCTTTGTGTGCCCATCCCTCCAAGTCACTTAAGCAGCACGTGTGTGCTGTATGAGTGGGTGCCACCTTCCGGGGACCCTGCAGGAACAAGCCGTGTGCTGTAGACCTATAGCACCTGGCATGGTGACAGGCACCAAACAGGAGCTTCATGCAGCCCAGGCTAAGCCAAAGGTGGAGTATTTGAATGAGTGAACAGGAAGTAATGAGAGCAGGAAAGATGTTACAGCTGGGGAAAACTGAGCTGGGATGCCAGGGCTCGGGCTGGACTCCACCCTCTGTCCTCCCTCAGAGCCTGCTACCTACTCAGTTAAGCATACTGCGGACAACTTGTGCCGTTCACAACAGGCTGCTGCTACAAACGACAGGCAAATGGGGGTATGCACTTGGCCAGACCTGGGTCACAACACTAACTATGGGTCCTGCCTATGCAGGTCTGGACACCACCTCCTTTGCCAGCCTAGGTCCCTGGAAACTAAAGGACTCTCCACAGACAGGTGAGAACCAACAGCATCCACATGGCTGTTGACCAGAGTACCAGAGGTCCAATGGCCCAGTGTGCAGAAAGGAGGGGCCCACACTTCAACACACACACAAACACACACACACACACACACACACACGCACGCACACACGCACGCACGCACGCACTCATGCTTGACTGACCACACCCAAGTACAGCATGCAGGTCTTGGGGTACTGAGGTTTGGGGTTTTCTCAAGAAGGATCCAGCAATGAAAGTCACAGTTCAGGCTCCAGTCAAGAGTTCTCATCAAAGGCACTGTGACTTCTGTGCCTACCCCTGGGGACACTGAGTTGTAGCTTCCTGCCTTACAGGTGCCTGGACTGGAGATGCCACCGATTCCAACACTGAGGATAGCCTGCAAACCTGTAAGGCCTAGATAGAAGGCAGACCCTGGGCTAGAGCTGGGTGGGCATGTGGGATTGGGGCTATGGTGGGCTCTCCAGAGTCCCAGCTTCTGGGTCAGGCTGTCCCTGACTGGTCACTGGACTCAGCACTGGGAGTGTGCCATTTTCTTTGCAGCCTCAGAAAAGGGCTGGTGCTCCACATGGGGAGCTGATCACTTTTCCACCTTTGACCATCATGAGTATGAGTTCAAAGGGATGTGCAATTATATTTTTACGGCCACGTGTGGGGATGCCTTGCCTACCTTCAGCATCCAGTTGCGGAGAGATAGGGATGGGAACATCTCCCGGATCATCATGGAACTGGGGGCCTCTGTGGTCACCGTGAACAAAGCAATCATCTCTGTCAGGGACATTGGGTAAGCTACAGGGCAGGGCAACCAGGGGCAGGGGTAGAAGGGACAGCTGCTAACTTGTCCTACCCACAGGGTTGTTAGCCTGCCCTACACCAGCAATGGCCTCCAGATCACACCATACGGCCAGAGCGTGCAATTGGTGGCCAAGCAGCTGGAGCTGGAGTTAGTTGTCATGTGGGGACCAGATGCCCATCTTATGGTGAGAGCCATGAGCTAACAAACAGCATTCAGGAAGGGCCCTCCTCAGAGTGAGTCCCAGGAGCCCAGACTGGCAGAACAGCACTCACTGTAGGCCAGCAACCCAAGACAACCTGAGCAGCTCAGTTTCCCCATTTGAAAAGGAGGAGGAGTCAGCCGGGAAAGAAACCCCACACCCCAGAAAGGGCAGGGTGGGCAGGTGGGAACACCTGAAATCTGGGTGGGGAACCCCTATACATTCCCACAGGGACCAACAGTGTCACCCCGCAGGTCCTGGTAGAGAAGAAGTACATGGGCAAGCTGTGTGGACTGTGTGGGAACTTCGACGGGAAGACAGATAATGAATTTCAAAGCGAGGACGGTAAGCTGGGTTGGGGCTGAGTGGCTGAGGCCCCTCAGTGGTCTGTTCCTCATGCTGATCTCTGTCCTATGCCCCCAGGCAAACTTCTGAAACCTTACAAGTATGCTGAACTCCAGAAGCTAGATGATCCCAATGAGATCTGTGCCCATGAGGCCATTCCCAGGCCTACCACCCTGAAGACCAGATACGTATGTGAGGTGTCCCAGAACCCAGGGTCAGAATGTGGCTGGCACAGGGGGGCCGTGTAAGGGTCTCTGTTATCCCCACTTTCAGCTTCCCAAGCTCTGGGTATATATGATACAAAAGGTTGACCTCACCCATATGACTTTGAGCGGCTCTCTATTCAGGCCCAGATCTGCACCCAGCTACTGACCCTGGTATCCCCTGGGTGTGATGTGCCTAAGGAGTCACTGGTGCTGAGCTGCCAGGCAGACATGGCTGAGTGTGCCCAGCCAGGTCAGCAGAATTGCAGCTGCGCCACACTGTCTGAGTACTCCCGTCGCTGCAGCATGGCTGGCCAGCCTGTCCGCAACTGGAGGACCCCTGGACTCTGCCGTGAGTCCTAGTCAGGGTCAAAGGGAAAGCAGCCTGGGTGGGGAAAGAGCTAAGCGAAAATGAAGTGGGAACTGTGGATGGTGGGCAGAAATCTTACCAGACCATGCCTGCTGCCCACAGCCGTGGGCCAGTGCCCAGCCAACCAGGTGTACCAGGAGTGCGGTGAGGTCTGCGTCAAGACTTGCTCCAACCCACAGCACAGCTGCTCCAGCTTCTGCAACTTTGGCTGCTTCTGCCCCCATGGTGAGGACATATACCAGCACCCACTTTCTCCCAAACTCACTTGCACACTGGTCCAGCTTGGCTTAGACATTCTGTATCTCAGCCCTGGGTCCAGGCCTTATCCACCCACCCCCAAACTTCCAGTCAACCCAGGACTCCCTGCAGAGTGAGCAGGAGGAAGGAGGACATCAGGGTACTGAGGAGAGGTTGGGCTTGGAGTCATCCAAGGCAACTCCCTAGGGCTGGCAGGGATGGGGAAGGGGCAGAGGTGGGACTGACTGACCAGCCAGCTGGGGAGAAGGCCTCAGTGATAGGCCGCCTAAGGAACATCCATCCAACCTGAGCCCGTGCCCTTAGGTACACTGCTTGACGACATATCCAGAAACCACTCCTGTGTGCCAGTCAGCCAGTGCCCCTGTATGCTCAATGGTGTGATTTACGGCCCTGGGGAGATCACGAGAACAGCCTGCCAAACCTGGTGAGTACAGAGAACAAGTTCTACTGGCATGGAACCTGAGAAGGGGCACTATTTACCTTGGGCCTCACAATCCACCGGGGACTATTCCAATGTCCACCTGTAGCCAGTGTACCATGGGCCGCTGGACGTGCACAGAGCAGCCATGTCCTGGGCACTGCTCCCTAGAAGGTGGTTCCTTTGTCACCACATTCGACGCCAGATCCTACCGCTTCCATGGCACCTGCACCTACACGCTTCTCCAGGTAGGAGGAGCCCCAGGGCTGGGGGGAAGGGAACAGTGTGCCCACTGACTCACCCCTCCCCTACTCACTCACCTCCCCAGAGCCCGCTGCTACCCAACAATGGCACCCTCCTGGCTGTGTATGACAAGTCAGGTTACTCCCATTCAGAGACCTCCCTAGTGTCTGTCATCTACCTGTCCAAGAAGGTAAGGCTACCTGCCCTGAATCAAGAACATGCTGGGGACAATGGCCTGCAGACACAGCATCTGGCTCCTGCTTCTCTTACTCCCTACTCGCATTCCTCTGTCCCTCCAGGACAAAATTGTGATCTCAAAGGATGAAGTGATCACCAACAATGGAGACACCAAGGTGCTGCCATACAAGACACGTAAGTCCTTCTGGGTCTGGCACTGAGAATTTTGTGTTGCTGTGCCTTTGGGGGTTGGCAGCAGGGACAGCCTACTTAGCCCTGAAATCTTGCAGACAACATCACCATCTTCAGGCAGACATCTACCCACCTCCAGATGGCTACAACCTTTGGCCTGGAAGTCGTGGTCCAGCTACAGCCCGTCTTCCAGGCGTACATCACAGTCGGGCCCCAGTTCAAAGGCCAGACCAGAGGTGAGTCACTCACTGTCCCACTGGTTACTCCCAGAGTCAGCCTGGCTGTCTTCTGCTGCAGCTAGATGCAGAGGGGAGCCAGGAGTGCCTTGCACTGACTCCACATCCAGGAAACCCACAGACACAGCCTCCTGAGGACAGTGATGACTAATGAGAGGGGCATAGCTGGATAGAGGAGATAGGGTATACGGAGGAACTGGGTGGGAGGGCCAGGACTCAGTTGCTCTCACATCCTGCCCCTTTAGGGCTCTGCGGCAATTTCAACGGAGACACAACGGATGACTTCACGACCAGCATGGGCCTTGATGAAGGCACCGCCTCACTCTTTGTGGACTCATGGCGCGCAGGGAACTGTCCAGCTGCCCTGGAGCGGGAGACTGACCCCTGTTCCATGAGCCAGCTCAACAGTGAGTCCCCTGCACCCCCACCCTCAGCCACCTAAGCCTGTTGGTGGGAGGGAACAGGATACCCACGGCTGTACCTGTTGTCTCCAGAGGTGTGTGCAGAGACCCACTGCTCCATGCTGCTGAAAAAGGGCAGTGTCTTTGAGAAATGCCACACTGCGGTGAACCCCCAGCCCTTCTACAAGGTGGGTCCAGTGGGCACTGGAGATGGGGAAGTGATAGCAGCATTTGTAGTCCTTAACACCTGGGTTCTGCCCTCCCCATAGAGGTGTGTGTACCAGGCCTGCAACTACGAGGAGACCTTCCCTCACATCTGTTCTGCACTGGGGGCCTATGCCCATGCCTGCTCCTCCCGAGGCGTCCTGCTCTTGGGCTGGAGGAGCAGCGTGGACAATTGCAGTGAGTGCTGGCTGTGGTGAGAGGGTGGAGAGGAGTCAGGAGCAGGGCTGTGGACACAGGACAAATGGGAACCTGGACCCCAACAGAGCCCCTGTGCGCATGCTGAGGAATTAGAGGGCCTTAACCTCTGCTCAGCCATTTCTCATCCCCAAGCCCCAGACCCTCTCCCTACAACTCTGCCCAAGAACCTGACCTCTAGTTCCCCACAGCTGTGCCTTGCACTGGCAACCGCACGTTCAGCTACAATAGCAAGGCCTGCGACCGCACCTGCCTGTCTCTGTCGGACCGTGAGACAGAGTGCCATGCGAGTGCTGTGCCGGTGGATGGCTGCAACTGTCCTGAGGGCACCTACTTGAACCACAAGGCAGAATGCGTGCATAAGGCCCAGTGCCCCTGCCTGCTGGATAGCTCCAAGTTCGTCCAGGCTGATCAGTCAACCATGATCAATGGGGTCATATGGTATGGAGGGCATGGCTGGGCAATGCCTGGTTTGTGAGGGGCCCTGCACACCTGTAAGTTCATGGGTCCCTGCCCCTTTCTTATAGTTACTGCATCAATGGCCGCCTGAGCTGCCCACGGCAGGCAGAGATGTTCTTGGGTAAGTGTATACTAGGAGCTGGCCATGAGGCCATCCCATAGGACCCTACACCACCTGCTGTCCCCCAGTCCACCTGACCCGTGTTCCTCTTCCCTGCAGCAACCTGCCCAGAGCCCAAGACCTTCCAGTCCTGCAGCCAGTCATCAGAGGACAAGTTCGGGGCTGCATGTGCCCCCACATGCCAGATGCTGGCCACAGGCATTGACTGTGTAGGTAGTGAGGAGGGTTTCCACAAATCTTCAGGAGCCCAATGCAGGGCAGGGCCATGCTGCACCTACATCTCTCTAGTCATACCTACAACTCCATAGCCAGTGCTGGTATTGAGTCAGGAGCTGATTGGCAGCAAGGTAGCTGGAGGACAGGGTCTTTGTCTATACAATTATGTGAGGCATGGACTGGCTGCAGCTTGGAAACTATGGCCAACTGTTCCTGTGCATGTGGCAGCCCATTCTGATACACACACACACACACACACACACACACACACACGCAGAGAGAGAGAGAGAGAGAGAGAGAGAGAGAGAGAGAGAGAGAGAGAGAGAGAGAGAGAGAGAGAGAGAGAGAGAGAGAGAATGTTACTGGAAGGGTGGCTTCTCTAGAAGCAAAACTCAGCTGTCCACAGAAGGCTGGACAAAAGGAAAAGACATGGGGAAGAGTCTCAGAAGCTGGGGCTGGCGTAGCAGAGTGCTGAGAAACTAAGAACCCTGCCTCCCCACCAGGTACCCACCAAATGTGAATCTGGCTGTATTTGTCCTAAGGGGCTCTATGAGAACAGCGATGGGCAGTGTGTGCCTGCAGAGGAATGCCCATGTGACTTTGCAGGGGTGTCCTATCCTGGTGGTTCTGAGCTTCATACTGACTGTAAGACCTGGTAGGTCATGCTTAGTCTGAATACACAGAGCCTAAGGGCCATCTGGGCAGGCAAGGACTCCCAAAAGAAAGTTGTTCCAGGTGGGGCTCTCAGAGGTGGGGTATCCTAGGGTCATGGCCCAGGTCTCCAGCCCACCTCCTCGTGTAGAAGGACTGTCTCTAACTACTCCTCCCCCTTCTTCTCCCCAGTACTTGTTCACAGGGAAGGTGGACCTGCCAGCTTAGCACGCAATGCCCATCCACCTGTGTCCTCTATGGCGAAGGCCACGTCATAACTTTTGATGGACAACGCTTTGTGTTTGATGGCAACTGCGAGTACACTCTGGCCACGGTAACCACTGGGCCCAGTGCCAAAGGCTGCAAGAAGCCAGGGTGGGGACCATGAGGGCTTTTCCTCAATACCCTTTCCTGCAGGATGACTGTGGTACCAACAGCTCACAGCCTACCTTCAAGGTCGTGACAGAGAACGTCATCTGTGGGAAGTCAGGGGTCACCTGCTCCCGAGCCATCAAGATCTCCCTGGGCGTAAGTACTGGGCCCCACGGGGTGGGAGTTCCCAGGTCTCACAGCCTCCACCTTCATTGCACAGCCCTTCCGCCATCTCTCATTTGTATCACAGGAAGGGGTGACCGGAGAATGGTGACCGACTGGGCAGTTACATACTCAGAACTAGCGACCACATGGTCTCCACCAGTTTTCCAGGGATGTATAGCATTTGGGGGACAAAAAGTAAAGGTGCTCTCCAGGAAGCTAAGCCTGAACCTTCTATCCGGAACTGGCTCCCAGCAGACACTCCTACACGTTGTTTTATTGTTCTTGTTCTTGTTTTCAGACAGGGTCTCATGTAGCCTAGGTTAGCCTCAAGTTTATCATGCGGTTTAGGCTGGCTTTGAAATCTTGATCTTCACAAAGATGGAAATTTATTATGTTGGATTACACCTCTACCTTCCAGACACTCAAATCACAGACTGCCTGGGTACTGGGGTAGGCAGGAAAAGAAAGCAAATGGTGACAGCCCTCCCCACACAGGGGCTATCCATCACAATGGCAGACAGAAACTACACAGTCAGCGGGGAAGAACCCTTGGTGCACCTTCAGGTGAAGCCCAGCCCCCTGAATCTGGTCCTGGACATAGACATCCCTGGAAGGCTCAACCTGACGCTCCTGTGGAACAAGCACATGAGTGTCTCTATCAAGATCAGCCGCGCCACCCAGGTACGCACCGCATGTCTGCCAGCGAACCACGGGTCCCAGCTGGTCTCAGGGTGAGGGATTCCCCACGAAACCTACATGGTTCCCCATCAACTGCTCCCACAGGATGCCCTCTGTGGCTTGTGTGGCAACTCCAA
This sequence comes from Arvicola amphibius, assembly GCF_903992535.2. Lineage (NCBI taxonomy): Eukaryota > Metazoa > Chordata > Mammalia > Rodentia > Cricetidae > Arvicola > Arvicola amphibius. Next base: position 143,598,371 of record NC_052047.1, on the reverse strand, counting down.
TGGGAACATGAAGGATGACTTTGAGACACGCAGCAAGTACGTGGCATCCAGTGAACTGGAATTTGTGAACTCATGGAAGGAGAATCCACTATGTGGGGATGCAAGTTACGTGGTGGATCCCTGTAGCCTAAATACCTTCCGGCGCTCCTGGGCTGAGCGCAAATGCAACATTATCAACAGCCAGACCTTTGCTGCCTGCCACAGCAAGGTAGGCCCTGTCCTCCAAGATGGAGGCATCAGACATAGTTCTCCTACCACGGGACTCCAGTTTGGCTGGAGGGTATCAGGTGTGGAGAAGGGAATACCCATCACCAGAGGCCAGTGCCATCCACAAGCTAAAGAGATGGATAAAGTGCCCAGACCTCTGTCCACTAGAGGACCATAGCAGACAACAGTGAGTCAAGTGTCACCTCAGGCAGACAGCTGTGTTGTGATGGGAGTGGCAGGCTGCTTCCTGCCACTCAGCTAGCTTTACCCAAAATAATTATACGGAAACTGTATTCTTTTAAACACTGCTTGGCCCATTAGTTTCAGCCTCTTATTGGCTAATTCTCACATCTTGCTTTAACCCATATTTAGTAATCTGTGTAGCACCACGAGGTGGTGGCTTACCAGGAGAGAACTTAACCTGTGTCTGACTCAGAGAGGAGAAGCATGGCGACTGACTATGGCAACTGCTTGAGGCGCCTGCCTCACTCTGCTTTCTTTCTCCCACAATTCTGTTGTCTACTCCGCCTACCTAATTTTCTGTCCTATTAAAGGGCCAAGGCAGTTTCTTTACTAACCAATGAAAGTAACACATAGACAGATGACCCTCCTCCATCAAAGCTGGCTGCTCTGGGATGCATGGTTCAGAGAAGAGATATTCAGTCATAAGGGACCAGCCATGGCCAGGGGTGAGTTTTCATAGACTCAAGAGTTTTTAGTACACCCCCTAATCCTTGGTGCTCAGAAAGAATGACAGGGGGCTACCCCAGGCAGTGCAAAAGCCCTGTATCCAGGAGCCATCTGTATTCAAGAAGGTAAAGAAGGAAGTAGAGAGGATCAGGTATGCATGCAAGAGACACACTGCCTTGGTTTGCCACACCCTGGTCACAATGGGAGTTGTCTCTCACAGACACCACCAGGCAGGGTTGACTGAGCACCAATAGCACCCACTTCTAGAAGGTGGCAGCTACTGACAACAGCAGCTGACACTAGAAGGTGCTTTCTCAGAGTGCCAGGGCATTCCCCAATACCTATAACCCCAAGGCTGCAAAGTCTAACTCCAGCCTGCCACCACTGTAATGCCAACAGGAGACCGCTCCCCTCCACAGGTATACCACCTGCCCTACTATGAGGCCTGCGTGCGTGATACCTGTGGGTGTGACATGGGCGGAGACTGTGAATGTCTGTGCGATGCAGTGGCTGCCTATGCCAAGGCCTGTCTGGACAAGGGTGTCTGTGTGGACTGGAGGGCCCCAGACTTCTGCCGTGAGTGTCTCACCCCATGTCCAAACCTGCTCCACCCAGGGGCCTACTCTCTTCAGGCTGGTACAGGATGCCCTGCAGGGCAACCCTGGGTCACCAGCCGTTCCCCAGGCTCTCCCACAGAACCCGAGCCCTTCACACCAGCACTCGGGCCTTGATGCCAGCTGATGTACATCCTTCCTTTCAGCCGTCTACTGTGACTTCTACAACATTCACACACTGGTGGGTAAGAATGAATACCAGTATGCTCAGGAAGCCAACTGCACGTGGCACTACCAGCCCTGTCTCTGCCCTGGCAGCTTGGGGACCTTTCCGGACACAAACATTGAAGGTATCAGGCATGGGAATGCACATGCCGTGCATGTGGCTTTTGTTCGTGCATGTATTCACATAGGTCTATCTGTTTATTCTCTCATGCAGATATATTCACAGTGCATCCATTCGTTCACACACAGATCACTCTCGTGCATGCATTCACCCACACATTACTTGGCACACATCTGCCCTACAAGTTCACTCATTCACCCACACAATCGTTCACGCACACTCAGCAAGTGTGTCCTGAATTCCAGGCCTTGCTCTTGACTAGGTACATGGCCTCACATTAACTAGCCCTGCTCTCTGGCCTGGGGAAGATCCTTAAAAACCAAAATAAGGAATGAAGCTGCCCAACAACACGCCCCACAGTGGGGTTAAGACAGGCGCACAGATGGCTGCTGCTCTGAGTCTCGGGCAGAGCGGAGGAGAGGAGAGGCCAGGAGCTGGGACAGACAGGAGTCTCCACAGCAAAACAGAGCAACTGGGGAGGGAGGCAGAGGCAGGCAGATCTCCAAGTTCAAAACCATTCTGAGCCACACGGTGAGTTCCAAATCAGCTAGAGCTATACAGCGAGATGTCTCAAAATCAGAAGCATAAAAAGGCAGTTAAGACACAGGCACCAAGAACCCAAACAAGGACACACAGGGCAGAGTTCTGGAGTCCGGAAGGGGGTTTTAGAGCTGGTGTGACGGGAGAGGAAGGAGGTGGTGGCAGGAGCGTGGAGAAGGGAGCAGAGAACAGCAGTGGGTGAGAAAAGGAGGCTGAGTCTGACCTTTTTGTTTTGTCCCAGGCTGCTACAACTGTTCCCAAAATGAGTACTTCGACCACACAGAAGGGACCTGTGTACCCTGTGGTAAGTCTAGCAGGTGTCCTTGCCACCAGGCAGTACAGCCCTTGTGTGGGTCAAATCCATCAAGCCTGTCCAGCCCAGTGACTCCTTCCTAGAGCCTCTCCCTCAGGACACTGACGCACAGGCTCGAACAGTGTCACAGGACACAGCAGAAACAAAACTGCAGCACTGGTCCCCTTGGCCTCAGTGCTATTCCCCATCTCAGCCATTACTTAGCCACAATCTTAGGACAGAGTACTCCAAGCCAGCAAGGTAACTTGGGTACGTGATGGGAATTTTCCTATGAACCCAGCTTCTACACTACCCTGCCATGGCACCCTGGTTGGTCTCACACTCTCCCTGCCAGGCTGACGAGGGAGGGAGGAAGGAGGCAGGAGAGGAATGCGACAGTCAGGCAGCAATTCCTGATGACTCCCTTCTCTTGCAGCACCACCCGCTACCACACTACCGCCAGCCACCACAGGTGATTGCTTACCCACTTGGTACCACAGGATGAAGGCTTCCCGCCTAGGGCTTACCCTAGCTCCAGTGGACAGCCCTCTCTACCCCACCAGCCCAGTCTCTGCATCTGCCGGGTCCTGGGAGGGTGGGTAATGTACCTTGCAGTCCCAGGTCAGAAGGGAAATAGCAAATAGCATAGAAAACTTAGCCCCTGGCCACCTGACTGACTTTATGATGAAGTAGGAAGCAGGGCCTCAACAGATAAGTCTGTCAGGAGCCCATGTTGCCTTCATAGGTCTATGAGCCACTCTGAGCCTTTTGCCTAGCATTCAGTCAGCAGATCAGTCTCTTCCCAAAGAGGCACCAGAGCCAGGTCCTGCCCATTCATGAGAGTACATATGCCCCACACAGGTTCACAGCCTACCACAGCAACCCCCTCCAGCACTGAGTTCCGCAGTTCCAGCTCTGCAGCTACACCTATGGGCCCCTCCGACTTCCCAGGGCTTCCGACCCCACCACCTTCAGCCCCATCCTCCACTGAGGAAGTAACAGAATGGACCACCCCCAAGAAATCTACAGTCTCCTCAGGAGGTAAAAAGGAGGGGACTCAGTAGAAGCTCAGGGTATGGAGTAGGCATTACCACCTTCCCACTGAGATATGCCTGCAGGCAATGTCTCAGCAGAGTTCCCTGGGCATGAAAGGCCGGGTGAAAATTTTTCTGAAGACCTAGCTTACAACTCAAGCTAGCTGGTCACTCTGAGTGGACACTCAAGGTCATCTGAAACTCCCACTAGAATATATGAGGGAACTGCTGGGCCACCATCCTGAAGCCTGCCCCACACACACAGGGCAATCCCAGATTCTGCTGGGGACACCAAGGAGAAAGGAACATCTGTCCAAAAAGCAGAAGTGTAGGATGATCAGTGGCCCATGAAGGCCTGTGGTCACTGGCCTTGAGTTGAGCCCATTCCAGCTAGGTGAGGTTGCAGGCTGGGAAAGAAACAAGACTAGTGTTCATCAAACTATGAAGAGATAATAATAAGTATCCTGAAGGCAGGAGCAAAGAGGAAAGGACTCAAATATGCATCTGGAAAAAGCAGGTGGGAAGAGAGATATTGCCATGACTTTCCTCTACAGAATACTCTCCGACCACTGTGGGTACGACACCACTGACATCACGTTTGCCTCCTACATCCATACCGAAGTCAACACCTACAAGGCTCCCAGTGACACAGGCTACAACTAAGCCCACGGCATCTTCCTCCGGCTCATCCACAATGACCACAGCTCAGTTCACAGAGAGTACCACAGTGACACCACTAAGCTCAGCAAAACCTGGGACGTCCACCAGCCAAGGTGAGTCAAAGCCCATGGGAAGTGAGGGCACCTGAGTCAAATGTTCACCTCTGACCCTCAGTATTGCACATCCAACTCAGAGAGAGGATCTGTACTGCTCAAGGGGTGAGGGAGAAGGGGAGTCAATGGGCAAAAAAGCAGCAGAAGGAAATGGACACAACATGACTCCCAGTCACATCTAAGGCCACTGGACAGTCAAGTACAGGAGAAAGGGCTACATCAGGATACATGTGCAGAAGGGAAAGTAAAACAGCAGAACATTCTCCAAAGAAAGCGAAGTGCCTCACTAAGCAAGGAAACTGGCCTAGAAAACAGAAAGTTAGAACACAGAAAGTCCCAGTCCAGGGACACAGCACAGCATGTATGGAGGACCATGAACACAAACTGAACATGTTCACTGCTGTGATCCACAGTGACATCAGCCCAACAGGAAAGTCACCGTCCAGCAACAATAAGCCGAGCAACTGAGACCACAGAACCACCTCTCTCGGGAAAGACCACCCTGACCACACACCAAACAGGGCAAAGCAATACCCGATCACCACCTACTACAAGCACTGGGACCCAAAACACATTATCACAAGGCAAGCCGACACTTGTGCCCTGGACCACACACTCTCAACCAACCGCGTCTTTCCACAGCACAGAACAGTCCACAAAGGCTCCATCAGAAACACCTATCCAGAAAACAACCACCATTTCACAGACACAGAACTCAGTGTCCTCTGTAAATCCAACACTTTCTACATCACAGGTGACACCAACATCTCAGGCTCTCATGACACCAACTGCATCACATGTACCGCCATCACCATCCACAATAAACCCATCTACCACAATATTTCAAACCACCACAGTCAAGGAAGCAGACACAACTCACACAGTAGCCTCAGGCACATACACAACCAAATACGTGACACAAACTCCAAACTCATTCTCCACAGAAACCACCTCAGCATCATTAACACACCCTTCCAAAACAACACAGCAGCTGTCCATATCAATTCATCCCACTACCGTATGGAAAACGTCCACGATGGGTGTAAATACTAGCCCTGAGGTCCACACGACCTCAGGAACACCAAGTCGTCCCAATACTCCACATACCACACACCGTTCACCCACTGTTCCTGTCTCCGGGACAATACACACGACAGGGCCCCCATTGAGAACATCTCTGCAGACAACTATCACGTTCTCAACCCCTTCAACTCGTCAAACTGCATCCACACGACTGCCAATATCTTCAACTTCCTCTGAGACACCAAATCCAATGACAATTAGCAGCCACACGAGCCAACACACATTATCATTACCCTTAACATCCATGACACCAGAAACTGCTCTTCCAACCACAATGGAAGACACCACAAGACCACGACAAACAACAACACGGTTGTCCAGTGCCACAAGCCAAACGACATACAGGACATCTACTTCCCACATTCCACAAACTTCCACGTTGACCACTTCTCAATCAACATCAGCTCCAGTCTCTTCTATCTTGACCACATCCACTCTGGGTGTAACTAGCACCCCTGTGGTACACACCACCTCAGGTACACATAGCAGCACCAAGACTCCATATACCCCACACTCTGCAACCATAGCTGCTACCTCTACTACAACACACACCTCAAGTACCTCAGGAATTTCCCAACAGACTACTATCACCTTCCCAACACCATCACCTCCTCAGACCTCTTTGACCACACCACAGCCATCACTGTCAACCTCCTCTGTCACAACTTCTGAGGCACTCAACACCCCTACAAGCCAACAGACGACATCATCAGCTCCCACATCAGGGCCACACAGCACCCCTCTACAAACCACAGTGGAGACCACAGGGACCCCACATACACCAACAGCTGTCATTCACGCAACCATTGCCACCACACAGGCTCACAGCTCATTCTCCACAGAAAGGACATCTACTTCCCACAATCCACAAACTTCCACGTTGACCACTTCTCAATCAACATCAGCTCCAGTCTCTTCCATCTTAACCACATCCACTCTGGGTGTAACTAGCGCCCCAGTGGTACACACCACCTCAGGTACACATAGCAGCACCAAGACTCCATATACCCCACACTCTGCACCCATAGCTGCTACCTCTACTACAACACACACCTCAAGTACCTCAGGAATTTCCCAACAGACCACCATCACCTTCCCAACACCATCACCTCCTCAGACCTCTTTGACCACACCACAGCCATCACTGCCAACCTCCTCTGTCACAACTTCTGAGGCACTCAACACCCCTACAAGCCAACAGACGACATCATCAGCTCCCACATCAGGGCCACACAGCACCCCTCTACAAACCACAGTGGAGACCACAGGGACCCCACATACACCAACAGCTGTCATTCACACAACCATTGCCACCACAGAAGCTCAAAGCACATTCTCCACAGCCAGAACCTCTACTTCCCACCTTTCACCCACTTCTTCCTTGACTGCCCATCAGTCCACATCATTTCCCGCTACAACCCTATCAACTGGGACTACCATGGCTGAAACTAGCACTCCCGTGTCCCAAACCACCTCAGTGACACCTAGCAATCCTCAAACGCCACACACCACACACCCTTCGTCCACTGCTGTTTTCTCCAGCACAATACACACCACAGGTCTCCCCTCAGAGACGTCCATACAGACCACCTCCAACATCCCACCCTCATCAGGTCCTCAGACCTCGTTGTCCACACAGCTGCCACCATTATCGACCTCCTCTGCGACACCAACTACCGAGATATTTAAAACCCCAACCAGCCCTCACTCGGCATCACTGGCCTCCACTTCCATGCCACTGAGGACTGTTCTCCCAACCACCCTGGAAGGCACAAGGCCATTGCATACATCAATACCTGTCACTTATACAACCAGTGCCACCACCCCACCCAAAAGCACACTTTCAACAGACAGGACCTCAACTGCCCTCCTCTCACAATCTTCCTCCATCACACCTACTCAGTCGTCATCAATTCTAGCAACTACCAACTCGATGAAGCCCACCATGGGTGTAACTAGCACTGCTGTGTTCACAACCACGTCAGGCATGCCGAGCAGTGCAAACACTGCATACACCACACACTCTCAAACGACAGCGGCTGTCTTCAGCACAACACACGCCACCTCTCACCACTCTGCATCACCTGAGCAGTCCACAACAACCTTCCCAACACCATCAGGGCCTCAGAACTCTGGGGCCACATCACTGCCACCATTATCAACCTCCTCTGTGGCAACTTCTGAGGCACTCAACATACCTACAGGTCAACAGACGACATCATCAGCTCCCACATCCGGGCCACACAGCACCCCTCTACACACCACAGTGGAGACCACAGGGACCCCACATACACCAACAGCTGTCATTCACACAACCATTGCAACCACACAGGCTCACAGCTCATTCTCCACAGAAAGGACTTCTACTTCCCATAATCCACAAACTTCCACGTTGACCACTTCTCAATCAACATCAGCTCCAGTCTCTTCCATCTTGACCACATCCAATCTGGGTGTAACCAGCGCCCCTGTGGTACACACCACCTCAGGTACACATAGCAGCACCAAGACCCCACAAATCACACACTCGGTTCCCACAGCTGCTACCTCTACTACAACACACACCTCAAGTACCTCAGGAATTTCCCAACAGACCACCATCACCTTCCCAACACCATCACCTCCTCAGACCTCTTTGACCACACCACAGCCATCATTGTCAACCTCCTCTGTCACAACTTCTGAGGCACTCAACACCCCTACAAGCCAACAGACGACATCATCAGCTCCCACATCAGGGCCACACAGCACCCCTCTACAAACCACATTGGAGACCACTGGGACCCCACATACACCAACAGCTGTCATTCACACAACCATTGCCACCACACAGGCTCACAGCTCATTCTCCACAGAAAGGACATCTACTTCCCACAATCCACAAACTTCCACGTTGACCACTTCTCAATCAACATCAGCTCCAGTCTCTTCCATCTTGACCACATCCAATCTGGGTATAACTAGCACCCCTGTGGTACACACCACCTCAGGTACACATAGCAGCACCAAGACCCCACAAATCACACACTCGGTTCCCACAGCTGCAACCTCTAATAAAACACACACCTCAAGTACCTCAGGAATTTCCCAACAGACCACCATCACCTTCCCAACACCATCACCTCCTCAGACCTCTTTGACCACACCACAGCCATCACTGCCAACCTCCTCTGTCACAACTTCTGAGGCACTCAACACCCCTACAAGCCAACAGACGACATCATCAGCTCCCACATCAGGGCCACACAGCACCCCTCTACAAACCACAGTGGAGACCACAGGGACCCCACATACACCAACAGCTGTCATTCACACAACCATTGCCACCACACAGGCTCACAGCTCATTCTCCACAGAAAGGACATCTACTTCCCACAATCCACAAACTTCCACGTTGACCACTTCTCAATCAACATCAGCTCCAGTCTCTTCCATCTTGACCACATCCAATCTGGGTGTAACCAGCACCCCTGTGGTACACACCAACTCAGGTACACATAGCAGCACCAAGACCCCACAAATCACACACTCGGTTCCCACAGCTGCTACCTCTACTACAACACACACCTCAAGTACCTCAGGAATTTCCCAACAGACCACCATCACCTTCCCAACACCATCACCTCCTCAGACCTCTTTGACCACACCACAGCCATCATTGTCAACCTCCTCTGTCACAACTTCTGAGGCACTCAACACCCCTACAAGCCAACAGACGACATCATCAGCTCCCACATCAGGGCCACACAGCACCGCTCTACAAACCACATTGGAGACCACAGGGACCCCACATACACCAACAGCTGTCATTCACACAACCATTGCCACCACACAGGATCACAGCTCATTCTCCACAGAAAGGACATCTACTTCCAACAATCCACAAACTTCCACGTTGACCACTTCTCAATCAACATCAGCTCCAGTCTCTTCCATCTTGACCACATCCAATCTGGGTGTAACCAGCGCCCCTGTGGTACACACCACCTCAGGTACACATAGCAGCACCAAGACCACACAAATCACACACTCGGTTCCCACAGCTGCTACCTCTAATACAACACACACCTCAAGTACCTCAGGAATTTCCCAACAGACCACCATCACCTTCCCAACACCATCACCTCCTCAGACCTCTTTGACCACACCACAGCCATCACTGTCAACCTCCTCTGTCACAACTTCTGAGGCACTCAACACCCCTACAAGCCAACAGACGACATCATCAGCTCCCACATCAGGGCCACACAGCACCCCTCTACAAACCACATTGGAGACCACTGGGACCCCACATACACCAACAGCTGTCATTCACACAACCATTGCCACCACACAGGCTCACAGCTCATTCTCCACAGAAAGGACATCTACTTCCCACAATCCACAAACTTCCACGTTGACCACTTCTCAATCAACATCAGCTCCAGTCTCTTCCATCTTGACCACATCCAATCTGGGTATAACTAGCACCCCTGTGGTACACACCACCTCAGGTACACATAGCAGCACCAAGACCCCACAAATCACACACTCGGTTCCCACAGCTGCAACCTCTAATACAACACACACCTCAAGTACCTCAGGAATTTCCCAACAGACCACCATCACCTTCCCAACACCATCACCTCCTCAGACCTCTTTGACCACACCACAGCCATCACTGCCAACCTCCTCTGTCACAACTTCTGAGGCACTCAACACCCCTACAAGCCAACAGACGACATCATCAGCTCCCACATCAGGGCCACACAGCACCCCTCTACAAACCACAGTGGAGACCACAGGGACCCCACATACACCAACAGCTGTCATTCACACAACCATTGCCACCACACAGGCTCACAGCTCATTCTCCACAGAAAGGACATCTACTTCCCACAATCCACAAACTTCCACGTTGACCACTTCTCAATCAACATCAGCTCCAGTCTCTTCCATCTTGACCACATCCAATCTGGGTGTAACCAGCACCCCTGTGGTACACACCACCTCAGGTACACATAGCAGCACCAAGACCCCACAAATCACACACTCGGTTCCCACAGCTGCTACCTCTACTACAACACACACCTCAAGTACCTCAGGAATTTCCCAACAGACCACCATCACCTTCCCAACACCATCACCTCCTCAGACCTCTTTGACCACACCACAGCCATCATTGTCAACCTCCTCTGTCACAACTTCTGAGGCACTCAACACCCCTACAAGCCAACAGACGACATCATCAGCTCCCACATCAGGGCCACACAGCACCCCTCTACAAACCACATTGGAGACCACCGGGACCCCACATACACCAACAGCTGTCATTTACACAACCATTGCCACCACACAGGCTCACAGCTCATTCTCCACAGAAAGGACATCTACTTCCCACAATCCACAAACATCCACGTTGACCACTTCTCAATCAACATCAGCTCCAGTCTCTTCCATCTTGACCACATCCAATCTGGGTATAACTAGCACCCCTGTGGTACACACCACCTCAGGTACACATAGCAGCACCAAGACCCCACAAATCACACACTCGGTTCCCACAGCTGCAACCTCTAATACAACACACACCTCAAGTACCTCAGGAATTTCCCAACAGACCACCATCACCTTCCCAACACCATCACCTCCTCAGACCTCTTTGACCACACCACAGCCATCACTGCCAACCTCCTCTGTCACAACTTCTGAGGCACTCAACACCCCTACAAGCCAACAGACGACATCATCAGCTCCCACATCAGGGCCACACAGCACCCCTCTACAAACCACAGTGGAGACCACAGGGACCCCACATACACCAACAGCTGTCATTCACACAACCATTGCCACCACACAGGCTCACAGCTCATTCTCCACAGAAAGGACATCTACTTCCCACAATCCACAAACTTCCACGTTGACCACTTCTCAATCAACATCAGCTCCAGTCTCTTCCATCTTGACCACATCCAATCTGGGTGTAACCAGCACCCCTGTGGTACACACCACCTCAGGTACACATAGCAGCACCAAGACCCCACAAATCACACACTCGGTTCCCACAGCTGCTACCTCTACTACAACACACACCTCAAGTACCTCAGGAATTTCCCAACAGACCACCATCACCTTCCCAACACCATCACCTCCTCAGACCTCTTTGACCACACCACAGCCATCATTGTCAACCTCCTCTGTCACAACTTCTGAGGCACTCAACACCCCTACAAGCCAACAGACGACATCATCAGCTCCCACATCAGGGCCACACAGCACCCCTCTACAAACCACATTGGAGACCACCGGGACCCCACATACACCAACAGCTGTCATTCACACAACCATTGCCACCACACAGGCTCACAGCTCATTCTCCACAGAAAGGACATCTACTTCCCACAATCCACAAACATCCACGTTGACCACTTCTCAATCAACATCAGCTCCAGTCTCTTCCATCTTGACCACATCCAATCTGGGTATAACTAGCACCCCTGTGGTACACACAACCTCAGGTACACATAGCAGCACCAAGACCCCACAAATCACACACTCGGTTCCCACAGCTGCAACCTCTAATACAACACACACCTCAAGTACCTCAGGAATTTCCCAACAGACCACCATCACCTTCCCAACACCATCACCTCCTCAGACCTCTTTGACCACACCACAGCCATCACTGCCAACCTCCTCTGTCACAACTTCTGAGGCACTCAACACCCCTACAAGCCAACAGACGACATCATCAGCTCCCACATCCGGGCCACACAGCACCCCTCTACAAACCACAGTGGAGACCACAGGGACCCCACATACACCAACAGCTGTCATTCACACAACCATTGCCACCACACAGGCTCACAGCTCATTCTCCACAGAAAGGACATCTACTTCCCACAATCCACAAACTTCCACGTTGACCACTTCTCAATCAACATCAGCTCCAGTCTTTTCCATCTTGACCACATCCAATCTGGGTATAACTAGCACCCCTGTGGTACACACCACCTCAGGTACACATAGCAGCACCAAGACCCCACAAATCACACACTCGGTTCCCACAGCTGCAACCTCTAATACAACACACACCTCAAGTACCTCAGGAATTTCCCAACAGACCACCATCACCTTCCCAACACCATCACCTCCTCAGACCTCTTTGACCACACCACAGCCATCACTGCCAACCTCCTCTGTCACAACTTCTGAGGCACTCAACACCCCTACAAGCCAACAGGCGACATCATCAGCTCCCACATCAGGGCCACACAGCACCCCTCTACAAACCACATTGGAGACCACAGGGACCCCACATACACCAACAGCTGTCATTCACACAACCATTGCCACCACACAGGCTCACAGCTCATTCTCCACAGAAAGGACATCTACTTCCCACAATCCACAAACTTCCACGTTGACCACTTCTCAATCAACATCAGCTCCAGTCTCTTCCATCTTGACCACATCCAATCTGGGTGTAACCAGCACCCCTGTGGTACACACCACCTCAGGTACACATAGCAGCACCAAGACCCCACAAATCACACACTCGGTTCCCACAGCTGCTACCTCTACTACAACACACACCTCAAGTACCTCAGGAATTTCCCAACAGACCACCATCACCTTCCCAACACCATCACCTCCTCAGACCTCTTTGACCACACCACAGCCATCACTGCCAACCTCCTCTGTCACAACTTCTGAGGCACTCAACACCCCTACAAGCCAACAGACGACATCATCAGCTCCCACATCAGGGCCACACAGCACCCCTCTACAAACCACAGTGGAGACCACAGGGACCCCACATACACCAACAGCTGTCATTCACACAACCATTGCCACCACACAGGCTCACAGCTCATTCTCCACAGAAAGGACATCTACTTCCCACAATCCACAAACTTCCACGTTGACCACTTCTCAATCAACATCAGCTCCAGTCTCTTCCATCTTGACCACATCCAATCTGGGTATAACTAGCACCCCTGTGGTACACACCACCTCAGGTACACATAGCAGCACCAAGACCCCACAAATCACACACTCGGTTCCCACAGCTGCTACCTCTAATACAATACACACCTCAAGTACCTCAGGAATTTCCCAACAGACCACCATCACCTTCCCAACACCATCACCTCCTCAGACCTCTTTGACCACACCACAGCCATCATTGTCAACCTCCTCTGTCACAACTTCTGAGGCACTCAACACCCCTACAAGCCAACAGACGACATCATCAGCTCCCACATCAGGGCCACACAGCACCCCTCTACAAACCACAGTGGAGACCACAGGGACCCCACATACACCAACAGCTGTCATTCACACAACCATTGCCACCACACAGGCTCACAGCTCATTCTCCACAGAAAGGACATCTACTTCCCACAATCCACAAACTTCCACGTTGACCACTTCTCAATCAACATCAGCTCCAGTCTCTTCCATCTTGACCACATCCAATCTGGGTGTAACCAGCACCCCTGTGGTACACACCACCTCAGGTACACATAGCAGCACCAAGACCCCACAAATCACACACTCGGTTCCCACAGCTGCTACCTCTAGTACAATACACACCTTAAGTACCTCAGGAATTTCCCAACAGACCACCATCACCTTCCCAACACCATCACCTCCTCAGACCTCTTTGACCACACCACAGCCATCATTGTCAACCTCCTCTGTCACAACTTCTGAGGCACTCAACACCCCTACAAGCCAACAGACGACATCATCAGCTCCCACATCAGGGCCACACAGCACCCCTCTACAAACCACATTGGAGACCACTGGGACCCCACATACACCAACAGCTGTCATTCACACAACCATTGCCACCACAGAAGCTCAAAGCACATTCTCCACGGCCAGAACCTCTACTTCCCACCTTTTACCCACTTCTTCCTTGACTGCCCATCAGTCCACATCAGCTTCCGCTACAACCCTATCAACCGGGACTACCATGGCTGAAACTAGCACTCCCGTGTCCCAAACCACCTCAGTGACACCTAGCAATCCTCAAACGCCACACACCACACACCCTTCGTCCACTGCTGTTTTCTCCAGCACAATACACACCACAGGTCTCCCCTCAGAGACATCCATACAGACCACCTCCAACATCCCATCTTCATCAGGTCCTCAGACCTCATCCACACCACAGTCTTTTTTTTCGACGTCCTCTCTGTCTCCCACTCCCAAGACTCCCAACACCCCAACTCTCCAACACACAGTATCAGTTTCTACCTCTATGCTACTGAGTACAATTTTTCCATCCAACCCTATGACAGTTACACACTCTCCCACCACAGAACCACCTGTCTCTTCTAGTACAGCTGCTACTACCCTAGTTAATTCTGCATTTACAACAGCAAGAACTTCTCCCTCGGAGCTGAGCCCATCCTCAGTTCCCCACAGTTCTGTTTCCCCTTCCACTTCTCTTCTCCCAACCAGCTTCTCATCCACTGTGGTTTCTCTCAGTAGTGTCCCACATTCTCCCTCTGTTCCAGCCCCCACCTCTCTCCTGTCCACATCTTTTCACTCTTCGGCATCCTCCCCATCTTCTTCCATGACGTTCCCTCTCACACCTACTCCCAGCTCAGCGTCACATTCGCCATTGTTCACTATCCCCACCATGGTGTCTCATCCTTCATCTGTTTCTTCCTTTGAGTCCCCAACTGCTGCCTCTACTCCTGTTAATTCCTCTGTTTTCCCTCTTGTCACCTCGTCTATTCCTTCCTCTGCTCTCCCCACCCTCCACACAACTCCCACCCCATCCAGTAGGCCAACAGCCAGCGTTAGCCTTCTATCCACTGCCAAGACTACATCTCAAGTCTCCACCTTTTCTCCGTTCTCCTCAAAGTCCACTACCTCCCAGTTTACCTCCCTCACTACCCAAGCCTCTACATCCGGGCTACTGTCTTCCACCATGGGCATGACAGTCTTCCCAAGTTCCCCAGACACCAACCACACCGCTAGCCCTCCTGGTACCAGCCCACTGCCTACGACTGCGTTTCTGAGCAGCCCTGCTACTACCAGTGGAAGCTCCTCGCCTTCTATGCTAGTGTCACCCTCCAAACCGGACTCTTCGATCTCTCCATCCTCCCAACCTGGTAAGTGGTGCCATTGGGTGACTCCTTGGTCCCAGCCTACTTATGTTCCAACTGTTTACTCCACAGAATTCTTCACAAGAGTAGTCTGCTGTACAGTGTGTTTTTTCCTCCCATTGTCCCTTGGTGCTTCCATGAAGGCCTGATCCTGAAGCTTCTTTTGGGTATTTCTGGACCTAACTGCAAGTTCCTTTCTCTTTGCCTCTCAGGAACACTATTCTGTATTTCCCCCATCTGACTGAATTAAGGACTTGATCCCATACATTTCAGGCCCATTTGACTTCTCTAGCCATCTGTTTCCTGCAAGGAACTCAGCAGTGGCCCACGTGCCTCCCTTGTTCCTAACGTCTCTAAGCAGCGCTCCACACCTGTCCTTTGGGAAGCTAGCATGTGAGATCTGGTTGGGCTCTGAGTTTAGAAATGCAGTCTACCTCAGTGCTAAAGAAAATGATAGCCTAGTCCTGGCACAGCTCATCCGAGGGGACATGCAGGAGGCAAAGGTGGGATGGAGGCCAGGTAAGGCCTGGAAACTAGTGTGTACATTTCTCATTGTCGTGGTTTCCACTGGCTCTCTACCCAACGACAACCAGGGTCTCCACAGGGCAGTGATCCCTACAGGGTCAGCCTGCACAGGAACATGAGTTCAACATTTGAGTGTTCCTCTCAAGACACCCACCTTGGGACCAGGCTCTCCACACATGCTCTAGGCCTGCAGGAAGTCCTCACAGAGCCAGCAATCAGTTCCTGTCTTAGGGTTACAGACTGTCACTTTAAGTTTAGGCTCTTTCCCTAGAAAATGGCCTCGGGAAGTGAGGAGAGTGTCATTTGAACAGAAGAGCACCAGACCCTCTTAAGACAATCAGAGCAGGGAAAAGTGAGCACAGGAGAGAGACAATAAATATATGGAGTATATCTGTCACCCACAAATCATTTTAACTAAACCGTGTTGTGTGGAAACTTGCAGGAGCCAGTTCTCTCATCATGTGACTCTAGGGACCTGTTGGACCATCTTACCAGCCCCCAACTTTTTGTTTCGTTTTTCAAGAAAGGGTTTCTCTGGCTGTCATAGAACTCTCTCTGTAAACCAGGCTGGCCTCGAGATCCACCCACCTCTGCCTCCCAAGGGCTGGGATTAAAGGCATGTGCCACCACCACCCGACCCCAATTTTTAACTTTGTAACCCAAGTACCACTGGGCAGTACCTAACCTGGGCTCTTCTTGAACTCACTGACTTCCTACCTATGCCTCCTGAATGCTGATTCTACAGGTGTCTACCCCCAGACACTGCCCACACTGGCAGTTCCTATGGTCAAGAGAGCTGCCTGCCTGCTGAGACATCACCACCACCATTTGTCACTGGATGTCATAGCCTCTGAAACCCTTCCAGAAGTCCTGAGCAAAAGGCTTTCTCTGCTGTGTCCCTTAACCCAGGTGGCACAATGCTATTCTCAGATACTGCATGTTCTTTTGTGAGGGACCCTCCTTTGGTCCTTAGTATGTCCTACATCCAACAGACCTCAGACACTTTTACTGGGGATTGTGGATGACTGACTCAGATCTACCTGGGCCTGGTTCAATGTCAGATTCTTTAAGGAAGCCCTGAGTACTGAAGGGAAAGCTGCTAAAGAAGAGAGTCGGGTTGGGACCAGGATGTAACTGAGACCTGCTCTTGGGCCTCCATCTCCAGAGACCTGTAGCTTGCAGGAAGAGGAACGAGAGATTACCTACCAAGGCTGCACAGCAAATGTGACTCTAACTCGTTGCCAGGGTTTGTGTGCCTCCTCTGTCAGGTGAGTTTTTGGCAAACAACCTCCTTTTTGCTGGGACCCAAATCCAACCAGGAACTGGGCTCTCAATGTTTCCCACACCTACTCTGACAAACAAGAGTTGTGAGTGGTTCTCAACCTATGGGTCGTGACCCTTGGGAGGGGGGGTCAAATGACCCTTTCACAGTCACCTAAGACAATCAGAAAACACAAATATTTACTTATGATTAATAACTGCAGCAAAATTAGTTATAAAGTAACAATAAAAATAATTTTTATAGTTGAGTATCGCCATAATATAAGGAACTATATTAAAGGGTCACAGCATTAGGAAAGTTGAGAAACACTGCTCTGGGCAGTTCACTCTGGCCACACTTTCCTTGCCCAGGAGCAAGTGCTGACTCCAGAGGGCCTACAAATCAGAGTATCCATTCTACTTTGGGACTGGCCTACAGGGAGGGGGCCAATCCTGACCATGGTGTTCTCTGCTTCTTGGCAGTTTCAATACCGACACCCTGCAGTTGGAGACCCACTGTGGCTGCTGCCAGCCCCTCAATACCTATGAGAAGCAAGTCTCCCTGCCCTGTCCGGATCCCAATGCACCAGGTCAGCAGCTCACACTCACCCTCCAAGTGTTCAGCAGTTGTGCATGTAGCCCCCTGCAATGCAAGGACTAAATAACAACTGGTTTCTTGGGCACAAGGGGATCAAAAACAGACAGACAGACATACACACAAAAGCCATTTCTGATACTTCCCCAACACTGTAACAAGCAATCATCTTACTGGCCAGCGGCATGGCCTCAAAGAGACCTTGGACATGGCT
This sequence comes from Arvicola amphibius, assembly GCF_903992535.2. Lineage (NCBI taxonomy): Eukaryota > Metazoa > Chordata > Mammalia > Rodentia > Cricetidae > Arvicola > Arvicola amphibius. Next base: position 143,580,152 of record NC_052047.1, on the reverse strand, counting down.
CACCCTGCGGCAGCAGAGAAACAGAGCAACAGCTGTCATGCAAAGCCTCCTACCATCCACCTCCTGCAGACCTTGACCAAGCAAAACAGACCTTCATTGGAAGTGAGCTACTCACATCCCTCAACCTTTGATGCCTTGGGAATTTCCTGTCCACCTATATACACCTTCCAGCTTCTGGCTATAAAGACCAAGAGATCAGAGCACCAAAGAAGGTGCTGGGAAGACTGGGCAGGGTACCTGGGGAGACATTGGGAATAACAGGAGGAAGATGCAGGGGTATGAACCTTGGGTAGGGGCAGGCAGCAAGATAAGCACCAGAGAGGCACAAGGAAAGAAGGTCTCCCTAGAGTCAGGGAGAAGTAAAAGGCATTGGCACCCACTGGACAGGAGGCCATCACCCAACAATGAGCAGATTCCAAATAAACTGGTTCTTTTCAAGGCAGAACCTGGTGTGTGCATGCTGCTGTCTTCTTCCAGGATCCTGAGCAAGATGTCACAAATATCTGCACAGACCAGGTCATCAGGACCTGGGACTGTGCTCGGTGGGGCTAAGACAGAAATGCCCTGGTCTTGGGCTACTTCCATCCAGGATTTTGCTAATTCTGTGATGGAACCCACTATCTTCCAGGCTTCCCAGGCAAGGACCATTTCTCATGTGCAGCCCCAGAGTGGGGCAGGGGAGAGAAGTCCTGAGTGCATGGGTCCTATGTGCTTAGACCAAATCTTCCAGGCACAGACTTCAGTGAACTGTAGCCACAGACTTATGGTAGTGTATGGACCCATGCTAGGCTCAACACACCCAGCACCACACAGACAGAGCTAGGGCAATCACTTCCTGAGGTACCCCTGAATTGAGAGGCAAGTAGCACTTCAGAGTCCTTGGTTCTGAATTGTACTCAATTCCACAGGGCAAGGACTGAGGCTAGTACCGGACATTCCCCATAAAGATCACACACATGTTCCAGTTTCCTGTCCTAGCATTTATTTTTTTTTCCTCTGAGAACAAGCACACTGTACTGACAGAGGCCCAGAAGTCACAAAGAGTGGGCCTGTGCCCCAGCAGCTTCCATGTGCAGGGACATTACTGAGCTAGACACCATCACTGGATAGCACATGGTACATAAGACACAGCCACACAGACTGAGCTCTCCACATGGTCCTTGCAGCAGTGCATGGATTGCATGTAATGGAGAGCCATGATGTCCAGCTACTGGAGCAACAGAACTCCAGAGGCTCACTGTGGCCACAGCTAAATCATCCTCCTGCAACACAAGCCTGTGCCGTGGCAGATATGGATCACAACATATGACAGCCAGACTAAGGGCTTCATGGAACACAAGGGTCAGCATAGCAGGTGTTGGTTGTTCTGAACTAACTGCCCGGGCTGTATGGAGTGGGGCTGCAGGAGCTTAAGTGGGACAGGAACCTTGCCAGTATCCTCAGACCATGGCAGGCTGGCAGCCTGGGGGTGGGGGGGAACCCTCATGCATATGTGACCACACCTAGTGCTCTAAGTGAGCAAGGGGCATCAACACTGCTGTGTAAGTACAGATAAGCCTGTACAGTTGCATCCACAGCAATCCCGGGCATTATCTCAAGACCGAGTGCAGGGTTCCAGCCTGATATCCCAAAGCTTCTGACATGGTCTATGCTCTTCCCCTGATGGGCCGCACATACAGTCCAATGCCCCCAGAAGGGTAACTAACAATTGAGCCGCTAGTACTCAAGCTAGGAAGTTCAGTGCATTCTTAGCACAGCACCTGCCTGGGCTGCCATTTTCACCCCTGCCTCTCACTTCATTATTGCAATTAGACCTCCCTTTTCCACCCAACCACAAGGGCTTCACAGAAGTGAGAGTGCAACACTGGGGCACCAACTAAGACCCTCTGGAGAGAAGCACGCTTTATGAATTATTACTTCACCACCTGACCCATTAACCTTCAAGTCCCCAGAATGTACCACAGGAACAGCACATTCATTTAAAACAAAAGATGGGTGATGTCCATGTTCCCCAAAGTCAATAGGAACCCCTCTCTCTACCCACCATGCTGCAAACCTAAGGTCTCAAATAAGTAGTAAAATGTTTAAACTGTCCCTTTAAGAACACTGGAATGCTAGGCACAGGATCCTGCCATGAATGGGGCATGGAGTTTGCCGATAGTCATAAACACAAGCACTTCGGCACCATCAGGTAGTGCTATAGCAAACCCCAAGAGCTCTGCTCAGCCCATGTGGTCACGCACCTCCAGGCCACTGCTGTTACCATCCAGCATGGCCACACAGCCCTGTGTTAACCTTATAAGCACATGGCGCTATTTCTGGATTCTGAGAATGAGTCAGTGGCATTTTAATAAAATTTGAACAAAATTTCCACTTTCGTTCAAACTTCTAATTTCCCTTTAATTTGTAGTTGAACCACGGGGCTGCCCTGATTTTCCAGGTCCAGGCACCCTTTTCTGATGGAGCAGGCCTGCTGCAGCCCTTCTCAAACTGTCCTGCACCCCTCCACACCCACGGGGCTGGCTGTAGGAGGACGACTGGAGGTGCCTTGAGTGGCAGCTTTTCAGACAAGGGGTGTTTATCTGCAGTGCGGTACAAAGACAAACGGTAGAGACAAGAGGACGCACAAACAAAAAGCCTGCTCTTCTGGCCTGTGGATTAGAACTGTTCCGACAGCAATTCACATAGTCTTTGAGAGACGGTGTCTTTGCTGGTACGCAGCGTGAGTCGGTACATCTGAAATAGAGAGCAGCAGGGTGAGCAGGCACTGAGCTCCAGGCTCTTAGCAGGTATTTTTGTGGCATAGGCCTCATCATTCACAGAAGCCCCTCCCGAACCATCAGTTTTACCAATAAAAATAGAAAAGTCTAATAATAGCAAGTGTTTGCAGCAAAGGGGGATGAATGTTAGTGAGGTGGGAGTCAGCCTTTTGTATTTTGAGACACAGTCTTACTGTGTAGCCCAGGCTGGCAAGCTGTTATGCCTCCTGCCTTTTCATCCTAAGTATTAAGATTATAGGGATGTACCACAATACACAACAAGCTTGAGAGAGTCTCATCAAGTTAACTATTCCCCACCCTTAGAGATGACCATTACACTCCCAAAACCACCCAAGTGTTGTGAAACAAGTTCTCATAATCAATAGAATACATAGACTGGAGTCTCTAGAACACTGCTGAAGCAAGCAGCAATGTATACCACATTCAGGGAGGGAGGAAGAACAAGATAGCACCAGGAAAGCTGGGCAGACACAACTCAGAGCTAGGCTGCTACATGGGCAACGTGGTGGCATGCCAGGCCTTCTGAAGGAGAGGGAAATCTATGTACTCTGATAGCCAGTTGCTGTCTAAGTGTCTGCACTGTCATATGACCAAGACTTAGAATCTGAGTGTCTCCATGAATAAACCTCATCAAAATAAAAAACAATACAATCATATTCATTCTCCTGTTGTGAAGGCCTCACCTGAGCTTGCAGATTTGGCTCCAGGCGCAGCAAGCAGCCGATCTGGGTGGTTTTGGTATGGATTATGCCAGCACCCACAAAATTTGCAGGGTTAGGATCAACTTCCTCAAGGAGTGCAGAACCAAATCCAATAATCTATACAGAATGAAGAGGCAGGTCAGGATGCACTGGTCACAATTCCTGCCTCAGCAACATCGCTTTACCACCCTTTTACCTTTGCTTTAGTGATCTCTGTGTCCATCGGATGCTTTGCTTTGAAGATATTCTGTACTTCTTGCTGTGGACTACAAAAAGCAGCATGTTAGTACTAAAAGCCATGCAGAGACCCATAGATCATCCTGTCCGAGGACAGCCCCACTCCCCTCTCCACCCATAGTACAGCCCTCTCACTTGCTCAACTGCTTCCAACGTTGAAAGAAATCCTGAGAAGCCATTTCTGTGGGCTGGAAAAATTTGTTGAGTGTAATGGGCAGCTTAACAGACACATTCTGGAAGGTACCACCATACCTATAACAACAGAGTCATGTTATGGAGAACAAATACCTGGTCAAAATGTTCCAGTTCATGGGTCTTCAGAACTTAGAGAATGGCCATGTGGCCACCCATCCCAGTAACAGCCACTAAGACTGCATACAAACAGTATTCTTGGAGGAGCTAAGCCACATCTTCCACCCATTACAGTCCATGTCTCTGCCATTCACAGGTGAGCCAGGGACCAAAGTCACTGCTTTGTGCCAAGTGTCAAAGGATCAGTTCCTCTCAGTCCTACTCCTTTGGCAAATTAAGACCCAGGACAGGCCCAAGCAGACTATCAAATCAATTAGCCTTGTAGCACCGCAAACAAGGAACCACTGTGATGACTAAAAGTAAGACTACATGCCATGACCCAGCAGTCTAACTCCACACCAGCTACCATAATTGTCCCTCAAGCTGTCCTTTCAAGCCAGCCTCAGCAGACAGCACTGCTATAGGCTAATGCTACTGTACACTGTAAAGATTTGTCACTCGTATTGGTTTAATAAAATGCTGATTGGCCAGTAGCTAGGCAGGATATATAGGCAGGGCAACTAGACTAGGAGAATTCTGGGAAGAGGAAAGGCAGAGCTGCAGTCACAAGAGACATAGGGGAAGCAAGATGAAAATGCCTACTAAGAAAAGGTTCTAAGCCATGTGGCTAAACATAGATAAGAATTATGAGTTAATTTAAGTTGTAAGAGCTGGTTAATAATAAGTCTGAGCTAATAAGCCAAGCAGTTTATAATTAATATAAACCCCTGTGTGTATTTGGGACTGAATGGCTGCAGGACCAGGCGGGACAGAAACTTCTGTCTACACAGCAAGAGAGCCTGGCTCTCTGCCTCCCGGGAAACAGGCCTTTCCATGTCTCACCACAAAATCACCTGGGTCAGAAATAGCCCAGCCCACAGACCACACAGGAGACTCAAACCCCATGGGTGCCATGTCATGGTCACAGAAGCCTGCTCCCTCTCCACTTGCTCCAGGCCTGGCAGTACTTTGCATACATGCACAGTGGCACAGAAGTAACTAATTAACGACATTGAGAAGCACACACCCCTCACCTGAACTGGATGTTGAGGACAGGTGCCTCTGTGAAATCAGATATACACTCAATGTTGACCACCTGTTGCACCTGTGCGCCCCCATCCACTGTTGGGTCCACAGGCTTGGTCTGCAGGTTCAGATGTGAGCACATTAAGGAGTCCAGGCAGGCAGGGAAAGTGGGGCTAGCATAGCCAGCCCACAACAGAAAGCAGCAGGGGCCCCCTACAAACCACTCTGCCAGCATCATAAATCGAGGCCCAGAACTGTTGCCAGCCTGTCCTTCCACCATTCAACAGGTCCCACTGGCCCAGACCACCCACAGTCATCATGTATCTGACTAGTCCCTTTCTCTAAGAGACCTTGGATGTTGTACACTAGCTGCATACTGGTCTTGGCATTGCAGAAGTGAGCTCTGGAACTCTGTGATGACTCCTGCTGTGCTCAACAGAAGCTATGAGTTAGTAGAAGCTATGCCTGTTAACTCAAAAGGCTTTACAGATCAGTCAGTGTAGCTCTGCACTTCTGCAAGCCAGAGGTTGCAACATGTGAACTGAAGCCTCTAGGCTCACTGGAACACCTTTGTATCCAGGATCCACACAATCATAACAAGACTTGGGCAGTTCCTGCTTCCCTCTGCATTCCGCATAGCAACCTGTGCCCATAGCTCATGATCCTTTGAAGCCCAAGAAAAAGAGACACATAGACAGTAGTTCTATATGCATCAGTCCTTTGTGTGTGTAACAGGGGAATGCTGGAGATAGAACTAGGATTTTGTTTATACTATGTAAGTGTGGCTTCCACCACTGAGCCACATCCCTAAACAGCACCCCAGTGTTTTTTACTTAATTCCAAATAGTTGTATATTTAAATATATCATCTCCAAATGAACACAGATCTGCTACAAAGATGATTCCCACTGTTCTACATACTATGAGTTGAGCCCAAGGTTCGCATCCCTGGCCGTTGTGGATCCTGGTCTGCACACTGCAGCAGACCCCAGCTGTCTATCTCTCATAGCCCCTCACCTGAAGCCATCCAACATTCCTGACCATTCCTGATGGCTACATGGAGTCATCCTCTACGTGAGCAAAGGATGTGCCAAATAACACCTAAGCCCAGCAAGCACAAGACGCTCCATACCGGCTAGTTACCACAGAATCACTCTGCCTTCGGCCATAGCACCTATAGGGGGACTTCACAGAGTAAAGGGCAAATGATATCCACAGGAGAGCAAAACAAGCAGAGAGTGACTCACACAAGATGAAAGGCACAGCTGTGTGGGTGGTGTCAGATGCACCACCAGGACAACTCAAAGGGAAGGCCGTGGTTTGACTGGGATATGGAAAACACTGCCATTTGAACAAAAGCAGCCCACCCTCAAAGCTTCCTCTAACCCTAATTGCTGTCTGTCTGTCCGAGACCCTAGAAATAAACAAGGATATTAGCTTGAAGGTCATCAGCACAGATTAGTGTTGGAGTGAAGTTCAGGAACTGCGTGGAGGTCTTGTTACCATAAAATATGAACATTCGGCCTAGGAAGAAACAGAGATAGTTTGTTTTATAACACATTATGTCACACTTATCATGAATCGTCAGTCAAAAGCGGCCCCAACAATTCCCAGTTAGATATATTATTGTAAGCTAGGACTACTGTTAAAATATAAAAACAACTTTGTGTGTGTGTGTGTGTGTGTGTGTGTGTGTGTGTGTGTGTGTGTGTGTGTAACCAAACAGTTGTTTGGTCTCACTATATAGCTGCCTCTAGCCTAGAACTCTCATTTTATTCCTGGCTGGCCCTGAACTCATGACAACCCTTCTGCCTCAGCCTCCCAAATGCTAGGATTTTGCTAGTATAGGCCATTATACTAAGTTTCTAGTTTAAAAGTAGCATAGCAGGCAGGCAAAGTAGCATTTGCCTGTCATCCCAGTGCTCGAGAAGCAGGAAGATCAGGGGTTCAAGGCCAACTTCATTTACATAGAACATTTGAGGACAGCCTGGGCTACATAAACTGGGCAATGGTAGTTCTTGCCTTTAATCCCAGCAGAGGCAGGCAGATTTCTGTGAATTCAAGGCCACTCTAATCTACAGAGCAAGTTCCAGGACAGCCTCCAAAGCTGTAGGGAAACCCTGCTTTGAAAAAACCAAAAAGAAAAAAAGAAAAAAAGAAAAGAAAAAAGAACCTGTTTCAAACACAAAACAAAAGCCAAATAAAAAAAACAGCATGGCAGATTGGCAGAATTAGAAAAGGGAAATAGGGATGGGAGGGTATCTTCTCTTCTGCCACTCACACCTGCCCTTGGTCCTCCTTCTTATGTAGTTACTCAAGGGTAAAAGTCACATTTCTGTAAATTAGAACCACAACCACAGACACCAGGTCAGGAGGGTCAGCAGCCCAAGCAGGACACCAGAGCCTTCTGAGGAACAGCCTGCCCTGTGTTGAAGGCACCTGGACCCACCCATATATCTTCCACTTTTGTCTACCAGCTGACCCACTCGCCGATACTAACAGCCAGGACTGTCCTTCTAACATGCCATGCCCCTACAGTGACCAACCAGGACATGCTCCCTGTACCAAATGGCCAGATCCTGTTGACACTTACACCCTTGGAGTTCAGAAAGGAAACCAAACACTAAAAGTGCTGAAAAAACAGTTTAGCTTCCCTCCTCTAACAAACCTGGTGAAATCACCATGACAAGGGGCAAAGCTTTGGTCGTACCAGACACAGGGGAGCAGTCTCATCAGTCTGGCATCTCTCAGAGAAATGCTACTGGTCCCCAGCATCCTGCAGGACTGCGGGGCTGCAGGGCTGCAGGGCAGGTCTACTCCCTTTTCACAGACATCGAATCCACCTTAGTAGTAACTTCAACAGTGTGGTGGGCAAAATGTTTTCTTTTAGAACTCAAAAAAATTCCCTTCCTTTTTAATTGTGGTAAAGTGTATATAAGTTAAGTCATACTAAGCACATAGCTTAGTAATGTATAGCTATCCCCAACACCCAATTTTCCATGTTACTAGTCAGTGCACAGATTATAAACATTTCTCATTATATAATTTCCCCTAATTCTTTTTGGTTTTTTAAAGTTACTTTATTTTAGACAGGATCTTACACTATTTCCAAGGTTGGCCTGGAACAAATGACAATCCCCCTGCCTCAGTCTCCCAAGTACTAGAACTAGAGATGTAAGCAACATACCTGCCCTTAAATTTTTGGGTGTTGTTGTTGTTGTTGTTGCTGCTGCTGCTGCTGCTGCTGCTGCTGCTGAGGGAACTCTTGCTATGTAACCTTGACTCGTCTGGAATATGCTATTTAGCCCAGAGTGCCCTCAAACACGCAATTCTATCTCTGCCTCCAAATGCTGGGATTACATTTGTGTGTCACCATGCTTGGCTATTTCTAATCATTTCTTTTTTCTTAAAGAAACTGTCATTAAGTAAAACACATACCTAAATTCTGCCGAAATTCAGACTTAAGTCCAATTTGAAGCAGCTGGTTCTCAAACAACACACCATTATTTTTGCAAACAAACCTAGGAGAAAAGAATAGTGAAGCATCACTCAGAGCCACCCGCAGCAAGCAGAGTTTGTTTTGGAAAGGGTTTACAGTATTTTGGAGCTAAAATATTTCTGTGGAGACAGGAGAGACAAAGTGAAGAGCTTCAAGGATCGTACTAATCCCAGTCTTTAGAGCTGGAGCTAGAGCCAGTGTCTGGTGGCAAGCTTCCTCAGGTGCCACTCAGAAACAGATGGTGTCACCTGTGACTATCACCCAGGGAGATCTGGGGTAAGGAAGCTAGAAATGGGGAATATGCAGAGAGCGCAGTTGGATTTTCAGTGCCTGAGACAGTGACATGTGGCAGCACATCTTAAGGTCTCAATGCACACTTGAATAGGCTCAGGGACCAAGCTGAGTGACCTCTGCCCTAGGTCATACAGCAATCAGCTCAGCCAACATTTCTACAGTTGAGCTGTCCCCTTGTGCCTGGGCACTCAGGGCAGAGGACCTCTACAGCTCCCACTCTGCACTGTGCCACAGGAACAATGGAAACAGAGTACCCTCTGAACATACCATAGGCCCAAATGCCAAGAGCTCTTCCAAGTCATCCAGCCACAACCCAACACTGTCTGCCCAGTTCTGGCAACAGCACAATGTCCCAAAATAAAACACTGTCTATTCTGTATAAGAGATAATTTTTCCAACACTTCTGAGAACATATAACAGCACACATGAGAATGACTGTTCTCTTGTAGGATGTGGCTAGGCTCCAAACACTAGCATAGGGCCCGCTACCCTAGGCCAGCACTCTACTCAGTACTCAGTACTCAGGCCCAGTTTGGATGTTACTCAAGGAGCCTAAGCAGAGGTTATGGGGCTCACACACTTAGATCTGGGTATCAATCTATCATCCAAATGATAAAGAAGCCCTGCCATCCATGAATGTCCAGCTGGCTATTTCCAAAAGGTCACTTCAATTGCACTTGACCTAAGGGAACTCATAGGTAAACAGTCATGTTAAGCTTATGGAGGATGCAACCTCCCTCATGCATGCTGCACTGCCCAAATCAACAGGTCCTTCTACAATGCACCACACAAACATCATGTGGTAACCCTGTGGGGCCACATCAAAGTCAAGACAGGCAAATCCCTGCACAGTATCCTGAAGTATCCTGAAGAAATGTCCCAGAACCTTAAGAGATGGTATCAAGGATCAGGCCAGTAGGCCAGGATAAAGAAAAGTGCATGACCTACTGGAGCTGGACAGCACAAGCCAGAACCTTACACCAACACAGGAAGACTCAAGTCCGCAAACAACTAACACCCATATTCCCTACCCCCATCTTCACAGGAGACCAAGGAGTAGCTAACCCACAGCCCATGGCTGTCACCGAGCTACAGTAACAAAGCAAAGCTAGGGTACTCCTAGATACAGACCCTGTAAAAACTAGGGTACATAGCTGAACCCCATGTTGCCCCTTCAACAAGGGTCTAGGAAGCTGGGTTTTCCACAGCTGTCAAATACCAAGCTCAGCAATTCTCCAGCCATCAGAGGTCTGCTCACAGCCTGCTCCAAACACGCATTTCCTAACAGGAAGGAAGGGTCAAGTGCAAAATGAATACAAGGAAACGAAAACTCTAAAATCTGGTATCTTCTCCAGGCAGGAAACAAAAGTTAGCCTAAGATGCATTCTAACCTCCCCCAGACAAAATCCATTGCCACTGGAGGGTACAAGTGAGGAGCTTCACATCCGCCATGAACCAGGACACAGTGGAGTAAGGAGCAGCAAGAGAAGCTTGCAAAATCAGCCAACAAGAAGGAAAGCTATTCCAAACCTTTGAAAGTGGAAAACAGAGAAAGTGGGTGGACAAGGGCATGTAAGTGAGCATGTAAGGGGCATGACCTAGGGAGTCAGCAAGTGATGTGGGATGTCCTTCTTGTAGATGTGTTGCTTTTATTGGCTAATGAACAAAGCTGTTTCAGCCAGTAGCTTAGCAGAGTAAAGCCAAGTGGGAAATCTGAACAAAGATATAGAGTAGGCAGAGTCAGGTTTGGGAGAGAGAAGAAAAAGCATAAACAGTGTAAAAAAAAAAAGTAAATAGTTATAAAAAATAAAGTTTTAAAGAAACAGTAAAATATAAAGTACAGACAGTTATAGATTAAAGGAGTAAAGAAAAATAAGCCATATAAAGATGGAAAATACACAAAAAAAGATGGATTATGTGTATTGTGTTTTCTTTTAATTTTTTGACTGTGAATGAGCTAAGTACAGAAAGATATTCCATTGTACAGGCTGCTAAGAAAAACCAACATATATATTTTAATGGCATCTTGACTTCAAAATTTGAGTCAAAGGATATGTTACCTTGGAAAAGAGATTCCACATATGTATATTTCTACTCTTGTTTAAGATATTATGCTTAGGCGGCTCATTTAAAATATAATGTATAATTAAGAAATACAGGTTAATAGATAGTCATCTATAGTAATCAAACTTTTGGTCATGTTACCTAGGTTTTCTAGATATATAGAGATATATTTCAGTTAAATATTCTTCAAACCTTTCAAAGATCTACAGAATACAGCATTTAAAATGTTTTAAGAACTTAAGACTTTTCTTGACAGTGAGACATGTCTGCTGCTGGCAGCACTGACTATTTCAGAGGTTTGTGGACATTGAAGACACTCGTTATAGAATTTGCCTTCAATGTGACAAGGCTAGCCATTTGGTTCTTGCTTGGACTGCTTGATTAGGTATGCTGTATAAACTGGACATGCAGGATCCACAGAAAATGGTCCTTCGGGGTTCTTGCTTCACTTCGCAGAGAAAACTGCCTGACATTCTGCAGGACACAGAAGAAAGCAACTGATGAACATTGCCATTACAGAACATATCTTTAAATTTCTTGGTTCATGCAAAATCTGCTAGATACTATGGGCCTGTGGGCTAAAGATGGATGCACCAACAATACAGAAGAACTTTAGGTGACTGACTGTCTAGGCAGTAAGATGTCTCTGTCAATTCTGGAGTTTTGAAAGTTGCTTACTTACAGTGCATTTCCTGTTTACTTAGGTAATATTATATCCTTCTGGAGTCTTTGAAGAGTTGAAGACAGTTATAGTTTACCTTAGTTATGATAAAGGATCAATTATATATAAAGCTTTAGACTCACAAAGATAGAATAGGTAAGAGTATTTTTTTAATTTGTCAAATGCAAATGAACTAAATATTGTAACTATAATTCTTTTTTTAATATTTATTTATTTATTATGTATACAATATTCTGTCTGTGTGTATGCCTGCAGACCAGAAAAGGGCACCAGACCCCATTACAGATGGTTGTGAGCCACCATGTTGTTGCTGCGGATTGAACTCAGGACCTTTGGAAGAGCAGGCAATGCTCTTAACCTCTGAGCCATTTCTCCAGCCCCCTATAATTCTAAATAACTGTTTTGTCTATGTAATTTTACTATGTTAAAGTTAAAACCTTCTTTTTTATTTAGACAAAAAAGGGGAGAGGATATGGGATGTCCTTCTGTATATATGTTGCTTTTATTGGATAATGAATAAAGCTGTTTCGGCCAATGGCTTAGCAGAGTAAAGCCAGGCGGGAAATCTGAACAGAGACACAGAGAGAGAATGGGTAGAGTCAGGGAGACACCATGTAGCTGCCCAAGATGTAAGTGGTAACAAACCACAAGCCTTGTGGTAAAATACAAAAATAACAGAAATGGGTTAATTTAAGATATAAGAGCTAGCTAGAAAAATAACAGTGTTGTAATTAATATAGTTTCTATGTAGTTGTTTGGGTCTGGGCAGCCAGGAAATGACGAGTAGTCAGGGTTCCTGCTTCAGCAAGAAAGAGCCAGGCAAGTGCCTGAGGCTATGGTGAGAAGGCAGCTATCTATGCACAGCCTGAAGGGGATTTAAAAGGGTATCTGTTAGAGATTAATTTAAAAAAAAAAACTGATAGAGAGAAAAGCACAAGGAACATGGGGGGGGATTGGGGGAGAATAAGTGGGAAGAAACAAGCTCAGAGTATTTATCAAATGTCTCAAAGAAAAGAAACAGCAAAGGTATCATCCGACTCCAAAGCAAAGCACAGGCACTCACATGCTCTCTCTCAACAAGAACACCAGCCCCCTCTCTATAGTACTTTAAGTGTTAGGGACTAAGCACAGAATCACCCATGAGGTATAGCTCCCACCATGCCACCCAGGCAGTACTCAGAAACTGGGCTACCTGGCAAAGTTGTCTTCGGAGCCGGGTGCAAGAGGTGCAACTGCAGAAGCTGAGTCTGAGAACACGTCCACTAGCAGCCCACCGCCAGAAGAGGGAGGGGGCCCCGTGGGAGCAGGGGGAGCAGCTCCCAGACCCAGCAGGTCTGCTGATGGAGAAGGTGTAGACTGGAAGATAAGAAAAGGGAACATCAGCATGGATCCTTGGATGCTCAAGACTCACACAGCCCTGTATCCACTCCCAGGTCAAGTAACGAGGAAGTTGGAGAAGGCGGCAGGGAGCAGTCCAGAAACTACAGACCAGCAAGAGAGAGCTGCTGACCACATACAAAATAAGCATACCCGTGAGTTCAGATGAAGACATTCACCTCATAATACCATCATAATTTCATACAACTAGAAAGTCGTCTGCATTTTTCCCACAAATGCTATTTGAGCAAAACAACAAAGTTCTAAAAATGTTTTGCCACCAAAAACGTTGAAATACAGGGGTTAAGAAATAAGTTCGTGCACATTACTGGCAACTGTTCAAGAACAGTAAGGTTTGCATATGGTGGAAACAGGAGAATAGGGAGTTCAAGGTTATTCAATGCTACATAGCAAGTTCTAGGCCAGTTTAGGCTGCACAGTGAATTCCTGGCTACAATATGAAGGCTTAGTTTCAAACAAACAACAAGAGAAAAGTTTTGGTGTGTGATCTACTGAGTTTAACAAGGGCCATCTATATAAGGTTGTGGAGCTCTGTGTTGGAGCCTAGTGGGCTCAGCAGTGAATGCACAAGTGAAGACAATGATTCTACCTCTCTCAGAATCTATCAACAGCCAAAAGCTCATCAGCAAGGATTAGAGCCCTGTGAATCTTTCTCTCATCCACAAATGACTGTTGACAGGAATGAAATAAAGAAACGTGCAGGAAGGAAAGTGGGTGGAAGAGGTGGGAAGAGAGTAATCAGTATATATTATACACATGTGTGTAATTGTCAAAGAACAAATTTAGTTAATAAAAAAAAAAAGATGCAAAGGTAAGCAAACAGATTGCTAGGATGCATTCTCAGCTCAGCATTAAGTCTGGTTCCATTAGGAAAAGAAGCAGATAAACACGCACATACACTTCTTACAAACCCTTGTTTTTCAGTCCAGGCAAAAGCATAAGAAAAGAGCCCCTGAAGCCAGGCAGTGGTGGCGCATGCATTTAAGCTCAGCACTCAGGAGGCAGAGGCATGGGAATCTCTGAGTTCAAGGCTAGCCTGGTCTATAGAGCAAATTCCAGGACTGCCAAGGTTACACAGAGAAACTGTGTCTTAAAAGGAGAGGAGAAGGAAGAGGAGAACAAGGAGAAGGAGTCCTTGAAATCATTACTACATCACACAGGACAAGGGCATAGCTTGTCACCCCACATTCAATACCTAACATTCACAGACCTGACTTACCCAAAGGTGCCCTGCCACACCACAGCCAATTCACACACCTGTGTGCTGTCCACAGAACTCCCCAGGCCAGTCTATAAATGTGGGGTGCTACTGGAATGAGACCCTGTGTTCAAGAGTTACTTTGAATGACTTTCGAACATCCACTGGTCATTCACGAAGGCAAACATCAGGAAACTAGATCCTGAAGCCATTCTAATAGAGCACATCTTGTGCAGAGCGGGTGCCCAGCGGCTGCAAGTACCCTGCACACAGGTGGCAAAGGTCTGTCCCAGCCACAGAAACTCCTTCAAGTAGGAGCAGAACTCAGAGTGGGCCTCAGCAAAGAATGCTAAGTGCAGAAATATAGTAACAGGGAAGCCAAAATGCTTATTCTTTGAAACAGATGGAATATGCTGTGGTTTTATAAGTTCATGTGTAGGCATGGGACAATGTGTATGAATATTATTTCAAATAAATGAGACACCCAGAGTCTTTGTCATGTAAGGGGCAAGGGTATGAGTGACATCCTTGCCAGACCTCAGGCCAGGCAAAGTCTTAATTGCTGTTACTGGTCAGCATAAAGAAGGAAATAAGGAGGCTGGGGACAGAGTAAGCTCCTGGGTCCCCTCATGTGGCTGCATAACTCTTTCAAAAGGGCTACCAAACATAGCAACACATACTCCCCTCCAAAGGGAACAGGGTCACAGAGAGGCTGGCCAAAGAAGAACTAACATCTGATGAACCACATCTACAGCAACCCAGGGCAAAGGTGGTCACAAGACCACATTTCTAGCCCTGCTTTAGTTAAAAGACAGTAACAAAGCCCTCCAAATGGCGTCTCCCACCAATGACCATCAGATGTTGTGTTCTCCCATCCACAGGAACAGCTCCTGTGTCACATCAAGGGGAAGTTTGTTCTACTTCAGTCACTAAGGGAAACCTCCAAGAGGAAAAAGGCAAACAATTCTAAATTTATGAAGAACACACACCTCTTCTTCTCTAGAAGTGTGTAGTCTTGGGTCTAAAATAAGTCCACCACAGAGAGCCACAGGTGCTCACCTGACCCCAAAAGGCCAAAAACTGGTCTCATAGAATAGGTTGCCCTGACCACATGTCCAGCGCTAGATTCTACTGGACTACCCACAATCTTTCTCACAGACACCTGGACTGTCATTCCCAAGCCTAAGATATGATGAGGCCCTGATGGGCACCAGGTACACAGTGGCAGGGACGCACCGCTGCACTGGTGCTGGCTGGAACAGGTTCAGGACCCCCATTCACATCGATGCTTCGCTCACGCTTGCTCTCCTCCAGATCAGTCACTGTGCTTGGGCCCTTCTTCTTCTTCAGCTTGGCCAAGATGGAGGACTCACGCTCAGGGAAGGGTGGCATCTCCTCCAGGACAGTTGCCTATTGGAAGGAATAGAAGTTGGTGTTGCCATTCTGGCACCCATTACCAGCCCAGTGGCCCCAGCACCAAACAGCCCAGCCAGGAGCCCGCACCAGGATGTCGGTGCTGGCAACAGTACTCAGTCGCAGGTACTCCACAGCCCGCTGCTGCAGCTCCACATCTGCATTCTTCAGTTGGCTGTCGCTTCGCAGCACGTCCTGAATGGTAGCCTTTACCTCTGGAAAGAGGTTCACGAACTTGATGTAGGTGGACAGCAGGAGTGCCCGGGTGGGGACGCTGCACAAGTGGAACTTGGAGTGGAGCAGGTTGAACTGGATCAGAGGGCTTGAGAGAGGCAGAGAGCACAGACGGGGAGTCACACTATCTCATCTGTCCCATGTGCTGCCTTGTGTTCAGCCTGCACCTGCAGTGGGGACCCTATGCTAAAGCAGTGCCTCTTTAAGGAGGGCACACTGCCAGCTCCCAGTGTAAGAGTTTCCTCCTCCCTCAGGATGTCAAAGCAGTATAGACAGGGAGCAGGGCAGTCCAGTGCAGTACATACCCCTGGTTCCCTGGGGTCTTTTACCTGGAACGTGGGTCCCCAGCTATCAAGTTTCCAAACTCCCCTAGGATGTAGCCGCCCACTTTGACCAAGTTCTCGTGACATGCTGGAGCCTGCAATGCCTGTGAAACAGGAATACCAGGAGCTAGGCCACAGAAAAGGCAGCTGACATGAAGTGAAGCCACAGCAGACACACAGGCCCTTCCTTGCAAGGTGTATTTTGAAGTCAGTGAGAGCTTCCCCCTGAAGCCCTGGCAAACCCTGGCTTCCTACAGCTGGCTGCAGTGCCCACAGCAGAGGGCCCAACAGCAAGACCAGTGACTGTCCCTAGAGACTCTTGAGATGATGTCCCTCATGCACAGTAGGTCACTCAACAGCCCCAACAGCCCTAATAGGCTTTTGGAGATTAGGATAAGAGGAAACTGCTGCTTGCTGGGGGACATTAGTTCAAGAAGGGCATAACCACCACTGGGACAAAGAAGGGCGAGAAGCAACATCTCTGAAGCCCACCTCTGTCCCCTCAAGCTTAGACACCATTGCCCCTAGTGAGGGTGGGCACCCCTCCCCCACCATACCTCAAACACTGTCTTGGCAGCATAACCCTGCACATCGTCACGGTTGATGACAATCTGGATGACGCGATACCACACCTCCTCACTCACATAGTCGCCTGCAATGCGGATGAGGTTGAGGATGGTGTCCACATACCAAGTGTAGTCCACTGCATACTTCTCAGCTAGGATGGCCACCTTCAGCACCTGCAGAGAAGACAGGGCCCTCAGAGAGATACTACTGAACACACCAAGAACAGACTGGCACACGGCCTATGCTGGGTTGCAGAAGGACCTATCACAGGGTGGACAGAAAGCTTCCAGCAGATCTTAAGAGGGTCAGAGAGTGGAAAATGACTGACTCAGGTGAGGAAAACTGGTCAACTTCAGCGACACAACAGTGCAACTGTGCACAACAGCTGCACCTAGGACAAGGTGCTAATACTCACGACAATCTACTAAGGTCAGCCATACCCCAACCCTGCATTACCTTACCTCCCTGACTCCATAACACTTCCGAAGTTTGGTAGTTTGAATGAGCCTATACATGGTCCCATAAGCTCTTACATTTGAATGCTTGGTCTCCAGTTAGTGGAACTATTTGGGAAGGTCTTGGAGTGGGCGCAGTCTTGTTGGAGGAGGCTTGTTACTAGGGGTGGGCTTTGAGGTTTTAAAAGTCCATGCCAGGTCCAGTCTGCCTACAACTTACAAGCCATGTGAGCCCTCAGTTAGTGTTCCAGAAGCCATGCCTGTCTACTTGCCACCACACTCCCCATTACGCTCACAAACTAACCCTCTGAAACTAAAGGCAAGCCCCCAATTAAATATTATTTTAAAAGTTGCCTTGGTCATGGTGTCACTTCCCAGCTGACAGCATGGACACTAAACCAAGAATAAATGGGGCCTTGTGAAGCCTAAAAGTTTCTGTATGGCAAGGACACCTCCATTCCAGCAATCTACAGAATGGAAAAGGTCTTTACCAATAACACAGCTGATAGAGTGCATCTAAAATACATGAAAAACAAAAAACGAACATTAAAAAAAACTACTCAACTTAAAAATGGGATACAGAACTAAACAGTTCACAAAAGATGAAATATAAATGGCTAGAAAATATTTGAAGACATGTTCAATATCTTTAGCCATCCAGGAAATGCAAATTAAAATTACTTTGGGATTTCACCTTAACCAAGTCAGAACGTCCAAGATCAATAAAACATATGACAGTGAATGCTGGCAAGGATTCAGGGAAAGGGGAGAACTTGTTCATTGCTGGTGGGAGTGTAAACTTATACTGCTACTAAGGAAATCAGTGTGGCAGTTCCTCAGAACCTCAGGAAACTAGGAATAAATCTACCTCAAGATCCAGCTATAAAACCAGGCGTGGTGGTACAAACCTTTAATCCCAGAACTCGTACAGCACATAGGCAGATCTCTGTGAGTTCAAGGGCAGTCTGGTTTACATAGAATTTCAGGATAGCCGGGATACGTAAAGAAGGAATGTCTCAAAAAAAAAAAAAAAAAAAAAAAAGATCCAGCTATACCATTCTTGGGTATGCATCCAAAGGATTCTATATCCTACTCCTAGAGATACTTGCTCATCCATGGTCATTGCTGCTCTATTCATAACAGTCAGGAATTAGAAACAACCAAGATGCCCATCAACTGATGAATGAATAATGATTTTCTTTCTAGCTCCATCTATTTACCTGTGGATTTCATAATTTTAATTTTCTTAACTGCTTTGGAGAATTTTTCCATCATGAAATCAGCTCACGTTTGCTTGGCACAGATGACTACACCCTGCACTAACAGACATCCACCCAGGAAAGTCAGGGAGACAGGAAGCTGATGCCAAGGAATCTTTTATGTAGTGTCTCATAGACACTCATGTAAGCCTGCTGGACACTGAAAAATCATCCAAAAATTATCCACTGGAACTCATGTCCACAGTAGGGAGCAGCTTGGACAGCTCTCAGGCTGCAGGACTCACAATTTCCTCTCGGATGGAATAGTCAGCCGTCTCTAGGTAGCTCAGCATCTCAGCCACAATCTGCTGGGCGTTGCTGCGGTCACACATGGCATAGAGCAGATCCACTGCCCGCTGCCGTACACTCACGTCTCGTTCCGTCTGGGAAATAAGGCAGAGTCAAAGTCACTCCTACAAAGCACAGGTTGGGGGAGAGTGCCTATCCACTGCTATATGAGAGTCCATAAGGTAGCATCTATTTATTCCATAGGAGCTGTCTTGTGGCACCCTATAGCACTATTCCCATCAGGCTGGGTGCTCCCCTACTCAAAGTCCCTTAATGGGCCCCTTACTATCAATATATGGGACTCAACAACTTAGGCCACTTGGAACCCACAAACAACTCACTGCCAGTCCCCTCAGACTTAATCCAGTCAGGATAAACTCCTCCCTGACCAGCTCCTCTAAGGCTACACTCAGGCCTAATGAGCAGATGACCACTCAGGCCTCTCCATTGTGTGGGCACAGATCAGCACCTTCCATGTTGCCTGGGAGCTGGTTCCGAGGCAGGTTCTTGGGCCCCTCTCCAGGTGGCATGGGAAAGAAACCCTACTGCACACAATGCTTGAGAATCATGATACAAGTATCTGTAGCCCCCTGCAGTGGTCGACAACAGTTGCAGGATGACCCAGGGCAGGACAGATGAACCTAACAAGAGTTAGCGCAGCCTGAGTTGAGAGCTGTCTTTACGACCAAAGGGAATGATGAGAAAAGACATCAATCAGAACTAGGAAGAACACAACTTCAAGTTCAAGACAGGTACCAAATGCCTATTGAGTTACACAAAACACAGATCAGGGCCAGACCTGCTCCCCTACAGCTGAAGACTCACCAAGATGAAGAGTGTGAATCCACAGTTCTCTGATGAACTAGCCTAACAAGCAGGTACAGTGTATAGTGTGAGCCGTGCCAGAGAACTCACACCCAGAAGCAGATATGAGAACAGGTAACCTCAGCTAGGCTCTTTAAATTCTGGAATTCGAATTCTTAAAAAAAAAAAAAACTAAAATCCTTGACAAGGAATTTTGCTTTGTAAAAGGTGAAGCTTCCTGGAGATAAGAACAAAATATTTCCTCTTTCTACCAAAGAAAACTACTTATGTGTACTGAACTATACTATCTTGGACTCCAGACAAGTGTCACATGAATTCATCCCATGGGACAGGACTGTCACAATAGAGACAAACTCAGGTAAATGCTACATCCATGGGAATGGCAGGACTTCACTGCAGGAATATAGACAGATTTCTCACCCAATTGCTGCATCCACCCCATATGTCTGCAAGTGACAGGAGCCAGGTAAACACCCTGGGATCTAAACCAAACAGCTTGAAGGAACTCATCTATGCCTAGAGGAGGCACCTCCCAATTTTCTGGCATCCACACATGACCAACAAGGAGCACACCTTCAAGGCATTGATGACAGTCTCAATATGGGTCTTTACAGCCTCATGGGAGAACTCAGAGCTGGCCAGCGTGCACATGCTCTCCAGAGCCAGGTAGCGCAGGTTTGTCTCACGGTGCTGCAGGAATTGGCCCAGCTGGTTGCAGGCACGGACGAGCAAATTAGGCTCGCTGCAAGGAACAAGGGACATGGTGAGATTCAGGCAGGGAGGGCTGGGAGCTACAAGAAGAAGACACAGGAGAGGAGATGCAGTGAGGAGGGGCACCATAAGGAGGGAGTAAGAAGTGCAGTGAGAAGTGAGAGAGAAGGGGTGCTGTAAGGAAGGAGCACAATGAAGGATTGTTGTAAAAAGGGTTACAATGAGGAAGAGCTGCAGTGAAGAGGGGTGACTTCCCAGTGAGTCTGCAGGATCTCCTCTACTCCAGAGTGGACTCTAGAAAGCTCTGGAAGACCAAGGGCTTCACTTTCTCCAAGTTGCGTCCAGAAAAGTGACTAGGACAGCAGCCAGCCTGGAGCAGGGCTATGCAGGAAACTGGACCAGACTAGGGTGAGTGGTGAAGGCTAATGGGGAACTCAGGATAACATCACAATTCCTCCTTATATAAGTTTCTTTTTTTAAAAAAAAAAAAAAAAAAAAAGATTTATTTATTATATACAACATTTCTTCCACGTATGCTTGCATGCCAGAAGAGGGCACCAGATCTCATTATAGATGGCTGTGAGCCACCATGTGGTTGCTGGGAATTGAACTCAGGACCTCTGGAAGAGCAGTCAGTGCTCTTAACCTCTGAGCCATCTCTCCAGCCCCTTATATAAGTTTCTTAAGGACAAATAAAACTTTCCTCACATTGCAAGATTTGTTTCTAACAGTTCATTCTCAACCCTGCTCCAGTCTGACAGACTGTTTCTGTCACAGTAACATTTATCTAAATGATGTAGCAAAAACAGCTGAGCCCAAGTCTCATGCCTCTGGCATAGACCCAGAGCACAGAGCCACAGGCATACACAAGAGCATACCACCAGGACTGAGCATAAGAAAACCAGAAGCAAGCCTGTTCTGTATAAGACAACCACAGCCTGTGACCCATCCATGGCCCTCTACAGGAGCTGGGAGTCATCACTATCATCGTCCCAGGAGACCCCTGAATACTGGACTGTGCCTTCCTGAGCAGCAAAGCTAATAGCACACAGGTGTCCCTTCCTTTCAGAGAAGCCTCTTCATGACAGGGACACAGCAGTTCTAGGGACGCTGCCACAGCCAAAGTATCTAAAAGGCATGTGAGCTGGAGAAGTGTGAGGAGTCACCTGTCACCATCTGCACAACAATAAACACCAAGTACCAGCCTCCATCTGCTATCTCTGAGAGTGAAGTGTTGCTGATAGTGGCTCACCTGTCATGGTGGATGATCAGGCTGATGGCCTCAAACAGCACAGCATTCTTGGCATTTGAGTGTTGGACCTTCTTAGACTTGGGTGGCTCCTGAGCCTTGTTCAGGATGGTCTCCAAGCACTCAGTCAGACGGCCACGCACCGCAGGGTCTTCTGGGCAAGACACAACTGTCGGCTGGGCTCCTAGGCATTCATCCCACCAGCCCAACCCACACCTTAGCAAAAGGCCTCTGACACACTGTCCTGTGGGTGCCTTTGACGGTTATTCCCAGCTGCAGATATGACAGGGAGCATTTGTAAATTGCCATGGGACAGCTCCCTGTTCCAGTGTCATAAACGTAAGGTGGAGATAGAGCAGCTATGGTAGCCACATCTGCTTCTGATTCAGATGGCAGAAAGTACTTCCGCTCAGACAAGAATATGTTAGTCATAAAACCCAAGGATTATGAACGAAACAGCTAAGAAGCTTCAGGGGCAAGGAGACTAGTTTTTATTATTACCCACAAAAATAGAGAAAATATACAGAAACATAAATAGAAATTTTTAAATTTGGTTCAAAGCAGAAGGAAAAATTGTGCAAAAACTAAAGCCAGCCATGGTGGTACGTACCCATCTCATAGTACTTAGAAGGTAGAGGCAGGAGGATTAGGAGTTTAAGACTACATAGTAAGTTCAAGACCCTATCTCAGTAAGAACAAAACTAGGGTCAGTGAGACTGCCCTGTGAGTAAAGGCGTTTGTCATTAGACCTAATGAGCTCAATCCTCAGAACCCACATGTGGAGAGAGAACCAACCCCCACAAACTGCCCTCTGACCTCCGTATACATGCTGTAGTACATGCACTCCCACTACAGACGCGTACACACAAAGTAAATGTAAAAACTAGTAAAAGAAAAACTTATAAAGAGCAAATTCAAGTCACAGTGGTAAGAGGCTGCTATCCAGCACCTGGGAGGCTGAAGTAGGAAGATTACAGGGAATCCCAGGACAGTCTAGGCTGTGTAATAAAAACCTATTGCAGCTGGGTGGTGGTGCACACTTTAATCCCAGCACTAGAGAGGCAGATGCAAGTAAGTGAGTTCGAGCCAGCCTGGTCTACACAGTAAGTTCCAGGATACCGCCAGAGCTGTTACAGAGAAACCCTGTCTCAAAAAAATCAAAACCAAAACAAACACAAACAAACAAAAACTATTACAAAAAAGAAGAGGAGGAGAAAGAGATCAGCAGAATCAAGGCTCTCAATAAATTTTATGTGTGGTACTCAAGTAGTTGTGTGTGGATATATGCACATGTGGGAGGGGGGTCAGCGTCAGGTTCCATCCACATCACATTTTTGAGATAGGGACACTCACTGGGACATGAGTCTTGCCAGTAGCTTATACTAGATCCTCCTGCCTCTGTCTCCCTGCTACTAGGATTACAAGTATGCACCACTGAGCCTGGCTTTTCAGATTGAACTCAAGTCTTCTGTCTACGTGCCAACACTCCACTAACCTGACCTCGCGCTGAAGCGCCTCCTAATAAACTTTCAAATCTAATAAACAAGATATTTGGCCAGACAGTGGTGGCGCACACCTTTAATCCCACTACTCGGGAAGCAGAGGCAGGCAGATCTGTTTGAGTTCGAGGTCAGCTTGGTCAACAGCTAGGGCTGTTACACAGAGAAACCCTGAATGGGGGTGGGGATTTAGTAAACAAGATTTTGATCAACTGAAGAATTAAATTTTCCCTCATGAAGAATCTGGAGTGGATTGTCATGGAGTAGGGACTGGAGGGAGCACCAAGGAAGGGGTATGGAGAATGCTACTTGGGGGGCAGTGCTGAAAAAAAAAAACCACCTAGAAGGACTGCAGGGAACATTACCTGGGGGTGGGTAGCACTGCAGCAGTCTCAGAAGTTTGACTGACAGCCAAGGAGCTGGGACAAAGTAGTAAGTATAATCCTGAAGATCTGTTGATGCCGACGTCACAATCTGTAAAACAGGTGAGTGGATAAAAGGCACCGTCCTCAGGAGCCTCTGTGGGACCCTAAAAGAGCCACACTGGTTCCCTGGCCCATGCCTTCTGAGAAATTTACAGTGTCAGCTATTTTCAATACCGTTTCCTGTCTCCCCTTAAAGAGAAGATGGCATGGCCAAATCAGTTCACACTGAATGAGATGGTACACCCCTTCTAGAGAACAGCTCCAAATGCTTTCTCCACAAGGGCTGTGGTGCCCCGAGACACAGATGACCAAGGCTGCTTCCAAGCAACAGCCAAGCAGAAACCATCCCTTAGTACTAAACACTGACACCTGAAGAAGAAAATCTGTCTTTTGTAGGCTGGAAAATGAACAAAACTCTAAAAGTGCCTCAGGCTCACTCAGAAGGGACAACCCTAAGCGCTAATGTTCTGACCCCCACCCCACAGCCCCCGGCCTGAGCCAGGCTGTGAGTTTGCAGAGCCAGGCAGCACTTGCTCTACTTACAATCTCCACCTCATAAAGCAATGTGGCCCCTGGCCTAGCTGTGACAACAGCTGTCTCTACAGACAGTTCTGCGTCCTGTCCACTTCTTATACCTTTTATTGTTGACAATGTTTTTGAGACAGGGTTTCTCTGTGCAACAGCCTTGGATGTCCTGGAACTTGGATGTCCTGTAGACCAGGCTGGCCTTGAACTCACAGAGGCCCACCTACCTCTGCTCCCAAATGCTGGGATTAAAGGCATGCACCACCACTGCCAGGCTGTTACCTCTCATTCTAGGGACCCAGAATTGCTCCCTCCCTAAAAGTGCACCTGTGTGACCCTTTAGCCACGTGAGCACATTCTAGAAAGCTCATCCTGATGATACTAGCCTGGAGAGCCAGGAAAGGACTAAACAGGGCAAGAAATCAACAGCAAGCAGCCAAGCCAGGCAAAAACAAGCCCCAAACTACCTCTGGGAAATGCAGAAACAGGCCCAACACAATTTGTCTTCCAACATGTACCTTCCAGCTACAGAATAGTCAGAGAGAAATCTGAAGCTTTAATTGTATTCAATTACAAAAGAAAGGCAAGAATAACATTTATTCTCTTGGACATTTAGGAAGAAATAAAACAACAATAATACAAACAATAACAAAATAGTGTTGGGGAATATTTTCAGGTGTGTGGCTTTTGTGAAGCTTCTGTGAAGCTGTATTACTGTGCCTATCTAACACCTAATGGTCCTAATAAAGAGACGAAGGGCCAATAGTGAGGCAGAAGCAAGGATAGGTGGGGCTGGCAGGCAGAGAAGGAGCAACAAGGAAAAGGCGCAGCAAGAGAACAAGGAAAAGAGGACATCAGGGCCCAGCCACCCAGCTATATAGCAAGCCATGAAGAAAAAAAGTAAAAAAAGGTATACAGAAATAGAGAAAGATATAAGCCCAGAGGCAAAGTTAGTTGGGATAAATTTGGTTAAGAAAAGCAAGCAAGAAACAAGCCAGGCTAAGGCCAGGCATTCATAACTAAGACTAAGCCTCTGTGTGTGCTTTATTTGGGAGCTGGGTGGTGAGCCCCCCAAAAGAGTTCAAAGAGTAAAAAACATCACACAACAAAATAGGAAAACACAATAGAAGATCAAGAAAAAGAAAATGACTACTTTCAGAGGAATTAGTACAGTCAATGGAGCACACCTCAGATATGGTCCATAAAGCTACAATAGAGAGGGGCTAGAGACGTAGCTCGGTGATAGAAAAACTGCATAGATTCAGGCCCTAGGTGCAATCCCAACACTGCCTTCCAGGAGGAAAAAAAGGAACAAAAAACCCAAGATTTGCCACTTCTGCAGATGAGATAAGCACATGGCCAATAAGCACACTATATCTATTTTTTGAGACAGAATCTCACTATGTAGCCCCGGCTGGCCTTGAACTCACAGAGATCGACCTGCACCTGCCTCCCAAGGCAGGTGCTACCAAGCCTGACCCCTCAAAAAAAAAATTTAAGCAGTTGCATAAGATGATGTTATATAATAGTTAAAATACAAATTCAAGATTGGTGATACAGTTCAGCAGTGGAGTGTTTACCTAGCATACACAAGGTACTAGATTCAATCCCCTGAACATAAAAATAAATAAATGAATAAATAAATAAATTAGTAAGTAAGAATATTAGGTAATCACTGAGAAGAGCATTTTAAACATAAAACAGAGCTGTCAATCTACTATAAGGCGGGGGGGGGGGGGGAGTGTAACTGATGATGGAATGGCTGTGGCAACAAGGTCCTGGAACAGCTTCCTCAAAACCTTAAACTAAGGCCAGTAGCAGGTGGGTGTCATAGCAACTGAAACACCATTCCAACTCTGAAGGATCAGACATCCTTCCTATCAGCATACTAACATGGACACCCACCCTCCCCTCAGAACTTCAAAAGGGCAATCTTTCTCTTCCACTTACTGATAAGACCAAGAGCACAATTCCCATTAAGAGGAGGGTGGCTGTGCTGCAAACTAAAACTGTGCTTTACTTCCAGGGTCATTGTCTGTTTTATGTTTTGTTTGTTTTTTATCTTTTTTTTAAATCTCGGGTGAATTCTAAAAGGAAATACTACAATAACCAGAAGGTTAAAAAAAAAAAAGACAACCTTTTAAATTTTGTATTGCATCATAAAAAATTTTAAAAAGCTACAAAGGTTACAGAGACACCTTGTTTGCAAAGGCAAGTGACACCACAGGACTTGGGGGTAGGAACCAGGTACACAGATGATTTGTGAGATCGCAGACTGACTGGGAAAGCTCCAGAGAGCAGTGTAGGCAGAGCAGGAAGTAGAGCTCTCAGAGTAGAAGGTTCTCCAGTATGGTCCAGGATATTGGGTCCCTCACATCTGTACAGTGCCAGCTGTACCACCTAGGTGTGGCCTCACAGCAGATGACGTCACAAGCAGGATTTACCATGCTGACGAGAGGAGGTTCAGCAACTTAAAGTCTCTAACCAGAGGACTGCAGAACGATGACACGGTAATGTATCTGGCCATGAAGGGAGGACATGTTAGTTCAAGGCCAGTCTGGACTACACAATAAGAGCCTATCTCCACGCAACAAGAAACCCAAATAGCATGTCACACCAACTTCTACAAATAGAGCAGAGAAGGCCATATACACCCACTACCTTTGAAGAATAACAAAGGGTAAGTGATGGCAAGTTGTATGTTCCAATTCAATGCAGCCAACGGTGCCAACAAAATCCACATGAATGATTCCCAGCCTCAATGACTAACAGGCCCTATCACAACAAAATACAAGTCCAAGAGGCCAGTGTGAGCAACCTCAGGAGTACCAAAGCAGAGGAGCCAGCCACATTACTGAAGATAACACAGCAAGTACTGCAGAAGCTACTGAACACCCCACAGCCTGGACAATGCCATGGAACTGGGCTGCTCATGGTCAGCCACTAACGATTGTCTCCAAGCAGAAAGTAACAAAAGACTTGAGAGACCAGGGATGACTACACTGCAGTCCACTGAACTGTCACTTCTCTGCAGGATCAGAAAGTAATAACAGCTACTCCAAACATAAGTGAGGGGTTTACACCCAAGGCTTCCAGACAGACACATGTAAAATAAACAAGCCACAGACCCACTGACAAAACCAGAGACACAAAGTCAGAGCCAGTCCTAGCTACAGTGAAGGTGGGTAGGGAGTATACCAGCTAATGGGCTCTCCCCTTTAGGAAAGGAGACAGGAAAATGCTTCTCACTGGCAGCTGCCTCTCAACATGCACAATGGATAGAGCAGGGTACTTCTCAACCAACAGAAAAAGAAACGTCAAGGACTGGAAGAGGCAATTTTCACTCTGAAATTTACAAAGTGGGCCAAATATCCTGCATTCTAAAATGTAAAAATTACTTTAGTCAAGCAAAGAAGATCAAAACCACCCTGCTGTCTGTGCCCACCATGGACTTACTCTGCTCAGTCGAGAGACGGCTAGAGAGACAGAAGTCTTGAACTCCTCGGGATTCTTCTGGGCCAGGGTGGTGATGAGGCTAGTTGCAGCAGTCACTACACCCTGAAAGACAAAGACTCCAATCAGGAGGCCCACAGGAACCACAGGTCACAGGTGACAGGACATATAAAATGCAATCTATAGTACACAGAGTTCCAGGCCCGCCCTAACCAACTCATGAGGTTTGCAAAACTGAGACAGGGAATGCCAGCCTCTTCTGTTTCCACCTTCTCTATGGAAACTGGAAATCTAGTCCAGCTTGGTCAAGATACTTGCAGGTGAAGCAGGGTTGGAGCTGGAAAGTGTGTGAGCCTTATTCTGTCCCCATCTGCTCTAGTTGCTTTCAATTTAAATCACCGTGCCTACTGTAGTGGGAGACAGAACCTTACAGCTCATTTGAATTTTCACAATCCTGTTGTATCTGAACTTGGATGGTCCCAGGCCCAGGGCTCCCTTGCAGAGACTCCACACACTACCTGGGCTCAGATTGGAGCAGCTGAAACCCCAGTGCAGCATGGCAATTACCCATAAGGCCTCAAGTCTACCACTGTACCAGGAAAACAAACAACTGTGTCCAGCACATTATCTCTTGAAAGACTTTGGTTAAGAAATTCCTAGCCAGGCAGTATAGCACACCTGTAATCAAAGTACTTCAGAGGAAGAGGAAGAAATGTTCCTTCAAGGCCAGCCCAAGCTATATAGCAAGACACTAATTCAAAACCAAAAGTAAATTCTGTCAGAAGTCAGGCACTTGTGGGTTCCCAGCATTTGGAATAGGCCAAATCCACATGAAATGTAGCTACTCAAGCTATGTGCAAACACCTGACTATTGGCCACCAACTCAGTCTCTCTCCATGTCATGGTTTGCGCTTGTATGGTCTCACAGTAAGCTAACAACAAGCACACTGCTATTTGGTAACACACGGCCCTCGAATATCCCCTGGCCTCAGGTGACTATAGAGCAACACTGGCCTTTTGCTCCCTTTCCAAATCTCTTCCCCAGATGGCAGGTTCAGAACTCATACCTCTGAGTCATCTGTTCCACCTCGCCACCCCTATGGATCATCAGGGCTGATCCCTGCCTCTCCACCAGTGGATCCCTCTTCTAACGGCCTCTGTGTGTTCCTGATCTCACCTGCAGATCCTTGGCCTTGAGATTATACACTGTTCTCAGAAGAGGCCACCAAGCTCACTATAAGCAGGCATCTGACATCTTAACCAGAGTCCCCGAGCTTGAGGCTAGGACAGCAGTGTCTCGGGCCTTCTCCAGTGGCAAAGCTGGACATGGGTTTGGAGCAGCTGAAAGAACAGCATGCCATGCAGCTGAGGAAGGCTGAGCATATGGATATAATACCCCATCCTTTTTGACTCTGAACTGAGTTCCTACCACTAGCCAAGATGCTAGGGAAATAGTATGCATGCGAAAAACCAAAAGCAACCAAGAAATTAGAGTCAAATAATCAGTATCCAGAGAGGTGATGTCCTGGCACCAAAGAGCCAGCCTTTCTACCTGGAAATGACTGGATGGCCATGGCAACGTGACTGTAGGAAGCAAGAAGTAACTTCTGCCAGAATTCTACAGACAAAACTACCCACAGAAGCTGCTGAACGAGAGCAAATGCTGCTCAATGCTCCTCACAGCTGGCTCACCCGCACACCTCCATGACACGTGGCTTTCACGGCCTCTGAAAACCTGGTTGAAGTTTGAACACTATAGTTTGACAATGAGAATCTTCATCTTTCTGAGCCTTGGTTTCTTCAGCTGTAAAACTGGGAAATCCCTAAATGGTGGTGGTGTACACCTTTAATCCTAACACCCAGGAGGCTGAGGCAGGTGGATCTCTGCGAGTTTGAGGACAGTCTGAAAGAGTTCCAAGACAGCCAAGACTATACAGAGAAACCCTGTCTCCAAAAACAAAAACAAAAACCTGGGAAATTCCCATCGTTTACAATTTACAAAGTCTACTGATGGTGAACTACCATTTCTCTAGCACAGCTGATGGCCTCCAGCAACACCTTCTGACTCCCAAGTGGTCAAACCTGCAAGGGCTCAGCTATGTGCACCAGTGCTCAGGACCAACTCACAAACCAGCATTACTGGATCACCTCCAGGGCCCTCCGCCTTCTCTGCACTCCCTGCAAGATCAACTCCTATCTCAACAAGCACAAGAAGTCACAACACAGGGACAGTGTGAATGGCTGCCATTCCAGAATAAAATGTCCACTGCAAGCCCTATGTACTGTCCTCTGAATGTTCATATAACAATCTCTAACTTCCACAGCAGATTCTCCTGGGGTGGGGAGATAACTAGCAAACACACTTGCCTGACTCCAGGTCATTAGACTCACTTGCTCAGCAGTCCAAGCAGAGGCCATGGCCCACAGCCAGAATCACCATTACAGTCTTCTTCTACAAAATGGGCAGCTTAGTAAGACTTGCACACTGAAGCTTAACCAAGAGGTGGAACACACCCATCACAGCCCCCACACAAGCAGCTTATAAGGACATAGGTGCTGAGTAGGAATCGCCCTGCATAGAGGGAATCCCTGGAGAATGTCTTGCTGCAGGGAGATGGGGGCAGTCTGTGTGCCTGGCTGCAGAGGAGACAGTACATCACCCTCATCCTCCTGAGAACCTCAAAGGGCCACTTTTACAACACTCTCTGAAAAGCTTATTGAGTGGTTAAGAGTGGAATGAAACACAGACACTTACCAAGTGCTGGTCATTGAGGAGGTGTACCACTCGGGATGTCCAGTCACCCATGGGAACTAGGTCAGGTGATGTCCTATATAGACGTAACAAGCACAGGGCTGCACTTTGCTTCACACTATCCATGGTGTCTCTGGAAAACAGATATCATCAGTCAGTCAGGAGAATGGTGGCCTCTCAAGGTACCATAGGTTAAGCCAATCAGAGCAGGGCATGGATCTGCATAGAGAGCACATCAGGTTCACCAGGAGACCAGTGGGTCAAGAAAGCCTGCACAGTTCAACAAGTCAGCCCTGCACAGGTCATTCTTAAGGACAAAGATGAAGCAGCAATCCAGCCCACAGGTAAAAGCCTACATGTTTGCTCTCTGGCCTCCAAAGGCTTCCACTCTCATCCCTTCCAGGGCATTGAATATGCAAGATGGGCTACAGAGGTCAGGCATGTCTATGACACTCCTCTCTGAACCGTAGGACTCTTCCCCCTCTGCACCCAATTTATCACAGCAAGAATAGATTGGAGGCCTGAAATACCAGAGAGGTTTCTACACAATATGTCCTGCCCCACTACTCTGAGGAAGCAGGTTCAAGTTGTCTTGTCCAGGTGAAGAAATGCGGTCTCTTTTTCTTTTGCTTTAGATTTTGTCATTGTTTGATGCAGAGTGTTGTCATGTATCCTACACGCACCTCAAACTTAAGATTTTCTTGTCTCAACCTCCTGAATGCTAAGATTACAAGGATATGTCAATATGCCCTTAAGAGGAAGCATGCTTGTGTCCTGGCGCAGCCTGCAGCCTCACATCAGCACCTGCTGCAGCTGTGTGTCAGCTGTTGTGCTCCCTTCCTCACCTGACACGCACGCAGCTGCTGGCGTCCAGTCACACTGTGCATGAGAGAGCCTGAGGCAAGCAGCCTCTGGGATCAGGGAGTGCTGTCTGTCCCCTCTCCGCTCACTCCAAGGCCAAAAGTTGTAAGTGGGTGCAGACACCAAGCAAGAAGGCAACTGTTTTCTAATCTGTTGAAGACAGGCGCTCTGGGGGCTCCCCTTCACCATACCAGCCCTTGCTAAAAAGTAGGAAAGATGCCAGGTGTAGACCTAGCACTCAGGAGGCAGAGACAGAAGGATCCCTGTGAGTTCCAAGCCAAACAGGACTACATATTGAGACCCTGTCTCAAAAACAGTCAAATAAAGCCAGGTGGTAGTGGTGCATGCCTTTAATGGTGCACTCGGGAGGCAGAGGCAGGTGGATCTCTGTGAGTTCAAGGCTATCCTGGTCTACAAGAGCTAGTTCCAGGACAGCTAGGGCTGTAACACAGAGGAATCCTGTCTCAACACCCCCCCAAAAAAGTCAAACAAACAAACAAGCAGTGGGAAAACAAAACAGATTGGCCAAGTTAGCTGAGGAGCAAGCATCCCCAGAAGAACCAGAACCCGCCAGAGTCCTTAGGGCCGAGACAGGGGCTGTGGCTGTGATGAAAAGGAAAAGATGGGCTGGTTATTGAATTTTTATTTCCAAATAAAACAAAAATCAAGAGGAAAACCTTCTAAAACTCCCCCAGGAGTATTCCAATGAAGAAAATTACTACTCTGAATAACTTTGGCTTATGTGTAGTGCTGGGGATGGAAACCAGGGTTTCACACATATTAGATAAATGCTCTACCACTAAGCTGCAGTCTAGCCTAAAAGTCCTTTTAGATACTCATCCCATGAGGAGAAGATCAGGCCCATGCCTCATTCTGGCTTTCTATCAACCCCATGGGAGCCACTGGCAGGTGCCCTCACTGTAGGCTACAACTGCAGGGTCTGTGCAACAAGAACCATGCTTTGTTTCTACACACTCAATCAGGATGCTGAACCAGGAGACCATCTCCCCTTGTCCCCAGAAACATCAAAAGAAAAGAGCAAGCACCTGCCAGCTCAGAGGTAAGAACACAGAGCACCCTCTTACACCTGCTGAGCCTAGAGCAGCTCCCACCTCTTGTATTCTTTCTGATCCTCTACTGTATCCTAGGGGACCAATGCCACCTCCCACCTCAGCACCACATCCCAATTGCTGCGGAACTACTCCATCATGATGTCATCTACATTCACTGGCCTCCCATCCCCAGGCGCCACACTAATCAGAACTGTGCACAACAGTGCACAAACACTATTCACAGAATCATCTAGTGTTCACTAGGATTCGCCTCTTGCTTACAGGGTATCATGGTAAGCTTTGCCTACAAACTGGCCTTACAGCCCAACATTCTCCAACTGGGAGGTATCACCTGTCTTCTGCTAAAGAACCTTTACTCAGCACTGGGCCTTGGGGTCATCGTGCGTGTGTGCTTGCAGATTTCAGAAAATATGCCTGTTCAATGTTTTTCAGGATTACCCTGTCTGCATACTCTCCATTGGACCAGCCCTGCAGCAATGCCAGAAGGCAGCAATATTAACGGAGACATCCAAGCCAGAAACCCCCATGGAGCACAGCAGGCAACACAGAGGACTCCATGGACTACTAGGGAGGAAGGCCAGGGAGGCCTTACTAGCAGCTCACACTTGCATTCTGCCCAACTTCCTTTCTCTCTGGTCTCAGCTCTAGCCTTTCCTCTACCCCAACACCCACTGTGGTCTCCTACCTCAGGTACCCTGCTGTTCTCTATGATTTATGCTTACAGTCTACAGTAATAAAGCCTTCGAGTTCCCACTGCTGCTCAGCTCTGTAATGCTCCTTGTCATCAATCTCCCATGGTCCACACCTACATTTCCACAGGACAGTTCTTTCCAGCTTGGCTCTTCTACCTACCTGTGCTTCACATCACTCAGAGTTGAGGTGCGAAGGCTAACGTAAAGCTCCTACACCACAGCACAGCAACAGAGGCCTGCATTGTTCTCTATTTTGTGTCTGTGCCACGTGTAGGACATTTAGTAGCATCTTTGGCCTCTGACTACTAGTAACAGAAGTAGGCTCTCCACTATGAAAATGGTAAATGCTGAGTCTTTGTTCAGTGCCAGACCTATCCATTTCCCCAGATAGCTGACTAAGTAGAGAATGTGGGTTAGCTCTGACCTATGGGACCCCCCTACCTCTACTCTAGCTTCATAGGCAGCAGAGGGCTGTGGTGACAGCTCTAAGAGCCTTGACACACCATTCAACTCACTAACAACTATCCTATCCTGTCTCCTAGACTATGAAGAATGTAACCACTATGTCTGCAGACTGGCTGGACAACAGCATAAAGCACATGACCAGGCAGAGGCTAGCCTTGCCTCTGCCAACCCTGAGACCTGACACAGCCCAGGGCTGCTTCAAACTCTTCCAGAGCAGCCCTTTGGCACCACTTGACAGTTCTCCAAATGAACTGAGGGGAGAGATGATGCAGAATTCTCAAGATACAAGGGTTTGGCCTTTGCCCCAATGCTTCTGGGAAGGGATGAGACTCTGAGCTATGCCAAACAACTTTGTTTCTTTCTCCTTTGTGTTCATGCAAGGCTGGAGTTCTTTCTGGGCTGTCAGGCTAAGAAGGGTTTTCTTCTATGATCTGTTCTAAGTGTCAATGATCTCAGGAAGAGAATATGACAGTGCCTCTGGGCTCTATACTAGGGCTTTGTGATGTCTCACACTATACATAGTGGAGCGTATTCAGACGGAGAGCATGCTGTCTGTCAACAGTACACAGATACATACCCTGCCACGAGGATCTTGGGGATCTCTCCAGCGAAGGCCTCCGCCATCTCACGGCTACCCACATTGGCAATGCAGTGCAGGGCCAGGCCCATAAATGTGGGGTTGCGGCTGGCCAGGTCATTCTTGATGGCATTGTTAATTAAGCGGATCAGTTCGCTGTTCGAGTTCACCAATACAGAGATGAAAAGGTAGCCCTGTATTCCCAGAAGGCAGGGACAAAAAGCTTATGACAAGACACCTAATACACAGTGCACAAATAAGCAAACCTGGAAGGTCTCAAGCACCATCCCAATGGGTGCCACAGAGAATTGTCGCTGAAGACAGTCCACATTCAGACAATGTGCCAGTGAACGATATTTTTGCTACCATCCAGCCTGATGCAACATTCCCATTAAAATGTGTGCATAGTCAGAGGCTCAAGGAAATCAGACCACTTAGTCCTTCCCCAAGCCTCACTTCCTTCTCAATAGTTCATGTCTGTGTCCAGAAACCACGGTATCCTCAGGTCAGGATAGGAGGGAGCTGTCACTGCAAGAACCAAACCTGGCACCATTCACTAATAAATATACATATACATGTCTGCCCAGAAACCTAGTTTACTGCTATTCCCTCCTCTCTCAAGTTTATGCCCACTGTTACCTCAATACCTGTTCAAACCCAGTCTCGTATCACCATTCTGTCACAAGATGGGAATGTGGAGCCTGAAAACACAGAAGGCTAATTTTCTTAAAGAAAATCCTAAAATATTGTCTTACTATTTTGATTTCTGTAAGTTAAATTTTTAACAAAAAGAGAAAGCTGTTAATTAAAACACAAACAGCCTTACTACAAAAGAAATCAGAGCTCAAACACCAAGCCTGAGCAAGTCTGAGCAGACTGCATAGCAGGGACCCTCAACTCTAGTGCAGAGGAGGAGAGGACGGGGACAGCACCTGCTATGGCTTTATTTCTTGTCCCTGTGGGTGCAGATCCCATTTCAGACAGTCATGCAAAAGGTCAGGGAGTAAAGTCATGACTGGTACTGTATTCTCTAACAAAGGCCCTTGAAAAGAAGGCAATAAGGCCTGTGGGTAGCAGATACAGGGGTGCAAACACAGAGAATCTACCAGTCTAAGCCAACAGAGCAGTGGGAAGAAGGCCACCCCATCAAAGTCTATCCTTGGCTCCCTAGAAGCAAAGAACTAAGTTGGAATGGACATGACTCCTAGGTACCAGCACCAGGCAGAAATATGGGCCAGCTGCACATGTGGTTAGTATCCAATATGGAACAAAGTAGAAGGAAGAGATTCTACAAACTGCACACAGGGTACAAGGCCCTGCCCCTCAACCATACTCACAATCTGCTTTTCCGTGTATCTGTTTGAGCTCAGAAGATTCACAGCTTCCATGTGTCCAAAGTCAATGTCATGACCAAGGAGAAAGATGAAGAGCAACTTGCAGACATACTTTTTTTTACTGTAGCCATCAAGAGCCTTGTCACCTACAGAAAAGGTGAAGAAAGGTTTATATCCAGTGGGCAAGGTGAGGAAGGCAGAGAACTCTGTAGCAGTAAAGGTCTCAAAGAGGGCACAGACCTCCAGCCAGACATGCAGCTACAGACGCAGGTAAAGCAGCTATCTCACCTGATAATCATGGTGCACACCAAAAACCAGAATACCTTGCAGTTAGTGTTCTGTTATACCCAATAAGACCTGCTAGTGCCTGTCAGTGGAACCTTGACCTCCTTCAACCTGCCTTGGCCCCCAAAAGCCCTGAGGGATCTATCTGCAAGCCCTGTAGAAGTCATCAAGATAATCCTTTAACCAGGCTTACTGCCTTAGGCAGATACACTTACTATAAATTATCTTCCATTTCACAACAATTATGGGGCAAATCACCTAGCCATAAAACCACACAGACACAGTCCAGGAACACGTGGCATGGCTGAACTCCCTCCTAATCGCAGCAATCAGGTTCAACAGGAGACTTACTAGAACACAAAAGCTCCACATGTAACCAAGCGCCATCAGCACTACTGCTCACTTCATCTAAGCACAGGAATATTCCTAAACTGACCTGCAGTAGTAAGGAAGGGATGCTGCCATATGCTCTTCTCACTGGGCTGGGCCTTCCAATGACACTGAGTCAGTATAAAGTACGTATGGTCTAAACTCTGTGAGTTCTAGGCCATACTAACTCCTCATCCAGACTCTTCAAATCTCATTCCTTTTTCGTAGTTGTGAAGAGTGGGAGGCTACAATAAGAAATTCTTTCCAGAATTATGTTTTAATGATTTCACAGTTCCTGTAACTCACCCTCAAGGTTCAACAGCTTTAGACTACTACTGTGAATCCCTGGCTTGCTCATGCACAGATGTGGTTTGCAACATCAAATTTCTACCCGTTAGTGACGGTTTCACATGCGCAACTTTGTGAGGGGTGATGAGTGAGACAAAGCCTCATTCTATAAATCAGGCTGGTCTGGAACTCACTATGTAGCCCAGGCTGGCCTTAAACTTACAACAATTTTCCTGTAGTATAGCACCATGTATCTATAATTCCAGCACTTGGCAAGAGGTGAGAAGATCTAAAGTTCAAAGTCAGCCTTGGATGCACAGCAAGTATGAGACTATCCTAGACTATATGAGCCCATGTCTCATTTTAAAAAAATTAATACTGTATCTGAGAATCACTGTATTGAACCGACCAACACACTGCTGTAACTATTTGTATCTGGGAATCACTGTATTGAACCGACCGACACAATGCTGTAACTATTTGTATCTGGGAATCACTGTATTGAACCGACCGACACAATGCTGTAACTAGTTGTATCTGGGAATCACTGTATTGAACCGACCGACACAATGCTGTAACTAGTTGTATCTGATAATCACTAAATTAAACCGACCGACACACTGCTGTAACTATTTGTATCTGGGAATCACTGTATTGAACCGACCGACACACTGCTGTAACTAGTTGAGGTGGCCGAGTGAGACTAAAAGGGCTGGGAGCGTAGCTCACTGATAGAATGTCAACATGCAGGAAGACCTGGGCTTGATCCCCCCAGATCTGCCCCAGAAACCAGGTAGCAAACACCTATAATCTCAGAACTAGGGTGGTGCAGGTAGGAGAATCAGAAGTTCAAAGTCAACCTTCATGACATCACACTTTCTAGGCCAGCCTGGTCCTTCTAAGTTTCTAAGTCTAAATTAAAGTAGTGCCCTTTTGTATAACTCGGCATCAATCATTCAGTAAGTTTAGACTACCATAAAAATAAAGAGATATAGATTCAACTCTCCAATGTTCACTGCTCACGTTTTATCTGCTTGCTATCAAGGACTTAATGTCTACATAGACTTTAAACTCAGGACATCATTACCACACATAATCACCTTTTAAATTTACCCAACATCCTCTGCTTTATCATTCCTTTCTGTGTAACTGACCTTGTACCTGGAATCATGAATCTGTAAAAGTTCTTCTATTAGAGAGGCCTGCCATTAAGAAATTCTATTTTGTATTTAAGACATTTTTAAGCTTTATTATTATTATTTTAGGGTTTTGGAGGGGTTGGTATTTGGGTTTGTTTTGAAATGAGGTCTCACTATGTGTTATTGGCTGGTCTGGAACTTGCTTCCATGTAGACAAGGCTGGCCTCGAACTCACGAAATTTACCTACCTGCCTATGCATCCCAAGTGCTGGGATTAAAGGTATGTGCCACCATGCCTAGACTTATTATTTGGCTTATTTTGTTTTATGAGTATGGGTATTTTGCCTGCATGTATCATCATGTGCATTCAATCCCAGAAGAGGATACTGGATCCCCTAAAACGGGAGTCACAGATGGTGGTGAACAACCATGTGGGTGCTAGGTATCAAATTAAACCCAGGTCCTCTGGAAGAGCAAGACTCTTCACCTCTGAGCCACCTCTTCAGTCCTTATTTCGTTTTTTTTGACACAAGGTCTCACTATAACAACCACACTGACTGACTCAGCCTCCTGAGTTTTATAAGAGTTTGTATATGTAAGCTTGCACTCACTTGTGTCTTCTCCTTCCCCCTCCCTTCCTCCCTCTCCTTCCCACCCCTTTTCCTTTCCTCTTCCTCCCCTACTTACCACTGTTTTAATTCTCTTTTCCTTCAGCTTTGGTTTTGTTTTTTAATAAGACACTTTTCCCAGAGTCACCCCTAGAATGGACTTTCTCAATGTCTGGACTTGGCATCCTTCTTGCTCCTCCTGCTGTTCCTGCTCAAAAGCTGCCAGCCTTGAACAGCTGCTATGGAGACAGGACTCTGCCCCTCACTGCTCAGAGCATCTGTCTTTGAACTCATACATTGTATACTAACATATTCAGTGGAGATTTCCTTTCATTTATTCTGTTTGTTTCAGAGATGCTGAGTTTTCTAAAGCCCATCAGATCTGGCCACCCCAACCCCGTTTCTCTAAGACGCCAAGTAATGTTCCAGCATCAATTCTAGTCTGTACCTCCCACCATCCGTCCACTACCTTTTCCTCCCTCTGACTAACCTTCCAGAACACCAAGGTTTTCTTACATCACCCCTGACACCAGAGCCATCCACTGTATCTTCATTTAAGTTACTGTAACTGGTCTTATTTCAAAGTCTGCCCTCACTTCTGACACTTTCTAAGTTTCCTACCTTCTGTCTTTTAAACCTTTAAAATGCTGTAAACCTAGTTCACTGTAACACAAACCTGACTGTAAAATCTTCATGATTCCATCTCCTGGGCCTCTGTAGGCCCCAGTTCACAGGATCTTGTTTCTCTGAGCACCCTTGTTCTCTCTGACTCACTAAAGTGTATTTAAACCAAATGCATTCAAGGTCAGGGAGATAACACTTTCCTAACAAAGGGACTGGTACTCCTCACCTCAACCCATGGCTAAGTGTAAGGCTGTATGCAGTGCCACGTGCCCAGCTGCAGTCTGAGAGAGGCCAGTGGACCCAGTTCCCAGAGCTCTGGGTGATTTTGGTTTGATGTAGAAGAGGGTCTCCAATCTGGTGGGCTCCAGACTTTGGA
This sequence comes from Arvicola amphibius, assembly GCF_903992535.2. Taxonomy (NCBI): domain Eukaryota; kingdom Metazoa; phylum Chordata; class Mammalia; order Rodentia; family Cricetidae; genus Arvicola; species Arvicola amphibius. The sequence continues at coordinate 143,541,314 of NC_052047.1, read as the reverse complement.
TTTTATCCCTCTACACAGGGAATTCTGAAAGGATTATGAGTGTCCAAAGCATCTAGCCTCTGCAACCTGGATATCAGCCATATCCTACCCCTAGCTGACAACCAAAAATGCATTTCTTGGAAGAAAGACAAGATCATTCCAACCAATGGTCAGGGCTCTGAAGTTCTTAAGGCCACCAAAACAGCTCTGTCTGGACTCCCTTTCTCAGGTTAGTAAGGACAAAGGCACAAAAAGTGCTAGTCCTAGACTCACAAGCCACAGCCACTTCCTGGGTGACCTGGGAATGTTTCTTTTTTCACTTCACTCTGATGCTCTCAGGAGGTCTCAGAACACTGTCTGCTTGCTATCCAGCTGACTTACAACGGCAAGACAGGTCTCCTGTGGTACTCAGTAGAGGAGGCATGTGCCACCTAGGCTGCCAGACACCTGGAGATGCAGCAGGTCCAAATGGAGATCAGTTCCAAATGTGAAAGAAACACAAGAGGTGTCAAAGAATTACATGAAAAAAAAGAGTACACCTCTGAACCTCTGCTACCAATAACATGTTGCAGCAATATTTTAGAAGCCTGAGCTACACAGAGTACACTATCAAAACTAGCTTCATCTATGTCTATTTACTTCTTTCTGTGAGCCATTTGGTGCCAGGTGTGGTAGCACATACCTTTAATTCCAGCACTTGGGAGGCAAGGACAGGCAGACATCTGAGTACAAGGCAGCCTGGTCTATACTGTGAGTGAGTTCTAGGACAGCCAGGGCTACATAGAGAGACCCTATTTAAAAGAAAAAAAAAAAAATCAAGACAAAAAGGAAGGAAACTTGGACTCAGGAGGTACCATCTACTTCAGTCTTTCAAGTAATGCAGACCTAAGTCAGCTGGACTACTCTAACCAGAGGACACCTGAGCCACAGGCTCACCAAGGACAGATAACAGACTTTCTGTCTGGCCAGTGCTCAGGAAGGCCTTCCTTCCTGCACAAAACAGCTCACTTTCCCAAGACTTCCTGGTTCCACAACACTCAGACAATGTTTGTAGAATGGATAATTTAACACCGCTCCTTGATTTTTTTTCTTGGGGGTGGGGAGTGTCTGGAAATCAAATGTAGGGCTTTGTACGTGTCAGGGGACTACTTTACCAGTACACTATAGTCCCAGCCAAAGTCCTTAACCTCTTTCTGGGTTGTTTTTTTTTTTAAACACTTGTTAATTTTCGGGGGGGAGGGGTAATGTGTGCAAGTGCATGGGGGAGCACACATGCCAGAGTGCAGATCAGAAACAATTTACAGAACTCAGATCTCTCCCCTGCAGTGTGAATTCTGAGGATGTTGTCAGGATGATGTCATAATCAATGAGCCCTATCTCTCAGGCCCCAAAGTCTTTAATCTTTAGCTTATACATGAACAAATTAGATTATTAATATTAAAACTGACAAAAATATCAACATTTAGGGCCGGAGAGATGGCTCAGTGGTTAAGAGAACTAGCTGCTCTCCCAGAGAGTTCAATTCCCCACATCTCCCTGGCAGTTCACAACTATTTGTAACTCCAGTGTCAGGGGATCTGATGCCCTCTTCTTGCCTCTGTGGGCAGCAGGCACATACATGGTGCACAAACATACCTGCAGGCAAAACACCCATATACACAGGATAAAATAATTTTTCAGCTGGGCAGACATAGAATAAAATAATTTTTCAGCTAGCAGTGGTGGCTCTGCCTTTAATTCCAGAACTTGGGAAGCAGAGGCAGATGGATCTTTGTGAACTCAAGTCCAGCCTGGTCTACAAAGTGAGTTCTAAGACAACCAAAACTGTTACAAAGAGAAACCCTGTCTTGAAAAACAAATAAAATAATATTAATGTTAAATTTTTATTTCAACATTCAAATTTAATCCTTCCTGTTCTGAAAGTCACAAACTCTGTATTAATCATACAGATTAAAAATGTATTAGGTGCTTATCTTTTATCAAATAAGCAAGTAATATGCATTTTCTCATATAACACAGAATAGCAGACACAAGCACTTCACAGTGAGGGCCCAGAGCTGCCAGCATGAGAGCTGGAGGGGTAGTCTGTCCAACTCTGCTCACTTTTGCCTGAGCCTGAGCAGGGGTGACTGAAGGCCCCAGAGGAAGACGACTTCTCAGCTCCCCAGTAGGTTACAGGTGACTATCAGTACCCCTGCCCAGGGCTTCCCTCCACATTATAGTATACTGTGTGTCCTCTGTAAATCTTCAGCATCACAACCCCATCATGGGGTCTGCATTGGCAGAGCCAACCATTAGCATTCCCAATCTGCAGAGAAGCAAATGGGCAGCTCCACCCCTCCCAAAGCAATGAGTGACAGACTCCGAAAAACACAAGACAGTCACTACATGTATAGTATAGGGCTTTCGGATCTGTTTTAAAATACTCACATTTAATACTTTCTGCCAGCTCAAGAGCAAATACTCTGAGAAGTAGTAATTTAAATTCTACTACTTTCACCCTGCCTGACCAACCAGGAAATTCACTTTCCAGGCTCTTGGGGACGCCCATTCTGTGAGTCTAGGAGATCACAAGGTTAACACTGACCCTGCACCTCTTTGGGATACAATCCAAGCTTCTCCTCTACTCATTATTTCTGGGAAATTACAGCTGTTTTCATGGTAAAAGCATACTCGGCTTAAAGGGTTATCTGGGCTTTCCCAAAGGTCTTGCAGACAGGAGTCTAGGCCTGTGCTATGTTGTGTGCAGTGTTTCAAGGTAAGAGTGCTCACTGGAGCACATACCTTTTTAGCAGAAGCAACATGGTAAAGACAGGTTTCTATCTTCAACTGACAGGGCAGATACACTGGGGTTATTCATCACACTTCAGATAAACAATAGCAAGAGCCTTCAGTGTGTTTAACAGACAGAGGCACCCAGGGGTCCCTGGCCTGTCAAGACAGCTCCACCTCGGCATAGTGCTGAGCAGCACTTTCCAGACAAGACACAAGGTCAGTATTATTTCCAACATCCAGAAAAGAACGGGGCCACAGCAATTCAACACATGCTGTTCTCACTACCTGGATCCCTCAATGAATGGATTCAGTGTACTAAGAACCTGATGTGTTTTAGGAGTTTTAAAGAAATGTTAAAAGCTGGGTGGTTGGTGGTGCACACCTTTAACCTCAGCACTCAGGAGGCAAAAGCAAGTGGATCTCTGTGAGTTCGAGGCCAGCCTGGTCTACAGAGCGAGTTCCAGGACAGCTAGAGCTATACAGAGAAACCCTGTCTTGAAAAAAAAATGTTAAAAGATTGTTTCTGTGTTTATTACTCTTCTGATAGTTGTGACAGAAATACCTAAGAAAACAACTTAAGGGAGGGTTTTTTTTTTGATTCATAGTTCAAGGGTATGTCCGACATGATGAAGAAGCAGCTTCAGGAACTTGAGGTGGCTGGTCACACAGCATCCAGTCAGTATGACCAAATAAGATGAATCCACTGACAGGCCTCAGGATCATCCTGTGCATACTTGCTTAGATGAGCAGGTATCACTGGGGCTGAACTGGGAACACTCCTGAGGCTGGAGGGATATAGTCAACTCACATTCTTCTTTTAATTCAGTCTAGAACTCCAACCCATGGTACTACACACATTTAGGGTATCTTCCTTCTTCAGTGACCCTAACCTAGATATCCCTCACGGGCATGCCAAGATGGATCCCGGATCATCAGGTTGACAAAGGACATTAACAATCATCACAAGGCCCTTACTACATTTAGGAAAGGGTAGCACTTACCTTTAAATTTTGATCTAATATTTGCCAGTTCCTTGTTTATCCTCTTTATTTCAGCTTCTTTACTTTTACCTTGGAAAAAAGAATAAAAATACATTTTTTTCACTGCCTCTAAAGAAGCACTCATTCCTTCTAGGACCCACATTGAGAACTGATGCAAGAATCAAGGTTTTCAGTGGTGCTGGGGTAGGGAAGGGCTGTGAGCCACATGGATGTCCAACTACATAGAACATGATCACAGACAAAGCCCTAGGGTCATCATCACTCAGCCTCGTAACTTGAAGACAGGAAGCAAGACCAAGGAACAAAATAAAGGCCAGCAGCAGAACCCAAGACCCTAGTTGACTGGCCTAGCGTGGTGACTGCAAGGCGAGCACCCCGTCAAAACCAGATGAACTAGACTCACAGCCCCTCACAAGGGAGCACCACACCACACCACTGTGTACCCCTGTGCCATAGCTCTGAGGCTAGGAAGCACCCACAACACCCACTGAGAGCTTCCCCAAGTAAGTCATCAGCTATAGCTCATGGAAGCTGACTGCCATGGGCAAAGATGCAATAACAGTTTAATCCCGCAGGTTTCCAACCGTCTTCTCTAGGAAAACCCACAAACCTGTGAAGCCTAGGAAGTCTGCCCCCAAGGCAAAATGAAGAAGAAAAGAAATGGAAGAACAGCTACTTTGAAACAGTCAAACTTCTACTACATGTAATATCCACTACTGGGCATCACCCTTCCTTCCAGGAACACTAGCTTGTTACATGTCTGTCTTTTAACTTTACCAGGACTAATCAAATCACAGTCCAGAGAGTCCAGTGGTAAGGATAACTGTGTGTACAAACAAGTCGCTGTGTGTTTAAATCACTTTTTGAAACAGGAAGAAAATAATTAAAGGGACCAGAAGGCAGCACCGTTGGTAGGACACTTGCTGCTCAAGCCTGGCAGTCTGGGACTGGTCCCCAGAAACCCAGACAAAGGTGGGAGGTGAGACCTGACTCCACAGAGTTGTCCTCTGGCCTCCACATGCACATCATACTCCCCACGCACATGCAATATTAATAAATAAGATTAAAACTTTAAAAATAGCTTTGCCAGGCATGGTGGAGCAAACTTTTAACCCCAGCACTCAGGAAGCAGAGGTAAGGCCAGTCTAATCTATTAGTGAAATCATGTCTTAAAAAAAAAAAAAAAATCACTTCAACAACTGATAGTTGCTCCAAGAGGGAGACAACTCCTTCTTCTGTGCGAGTGTGGGTGTCACTGGCAGATTTCCCAAGCCCCACATCTGTGCAGATGAGCAACATTAATTGAACCTAGTGAGGTATCGGACAGAAACAAAACAGAAGACGACATGAAATTCAGAGAGAGATATGTTGGGGAGGAAATACAGGGGATATTGAAGGAGGGAAATGAGATATGGATATGACAGAAATTTCATTGTGAACATGTATAAAATTCTCAAAAGGATAAAAAAGCAAAAGAAAAATGTAAGTTTCATGCATAAACACATTATAGACAATGCACACACAGTACCACACATGGAACCCAACTAATATTATGATTTTTGTGTTTTTTATGGACAACTTAAAAATAAATTTGAATTTTAGGGTTCTTTTTAAATAAAATTAAAATGGTTTCAAGTAAAAAATAAAACAGATTCAAGGCCAGAGAGAAGGTTACAAGCATTTGCTCCTGCTGCAGAGAGAGGACTCAAGCTGAGCTCCTAGGACCTACCTACGTCATGCAGCTTACAACTCCTCCAAGTTCAGCTCAGAGGGACCTGATGCCCTATTCTGGTCTATGAGAACTGTAAGCACATAATGTGTATACACAGCATACATACAGCAAACACTCATATAAATAAAAGTAAATCTTTTTTTTTTTTGGTTTTTCAAGACAGGGATTCCCTGTAGTTTCTAGAGCCTGTCCTGGAGCTAGCTCTTGTAGACCAGGCTGGCCTCGAACTCAGAGATCCGCCTGCCTCTGCCTCCCGAGTGCTGGGATTAAAGGCGTGCGCCACCACCGCCCGGCCAATAAAAGTAAATCTTAAATTGGAGTTGGGGGGAGACTGGAGAGATGGCTCAGCAGCTACAAGCATTGTCTGCTCTTCCAGAGGACCAAGATTTGACTCCCAGCATCCACATGGCATCTCACAACTGCCTGTAACTTCAGTCCTAGGGATCTGAAGTCCTCCCGTGCACAGACATACGTGCTGGCAGAACACCTGTACACATGAAATAAATCTAAGTTTTAAAGAAAAAGTTAAAGAAGCCTCCCCATGACAGTGAGAAATGCAAGTGCTGGGGTTGAGGAGGGTGGATATGACTGAGATACACTGCATTTGTGTACAAAGTTAAAATAAAAGATATAAACGAAAGATAAAAATAAGCCAGGTGTGGAGGTGGACATCTTTAGTCCCAGCATTCAGGAGGCAAAGGCAGGTGGATCTCTGGGAGTTCCAGGACAACCAGCGCTACACAGAGAAACCCTGTCTCAAAAAATTAAAAAACAACAACAAAAGATTTAAAAAAAAAAATTAAGGACCCTCTCAGGTTCATCCTGATTTTACGGTTGATCTTCCAGAAGGAACAACCCATCTGTAACACCAAACCACAATATAGGCCAACCCAGACCCAAGGTTGTCAGAGCCCCAACACTGACTTAGCCACATAAAACCTTGCAGGGACTGGCTTCACACTGCTGCTGTCCAGCTTATCTGCTTCCCAACAAGGCAGACCCACGTATCACTTATCTCCTGCGCATACTTGCCCATGAACAGAGCTCACTGTGGCTGAACTGAGAGCATGTCTGAGTCCAGCTCTGCCCTAGCAAGCTCAAGATGCACAGGTGAACAGGACAGGCAAACAGGATTCTATGCAGCTGGGGCACAGAGCAGCAAAGCCTGGAGCCCAACATCCCCTCCTCACTGTCACCAGCATTGATGGAGCAGGCCTTAGGACCCGGGCTCCCATGAACGGCTGAAGGCTCCATCAGGGTGGGCACAGGCTTAGCACCGGTGCTTCATAAATTGCGAGGGGCAAGGTAAGAAGAAGTCTTTTTATCTAAAGTTTTTATTAATACTGTCTTTAACCAGGTATAGTTCAAATTTATAATCCCAGTATTGAGGAGACTGAGGAGTTGGAGGCTAACCTGGGCTAATAGTATAAAGAAAAAAAAAGCCGGGCGGTGGTGGCGCACGCCTTTAATCCCAGCACTCGGGAGGCAGAGGCGAGGCCAGCCTGGTCTACAAGAGCTAGCTCCAGGACAGGCTCTAGAAACTACAGGGAAACCCTGTCTCGAAAAACCAAAAAAAAAAAAAAAAAAAAAGAAAAGAAAAAAAAAGAAAGTAAAAGTTAAGAATAAAAAGCCAGGCTTGGTGGGACACACCCACCCTACCCTAGCATAGGCCTCATCATCTCCACATCACCTTTGAGCATCAGGCCCCACCACATCCTGCTCTAAAGAGATATCGGGGTATCCCCTGCAAGAGGCCTAGCCTTAGAAGAAAGGCTCTTGGAGCACACGGTTGTCACCTGAGGTCCCAAAAACACTTGGACTGTAGCTGTACAGTTCCTCTGGTGACACAGGACCACCTGCGTAGAAAGGCCTCTCCTCCTTCCAGAACTGTGGCTATGAACTGGATCACAGACAACATTTACAGAGAAAACAGGGCTGTAGAGTTTCATTTCAGCAAAGAAATGTTTGAAGTAAAAAGGGCAACTCATTTTTGAAGCTACTTGTTATCCAGAGCAGTTTGCCTGTGATAGTGAAGAAAGGGTTGTAGGGGCTTCAGTCATTCTAGAGAGAACTAAGATTTAGGCCATGAATAAGAAATGAAAAAAAATCTTAAAAATGAAAGGATTCGCCTACATTGTTTTGTGTTTAACATAAACTATAACAGCTTTAACTTGTAAAATATTTCATAATCTTTTTTTTGCCCTCCCCCTACACTTTGAAAGAGGGTCTAACAAAGAATGTGGTGGCCTCAACTAGCCTGGAACTCACGGCAAGCCTTTCCACCTTGGCATCAGTCACCACACCTGGATCTCGTTTTCTTATAATAAAGGAAAGGGGACCTCTAGTAGGAAACATATAAACTCTGATATTATCTGTAAGCGATCACTCCATGAAAATCTGCTTTGCGGAGATGTAATACAAACACCCTTTAAAGCCGGGTGGTGGTGCACACACCTTTAATCCCAGCACTCAGGAGGCAGAGGCAGGCGGATCTCTGTGAGTTCGAGGCCAGCCTGGTCTACAAAAGCTAATTCCAGGACAGGCTTCAAAGCTACAGAGAAACCTTGTCTCGAAAAAAAAATAAATAAATAAATAAAAGAAAAAATCATAAACAAACACCCTTTAAATTAGGTATATAATTACAGATTCTAAATACAGTATTTAAATTAAAAAAGACACTCTTACAGAAAAAAACTTAAAAACGGAAGATATTGGCTACCAAGAAGATGGTAAGAAACAATCTTCTGAAAAAGAATGCAACTGAAGAGGTATAGACGCCTGCCTGGCGTGACAAGGCTCAGGCTCAATTCCAAGCACCACACACATTTTTAAAAAGTAGAACAGTATGGCTGCCATGTGTTCAAAGGCGGCTGGAGGAGAGCGAGGCTTTCAAACAGGCTGCTGAGACAGTGGCGAGTAGAGACGTCTACCACACACGGAAGACCTAAATCCAACCCCGCACGCTGTCCCAGCACCTCCACCAGCACAGCGACACTTCACCCCATGTATACAAAATAAAGCTTCAGATAAAAGTCTACTGCACATGGCAGCTTCTGTTTTGTGTGTGGGTGTTGTATGTGTAAGTTGTTTGTTCTTTAGTTTCTTTAGGCTGGATTTCATGTAATGAAAGCAGGGGAAATGCCTCAAAAATAAAAAAAAGCTACCTATGGTAACTTTCTGTGAGTTCAAGAATAGCCTGGTCTACATAGCAAGTCCCTAACCTGGTCTATACAGCAAGTTCCAGGACCATGCCTCAAAAATTAATAAATAAATAAATAAGGGACTGAATGGTCAATAGCTAGGCAGGAAGAGGTTAGACCGGACTTCTGGGGACAAAAAGAACTCAGAAAGGAAGAAGTGGGGGGAGGGGATCATCAGCTGGGTGCAGAGGCGACAGGACATATCGGAAGAAAGGTAAAAGTCACAAGCCATGTGGCAGCATGTTGACTAGTAGAAATGAACTAATTTAAGTTAGAGCTAGTTAAAACTAAGGCCAAGCTTTCATAATTAATAAAAAGTCTCTCTGTGTCATTCTGTGGGAATTGGCTAGCAGTACAGAAAAAAACTCGTAACACTAGACCACCCTGCTCTCCAAATTCTTTGTGGGCCATGGACTTCAGACATCCAGAGTCATGTGAAGAACCACAAAAAATATCAGCGTATGCATATGACTGTGTGAGGAGCATGAGTTGGGGGTGAGTGCAAGAGTGGACATAGGTATTTGGGGGACAGTCTAAATGTACAGGATGGGTGAGTGTGCAAGGGGAGGGCATACATGAGTGTGCAAAGGGAAGTAAGTACAGAACCATTATGTCCAGGCAATGAAAAAAATGGGCAACTGTCACACACACCTCCCACGGGAACACAGCGGGACAAGGAGGTGGCAGTAGCTCAGCCTTCACCCAGGTAGCAGTACCTACCTGGAGGAGAGTCATCACTCAGAAAACTTAAGTTTCCCCACTCAGTGGTCCCCAGTGAGAAGGAAGACCTGTCCACCCGCAACCCAGAAGCAGCGCCGTCCTGAAAGCTCGGTCAGTCCTGGCTCTCTCCAAGTGGAGATCCCAGGTTCACTCTTAGTAGCCCTGGCCTTTCCAGTGTTTCTGACCTACCCTGTCTCTGCTCCTGGGTCCTTCAATCCATCTGACCATGGTTTCCCCTACAGAAAACTCAAGTCTTCCAAGAACAAAGAATGACCCTATTCCTTTAAAGAACTTCCATTTGCCACCAGCACAGTCCTAAGCCATCTCACCTTCTCCTGAATTGATGCCCTCAGTCCTTCTCCTGGACCAGAGCCCTGTGTCTGCTACCTCCCAGCACTGCAGACTGAGGAACAGCAGGGGATAGAAAGGAGAGCAGGTCAAAACCTTCTCCGTGAAGAATAACCATGAGCTGAGCATGTAACACACAGACTCTGGTACTGCTGCCCAAGATGGGCAAACGTTTCCCAGCTCTGTCATGGCTCTAGGCCTGCTCCGATACGGAAGACAGCATCACAGAACCGGATGTTACTGTGAGGATTAGGTAGCATGAGTGACACAGGTCATAAACACGGCCCTCTTCAAGGTGTTACTTTCACTCAGTTGAGCACAGTGGTCACCAAATGTTGAACTCTGGAAATGTCATAGATATGCAGGATCTAGAGAACAAGGGATACTAGCAGACCTCCCTCATACGCCCAGATGTTTTGCAGGACACATCTACATTACATGTATGCCTTGTGTCACACTTCTAACCCTCAGGCAGAGGGCCTCATCTTGCTAAAAACAGATCTAGGGAGGGGAAAAAACCCACACTTTGTGGCAAAGCATTAGCTTGGGGTCACATGAAGTGGTGTATGCCTTTAATCCCAGTATTCAGAATCACTGAGTATTGTGATCTTTGGGGTCAGCCTGGTCTACATAGAGAGTTCTAAGCCAGTCAGGGTTATAAAGTGACATTACAAAGTGTCCAAAAAATAAATAAAAATAAATTAAAATTGGATATAAGCAAGGACAGGGGTTACTGACTTATTCTGACTTTAGAAATCAATTTTGAAAGGGTAACACCAGTCTGAGTAACTAACAGGCCTGTGTCAACAAGCCTGCCAGACAATCTGAGCTGTGAGATTCTGGTCTTAGCCACCTTGACTCTCTGAAATGCAGCAGCAATTTCAGCATGGACTTCGGAGCACCCCTGGCTAATAAGTGACCCAGACTAGCTGCAGACATTGGCCAGGAGCAAGCTGTAATTTGCCTCAGTGAGTCTCAAAGAATGCACAGAATGGGGACAGGCTGGGATTGAGCACCTAGGAGAAAGCTCATTCCTCAGCAACAAGCTAGTTAATCATTTCTTCTCCACAGACCAAACTCATCCCTGATGATACTGGGAATGGCCTATATTACAAAATACCTGCCTAGGCTGAGCATGTTGGCAGACACCTCTAATCCTAGTATTCAAGAGGCTAAAGCAAGAGGATCACAAGTTTGCGGCCAGCCTGGACAGAGCAGTAAGATCTTACAGAAAGAGAGACAAACAGAGAGATATCAAAACTGTGAGCTTTGACATGTACAATAAAACTCTGTCTAAGACAAAGTAAAGAGTTTCAGTCAATTGTATGCACAGGCTGAAACTCTTCATTCTAGACTGTCCACATTAATGAAGAGAAGCACTGAAGATGGTCACCACAGTAGCCACTCACAACCCAGCCACAAGCTGCAAGACCCAGGCTGCTGGACTTTACCACCTCAGATCTTCTACTGACAAGACTACCATCAATCAGCATGCTCTGAAGAACACAACTTCAGATAATGGGCAGAAGACAGTGAGTGGCCATGGGTTTGACATAGTTATAGTTAGGGATGCCTCTGTGGTCTGTGTTAATGTGGAGGGGGAAGGGGGTGTGATCAAAATCCACACAAACAAACACAAGTGAAGGAGTGCACAGACAGCCTGGTGGTGCATGCCTGTGATCCTGAGCATGTGAGCCTAAAGCAAGGTTGACAGCAGGGATACGGAATGAGGAAGGGAAGGAGGAAGGAAAGGGGGAAGGAGGAAGGAAAGAAGAAGGGAGGAAGGGAAAACTAATTCATGGAACATTAAAAAACATTCTGTTGATAAACCCCAGAAGATAACCCCATGTGGCTTTAACACACTAGCTGGCCCATCTTTTTGGGATATGATTCCCAAACCACACGGTTCACTCACATAAAGCATGTACGTCATTGGCTTCCCACATACTCAGCTCTGTCTGTCCTCTAGTTCCCCAAAGGAAACTAGCAGTCACTCACCAACCAGCCTGGGCCCCAGTCCTGGCAACCTCATTAGCTCTTAATAGGCTTGCCTCTTCTCAGCCCTTCATCCAAGTGGGAAAGCACAGGCTGCTTTCCCTCAGCATAATGCTGTCGAGCAGCAGTTAATTTTATTAGTGATGTGCCTCTGTGCTCCATACTTTGTTACCTAGTAGGTTCTGGGGTTCTTTCTACTTTTAGGCTATCAAGAATAACATCCTGGGGACTGGAAAGATGGCTGAGTGGTAAATAGCACTTGTTCTTGCAGAGGACCTAAATTCAGTTCCCACACTCACAGGGCAGTTCACAGCCATTCACTAACACCAGCTCTAAGGTAACGAACACCCTCTCCTGACCTCCATGGGCACCAAGCATGCACAGGGTGCAGATATATGCATGCAGGCTAAACAGTCATAGACATAAAATTAATAAACAAATCTTTAAAAAACTTATGCTAGAGGAATGGCTCAGCAGTTAAGAGCATTTATTCTTGCAGAGGACCTAGGTTCCATTCCCAGCATCCACATGGTGGTTCACGACTGTCTGTAACTCCAGTTTTGGGAAATCCAACGCCCTTTTCTGGACTCCTTAGGCATAGTGCATATGAGATACACAGAAACACACAGGCAAAACGCCCATACACATAAAATAAAAATAAATAATATTAAAAAAAACTTGCCAGGCAATGGTAGCACATGCCCTTAATCTCAGTACTTGGGAGACAAAGGCAGGTAGATCTCTGTGAGTTCAAGGCCAGCGCCTGATCTACAGAGCTGAGTTCCAAGACAACAAGGACTACACAAAAAAAACTCTGCCTTGAGAAACCTTAATAAATTACCATCCCACAGGGTCAGCCAAAGCTACAATAAGACCCTGTCTCAAAAAAAGAAGAGGAGGAGGAGGAGGAGGAGGAGGAGGAGGAGGAGGAGGAGGAGGAGGAGGAGGAAGAAGAAGAAGAAGAAGAAGAAGAAGAAGAAGAAGAAGAAGAAGAAGAAGAAGAAGAAGAAGAAGAAGATCAAGATCATCACTAGGAATATTTACATGCAGGTTATTGTACACACATTTCCTTATTCTTAAACCATGCCTCCCAGAGGAATTCCTTCCTGCTCTATGGTAACATATTTTACACGGAGCCACCAACCCCACTGTATTTGCCCACCCTAGACTAGCAGCCAGTCAAGGAGGGGACTTAAGCTCTCCCATGGGAACCACACTCAGCACATAGTTTGCAAGTAAAAAAGAGAATTTACCCCAGATCCGTTTCAGACACCAGAAAAATCTGAAACCCACTCAAGTAAGTTGTGAGCCACAGTGACTAGGGTTCATTCCTTCCTTCTTTCTCTTTCATGTGTACGTATGTACACATATGTCTGTGGATGAACCTGCCTGTGTGTGCGCAAGTAGAAGCCAGAGATAACTCAGATATCATTCCTCAGGTACCATCTATACCTGGGATTGTTTTGTTTTTTTGTTAGTTGGTTTAGGTTTTTCAGGACAAGGTTTCTCTGTGTAGCCCTGGAACTCAAACCTATAGACCAGGCCAGCCCTGAACTTAGAGGTCCACCTGCCTCTGCTGGGATTAAAGGCCACCACCACCTGGTTGGTCCACTTTGGCTTTTTTGTTTGTTTTGTTTTGTAGGGTTTGTTTTGCCATTGAACCTAGAATTCACCAAGTAGGTTAGACTGGCTGGTCAGCCAGCCCCAGAAATTCCCTGTCTTCTCCTTCCCAGTGTTGTTTTAAAAATGTATACCATGGTCAGGCATGGTGGTGCATGCCCTTTAATCCCAGGCCTCAGAGAGCAGGGGTAGGCAGATTTCTGTGAGTCTGAGGCAACGCTAACCTGGTCTACACATTGACACCTTGCCTGGCCCCCAAAAGGACAACGCCACATGCAATTTTTTATTTGGTAGGTTGGGGAGAGGTGTTGAGACAGTCTCCCTATGCAGCTGTAGTATAGACTAAACTGGCCTCAAACTCAGATTTGCCTACCTTTGCTTCTCCAGTGTTGGGATTAAAGGCCGATGCCACCTATACCACGCCTACACAGTTTTTTACTCAGGTTCTAGGGGTTGAACTAAGACTTTCACACTTACATGACAAGAACTTTAATAAGTGAGCTATCTCAAGCCCCAATGGTGCTTGGGTGTGCCATGGTTTTAAGTGAACCTGTCATGAAGTAACAGAAGCCACACACCCACTGCCTCACCACCCATCCTCACTGTTCACACAGCAAAACTTTTGGAAGAGTTAAGCCAGCTATGATTGTCCCTTGAGCCACTCCACCAGACTTTTCTAAATTTTCTTCCTTACTGGTCTATGATGCTCTCCACTCCAATACACCTAGGACATCCTCAAAAGAAGGTTTGCACTGTAGTCTGTAGTATCCATAGCCTGAATCTGGGCCCCAGCACTCAGCAGCAGCAGTAATCACAGCAGCTGCCTCACTTGCTCAGCCAGAGTAGGGAAATGCACAAAACCTGCAGTCAGCTATAAACTAGGGTGGCCAGAGTGATGATTCCATTTCTCCTCCTGGGCTTGTACCTTTCTGCCCTCACCCAGTACACCCTCCACTCCAGCTCTAAATGTAACAGTACCCTGTATTTCTACCTCTAGCCCGAATCTCTTCTCTAAACTCCATGTTCTTTCATAACAAGTCTCCCTACTCTCCTAAAGATCTAAGACACCCAAGAGCCAGGCAGTGGTAGTGCACGCCTGTAATCCCAGCACTCAGGAAGCAGAGACAGGCAGATCTCTGAGTTCTAGCCAAGCTGGTCTACAGAATGAGTTCCAGGAATGCCAGGGCTACAAAGAAACCCCCGTCTCAAGAAACAAATAAACAAACAAAATAAAAAAGCCAAAGCTAAGCTTTGGCTCCAGCCTCCTCCTGCCAAAGAGAGGGGATCCAGGCCTGCTGTCTCACTTAAGCAGGAGAGGGACTCTGTGGGAAGTGACTTGACAAGCACTGACCTGGTTAAAAGGAAACCACTCAGAGAGCCCAATGTGGCCAGCTTCTGGAGAAAGACCCTGCCTTATTAAACGAGGGAATGAGAGCCAGGTATTGTGGTTCACACCTGTAATTCCAGTACTCAGTAAGTGGAGACAGGAAAACCATGAGTTCAAGTCCAGTGTCCACTACACAATAAGTACACAGTAAGATGGAGGTCAACAAGCCTACAAGACTCTGAGAGAGAGAGACAGACAGAGAGAGACGAGTGAAATTAGCCCTGGGCCTAAGGCCACTCTGGTCCTTCCTTGACAGATTCAAACTGTCTCCAAATGACAGGGCTTCAGGCCAGAACAAAGCTCTGTAGTACTTATAGACAAGAGGATGATTCAAAACCAAGGTGGGACTCACATTGTCTAAATCCTAGAAAAATGTCACCTGTGGGCAACAAAAAAAAAAAAAAAAAAAAAAAAGGAAGCAACATAAAAGGAACAAGAAGCCAACTAACAGGCAGAGGCTGTGAATGGCAGAAGGGTAGAACCGGTGGGGCAGCACAGGGCATTCAGAAGAGATGAGTGAGGCACGTGGTGTCCAGCATGTCAACCAGACCTAACACTGCGGGTCAGCAGCCAGGAGGGCAGCCCAAGGACTTAAGGAAGTGGAGCAAAAAGAAAGACTACTGGTGAGGGCTGACAAGCAACTGAAGTGCGGGCCAGAGTGCAGACGGGTTTCGAAACTGCCGAGAACTACAGCTGACATTCCAGAACCTGGAATGTCCCCCAAAGTCAATGTGTTAAAGGCTTGTTCCCCAGCTTGAACATGACCTCCCAGAACTGGCCATGGGTGGAAGCAACCTATAAGAAGTGGGACACAGCACTTAACCCTAGGTACCAGCAGTATCACAGCTACCCCTGTGCTCAGACTGGAGTCTACAGGATGGCTCAAGCTCTTTGCACAAGGCCACCAGGGGAGCCATACCAGCTCTCCAAGTGTGACCAGCTCATTGGAGCTAATAGGTTTACTTTGGTGGTGTTTTTTAAAAAAAAGGAAGAAAATATATTTTTGTGAAGAAAGGCCTGCCTATCCCAGCCTTTCCCTGGGCAGGAACCTATTGCTGTTTTAATTAAAAAACAAACAAACAAAAAAAAGAAGTGGGACACTGGGCAGGTCTTTTGAGTCATGGGGGCTTTGCTCTCCTAAGGCGCTGTGGGCCCCACCCTCTTCTACCCTTCACTTCCTGATGCTTAGTTAAGTGACTTTGCTCCATGTGTTCCTTCCAAGAAGTCCTGCCACAGGCCCACAAACAATAGGACCAATCACTCAAGAACTGAAAACACCAAAGCTGTGAGACAAAAATCAACTTTTTCTCTGTTTAAGTAGATTATCTCATCTATCTTTCAAACTTCGAAACTATAAACTCACTGGCCTAAAATAAACTCAAATCCCAAGGATAAGAAACATTAACTAACATCAGCCAAGCAATGGCGGCACACTAACTATGAGTTCTAGGAACTGAACTCTGGTCCTCTGCAAGAGCAGAAAATGTTTATATCCACTGATCAATCTCTTCAGTACCTATTTCAAACAATTTTAAAATCTGGGGCACTCAGGCCAAGAAATCAGGCAGTTGACAAGGGCCTCCTTCCAGACGATCCATTCAGGATGGAAGGTGACAGGGTAGAACAACATCACGGTAGATCTAAGCCAGGTACAGGGCTCAAGCCTTTAATCAAAGTACTAAGAAGGTAAAGCAAGCTACCTCTGTGTAAGTCTAACCTAGTCTACATAGAATTCCAGGCCAGTAGGGGCTACATAGTGCAACCTGTGTCAAAATATTAATTTCAGATGGGTGTGGTGGCACATGCCTTTAATCCTAGCCCTCAGGAGGCAGAGACAAGCAGATCTGTGTTTGAGGCCAGTCTGATCTATACAGCATAATCCAGAACATCCAGAGATATGTAAAAAAAAACTCTCAAAATCCAAAATAATAATAATAATTTTATGTATTTATTTAGTGAAGTGGTATTATAAGTGTGTGTCACCATCCCTGACCAGTTAATTTAAAAAAATGTGCTCCAGTGCCCATGCATACACACAAGCTAGAAAAAAATAAAGGAAATTTGAAATATACAACCTCAGAATAGCCTTCAAGAATGGTGCTGCATCAAAATCATAGCAAAAATCCTTATCCCAGCACTCAGCAGAGAGAAGCAGGTGATCTCTGAGTTCAAGACCAACCTGGTCTACACAGTGAGACCTTGTCTAAAAACAAAACAAACAAACAAGCAAACAAAAACCCGTAGCAACACAAGTGTGATAGCACCTGGAATCCCAGCACCAGAAAGGCTGGGGGTTGGGGGGGGGGGGGATATCAAAGATCAAGGCCAAAGTGAGACCTTGGTTAGAAAGAAAAATCACCTGCAATTTACTATATAGTACAGAGAGCACGTGCCTAGGGATCCCACAGCCCCAGCTTCTACCCCTAGCAAGGCTAAAAGAAAATAAGAATAAAAGTATAGCAAAGGAACAAGAACATAACACAAAGATCTGTGGTTTTTCTTTTTTGTCTCTCTAGTCTCACCTCAAACCCACTATCCTCCTGCCTCGGCCTCCAAAGTGTGTCGATTCTAACGGTGCACCTTCACATCCAGCTTGTTTTCTAGGTTACATGTTTAAAAAAAGACAAAGAAGCACATTTAAATTAGGTCTGCTGCAGCAAATGTCACAGAGGATATCAAGGATACAGCACTTCACAGAACTGGATCCACACCCTCC
Organism: Arvicola amphibius; assembly: GCF_903992535.2. NCBI lineage: Eukaryota > Metazoa > Chordata > Mammalia > Rodentia > Cricetidae > Arvicola > Arvicola amphibius. Next base: position 143,523,841 of record NC_052047.1, on the reverse strand, counting down.
CACCAAAAGGAAAACAATGACAAGAATGTCAGCTTCAAAAGGCAGGGATGGTGGTGCACGCCTTTAATTCCAGAGGATCCCAGGCCAGCCTGGTCTAAGAAGTGAGTTCCAAAACAACCAGAGCTACCTAGTAAGACCTGATCTAAAAACAAACAAACAAACAAAGAATGCCAGCTGAACCAGTCCCAGCAGTAGAAGGACATGCCTTACTCTTACTTCCTAGGAGAGTGATTTGCTACTCTATGAAGGGACAGTTCAGTTAAATACAGCAACAAAGGTTTAACAGGGAGAATTGACTGAATGCAGCCAAATGAGTGCACACCAGTCTTCCCAGCTACTCCTGAAGCTGAGGCAGGAAAATGACTGAACCCAGGAGATGGAGGCCAGCCTAAGTGATGTAGCCATCACCACAGTGTGTGTGTGTGTGTGTGTGTGTGTGTGTGTGTGTGTGTGCGTGCTAATAGTGGTGAGGAAAGAGAACATACTTTAAATTCCTTGTAAATAGACTCACAACAGCCCACAATACCAATAAGCTTAGAACTGGTCAAAGATTTTCTAATTTCTATAGGCACAATGGGGTTAAAAACAAGGCTTTGATCTGTTGGTAATGTGACCAGCAATAACCACCTCCACCAAAAATGAAAAAAGCCAATGATCTGGTTTTTGTTGTTTGTGGGTGGTTTGGTGTTTTGGTTATGGTTCGGTTTGGTGTCTTTCAGAAAGGTTCAAGTCGTCTAAGGCTAGCCTCAAACTTGCTATGTAGTCAAAGGTAGCCTGATCCTCCTGCCTGCCTCTGCTTCCCAAGTGCTGGAGTTCCAGGCACGCACAGGCTGGGCTTCGGTCAGAAGGGCTTCTGTAGGAGGAGCCACAGGATACAAAGCTGGGCTGCTTGCTTGCTTGTTTTTTGGTTTGGTTTTTGTTTGTTTGTTGTTGTTTGTTTGTTTGAGATAGGATAGCTCTGGCTGTCCTGGACTGTGTAAACCAGACTGAACTCAGACTCACAGAGATTCACCTCTCTCTGCTCCCAAGTGCAAGGATTAAAGACATGAGCAACACCCAGCCTCAGAACTATATTTTGAAGTATAAAAAACACAGAGAACTTTTCCAAAATACTCAACTTGTATTTCCATCATTTAAAAAGATTTCACCATAATCTAGTGCTTTTGAAACTGCAACTAGAACACAGACTTCCTCTCCACCACCTCACAGAAGGAGGCATAGCCTGCCCTCAGGCAGCTGTCTGGGAACCCAGGGAGCCAGCAGCCTAGGCCCCAGGGCAACCTGAGGTTTCACCACACCTACCTTACCACCAACACACTTGACCTTCATCAGAAGACAATCCAATGTGAATCTGGCCTTCTGTCTTTCAGCTATCCTCGAGGCCAGTGCCAACCAAGGAAGGTAAACGGGAGAGGGGTAAATGCCAAGCCACCGTGGTTCTCATAGGTTGAAGTTTCAGGCTCCAGATATGCACAGGGCAGAGGAACCAGACTGACACGAAACCCTGGCTACAGGTTTTTCCACATGAGCACACATGTAGGAAGAGAGGCACTGGCTCAAAGCTTTGGTGGCCATGTGAACTGCACACTACAACACCTGACAACAGAGAATTTGGCCTCCACAGCAGGACCCCTCTTCTACTGGGGCACAGGCAGATGTGGACACATCCCTGACCACCCCCCTCTGAAAATCCCACTACCACCAGCCCAACTTTGTACCCTGTGGCTCCTCCCACAGAAGCCCTTCTTCATTCCTACCTCTAATCCCCAACCCTTCTTCTCTAACAATACTGAAGAGAAATGGGTGAGGTTGGTGATGGAATTCTTGGCTGCAGGGGCCACAGGGTGGCCAGAAGTAACACCCTTTTCCACCCAGTTCCCTGGAGGGTTATGGAAACACTGACTTTGTAACCTCAGGCTCCACACTCTAGGTCTTTAGCAGTTCTGTGTACAGGATACTATTTCCCAGTGAAGCCTCTGTCTACTCACAAGCTATCTATTTTATACATCTTGGCCAAGCCTAGCAACGCCACATCCACCCCAGGGCTGCTTATGAAACACTGCCATCCATGGCCCTCATCTCAGCACAGCGGCACCCAGGTAACCCTAGACACCCGAAACTCTCCCAGAGTAAAACTGCACATGTGGCACTGTGTTTTCAGGACCCCAGTGTCACCCTTGTTGACCTTCACACGGAAGTCAGGAAAGTATAAAAAGCAAACCCTTATTATATATTTTTGCAATCTGAGTGTAAGGCAGAATACAACTTAGTAAAAACCACCCGTTTTTGATCTCTGGTTTGGGTTTGTTTGGGTTTTTTTTTCTTTTTTGTTTTTTTGAGACAGGGTTTCTCTGCGTAGCCCTGGATGTTCTGGAACTCACTCTGTAGACCAGACCTTGAACTCACAGATCCGCCTGCCTCTGCCTCCCAAGTGCTGGGATTAAAGGTGTGCGCCACCACCACCACCCCATCTGGAGTTTGTTATTGCAGTTTTCAAACAGGGTCTTCCTCTGAAGCCCAGAATGATCTGGAATTCATGATCCTACTGCTTCACTCAGCCTCAGCAGTGCTGGGATTACAAGCATGCAGAACACCTAGCTTATTCATTTTGGTTTTAAGTGAATGCTATTCAATCTGCATTTCTGTCTAACTAGGGAGATTTTTATTTAGTGTCTACATACATAAGTTGAAAGACGCCATCCAACTTTGTACCTCCCATAGCTTCCATATCAGGCCACATCGGGCCACATGCCATTCACTGTGGACCAGATGGGAGGGTGGAAGCGGAACATTCCAGTATTTTATTAACCTGCAGTCAGGTGGGGACCACACCACACACTTCCATTCCACCTGAAAAGAATGCTTGCTAGGCAAGGCCGCACCCAAGCACACAATCCTCCAAAGTTACCCTGCAATTGCAGATTTGTAGTATCCAAATTCCTTATATAGCTCTATTATTTCTCTATGGCCCCTGTAGGATCACCCGCCTCCAATCAGAGAAGTCCATCAAGAAAGGTGTCCATCCCACTCCACGTCCAGATCTGAGCAATCTATCGGGCAAGAGCCCTCCATGTCCATCCTAATGGCAGTGCTGCTTCACTGCTTTTTTTTTTAAGTTTTCTGATTTAAGAGTTTTTTTTCTTTGTGATGGCAGTTCACTGAGAAACCCAGGCTGACATCAAATGTAGTCTTGCCTCTGGAATTAAAGGTTTACACTACCATGCATAGCTTCAGCATAGTTTTTTGGTTTTTTATTTCTTTTTAAATTACATTTACTTATTTGTATATATGTGAACATGCACATGTGCCATCGTACACATGTGTGTTGAAGTCAAAGACAACTTGAGGAAGTCAGTTCTTTCCTTCCATCATGTGGGTCCTACGGATCAAACTCTGGTTGTCAGTCTTAACCCTCTGAGCTATCTTGGCAATCTAGGCCAACCAACACTTTTGGCAAATTTATTACAGATTAACAAAAATACTTTCGTTTTTGGAACCTTATAAATCCTAAAGTTTGAGCTCAGGGGTTGGCCTCATGCTCAAGAATCTGCCACAGATGAGATCCACCAGCACTCAACCCTTCTGCTCAAGAGTTCACACTATATATTTCAACTCTTTTCATACTATGTAAACTCTCTTCAAAATACTATTTTCGGGGATGGGAAGATGGTTAAGTGGCTAAGAGCACTTGTTTTCTTGCAAAGGCTGAGGGCACGTTTCCCAGCACCCACACAGCATGCACATCCATCCAGAACTCCAGTTGCAGGGAATCCAACACCTTCGGACCTCAGGCACCAGGCATGCATTCAGTACTCATACATGCAAACAAAACTCATACACATAAAATCAAACTGATTTTTTTTTAAAAAAAATAACCATTTTCTACAGCAGATGCTCATCTGCCCTTCTAGTCTGACTCATTTGTTTTTTAAAGAGCCAAGGAAATGCCATTTAATCCCACAGAGACAGCCTTTCTAAGAACCCTGCTGCAAGCAGTTGCCAAAGCAGCAGAGAGAATCACTCTAAGAGAAAAGAGGTACCAAGTGTGGTGCCACACCCTGCAATCCTAGCACTAAAAAGGCTAACCTGGACTACACGTGAATTCAAGGCTGGGAGCAGAAAGGGCCATGTGATCGCTGCTAAGTTCTGACATGGAAGATGCTATGGGATATGCAATGGACAGCCAACTTGTCATAAAAGAAACAAGTGACACCACCCTTCAGTGAAGAGGGAGAGAAATTGCTATGAAGATGGCACTATGGTGCTATGAAGTGGGCATTGCCTGTAAGCCCTGACCAAACTACAGTGCAGCACAGGAGCCCTTCCTGTAGCAGAGACTTCCTTCCTCATCCCTCTTCATACTGTCACAAGCTTACAAAATGGGTTTCTAAGGAATATGAATTATGCAGAAGATTGCAAAAGAAAATGTGCAAGACAAACATTCTTCTCAAAAAGTCAGCACTTTCAATGGGACAGTCAGGAAAGAAGACAAAGTGAACTGCATAGACTTTAATTTTGAAGGTTCTTTTTAAAATTCAACAAAAAGTTAGGCATGGTGATACATGACTATAATCTCAGCACTGCAGAGGCAGCCTGGACTACCTAAGAAGACCTTATTTCCAAATTAATTAATTAGTCAATTAATAAATATGACAAGTGTGATAGCTCACACGGTGCTCAGAGGGCTAAGACAATGGAACTACACAGTTAGTTCCAGGTCAGCCTGGACTACGGTATGAGGCCCTGTCTCACAAAAGTAAAAATTTGTTTAAACTAAAACAAAGGCTGGAGAGATGGCTCAGCAGTTAAGAGAGTTTGCTGCCCTTACAGTGGACCTGAGTCCAGTCCCAGCACCCACATCAGGCGGCTCACAATCACCTTCAGCTCCAGCTCTGGAGTATCTGATGCCCCACAGGCACCTGTACTCATGTGCACATAACCACATAAAATACAATTAAAAACAAAGCAAGTCAGTCGGGCACTGGTGGCACACGCCTTTAATGCCAGCATCAAGAGGCAGAGACAGAGGCAGGTGGATCTATGTGAGTTCAAGTTTGAGGCCAGCCTGGTCTACAGAGTAAGCTCCAGGAAAGGCTCCAAAGCTACACAGAGAAACCCTGTTTCAAAAAAAAATAATAATAAAAATTTAAAAAATAAAGTAAAATAGAGCAAGTCAAACAAAGAAAACAAAAATTTAAAAAGGGAAACCCTGTCCCAAAGAAAACCAGCCAGGGGTCTGGAGAGATGGCTCAGAGGATAAGAGCACTGGCTGCTATTCCAGAGGTCCTGAGTTTAATTCCCAGCAACCACATGGTAGGTCATAACCATCTGTAATGAGATCTGGTACTCTCTTCTGGCCCAGAGGGATACATGCACACAGAATATTGTATATATAATAAATAAAAAAATTAAAAAAAAACAGCAAGGCAATGGTGATGCATGCCTTTAATCTCAGCACTCAAGAGGCAGAGATGGGCAGATCTCTGTGAGTTCGAGGCCAGCCTGGTCTACAAGAGCTAATTCCAGGACAGCCAGGGCTATTACACAAAGAAACCCTATCTTGGAAACCAAAAAAAATAAATGAATGAATGAACAAATAAATAAATAAAAATATTCAACAGACCAAGTTTAATTTCTTTACCATTATGCAGGAAAACTAAGTAACAACTTTATATTTAATGTTAATATGGAACTTAAGCAGAATTTGAATTGTTATGCTCCATTTCTCCATGTCCAACTTATAGCTAATAACTGAGGTTCTATGAATAAATAAATATTTGAGACTTTAGTAATGCTAAAGTACAATTCAAAGGGGCATCCACAACAGCAGACCCTGACAGCTACGCACAACAAACTACATTCTTCTCTTAGGAACATTCAAGAGATTGGCCACCCTTGTCTTCCTTCACTTGAGCCCTAAGGAGTCACCTAACCTACATTGTCTCCAAGCCCCAGTCCCAGCCCCAGCCCCCACACAGGGATAAATGGTAATTTTTGCAATTTCCTGCCCATGGCAACATGACTGCTCTCACAAAGACCTTCTGTCTTTTCGTTGTAGTCCTGCCTGTTCTGCATTAATTCTCAGAATATGCCGTGTTTAGCATGGTCATAGAAAGATGCTCTTCAACTTGTGATGAAGTTGTGCCCCAGTAATCCACAGTAAGGTGAAAATAGTGCAGCAGAAAAGGCACTGAACACACTTAGCCCAGAGCCGCAAGCTCAGCAGCACACTGCTGAACCATACTATACTAGTGGCCCGAGACTGAGGGGATGGGGATACGGCACTCACTGCCACTGCTCCGTGTCATGAAAGGATCATGCCACAAGCAGCCCAGGAGAAGATACAAACTCAAAGCCAGATTTTCATGGACTGTGCATTGCTTTCATGCACATTAACAAGAACAAAAACCCCATTGGGGCCAAAGCACCTTAGTTGGGGATCACTGCTGTTCCCAATCATACTGGATTGTTGGTATGTCAACAGAAGTAGACAAGTTCCATTTGACTGCGCTGTGGCCCAGTGACAGTCCTCTCACCTAACATGAGTCAGGCCGGGGTTCCATCCTCAGCACTGCAAAAGCTAAAGAGGAAGGGATGCTTATTTAAGTGATATATGGTTCTGCCTGATGGACATACATCACTCATGGAAAAGCAAGTGAAATTCCAAACCCCTAATGTCAGAAGGGTTGTAGTTTCCTTGGAACACTATCAATACAACAGGCTATATAGGTGTCAGGGACCATGCTGAGTGAAAAAGCCAACCTCCAAAGGTCACACGCTGTACAATTCCATTTATGTGACATCTTGAGATCACAAAATTACAGAGCTGGTGAGCAGATTAGCGGTTGCCATAGTGGGAGGCGGTAGGTGTGGTTATGAGAGCTGATGCCACTGAGCTTCATGGTAACAGAGCAGAGCAGTCTCTCACAGAGGTGGAAGTCACACAAAGCTACTCAAACTAAAACCACACAGAACCACACAGCACCACACACACACACACACACACGCTCAGATACATGTTAAGTACAGGTAAAACTACTGACATCTAGGGGCAGAAATACTCAAGGCCTCAATTCAAAATCTAGCACCAAAATAAATAAATAAATAAATAAATAAACAAACAAACAAAGAAAATAATGAAATCTATATAGCTCAGTGGTTTGTACTGTTTTCCAGTGTTGAAAATATCCTATTTACAAAAGATGTCCACATCAGGAAAGGTGGGGTAAAGGATGCCAAGGACTTTCCTGTCAATTTCTTCACAACTTCTGTATTGGCTGGTTTTGTGTGTCAACTAGACACAAACTAAAGTCATCAAAGAGGAAGGAGCCGCAGTTGAGGAAATGCCTGAGACCCAACTGTAAGGCATTTTCTCATTTAGTGATCAATGGGGGAAGGTCCAGCCCATGCTCAGTGGTGCCATCCCTGATGCTGCTGGTCCTGGGATCTATAAGAAGATGGGCTGAACAAGTCACACGAAGCAAGCCACTAAGCAGCTCCCCTCCATGGCCTCTGCATCAGCTCTGCATCAGCTCTGCATCAGCTCCTGCCCTATTTGAGCTCCTGTCCTAACTTCCTTCAGTGACGAACAGCAATACTGAAGTGTAAGCCCAATAAACCCTTTCCTCCCCAACTTACTTTTTAGTCATGGTGTTTCATCACAGCAACAGAAACCCTAACTAAGACAACTTCCTATGAATCTATAAATATTTCAAAATAAATTATAGCTGGGCAGTGGTGTCACATGCCTTTAATCCCAGCACTTGGGAGACACAGCAGGCGGATCTCTGTGAGTTCGAGGCCAGCATGGTTTGCAGAGCTAGTTCCAGGACAGTCAGGGCTACACAAAGAAACTCTGTCCTGAAAAGCCAAAAGATTAAAAAGAGAAGAAGAAATTATTTTAAAACTTGGACTTTAAAAAAAAAAAAACAACTAGAATTTTACTTTAAAAAAAAAACTTTATTTAACTTTATTTCATGCACATTGGTATAATGATGTCAGATTCTCTTGAATTGGAGCTACAGACAGCTGTAAGCTGCTATGTGGGTGCTGGGAATTGAACCCGGGTCCTCTGGAGGAGCAGTCAGTGCTCTTAACCACTGAGCCATCTCACCAGCCCCTAGAATTTTACTTTTTTAACATCTGGTAGGGCAAATGTGCCAAAGCAAACACGCCACGGTGTGCATGGAGATGCTAAAGAACACTGCTGGGAGTCAGTTCTCTCCTTCTACCACAGGGGTCCAGGGATCGAGCTATGGTCATGGGCTTGGCAGCTAGTGCCCTTACCAGTTGATCTATCTTACCAGCTCAAAATTTTTCTTCATGACAGCTTAAGAGAGAAACAGCAATGGCTCCACAGTTAAGAACACTGGGTATGCCAGGCATGGTGACACACACATTTAATCCCAGCACTCGGGAGGCAGAGGCAGGGGTGTCTCTGTGAGTTTGAGCCTGGTCTACAGAGCGAGTTCCAGAAAAGTCAAGACTACACAGAGAATCCCTGTCTCGAGGGAGGAAGGGAGGGAGGGAGGGAGGGAGGGAGGGAAGAAGGAAGGAAGGAAGGAAAAAAAGAAAAGAATACCGGCTGTTCTTGCAAATACTGGTTCAATTCCTAACCTTCATATGGCTGCTATCAACTACCTATAACTACAGTTCCAAAGGGTCTGATATCCTCTTCTGACCTCCACAGGCAATAGGCACACATGTGGCATACATACATACAGTCAGACATGCAGGCAAAATATTCATTTTATATATGTACATAAAATGTATATGTGCATATATATACATATATATATAATACTAGATGCATACATATATTGTATGTGTACGTTGTTAAAAGAAGTAAAAATCAAGCTGAGGTGGCCCAGCAGTAAAGAATACGTGCTGCTCTTGCAAAGGACACAGGTTCAGTTCCTAGCACCCACCAACCACATGGGTAGATCACAACCACCTGTAACTCCTGTTCCAGCGAATCCAACAGCTGGCCTCTTCTGGAACCTGCAGGCACATGATACACATATAAACAAGCAGGCACACACATATACATAAATAAAAATAAATAAAGGCAAGAGAAACAGAAGCAATTTACACGACTCTGACACACTGAAATAACATTACTGAATTTATAGCCCTGGCTGAAGTAAATCAGGAAAGAGCAAGTTAGTCTTATGAGACAGAATTTGTCTGTTACCTGAGCTGCAAAGCTACAGGTCTAAGTGACATGGGGGCAGGGTGGTAGCCGCCTATGCTAAGAGGGTAAACTAGTAACCCAAGTGCAAACATATGTAGAAACTCCCCACTCACATCCCTTTTTCCCCCTTGATCCTTCCCTTTCTCTCAATGTTCAACACAGGCCTTCAAAGAGAGAAGCATCAGGTTAAAAAGCTGCTGAAACAGACTCCGACGACACTGCGGCCTACAGGTAACTCTTGAGAACCAAGGCTCACTGGCAGGTGGCTTCCAGTTACAGGGCTGGTTGCAGAGCCAGGGGATCCAGCATTGTGCCTTGGGGGCTGACCTGGGAGCGCCTCTCCACAGAGTCACCACTCACTCTCAGCATGAGTAAACAACAGTGGCCCCTTCCCCATGGCCTAGGGATCAAGTTCGCACCAACTCTGGTCCCTGCTCCCTCGTGAGAGCTTCTGTGTCTTACTTGTAGCTGACTCACTGACAGAGGACATATTGTGTGCCAGACACTGAGGGGCACGGAAGGGGTGAAGTAAAGAGCGAGGACAGAGGGCCCTTACTTTGGTGCTTCCTGTACAGCAGGACACAGACTCCACTGGAAAAGACAACATCACAACAGAGGACACAGCTCCTTAGAGGAGGGCCATAGTGTCGATGGAGGACAGACAGTAGGAAAGCCAGACAGAGACCTTGATCCCAGATAGGCCCAGGTACTCCCTCTTTCTATGGTTCCTCTGGGAATGATCTTGTACGCTTCCTACACTTTTGAGGAACAATTTACCACTATTACAACTGAGGCACCTGGTTATGCCAAACATACTCCAAGACACAGAATGCCCCCCCACAACAAATGCCAATCATTCCCAAAGATCAGCTGCTCCAACACAGGGAAGGCTTGCTCTACAGTCAGCCAATAAGTCATTTACCAAGTTCTCACTATGTGCCACCTCTGATCAAACACTTGGGTGAGAAACTGGCTTTCACTTTCAATGTCCTGATCAGCTGAACTCTCCTCAGAGAACACAAGGACAGGACTGGGAAGATGGCAGGGGCGGCAGGCCAGGCTGCCATGCCATACCTGAAGACCCACATGATGGAAGAAGAAAAGGGATTTCTCAGAGAGATGTCCTCTGACCACCACCTCACGGGCACCGTGGCTTGTAGATAAATACACCTACACACACGCACCTATAAATGTAGTTTTTTAACAAAAATTTTAGAAAAAAATGCATCATGACTATGAATGCTATTGTCTACAATTTTGGTAAGCCCTAGTCCAAGGATGCTTGTATCTTTGCAGAGGACAGCAATCTACTCCTCCAGAATCCTGCAGACGCAGGCAAGGTGGGGTCCTGCACCCAGTCTTAGGGAATACAGTATTAAAGTTAGTATGATGACAGCACTGGACAAAGTTCCTCAGGACACACATTAATCTCTAAAGTAACAAAAGTCATGGAGTCAGCTATTTGCTGGATACGGGGGTGGGGAGAATTTTAATAACCAACTGACAGGAAAATAGCTTTTCTTCTCTTCAATAAGGGGCCGTCTGATAACCCTCCGAAGTTTCTGTAAGCCAAAGTCCTGGCACCCGCCCTACCTGACCTTTAACCTTCCGACCCATTTCACTTTGGGCGGATTTTTTTTTCTACCCAGGGGACACGGTCTACAGAACTGCAGCTTCCAGCATCCACACCCGGCTGCTGCCGGTTCCCTGGGGGAATGAGTCACTTTAATCGCAGTGGGTGAGATCTAATCATCGCCCAACACTCCGCCTGAATCAGGTCCGAGACGTACGGTGTCCAGATCCCCGCCCAAAGAGAAAATCCACGCTGTTTTGGAAAAGGCTGGGTTAAAAGCTCCATTACTAGAAAGACCAAGATGACATCATGCTGGGGAGGGGCGTCTTGGGCCGGAAGCCCCTCGACGGTGCCACAAAACCCCACAGACACCCCACCCCGCCCCACATTCCCATCGCTACCCCTAGATCTCAAAACACCTAAACCCCGCATCTCAGTCTGAACACCCACAGGCAATCCCCAGCCGTCCAAACCGATACACGCACCCACTCCACCCGGGGTCCGCACCCCCTAATCTCTGCCTAGGACCTCTGCTTCTTACCCCCACCACACTGCCAGATTAGCACGTCCAGGACCCAGCCCCGCACGCTGGCCTGAACCTCCACTCCACACCCCCACTGTCTGTCCAGCACCAGGGAAACAACCACCCCCGCCCCAGCCTGGGTCCCCGCAGCAGGCAACCAACTCCCGCCAGATGTGCATCCAGGACGCGCGCTCTGTACCCTAAGTGCCCGCGCGGGACCCCCGCCCCAACGCGCGATCTGCACCCCGCAGCCCTCATTCCCAGGCCTCCGCCGACCCGCGCGCCCGCTCACATAGCCCTCCCTATCGGGGCCGCACCCCCAGGCCCGGGGCCGCACCTGCGGACCCCCCAGCCGCGCCCCCACTCAGGCCCTCCCGGTGCCTAGCACTCACAGTTGCGGATGTCGGAGATGAAGACCGCTAGGCCCCGCATCCCGTCCCCCTTGGATACGGCCGGCATCTTCGCGCCCCGGGAGCGGCCTCGGCGGCGGGCTGGAACAGCGCGGGCGCGGCCGTCACGCCGAGGAGCCCTGGAGCGCGGAGCCGCCTAGCCACAGCCGACTCGGGCCCCCGAGCGCCGCTCGCTGGGCCGCGCGCGCGAGCACGCACGACGCACGCGCCAACGCGCACGCTGAGCCCTCGCGCCCGGCGATGGGCGGTACGAGAGGGCGTGCGCGTTCCCGCGGTGCAGGGCTCGGGGGCGGGGATAAGGGGGCGTGGCGCTGGATGGGGCCGAGTCGCGGCCCGGAGAAGCCGAGCTGTGCGGAGCGCGCAGGCGCCGCGCCTCCTGTTTTCTCCGCCAGGCAAAGAAAGGATCCCTTCTAATGTAAACTTGACTAGCCCCCGGATCTCGTTGTCATGAGTGCGCCCGGCTTCACGTAGACAAGGACACCGACACCAGGGCCGACCAACCCTGTGTCACGCAGAAGACGAGGGAGGGGAGGAAGTGCGGTGCTGTGCTGTTACACTAGCACCTGCAGCGGTCAACCTTCGCCTGTCAAACCCGCCTCAGCATAGCTCTCTCGCAGTGGGACTGACCTCTTTCCCCTACCACCTGTTTGGAGCCGGAGCCGGAGGCGCTTGCGAGCCTCTAAACTGGGACAAAAGGAAGCGCTGCTCCAGGACCCCACTTCCTTTACAAAAGGGGAAACGGAGGCCTGAAGATATACTGACCACCCTTGCCGAGGTGACTGTTGTTTGGAGTAGAACCTCTCAGGACCCATTCAGGCCCCTTTGCTTCTTACTTCTGCTCCCCTGTTCCACCTCTAGCCAAGTGGACTCAATGAATCCTTCCTGTGATCCCATTTTGCAGAGGACCTGGCTGGGCCCCACACTTCGGGCAATGGAAAGTATGATGGCCTTCCCCAGCTCTTTTCTGTGAAACCAGGTGGTTTTGAAGAGGAAACTCCCCACCTCATCCACCAGGCAGACTTTTGTCCCTTCCCATGCCTTTTTGCAGAGTCCATGTGGAGTCTAGCCAGGAGATGGAAGAGACAGGAGGGCCCTCACAGGAATCAGCCACCCCACTAAGGCCCCTGGCAACTCTCTGCCAACTCTCTGGCAAGGCTGCTGAGTTAGTGCTTAAGTTTGTTTTTGTTTTGTCTTGGATTTTTTTGTTTTTGTTTTGTTTTTTTGTTTGTTTTTGTTTTTTTGTTTCCATGACAGGGTTTCTCTGTAGCGTTTGGAGCCTGTCCTGGAACTAGCTCTTATAGACCAGGCTGGCCTCGAACTCACGGAGATCTACCTTCCTCTGCCTCCCGAGCACTGGGGTTAAAGGCGTGGGCCACCACCGCCCAGCTGCCTAAGTTTTCTAAGGCAAAGAGCCAGCACCAGAGAATAAACTTCCCACAGTCACCTCTTGGCAGAGGTATTGACTCTTCAGCTTGTCCTCCCCATCAAAAGGATGCTTCTGGACCATATGAGGAGTGCTAGGCAGGGAGCAATATGAACCCCCAATGCCTACGCCCAGAGAGGGACGCAGCTGAAGGAGGGGCTCAGACTCCTCCATTGCACTGACTCTGAGAGTCACCACAACTGTCTGTGATGGTTAATAGTTAAATAAAATTTTATCATAATTTATTCATTGAGGGGTTATGCAATGTGGAGACCAGAAGACACCTCATGAGAGTTGGTTCTCTCTTTCCATCTTGTGAGTCCCAGGAAGCACCCTTACCTGTTGAGCCATCTCAAAAGATGGTTAATCTTGATTGTCAGTTTGAGGGATTTATAATCACCATGAGAACAAACATCTGGGCAAGCCTGTGAGGAAGTTTCTAGATTAGTTAAATTGAGTTGGGAAGACCCACCATAAATATAGGCAGCGCGGGTCCTGTGCTGACTAAAAAGAACGAATGATGTAGGAGGTTCTTCTGTCTTTGTGTTGCTTTCATTGGGTAATAAAGAAACTTCTTTGGGTCCTTGATAGGGCAAAACTTAGGTAGGCAAAAAAGACAAAACTAAATTCTAAAAAAAAAAAATAAATATAAATATAAATAAAAAACTGCCATAGAGTCGCCAGAGTCAGACATGCTAAATCTTTCCCAGTAAGCAACTTTTCACGTGGCAATACACAAATTAATAAAAAATGGGTTAAATCAAAATATGAGAGTTAGCCAATAAGAGACTAGAGCTAATGGACCAAACAGTAATGCCTTGGCCTAGTTGATAGGGCAAAATTTAGGTAGGCAAAAAAACCAAAACTAGCTGGGTGGTGGTGGCGCACACCTTTAATCCCAGCATTCAGGAGGCAGAGACAGGCAGATCTCTGTGAGTCCGAGGCCAGTCTGGTCTACAAGAGCTAGTTCCAGGACAGGCTCCAAAGCTACAGAGAAACCCTGTCTCGGAAAACCAAAAAAAAAAAAAAAGTAGAAAAAAAGCCATAAATCCTCCACCTGAGACAGATGCTGGTTAAAATCTTTCCCAATGAGCCACTGCCACGTGACAATACACAAATTAATAGAGATGGGTTAAACTGAGATGGAAGAGTTAGCCAATACAAAGTTAGAGCTAATGGGCCACACAGTGTTTCAATTAATACAGTTTCTGTGTGTTATTTCGGGTGTAAGCTAGCCTGGCGGCCTCGACAAACAAGCAGGCCCTCACTCTACGACAGAACAGGAACGGAATTCATCTCTGTTTCCTGACTGTGGTCAGAATGTGAGCAGCCACCATGGCGTCCCCTCTGTGATGGACTATATCCCCCAACCGTGCGCTTCAACAAGGCCTCCTTTTCTTAACTTGCTTTTATCAAAAAAAAAAAAAAAAGTAAACAAGTACCCAGATCACATTCACCACCCAAGCCTGGAAGCTGAGTACATGGTCCTTCAAGGCCGCTCCTCATTAGAAGAGAGGCTGCTGATATGCAATCCTGAGGAATGAGAGCCCACCTTTCACCAGAACCACTAGGCAGTAAGGGCTCTGCAGGCTCCAGCTGGGGTTGTTCAGAGAAACTAGCAAAGCATCCCAAACGGACAGCTTCTGCAGCACCGCCTGGCCTTGTCTCGGTTCCTGTGCTCACCTGGGTCTGCTCACACCTTCTGTCGGTTTTATAAATGGCCCAGTTTTCCTATAATTTCTTCATTAGGTTACAGATAATGAACCTTGTGGAATGCTTGGGGGGGGGCGGTTCTCTGTCTAGCACAGGTGTGCCTAGATCCTGAGCTTATTGAAGAATAGAGATGTAGAAGTCCTCAGACCCAGTGGCTATCTCTGGGATTAGATGACCTGTGGTCATCAGAAGTAACAAAAAGCCAGGGAAGGCCGGGCAGCGGTGGCGCACGCCTTTAATCCCAGCACTCGGGAGGCAGAGGCAGGCGGATCTCTGTGAGTTCGAGACCAGCTTGGTCTACAAGAGCTAGTTCCAGGACAGGCTCCAAAGCTACAGAGAAACCCTGTCTCGAAAGCAGAGTAACCCATACCCAAAAACAATGTGTACATATGGAAGGATTAAAAAATTCTGAAGTGGTTGTGGGTGTGGCTCAGTGGGGGAACATTTTCTTGAATGTATGAGAACATGCCTGAGGTCTCCAGGACCATAGAAAAATAAAAACAAATGTCATTGAGCATGGTAGTCCATAGTTTGTAATCCCAGCTGATTCAGATGCTAAGGAAAGAGAATTGGAGGTATAAGATCAGATAGGCAAGCTAATGAGACACTGTCTTAAAACTAATTTTTGTTTAGACAGGGTCTCATGTGGCTCAGGCTGGCCTCAAGCTTGTTCTGTAGCTGATACTAGTCTTCAAATAATCTGTTCAAAGGCTAGTGATGTAGCTTAGTGGCCAAAGGCTAACCTAGTGTAGAGATCAGGCTGTACCCTGCTCTAAGTTACTACATTTTATGTGAAACCACAGCTTTCAGGCTGTGCCTTGCCTTGGGTGACTCCATTTTACGAGCAGCGTTTGACTGTATTCTGAGTGCAGAAGTAGAGGCAGGGCAACTCTGTATCTCATTCAAGCACATAGGCACCACCACCGTTCCAGCACCACCCATGAGGCACAGACTGATAATTGACATTACTAAGAAATTGCAAAGTTACCACCTACGAGCTTATCAAAGTATATTGGAACACAGGGACACATGGGTGCATATGGTCTCAGAAAAGCCAGGCCTTTCTGGGTAGTGGTGGTGCACACCTTTGATCCCAGCCCTTCCAAGACAGAGGCAGGCGGTTGTTTGAGTTCAAGGCCAGCCTGGTCCAGGGCTACACAGAGAAACCCTGTCTCTAAAAAGAAAAAAAGAAATTGAATGTATTGAATACACCAGACACTTAAAAGGAGAGACAACTAACACTCCTGTGGCAGCAGTGGTGGCAGAGATAGTCCCATAAAGGGACATCTGACCATCACATGCAGGATGTGCCTCGAGGGTTGTATAGACAGAAAAAAAAAAAAAAAGCTCCTTATTGTTTTCTGGGGCAGGATGTCTGACTACTTGTCACTGTCCACTCAAATTTCAGTCTGTCTACTTTTCCATCGGGACGCAGTCCTGCCATGGCCCTACTCCTGCACGTCTCCAACAGCTCTCCCTTGTCATTAGTTAATTAATATCTAACCACATGCATATAAGCTCTCTGCCTCTGTCCTCAGTGAAACCTCTCTGAATTCAGAGGCCTCTTTACCTCTGTCTTTGTTAGCGTTACTATTGCTGTGATGAAACACCATGACCAAAAACAGCAATTTAAGGAAGAAAAGGTTTGTTTGGTTTACACTTCTGAAGTCACAATCTGTTAAGGGAAGCCAAGGCAGGAAACTTAAACCCAGCTTGCTCATCATAGCTTGTTTAAGACTATCTGTCTGTCTGTCTGTCTATCTATCTATCTATCTATCTATCTATCTATCTACCTATCTACCTACCTATCTCCCACCCTCCCTCCTCCCCCCCACTTCAGTTTTTCAAGACAGGGTTTCTCTATGCAGCCCTGGCTGTCCTGGAACTCTCTCTGTAAATTAGGCTGGCCTCTTGTTTTCTGAGTGCTGGAATTAAATGCAAGCAACACTAAATTCAAGTCAACCTGCTTTCTTGTAGAATCTATGACTACCAGCTGAGAGGTGTCCTCCACCCACAATGTGCTGTGCCTTCCCTTATCAATCACTAATTAAGGAAATGTCATACAGGCCTGCTTACAACCCAATCTTACAGAGGCATTTTCTCCAGTGATGTCCCCTCCTTTCTGATGACTCTGGCTTTTATCAATTTGGCATAAAATTAGCCGGCTCAACCTTTTCATTGTTATTGTTTCTTTTTAAAAAAGATTTACTTTTAGTTTATGGGTATAAGTGCTTACCTACATGTATGTACATGTATGTATATGCACTATATGGGTGCCTGGTGCCTGCAGATGACTGAAAGTGACATGGGATCCCCTGGAAATGGAGTTACAGACGGGAACTGATCTTCGGTCCTCTGCAAAAGAAGCCAGTTCTCATCACTGAGCCAAATCTCTAGCTTCTTTGTTTTATGTACACTTGCTTTTGCGTGTTTTGGGTTTGGGGATTTGGGGAATGTTTGTTGTTGTTGGGGTTTTGTTGTTTTTTGTTTTGTTTTGTTTTGTTTTTGTTTTGAGACAGAGGCTCCTGTAGTCCAGGCAGATCTCAAACTCACTATGGAACCAAAAATGAACTTCAACTCTGTTTTTCTACCTTCACTTCCCAAATGCTACCTACCCATCCCTTTAACTCTTTACTAGCCATTCTGTAACCAACATTCTGATGCTGTGGAAAGACATACACATATATGTTTCTCTCTCTCTCTCTCTCTCTCTCTCTCTCTCCTCTCTCCTCTCCTCTCTCCTCTCTCTCTCTCTCTCTGTGTGTGTGTGTGTGTGTGTGTGTATGTGACATATAATGTGTGATCTGTGAGTTAATATTAGTAATTAATACTAAAACAAAAAAAAACAAACAACAAAAGACTGGGGATAAAGCTCAGTTGGTAGAGTATTTGCCTAACATGCACAAAACCCTGGGTTTAATGATTAGCAGGACATAAAACATGGTGTGATGGTGCATGCCTATAAGTCCAGCACTGGAAAAATGGAGGCGAGAAGATCAGGAAGTGCAGAGTCATATTCTGCTCCTTAGCAAGTTCAAGGACAGCCTAGGCTATGTAATATCCTGTTTCCATAAATAAAAGATTCATATAGAAGAACCTGTGGGGCCTGGACAGATGGTTCAGTAGTTAACATCATTGACTGTTCTTGCAGAGGACCTGGGTTTGGTTCCCAGCACCTACATGGTGGCTCACAACCATCCATAACTCCTGTTCCAGGGGACCTGATTGCTCTTCTTACTTCCAAGAGCACCAGGCACATATGTGATATACATACATACATGAAACCAAACAGAGAGATAAATAAATCCTTTTTTAAGTGGGGAAAAAAACAAAAAAAAACTGTACTTGCTAATTACTCTCAAGAGAAACAAGAACTGCTTAGTAAATTACAGGCAGCAAAACTGATGTGACTTGTGAATTTACTGTTACTCAATAAAGGCTAACGCAGTGGGAAAACTGTCCAGTTTGGGCAGTCCCTCATCCCTACCATTTTTGCTGTTGTCAAATACAATTAAGATTCCAGAAATTCCTAGAATTAATGCATAAAAAGGAATTCACAGATGTCAGTGCTTGAACCTGCCTGGCCCCTCCTTTGACTTTGGAACTGTATAAGCCACAGAAAGTCGGCATCTTCTCAGGCTCTTGGAGATTACCCCCTTAGATTGGCAGAAATGGTGGCAAACGTGAGCTCCTTGCTTTAAAAAGCAGTTGGTCAAGATGATCATGGCCCAAAGAACAGAATATCCTGATGGCTACAGAGTCTATGACATCATTGAATGATCTGCTTAGCAATGGCACTGGAGGGGGCCTGCACAATGGACCCTTTAATCAACAAATTATCAACTCTCTAGCCCCTGCCTAGTCATGAAAATTCCAGATTTGGTGAATCATGACTAATATAAGTCATTAACTCCTCCCTGATATCCAAAGACAGGCCAGAATCCAGACCCGAGAGCATCCCAGAAGAGGAGATAGGTGCTGCTGAGAAGAAGCAAAGCCTACAGTAACATCTCAACTCTGCCCTCCCTTCCTGGTGGACGATCAACAAAACAGGGGAAAGAGACACCTGAGGGTCAGAGTTAGCAGACAAAGCATTGGACTCTACGGTAGAAACTCTCCTTTGGCCTTCTGGCTGAGAGAGTAAAAAATGACCACTGGGTAGGACTAGGGTAGGATAGCTGGGTGAAGACCTTCAGAGGGAACACCCCTACTGCTCACTGATGCCAGGCCCACTTTCAGAAGTTCTGATGAAATGGCCTAGTGAACTAAATATGTAGCTAGGGATAATCTTGAACTCTTGATCCCCCTTCCTCCATTTCCAAAGTACTAGGATTATAGTTGTAGGAAGGCGTTTCTGTTTTGTGTGTGTGTGTGTGTGTTATAGGGGGCTGAACCTCACACATACCAAACAAGTGCTCTACAACTCAGCTATATTCCCAGCTCTATAGTGCTGGAAGTTTTTCAAATATTCTCAGTACCAGACTGAGACTGGAGTGTGGTCTGTAGCAGTTAACTGCTCTACCCAGCCGCTTAAAGGAGTAAGATTCAGGAAGTATTCTGGATTGTCAGGTATATAGCTGCAATGGTGATGGTATCTCAGTTTTATTATTCACAGCATCTAAAAGAAAAACTAGTCAACTTGTAAATACACAGACCCTGTCTCAAAAAAAAAAAAAAAAAACAGCCAGGCGGTGATGGCACACACCTTTAATCCCAGCACTTGGGAAGAAGAGGCAGGCGGATCTCTGTGAGTTCGAGGCCAACCTGGTCTACAAGAGCTAGTTCCAGGACAGGCACCAAAGCTACAAAGAAAGCTTGTCTGGGGGGCAGGGAGAAGCTAGCTAAGCAGGAGGCTGTGAGCAAGCCAGAGAGTGAGCCAACAGCTTTCTTTTATGGTTTCTGCCTCCAGGTTTGTGCCTTGAGTTCCTGCCATACCTTCCCTTGGTGATGGACATGACCTGGACATGTAAGCCAAATAAACCCTGACCTCTTCATGTTAAAGTTATTGTTTTATCAGAGCAACAGAATGAAAATAGAACACTGACTAACATGTATGAGGCCTTGGGTTCAATTTTCAACACTGGTGAGAAAAACAGTCAGCATTTACCATGCATGGTGTCAACATCTATATTCCCAGCACTTGGGAGATGAAGGTAGGACATTCAGGGTTTTAGTGTCAAACTTAGTTAAGTAGTAAGTTCAAGGCCAGACTGAGTTACCTCAAACCCTGTCTCAGAAAACATACAAGGTTGGAAATGTTTGCTGTGCAAGCATCTAAGTTTCAAACCCTAGAAACCAGGTGAAAAAGCAGGTCATGGTGACATCCTGAATCCCAGTACTAAATGGCTTGTCTTAGTTTCTATTGCTGTGATGACATACTGTAACCAAATCCAACTTGTGGAGGAGAGGCTTACACTTCCATATCAGTTCATCACAGAAGGGAGTCAAGACAAGAACTCAAGCAGGACAAAAAACTGGAGTCAGGAGCTGATGCAGAGGCCATAGAGGAGTGCTGCTTGCTCCTCATGCTGCTTGCTCCTCATGGTTTGCTCAACCTGCTTTCTTATAGAACCTGGAGATGACCCCACCCACAATGGGCTGGGCCTTTCTACATTAATCACTGCTTAAGAAAATACCCAATAAGCTTGCCTTCAGCCAAATCTTATAGAGCCACTTTCTCAGTTGAAGTTCCTTCCTCTTAGATCACTCTTGCTCATGTCAACTTGACATAAAACAAGCCAGGAGAAGCTGGAAGGTGCTGGTGCACGCCTTTAATCCCAGCACTTGGGAGGCAGAGGCAGATGGATCTCTGTGAGTTCGTGGTCAACCTGATCTACAGAGTGGGTTCTAGGACAGTCAAAGCTACACAGAGACCCTGTCTCAAAACACAAAACAAAACAAACTAACTAACCAGGAGAATGGATGACCCTTTGGGGTCACTGGAGAACAAGTCTAGCCTAGTTAGTGAGCTGTGAGCTGATGGGACCCTTCCTTAAAGAAAGTGGCTTGAGTTTCTGAGGGTGACACTCAAGGTTGTCACCTGACCTCTACACACACACACACACACACACACACACACACACACACACGGAAAATATACAAAATACAAATAAATAAAAACTGAGAGACCAAAACTTGGAAGGACATGGGATTGATTGCAAGTTGGTCAAACCTGAACTAGAAAACAATAAAATCCATCTTAATTTCTCTCCACTTCTCCTGTGGTACTCATAAATTTTTAATTATGTATGTGTGTATGCCTGGTGTCTGCCTGCCTGTCTGTCTGTCTGTGTGCATGTGAAGGCCTAAGGAAAACCTTGGGTATCATCCTCAGGAATTCCATCCACCTTCTTTAAGACAGAGTCTGGCAATGGCCCAGAGCTCATTAATTATTCTAGACAACCAGGCTACTTAGCACAGGCCATCCTCCTGTCTCTACTTCCTCAGTGCTGATTTTACAGGCATGCCTTTATACAGGAACCTGTATCATTCATGTCTTCAAGACAAGCCCTTTGCTGGCTGAGCTATAGCCCCAGAACCTCAGTCTTACAGTTTACAGAACAGATGAAACCACAGAGATGAGTAAATCCAGCCATGAGACCAATCAGTGCCCTTTCCAGGCAAAGGCAGCTCCTCCTGTGCTTGTGCCCAGGCTATCCCACTCTCAACAGGGCCTTAGATCACTGTTAGATTCTTTCTGGGAAGACAGAGGCAGGCAGATCTCTGAGTTTGAGGCCAGCTTGGTCTACAAGGCTAGTTCCAGGAGAGTCAAGAAACCCTGTCTCAAAAAGAAAAAAAAAATTCTTTCTGGTTCAGCATTAACTTCCTTGCTGAGGATTCCAAGGGAAATATTTTCTCCTCCTTATGCAACAAATCCCGTCAGCTCAGGCCCACACCCATAGCTATTGACCTGGCTAAAAGCTCTTTGTTTTCTCAAATGCATGAGGACAGAGGCCAAGCTGATTAGAACTTCAGATATAGTGACTTAAAGAAGAAGAATGTTATTGTTCCTTTATGGAATATCTATGGGTCCACACTGCAGGGCTGGCAGAGGGCTCTGTGTTCCCCAGCACACATCATTTGTCTTTGGCTTCTGAATTATTGTTTTGCCTGTCATTCTCATGTAGTAGAAAAGGAAAGGGTAGAGCCAGGGGTTCCATATAGTGCCGGGGGCTCTGAGTTTATCCTTAGCACTATATACACAAAGCAGGGCCTGGTGGTTTAAGTCTGCAATCCCAGCAGTTGAGAAGTTAAGGCAGGAAGACTGTCACAAATTCAGAGCTAGTCTGTAGTGATATTTTGTTTATGTTTTAACAAATAAAGCTTTCCTGAAGATCAGAGTGCAGAGCTAAGCCACTAGGGGCCGGAGAGTGGTGGCACACACCTTTAATACCAAGACTGGGGAGACAGAGGCAGAGGGATCTCTGTGAGTTCAAGACTACCCTAGCCCAGGCAAAATTGGATCTGTCTAAAAGAGAAACAAAGATGATCCCAGCACTAGAGGATTGGGGATAAATAATATGGTTGGGCGGAGAGAAGAATATAAGGTGGAAGGAGACAGGAGCTCAGTGCAGTCTGAGGATGCGGTCTGAGAAGAGAGTCTAAGGACAGGATTGCCCCTTCAGTCTGAGCAATGGTATGGTAAAAAAGGAATTAAAGGCGTGCACCACCATCACCACCTGGCAATAAACTGTTTTGGGACAGGGTTTCTCTTCATAGCCCTGACTGTCCTGGAACTTGCTCTGTAGACCAGGCTGGCTTCGAACTCAAAGATATAACGGCCCCTGCCTCTCAAGTTATGGGATTAAAGATGTGAGCGACCACCACCGGCTAAAATAAATATTTTTTCTTGAAAAGAAAAGTCCCCAGAGAGCCACAAAAGAACTCCTCCTGAGGTCTCTCTGTAGAGTTGAGCTTCTAAGATCTTTGTTCGTTGCGTCATCCCACGACTATTACACAAAGAGGACCTGCTGAGCAGGAAGTAGCGGTGGGGAGACTTGCGTGCCAATGGTGGAGATTCCAGCTGATTCCTCACACTAAATCTTCCTCCTTTTACACTCAGTGAACTCCTGAGCCTAACCCTAAATAGACATGTGTCCACCCAGAATAAAGACTATATTCCCCAGTCTTCTCGGCATCTAGACATTGCCAGGTGATAACAGAACATGAAGGCGAATATTAATTCCTTGCACCTTCCATAACCAGCACCACAGTAGGGCTAGATTGGATATAGCAAGCACATGCTCTCACACAGTCCTGGAGTTCTTTAAACCATTAAAATTCCAAGATCATCGCTGAGGTAGAAGGTCCCAGCCAGAGACCTCTGGGGAATCTGGTGCAAATCAGCGACCTCCAAGGGAGCAGACCTGAGCCAGCAACCTCTGCCAGAGCAGGCCCAAGGCAGCAACCTCAGTGGGAGCAGCCCCAAGCAAGCAACCTCTGTAGGAGCAGGCACAAACGACCTCAAGGATTGCAGAGCCACCCCTAGGAGTGCTGAGTGACCTCCAGGAATGCCCAGTGGCCTCAAGGGTGACTGGAACTGTGGTCCTGTTTGCCCCACAATGAGCAACGATCTGAGCCTTGAATCCACTGGCACTTGGAAAATTGATCACCAGATACATATCCCCAAATACACCAATCATAGGAAAAGATGGGTAGACAAGTAAGAACAGACTCAACACCACAAAGAGCAACATGATACCAACAAAAACTAATGACCCTACAACAGCAAGACTTGAACACCCAAATATAGATGAAGCAGAAGAAAATGACCTAAAAAATAACTTTAGGAGAATCTTTGAGGCCCTTAAAGAGGAAATGAAAAATTCCCTCAAAGAAATAGAGGAAAAGACAAACAAAAAAAAGAGAATTACAGACCAATCTCACTCATGAATATTGATGCAAAAATACTCAATAAAATACTGGCAAACCAAATCCATGAAAACAACAACAAAAAAAATCATTCATCATGATTAAGTCAGCTTCACCCCAGAGATGCAGGGATGGTTCAACATACAAAAATCTGTCAATGTAATCCACCTCATAAACAAACTGAAAAAAAAAAACCATGATCATCATATTAGATGCTGAAAATACCTTTGACAAAATACAACATCCCTTCATGATAAAGGTCTTGGAGAGATCAGGGATACACAGAACATACCTAAACATAATAAAGGTAATATACAGCAAGCAAACAGCCAACATCAAACTAAATGGAGAGAAACTCAAAGCGATACCACTGAAATCAGGAACAAGATAAGGTTGTCCTCTCTCTCCATATCTATACAATATAGTTCTTGAGGTTCTAGCTAGAGCAATAAGAAACCAAAGGGAGATCGAGGGGATACAAATTGGAAAAGAAGAAGTCAAACTCTCACTGTTTGCTGATAATATGATAATTTACATAAACGATCTCAAAAATTCTACCAAGGAACTTCTACAACTCATAAACATTTTCAGCAATGTAGCAAAATACAAGATTAACTCGAAAAAAAATCAGTAGCCCTCCTTTACACAGATGATAAATGGGCTGAGAAAGAAATCAGAGAAATATCACTCTTCGCAAAAGCCACAAGTAGTATAAAATATCTTGGAGTAACTCTAACCAAACAAGTGGAAGACCTGTATGATAAGAACTTTAAATCTGGGGCTGGAGTGATGGCTCAGAGGTTAAGAGCACTGATTATTCTTCCAGAGGTCCTGAGTTCAATTCCCAGCAACCACATGGTGGCTCACAACCATCTGTAATGAAATCTGGTGCCCTCTTCTGGCCTGCAGGCATACATGCAAACAGAACACTGTATACAAAATAAATAAATCTTTAAAAATAAAAGAACTTTAAATCTTTGAAGAAAGAACTTGAAGAAGACACAAGAAAATGGAAAGATCTCCATCTCAAGGTAGAATTAACATAGTAAAAATGGCAATTTTACCAAAAGCAACCTACAGATTCAATGCAATGCCCAGCAAAACCCAACAAAATTCTTCACAGACATCGGAAAAAAAATACTCAACTTATTGGAGAAGAAAAAAAACCCAGGTTAGCCAAAACAATCCTGTACAATAAAGGAATCTCTGGAGGCATCGCAGTCCCTGACTTCAAACTCTACTACAGAGCTACAGTACTAAAAGCAGCCTGGTATTGGCATAAAAACAGACAGGCATACCAAAAAGATCTGAAACCAATGACCCAGATATCAGTCCACACACCTACATACACCTGATATTGACAAAGAAGCAAAAAATATAAAATGAAAAAAAAGCATATTCAACAAATGGTACTGGAATAACTGGATATCAATATGTAGAAGAATGAAAATAGATCTATATCTATCACAATGCACAAAACACAAGTCCAAATGGATCAAATAAAACCAACCACACTGAACATCATAGAAGAGAACACATTGGCACAGGAGACCATTTCCTACATATAACCCCAGTAGCACAGACATTGAGAGAAACAATTAATAAATGGGACCTCTTAGAACTGGGAAGCTTCTGTAAAGCAAAGGACACGGTCAACAAAACAAAACGTCAGCCTACAGAATGGGAAAAGATCTTCACTAACCCCACATCTCCAAAATATATAAAGAACTCAAGAAACTGGTCATCAGAGCTTGGGGGAATAGGATGGTTGGGATATATGAAGGGTGGATATGGGAACAAGGAATTATATATCTTAGTTAAGGGAGCCATTCTAGGGTTGGCAGAGACTTGACTCTAGAGGGGTTCCCAGGTGTCCAGGAAGACGCCCCCAGCTAGGTCCTTGGGCAGCTGAGGAGAGGGTGCCAGAAATGTCCAGATTCTATTGCCATACTCATGAATATCTTGCATATCACCATAGAAACTTCACCTAGCATTGGATGGAGAAAATGACAGAGCCCCACATAGGAGCACCGGACTGAGCTCCCAAGGTCCTGATGAGGAGCAAAAGGAGGGAGATCATGAGCAAGGAAGTCAGGACCGTGAGGAGTGCGTTTACCCATAGAGACGGTGGGACAGATCTAACGGGAGACCACCAAGTCCAGTTGGAATGGGACTGATGGAACAGGGGACCAAACCGGACTCTCTGAATGTGGCTGACGGTGGAGGAGGACTGAGAAACCAAGGACAACGGCGATGAGCATGAACTCTACAGCATGGACGGGCTCACTGTGAGCCTTGTCAGTTTGGTTGCTCACCTTCCTGGACTTAGGGGGAGCTGGGAGGACCTTGGACTTAACATAGTGAAGGGAACCCTGATGGCTCTTTGTCTTGGAGAGGGGCGGAGTGGGGGTATGGGTGAAAGGGAGGGGAGGAAAGGGGGAGGAGGACGGGAGGAGATGGAAATTTTTAATAAAAAAATGAGAAAAAAAAAGAAACTGGTCATCAAAAGAACAAATAATCCAATAAAAAATGGGGTACAGACCTAAACAGAGAACTCTTAGCAAGTAATCTAAAACGGCTGAAAAACACTTAAAGAAATGTTCAAGCCGGGCGGTGGTGGCGCGCGCCTTTAATCCCAGCACTCGGGAGGCAGAGGCAGGCGGATCTCTGTGAGTTCGAGACCAGCCTGGTCTACAAGAGCTAGTTCCAGGACAGGCTCCAAAGCCACAGAGAAACCCTGTCTCGAAAAACCAAAAAAAAAAAAAAAAAAAAAAAAAAAAAAAAAAAAAAAGAAATGTTCAACATCCTTGGTCATCAGAGAAATGTAAATCAAAACAGCTCTGAGATTCCATCTTACACCTGTGAGAATGCCCAAGATCGGGCAGGAGAGATGGCTCAGTGGTTAAGAACACTGACTGCTCCTCCAGAGGTCCTGAGCTCAATTCTCAGCAACCACATGGTGGCTCACAACCATCTGCAATGAGATCTAGTGCCCTCTTCTGTCCTATAGGCATACGTGCAGACATAACACTGTATACTTAACAAATAAATAAATAAATCATTTAAAAAAAAGAATGGCCAAGATCAAAAACACTGATGACAACTTATGTTGGAGAGGTTGTTGGGTAAAGGAAACACGCCTGCATTGCTGGTAGGAGTGCAAACTGGTACAGCTGCTTTGGAAATCACTATGGTGATTTCTCAGAAAACTAGGAAACAACCTACCTCAAAGCCCAGCAATACCACTTTTGGGTATATACCGCAATTATACCACAAGGACATGTGCTCAGCTATGTTCATAGCAGCATTGTTTGTCATAGCCAGAACCTGGAAACCACCTAAATGCTCCTCAACCAAAGAATGGATAAGGAAAATGTGATACATTTACACAATGGAGCACTACACAACAGAAAAAAATAATGATATCTTGAAATTTGCGGGCAAATGGATGGATCTGGAAAACATCATATTGAGTAAGGTAACCCATATCCAGAAAGACAAATATCATATGTACTCACTCAGAAGTGGCTTTTAGACATAAAGCAAAGAAAAACCAGCCTACAATTCACAATCCCAGAGAACCTAGACAACAAAGAGGACCCTAAGAAAAACATACATGGATCTAATCTACATGGAAAATAGAAAAGGACAAGATCTCATGAGTAAATTGGGAGCATGGAGACCATGGGAAAGGGGAGGGGGGGAGAGGAAGGCAGGTGAGTGGAGAAAAATATATAGCACAATAAAAACAATAAAAAATTAAGTATAAAGAAGTAATAAAATATAACTGCCCCTTCCCAAGGCCTCTCTCCTTGGCTTGTCAGTAGCATCCTCTCCAGGTGTCCTCACATGATGGTGCTTGGTTTGTTTGTGTTCCATTCCCTCTTCTTATCAGAATTCTACCAGGACTGGTGAGATGGCTCAGTGCTTAAGAGCATATGATGCTCTTGCCAAGGACCAGGATTTAGTTCCCAACACCCACATAACAGCTCACACCTCCAACTCCAGTTTTATGAGATCTGACACCCTCTTCTGGCCTCCACAGGTACCAAGCATGCATGTGAAGCACATACATACACATAGGAAGTACTCACCTACATAAAAATAAGTAAATCTTAATTCTACCATATATGATTAGGAGCCATCTTCCCTCGTCACTTCATCTGAAATAATCACACCTGCCCTTAGCCTCTCTATTCATTCTGAAGTACTAAGTCGGGACTTCACCACATGAACTGTAAAAGATACAATTCAGGTCATAATAGAGGTTTTGTGTGCACATTTGCAGACACGGTTTGTGTTCCTATCCTCTCTCCTAGTCCTGGAAACCTGGTGTTTTAAAGTTTACTTATTTGTTTTTAACATTTAATTAACTAATTCATTATTTCGTGTGGTTGGACATGTTTGTGTGAGGTGTGGGGATGCCACAACACATGTGTGGAGGTCAGTGGACGACTTTCAGGAGTCTCTCCTTCTACCGTGTGGTGTTGGGGATTAAACAAGGTCCTTAGGCTTGGCAACAAGTGCCCTTACCTATAAAATCATCTAACCTAATCTCCTTCACTTTTAATAAAATATATTATTTATTTTTATTTATGTGTGTGGGTGTTTTGTCTGCATGTATGTCTATGCACCATGTCCATGCAGTGCCCTGGGAGGTCGAAGAGAGCAGCAGATCCCTGTTTACTCTGGAAGGGTAGGCAGTCACTCATCTTGACCATTGAGCCAGACCTCCAGCCCCCAGGTTGGTTGGGTTTTTGAAACAAGGTCTTTTTTTGTATCCCAGATTTCCCTAGAACTCACTATGTAGATCAGGCTGACCTCAAATTTATGGTAATCTCCTGTCTGGGGTAGACTGAACTTGAACTCCTGATCCTTCTGTCTCTACCTCCACCAAAGTGCTGGGTGTATGTGAGATAGTTAAGACCTTTCTTTTTTCCTTGCATGTTTGTTTGTTTGTTTTCAAGACAAAGTTTCTCAGTAGCTTTGGAGCCTGTCCTGGAACTCACTCTGTAGACCAGGCTGGCCTCAGACTCACAGAGATCTGCCTGCCTCTGCCTCCCAGGTACTGGGATTAAAAGCATGCACCACCACAACCCAGAAAAAAAACTTTTTCTTAATGGACTCCCACTTTGTTGAAAGAGAGAGAGACGACAGAGACAGAAACAGAGATACTGAGACATGACAGAGACAGAGATGAGACAGAGACAAAATGAGACAAGACAGAGAGACCCATCAGGCCTCCTCGTTTCCAAAGACTAAAGACTTGGGCCTCCAGGATCCCAGAGAAATCTGTCTAGAAATATTCCCCTTGACCTGAAAGGCAGGTCCCTATGTCTAGAACTCGTTCTGTAGACCAAGCTGGCCTCAAAC
Organism: Arvicola amphibius; assembly: GCF_903992535.2. Taxonomy (NCBI): domain Eukaryota; kingdom Metazoa; phylum Chordata; class Mammalia; order Rodentia; family Cricetidae; genus Arvicola; species Arvicola amphibius. Next base: position 143,494,762 of record NC_052047.1, on the reverse strand, counting down.
TTACAAAGGCCCATCTGCTTCTGCCTCCCAAGTACTAGAATTAAAGCCACCATGCCAGACTTAGTTAAGGTTTTTTTTTTCTATTGCTGTGATAAAAACACCATGTCCAAAGCAACTTAGGGAGTAAAGGGTATATTTCATCTTACAATTTATAGGTAACCATGGAAGGAAGTCAGGGCAGGAACTCAAAGCAGGAATCTGGAGGCAAATACTGAAGCAAAGGACATGGAAGAATGCTGCTTATTGGCTTGCTTTCTATGGCTTACTCAGTCAGCTTTCTTATAAACCCCAGAACCACCTGCCCAGGGAAGGAGTGGCATCACCCACAATGGGCTGGACCCTCTCACATCAGTCACTAATTAATTAAGAAAACGCCCTACAGGTCAGAGGTATTTTCTTAATTGTGGTTCCTTCTCAGATAATTCTAACTTGTGTCAAATTTACACATTTAAAAATTGCAATCATAACAACAACAGAAACCCAGGACACTGGGAATAGTGCTTTGGACCACTCAACATTACTGAATGATTTTCTTGAAGCTCTTGAGATATTGTCATCAAATTGGATGTGTAGTGGTTTGAATGAGAATGCCCGCATAGGCTTATATGTTTGACTACTTGGTCCGCAGCTGATGGAACCCTTTGGGAAGGATTAAGAGGTGTGGTGTTATTGAAGGAAGTGTGTCACTGGGAGTGAGCTTTGAAGTTTAAAAAGACTTGTGGGACTGGGCAGTGGTGGCACACGCCTTTAATCCCAGCACTTGGGAGGTAGAAGTGAGAGGATCTCTGTGAGTTCGAGGCCAGCTCTGGTCTACAGAGTGAATTCCAGGATATCCAAGGCTACACTGAAAAACCCTGTCTCAAAAAAACCAGAAAAAAGAAAAAAGAAAGGAAGGGAGAGGGGAAGGAAAGAAAGACTTGTGGATTCCCAATGCTTTCTCTCTGCCTTGTGGCTGTGAACCAAGACATGAACTCATAGCTGTTTCTTCACTCCACCATCATGGACTCTCACCCTCTGAAACTGTAAGCCAAATCAAAAACTTTCTTCTATAAACTGCTTTGTCATGGTATTTTATCACAACAGTAGAAAAGTAGCTAGACAGAGGTTAGTACTAGGAGTGGGGTATTGCTGTGACAGACACGACCCTGTGGGTTTTGCTGTTGTTACTGTTTGTTTTGTTTTTTTAAGTTTTTTTTTTTTTTTGATTAATTTGGAAGACTTTTGGACTTTGGATTAGAAAAGCAGCTGAATACTGTAAAATCACTGTTTGTTTGTTTTTTCAAGACAGGGTTTCTCTATATAGGCCTGGCTGTCTTGGAACTCACTCTGTATATCAGGCTGACTTCGAACTCAGAGATCTACCTGCCTCTGCCTCCTGAGTGCTGAGATTAAAGGTGTGCACCCGCCACTGCCTGACTTTGTATGCAGATCCATTTTTGATGGTGGTGGTGGGGTGAGACAGGGTTTCTGTTGACAGAAGTTTCTGTCCCACCCAGTACCACAGCAGTTAAGTCCCAAATAAACACACAGAGGTCTACATTAATTATAAACTGGTTGACCTATTAGCTGAGGCTTCTTATTAACTAATTCTTACATCCTACATCTTAACCCATTACTCTTGTCTGTATTAGCCATGTGGCTTGGTACCTTTCATCAGTGAGGCATTATCATCTTGCTTCCTCTCTGTCTGGGTGATGACTGCAGACTGAGCTTTCCTCTTCCTCGAATTCTCCTTTTCTTGTTGCCTCACCTCTATTTCCTCCCTGGTCACTCCACCTCTACTTCCTGCCTGGCTACTGGCCAAGCAGCATTTTATTAAAAAATAGTACAAGTGACAGGATAAAAGTCCATTGTCCCACAACACTTCTCCCCACTTCTTTAAAAAAAAAAAAAGAACTCTGACTCTAATATTCTTTGTTTAGCTTTTTGTCCAGATCATTATCCATATCATCTTGTAACCAACACTCTAAACAAAGATAGATGACCCATTTTTGGAGAATGTGGGCATAGTTTTCCAGGCTACTTCCTATTGATTGGGGGCCTAAAGAAAATCTTATGGGGGCCTAAAGAAAATTTAGAATTATGGTCAAGTCCTGGCTGGAATATTCTGTGAGGCTTGATCATCTCAGCCAGCAGTCTTGAGGCTGTTCTGGATATAGAACTCAGACAACTAGGCCATCTGTTCTTATCAGAGATTTCTCAGGGGGTCTTCCTTGATCAAACCTTATTTTTCTTTTTTTCTTTTTGGTTTTTCAAGACAGGGTTTCCCTGTAGTTTCTAGAGCCTGTCCTGGAACTAGCTCTTGTAGTCCAGGCTGGCCTCGAACTCAGAGATCCGCCTGCCTCTGCCTCCCGAGTGCTGGGATTAAAGGCATGCCTGGCTAAACCTTATTTTTCTTAGCCCAGAATGAATCCACAGCCTCTCATTTCCTGTGGAAACAAAAGTAAAACCTCTTCTCCAAAGTAACATACTTTTTGACTTAAATTTTGAAGTCAAGGCATTTTCAAGATACATATGTTAGATTAATCCAGCAACATTTATAATCAAATGTCTTTTAGCAGCTGTTGCTCCTTCCTCAGCAATCATACAATTCAAAAACAACACAATAATATACAGTATCCAGGCTCTCTGTGTATTTTCCATCTTTATCTGGCTTTATTTTAAACTCTTTTTCTTTTATTTTTAATTTTTGGCTTTTTGAGACAGGATTTCTCTGTGTATCTTTGGCTGTCCTGGAACTCACTCTGTAGACCAAGCTGTCCTTGAACTCACAGAGATCTGCCTGCCTCTGCCTCCCAAGTGCTGGGATTAAAGGCCTGCACAACCCACCACCTAGTTTTTATAAGTAGATCTTACTGGGCTATCCTATTAGGCTTGAAAGACAACAGTGCTAAGAGTTAATATGAACTATGGAGGCCCAGCTGGAGGGGTTTCAGAGAACAGTATTAGCAATGGGTCAGGAGAAATTCTTGTGATATTTTGACCCAAAATGTGGCTGCCTTTTTCCATTGTCCTAATAATTTTTCTGAAGCTAAATTAGAAAGTAATGGGCTAATTTCTTTGGAGGAGATTTTGAAACAATGTAGTATTATTGACTCTGTTGTATAGTTACTAGTAATCCCCCTTATGTAGTTCTACCATAAAAAAGAGCAAGTGGGGTAAAAAGGAATACAAAATGTACAATTTAAAGAGAAAAATAGCACCAGGAAATTTAATGTTGAAACCAAGGTTTGTGATGAAAGAGATTAAGAGATCAAAGAGTGGCCTGACCCATAATGGAATAGAGGGAGTGGTGTTCTCAGGACAAGACCCCACCCAGATAGTCCTGCAACTTGAGAAAGGAAAAAGACATAAATTTATGTCCCTAAAAATCAAAAACAAATCAAAGCTGTTGCAAATGTGGTTCAAGGGGTCCCGAGTTCACTCCAAGGTGGTCATCAAACTTGGCAGTGTCTTCTAAGTGGTTCAGGCTTCAGAGTCATGAAGAATACATGAGTAAAGGGGTTGTGGAATCCTCCTTCATAGTTAAGCAGAACCACTGAGGCCAGGTGGATGGCAGGGTAGGCCTGCATGGAGGCCCTAGAAGGCCATTGTGTGAAGCTCTAAAAGTGAAGCCTAGATTGTGTTGTAAATCCAGTGTGTTAAAAGTTGCCAGAGCCATAGAATATCTGCAATTAGAGCTACACACAGGGAGTAGAACCAGCTGGAAAGAGAAATATATCTTGCACAGACCAAAGCTAGAAAGGCAGAGCTATCCAAGCCTTTGACATTGAACATGGAGCTACGGTTACAGTAATAGATTTTGCCTTGCTATGTTCAGTCTTACTTAGGTCCAGAATTATCTCATTAGGCCTCAGTTTCTTCCTTTTAGAATAGTAATGTATAGTCTGTGCCATTGTAGGTTGGAAGTACATAATTTGCATTTAGGTTTTACATAGGGTTACAATTAAAAGATTTCTTTCTATGTCAAAAGAGACTTGGATTTTGAACATTAATATGGTATTGAGACTGTGAAGGAATTTGGGGACAGGATGTGGACTGTGGTGGTTTGAATGAGAATGCTCCTCTTAGGCATATATGTTTAGATACTTGGTCCCCAGTTGGTAGAACTGTTATGGGATAATCTTTTTGTACATTGTAGAGGTGTGTCTCTGCCTAAGGTGCTTTCTGATTGGTTCAATAAAGAGCTGGATGGCCAGTAGCTAGGCAGGAGAGAATAGGTGGGACTTCTGGGGAGAGAGAGGATTCTGGGAAGAAGAGAGGTGGAGATGCCAATAAAATATGGAGGGAGTAGGACATACAGAATTAAGGAGAGGTAAAAAGCCATATAACAGAATGTAGATTAATAGAAACAGGTTCATTTAAGTTATAAGGGCTAGTGGGGCAAGTTTAAGCTAAAGGTCAAGCTTTCATAATTAATAATAAGTCTCAGTGTCATCATTTGTGAGTTAGTGGGCCAAGGAAAGTCTGAGTACATAGAAGTGGTTGGGAAGGATTAGAAGGTGTAGTCTTGTTGGAGGAGGTATGTCACTGGGGGAGGCCTTTGAGGTTTCAGAAACCTTATGTGAGTCCCAGTGCTCACTCTTTGCCTCACTGGTAGGGATCAACATGTGAGCTCTCAGCTGTTCCTTCACTCTGCTATTATGGACTCTAACCCTCTGAAATTGTAATCCAAATTAAACAAGCACTTTATAATTTGTATTGGTCACAGTGTTTTATCACAGCAACAAAAAAGTAACTAAGATAGGATGCTTACAAAAACAGGAGTTTATTTCTTCACAGTTCTAGAGGACAGAAGTCAAAAATAAAGGTAGCATGTGGACGGGGTTCTTCTGGAAGCCTTGAGGCAGCTGCAGGTAGCTGTGGGCATTCCTGGCTTCAGAGCTGAGTTTCTCCCTTCTGTCCTCACCCTCTCGTGGCTTTCCTACCTGTGTCTGTCTCAAATCTCTCTCTCATCCTCTTAAGGACACCCTCTCCTCACATCACTGGATTTAGTATCTACCCTAATCCTTAATCTAAGATTCTTAATTTAATTATATGTACATAGTTATTATTGACAAATAAGGTCACATTGAAAAGTAGTAGAAGTTAGGACTTGCACAGTGCTTTGAGGAGGGGGCACCATTCAACATAATCATCCAATAAAAAGTAGTGCCCTTTGACTATCATTGCCACCTACCCAGTCACTTCCCTTTAGTTTTGGGTTTTAGGTTAGTTTCAGAATACTAAGAAGCATTAAAAAAAAATCCCCTGCAGACACCTTGAGGCATTGGGTCTTTTCGAAGTTCAAATGCTATAGCTATAGGGCCACATGCCATCACAGATGTTTGCCCAGCTGCTGACCAGACATCTATACACAGCAATCATCACGGCCAAGGTCAGCCAGGCCAGCCTTGTGGAACACAAACAATTTGCTGTGCTGGTCCGGGAGCTCTTTCCAGAAACTTCCTCCTTCCTTCTTTCCTGGAATTTCTTATTCCAGCACTGAGAGAGGATGTCTCTATCCACAATGGGGGAAGGATCTGCAGCAGGGACTGCTGGGATGCATCCGTCCTTCTGGACTTGTACCCTTTGCACTCAGGTGTCTCTAATTTAGGAGTGGCATGAAACAGACAACTCCAGACGACCCAGGCCAAAGCTTTGGTTAAAACAGAGTAGAGACATGGGTCTTTACTGTCAGGCAGGGCCTTGTTGGTGCTGACTTGGCAAATGAGGCCTGGCACAGAGCTGCCTTCAAGACTCTACTTTCACCCCACCTAGGGGCATTGTTGAGGTGATGATCACATGCTGGGCTGCTTTCAGTAACTCAGGGACACCTCTTAGGTTGTCCCCATAAGATAGCCTTAGGCTGAAGATCCTTAACTGACCATGTGCATGAGGGTAGTGTGTTCCCAGAACAAAAGCAAGGATCCCATTGGCAGCAGAAAGGCCACTGGATAAACAGTAACTGCCCTGCTCTTGTCTACTTTCCAGTGCCAACTGCAGATGGTGGTACAAGCTGAAGAGTCTCCGAACACCAGCCGGGGGCCCACAGCTCAGAGGTGGAACGTGAACCTTGGCTGGGACATTCCAACATTGCTGTGGTAGCAAAGGTCGAGAAACTGACTGAGGTCTGCCTTAGTGCTCTGGCCAGGGGAGTTATACTCAGCTTCACACTAAAGTTAAATAATTAGGATTTAGTGTTTTCTCATTTAGCCCAGGCTGCCTTTGAACTCACCGAATATCAGATTTCAGTTATGAGCCACTGTGCCTGCCTTTTTACAGTCACTGATTAGATGCCTTTGCATCATACTTTGTTCCACTTCAAACACAGTTAAATATAAAAAAACATTTTCAACATTTTAAATTGAATATATATGTATGCATATAGATATAGGTATAGATATAGATATAGATATAGATATATAACCCAGGCTTTCCTTGTACTTGTGGCTCTCCTTCTGTATCTGCTTCCTAAGTGCTGATATTATAGAGGTGGTTAACACCATATCTGGTCTAAATTTCAAAAATAAACATTTTTTTTTCTTGTTCTTTGGGGGTTTTTTTTGTACTTTGTTTAAATGAGCAACAAGATCTCAGGAATCTCAAGAACTTGAATTTTAAAAAAAAGTTAATTCCTTGGGCCAAGGAGCTGGTTTAGGGTAAAGGCACTTGATTAGATACCGGCTAGCCTGAGCTTGATCCCCAGAAACCACATGGGGGAAGGAGTCAGTTCCCAAAAGTCCTTTGACCTCCTCACACCTCCTGCTGTTGCATGCTGTGTGTGTGTGCACGCGCGCAAGCACGAGAGCGCGCACACACACACACACACACACACAAACCCCAAATAAATAAATGTAAATGGAAGGCATCTTTTCCAAATAGAAAAGTAAATGCAGTAAATCTGAAGTTACCTTAAATATTCCAGAAACGTTAAAAATGGGATGGATTCATTATGACAGCAGTGCTGATGCTTTGGTTCTGATTCTCTTAGACTTTTCTATCCACCTTTTTGTATTTTCTGTGTGACTAAAAAGCTACTTGAAATCAAGTTGGAGCTGGGGATGTAGCTCAGTGATTGAGCGCTTACCTAGTAGGTGTTTGGCCCTGGGTTCAATCCCAGCATGGAGGGGGGAAAGCCAGTGTTCACCCACACACACCAGGGATCTTGCACCTTGGTCCAGCTGTGTAGCGGGGCTGGGGGTGGAAGGGGTGGGGGGCATATTTTTTTTGTGCTAGCTTCTCAACAGGCTCCTGAGCATCTATCCAATGGAGCCCTGCAGAGGGGCTGGTCTTGGGCTCTTTGCTTTCTGTTCTTATCAACACAGATCAGGAATTGAATCCTTAGTGGACTTTGCAAGTTTTTAGCTCAGAGACCTCTGACCTCAATTGGGTGGCCAAAACGTCTTTGCTGGCTTAAGACAATGTTGGTCTCAGTCGGGCAGTGGTGATGCACACCTTTAATCCCAGCACTCAGGAGGCAGAGGCAGACAGATCTCCAAGAGTTTGAGGCCAGTCTGGTGTTAGTTCCAGGACAGCCAGGGCTACCCAGAGAAACCCTGTCTCAAAAAACAAACAAACCAAAAAAAAAAAAAAAAAAAAAAAAAAAAAAAAAAAAAAAAAAAAAAAGAGCGTTGGGCTTATTAGTATTTCTAGGACCGCACAATTCTCAGGACATCCAATGTAGCTCTGCCGCACTTGGGAGTTACCATTTTGGGCAGCAGGGTGCTGAGCTGGATGCCAGGAAAGCAGATGGTGATGCACAGCATGCCTTAGCACACACACCCAGCCCCGCTGGCAAGAATATGGGGAAGAGAAAGGAGGAAACGTGATTAGGAAGGAAGAACACCAAGCTCAGCTCAGTAAGAAACCTCTGCAGCAGCAGGAATGGGGAAACAGCCGCACTGCGAATTCTGCAACAGGCCCTGGTGGATCGGGCAGAGGGTTTAACTGGGTGTGTACAGGCCAAATATGGTTTTCTGCAGGAAACTGCTGGGAACAGCGAGGGATGGGGGTGGGGACCAGTCAGCTTGATGAAAAAATAAAAAATGCTGGTCACGTGTGCATTCAACCCACACTCGTAGAATTGTCTGGCCTTCCCCTTGCTAAGGCTGAAATGTGGGTGGAGAGAGAGTTGTCTGCTTCCGTGGGTTCTGGCTCCTACAATTTGCAAGACCAAAACGAAGACAGAGACAGCGCTGGGATGCAGACAGGCAGAATGTTCGCTGTGCGAGGCCATCCGTGGAAGGATGTTACATCTCCTGACGTAGTGTCCCTGCTGGAGACCGTGCAATGGGCACTGCAGACCTGTGGATGGTGACAGAAATGTGGCAGCAGGGGTAATGCAGAGAGAGGGCCAAGGAAGGCCTAGCGCACAGAGTGCATGAAACAGGGTCGGTCCTGACACACCTGGGAGACCATGGAATTGACCACGCGCGTAGGCGCCAGTGCTACCCAGGCTTGGCAGGGATAGGTTCCCAAGACCCTCAGGCTGGACGCCTAGATGGTCTCAAATGTGGACGTGACGTAGACTTCAGCGCGGGCACTAAGCCAGACAGCTAGCAAGCCCGCAGCCGGCGACGCTCAGCAACACCAGCAGGAGCTCCGCGAGGATCTCAGGATCTGACTGCGCGATTCTACTGCAGGCCAGGCCCTAAGCAAGCAGGAGACTGGCTGCACGAGCGGAAACAGATCCACGGCCACGCAGTACCCAGTCCGCGCTCGCGGCACTGTCCCCACCCAACTGCCGAGTCCCGGCCCACCCTCCGCCCTTCTCCGCCTACCGGCTTCTATGAGGCTCCACCTCTAACCCCGCCCTCCAGCCATCTTGGCCCCGCCTCATCCCAGCGTGCCGTGCGCATGGCATATAGGAAGCTGGCGTGGCGCAGCGATAGCGCGCGGCGACCTGTGGGCGGGACTTCCGGCGCGATGAATCGTCTTCCGGCCGTGCTTGATGGGTCTGGCCGGTCTTCTGACATGAAGGTGAGCCCGGCAGCGGCAGCGAGGCCTGCTCCTTCTTGGACTGCCTCTGCGTCCGCGTCACGATGCGGGAACGCCGGGCAGCGAGGCTCTCTCCGGACAGAACGGGCAGAGTGTGAGCGGGAAGGAGAGCGCGTGGATGAGAGCGAATGAGGGAGCTGAGAGTGTGAGGGTGAGGGAGTGTGTGAGAATGAGCGGTGTGAGGGTGAGAACGATGTGTCAGTGTGAGAATGAGCTGGTGTGAGGAGGATAAACAGATGTGAGTGTGAGCCAGTGTGAGAATGAGCAGGTGTGAGAATGAGCAGGTGTGCGGGTGAGTGTGAGCTGGTGTGAGAATGAGCAGGTGTGAGCTAGTGTGAGAATGAGCAGGTGTGAGGGTGAGTGTGAACTAGTGTGAGAATGAGCGGTGTGAGGGTGAATGTGAACTAGTGTGAGAATGACCAGATGTGAGCTAGTGTGAGAATGAGCGGTGTGAGGGTGAATGTGAACTAGTGTGAGAATGACCAGATGTGAGCTAGTGTGAGAATGAGTGGTGTGAGGGTGAGTGTGAACTAGTGTGAGAATGAGTGGTGTGAGGGTGAGTGTGAACTAGTGTGAGAATGACCAGATGTGAGCTAGTGTGAGAATGAGCAGGTGTGAGGGTGAGTGTGAACTAGTGTGAGAATGAGCGGTGTGAGGGTGAGTGTGAGCTAGTGTGAGAATGAGCAGGTGTGAGGGTGAGTGTGAGCTAGTGTGAGAATGAGTAGATGTGACAGAAAACAAGTGTGTCAGTGTGTGAGAAAGTGAGCTGATAACGGGGGTGAGCGGCAGTGTGAGGGCCCGAATGTGTATGTGTGAGGTGAGAACAGGTGTGAAGATGAATGGATTTGCTAGGGTGAGAATGAGTGTGAGGGCAGGAGCAACTGTGTTAGTTAGTGGGAACAAGGGTGAAAGAGTAAGTGTCAGGATGAGAGAAAGTCTGGAAGAGAATGTAACCTTGTCCTTGTGTAGGAGTGCCAGGACAAGCGTGTTAACGTGAGGGTGCTTTCGAGCAAACAGTAATATGAGACCATGAGCTTGCACAAGTCATTATATAGACAGGAGAGAACCGGAAGCGAAGGCACAGGACTTTAATCCTAGCACGTGGGAGGCAAAGGCAGGCAGGTGGATCTCTGTGAGTTCTAAGCCAGCCTGGTCTACACAGTGAGTTCAGGACAGCGAGCTACATAATGAGACCTTGTCTAGGAAAAAAGGGGAACAGGGTAGGAGGAGAAGTGGCAGGAAGTGCGTGTGTGCACGTCGGTAGTAATGAGTGTGAGCATGTGCCAGTGTGGCTGCGTGTGGAGAAGCACGGGTCAGAGGTTGTCAGTTGTGTGAGTTAGTGTACATAACTTGTGGAGTCACGAGTGTGCAAACAAGCTAGTGGGGCCATAGTGGAGGCATGAGCTCAGTGTGGCAGAGTAGCTGGCAAGCCCAGCCTGAGGTAGGAGGGTATACAGCAAGTCGTGTGGGTTCCTTCAGGTTTGCTGGGTGCATGAGGCCGCGTCTTACCCTCAGCACACCCTCAAACCTTGAAGACTATCCTGGAACATTTCCAAAGGACTTTCCACAGGTCTCTAGACTGGAGCCCAGGGAGGCCAAGAGACAGTGTGCTCTTGACGGAGCTGGAACTTGAGCCATCTTTTAGCGGTCATGTTTGCATTGCCTTGTGCACGTGGTCATGGTGTGGTAGCCACAGCACCGAGGCTTAGTGAGCTGCCCCCTGCATTGCTCTCCTCGTCTGTGAATGGGAACAACACTGATACCTGGGTCCTGAGCTGTGGAGAACGTGTGGGTAACTCACCAGGTTTGGCATGCAGCATATGGTCAATAAATATCACCTGGGGCTGTGATCATCCTGTTTCTTATGTCACCTTCATTTCCAGCCATGCACTCACCTACCTTTCATATGAACAGTTTGCTCCTAAATTTGTCCTCAAAAGTAAAAATGTAGGGTGACTGTCATATTTGCTGTAAGAGCAGGGAGTCTATTACAAGAACTCAGAGGGATGAAAATGTGGCCCAGTGCTTGCTTAGTATGTGGGGAGCCATGAACTTGATTCCTGGCACTAAGACACTAATGGGTGGTAGTTAACAGTCAGGCACATCAGTCAGCATCCCTCAAAAGCCTTTCAACACCAAAGCAGGAGGTCAGTCTGAGGGCCAAAGGCCATCTTTTTGTTGTTATTGATATAGGATCTCTTAGCCCAGCCTGGCCTTGAACTCAACTGTGTAGGTACAGCTGACCTTGTACTCTTGTTTTGTTTTTTAAGACCTTATACTCTAATTTTCTGCTTCCATCTTCCTAATGGTGGCATCACAGATATGACCCACTATGCCCAATCTAAAGCTAGTTATTTCCTTTTTTACTTTTAAAAACTGGTTTATTTATCTTTATTTAATGTGTACTAGTGTTTTTGCTGGTATGTATGTCTGTGTGAAAGTGTCAGAGCCCCTGGAATTTGAGTTACACACAGTTGTGAGCTGCCATGTGGGTGCTGGGAATTGAACCCAGATCCTCTGGAAAAGTAGCCAATGCTCTTAACTGCTGAGCCGTCTCTCCAGCCTACCCCACTTTTAGTGTTCTCACCAACTTTATTTTTATATGCTTGTGAGTTTTGCCTGCATGTTTGTCTGTGCTCCGTATGTTTGCAGTGCCTGAAGAGGCCAGAAGAGGTCATTAGATCCCCTGAGACTGGAGTTTAGGCAGCTGTGAGCTGGCATGTAGATGCCGGGAATCAAGCCCAGGTCCTCTGGAAAAGCAACCACTGCTCTTAACTGCTGAGCCATCTCTCCAGCCCCTGAAAGCTAGTTCTTAAAAGAACTGAAGTTGACTCTGATTAACTTCTCTAATTCTGCACACACACAGCAGATATATACATACAAATTTGCACACATTAATGCATTTCTTTGTAGGAAGCACCTGACATCTTGAGGAAGATTTGAAAGCTTCTGCTGTAACTCTTTGTCAGCCTCACTAAGACAGTCCTTCCAGTGCTATGGGATCTGTAGCCCCAGAGTTTCTGGGCCTGTAGCATGTTCTCCATTGTTAGCTTGGTATAAAGCAGGAGCCAAAACTCAAGTAGGCCAAATTCATAACATTCCACACTACATGCAGAATATTTTGCCCAAAGGATGGTTATTAATGCTTGGGGACAAAACACATTTTGATGTGAGAATACTGAAAGACCCTAGGAGTCTGCTATATAAAGATCATGATGGAGAGTTTGCCCTAGTGATGATCAGAGACGATAATTGGGCATTGGGAGCCACGGCAGGTGCAGTAGCTTGGGCACCCTTCACATCCTAGCACATGCCTCACCCATCCACACCCTGGTAGTCTAGAAAGTTGGAGACCAATGTTTATGAGCAGTTAGGTACATGGTGGTAGTATTGTAGTGATTCTAGTTCTGCCTTGCTGCCAGACACAAGCTAATGGACCTGTTTTCTTTTTCTATGTGTCCAGATAGACCCCTGTCTTTTAAAAAAAAAATTTTTTTAAGATTTATTATGTGTAGAGTGTTCTGCTGGTAGGTATGCTTGCGTACCAGAAGAGGGCACCAGATCTCGTTATACGTGGTTGTAAGCCACCATGTGGATGCTGAGACTTGAACTCAGGTTCTTTGAAAGGGCAGCTGGTGCTCTTAACCACTGAGCCATCTCTCCAGCCCTTAAAAAGTTGTTTGGTTTTTTTTATAAGTACACATAGATGTTTGTGTCTGTGTGTGAGCATGTGAGTGCAGATGTTTGCAGAAATCAGAGAGGGGTGTCATCCCCTGGAGCTGGGGTTACAGGTGATTGTGAGCATCTGCTGTGAATGCTGGGAATCTAACTCAGGTCTTCTGCAGGCACAGAGCATCCTTTGAGTTGCTGAGCCATCTCTTCAGCGCATCCCATCTCCCTTATTTTTTGGCAAGTGGGCATTTGGAGTTGAATGCAAGGCCTCGTGCATTCTAGAAAAGTGCCAAATTACCCAGCTACATCCTCAGCCTTTCCTCCTCATTTTGAGAAAGGTCTTGATGAGTGATCTAAACTGGCTTAGAAGTCTGTGGTACAGACAGGTCTTAAACTTTAGATCCTTGTACTTCAAGTCCCAAGTAGTGGGGTTCTAGGCCTGGGCCCCCAGGCTAGGCTTCTTTCACCCTTTCTTCCTATAGGTATAAGGTCTCAGGCCAGGGGATAAGGAGGTGGTAGGCCAAGGGCCTTTTGACAAGGTGAACAGAGGCTCAGCTGCAGGTCTAGTTAACAGATATTAGTAGAGACTCGAGATCACAGGGAACCTGGACGTACGCTCAGCCCTGGACTACTTACCCCTGGTTTCTTATTACTTTCCTTCTGTGACCCAGTTCTTCACCCAGGGGAGAGAAGCCTTGCTTATGTAGGTGCAGAGGCTAAAGACATCCTTGGGAACTAGGGTAGTCACAGGCTCAAACTGGCCAAGCAAGCTGTATGTTTTTCTGGGCCACTGGTGCCAAGCCTATATTATGGTCAGGATTTCCCATTCCCTGGGGCTATGGACCTGGGAGTTGAAGCTTCACAATTGTGAAGACAGGGTGGCGAGCTGGGTAACGTGAGATACAGAATTATCTCCTCTTAATTCTCATTTTGTCCTGGAGGAAAAACTGATGGGATGGGAGACCAGGGTGAGAGAGTCATAGAGTTTACCCCTCTAAACAGCCAGTTTTTAGAGCAAACAGTGCCTTTGCTGGAGGCTTCAAGCATCCGGTATTATTTTATATACTCTCCAGTTTTTTCCTAAGTCCTCAGAGCCTGTGGTCTAGATTTTCTGCTGGACTTTTAGTCATGAAATCTTCCTGGTTTGCCTTACTCAAAGACCACTTGTTAGTCATAGATCACACAAGTGTGTTGGTTGGTGTCAAGCTTGGAGGCTTAAGGCCACAATCTTAGCTTTCCACAGGTCACTCCAGGAGCAGTCTCAGGGAAGTGACAGCAACAGGAAGTAGAAGGGAAACAAGCAGCCAGCCCAGGAGGTCTTGGGAATGGGTGGGCAGGCATTAGAGTGGGCCTGCCTCTAAGGTACTGTTAATGGCTCATACTCTGCCTGGCTGCTTTATCTGGAGCCTTTCAGCCTAGGATTCTGGCATCTTTAGGTGCTCTTGACCACAGAGGAAAACTGTATGCTCACCTGTTGGGCTGCTTCAGTCTCCACAGAACCCTCCTGGGGTTATATGAGTCTCTTTAGCTTGCTCTAGTAAACTGTGTTGCCAGAGGCATACAACTAGATTGATACACTTCTGCACACCTTGTCTTGAAGTCCCATGAAGGACTGATAACCCAGATGTTTATCCAGAATCTCCTAGAACCTAAAAGTGAATTATACAACTAATGAAAATTTGGTGCAGAAGATAGAGGTCAAAGGAAATGACCCATAGATTCCTATCAGCTTCTACTTTTGCTCCTTATATACTTTCTTAGGTGAGCACTATGCACATAAAAACAAGACAGCTGGGCTGGGATAAAGGTGTATGCCTGTAGTCCTGTCACTGGGAGGCTGAAGCAGGAGGATCTTGAGTTGGAGACCAGCTGGGATGTTCCTAATAAGATCCTGCCTCTATCAAGTGACAACAGACTGTGCTGCATAAATGCAGTTTGTGGTGTTTTTGCATTGATCATCATCATAGGCACCGCCTTGCTCGTTTGTGTTCTTGGTTCCTGTGCTGGGGACATCTTTGAAGTGGAACTTGTGAAAGGAAGGTGGGCAGTGTAATGTTTATGGCCACGTTGTCATTCCTGCGGAGCCCAAGAATGGGTTGTTTTCCTAGGAAGCATTCTTCGTAACCCTTCACATACGGAGTGGAGGGTTTCATCTTATGTTTCATCTGTGTTTTGTTTCTTAAAAGTATTTGAAACCTCTTCTTGTATTTGTAGTGGGACGCTGTTTACTGGAATGTCTTTTAGGTTCATTTGTTTGCTTGTTTATTTTTGAGACAGAGTTTCATGTAACAGACTGGCTTTCATATCCATACCTGACCTTGGAACTCCTGATCCTGCTGCCTCTACCTCTCCAAGTTCTGGGTTACAGGCACGTGCTACCACACCAGGATTTTTTTTATTTGTAAAATTTCCTCGGCTGGTGTTTGATCCCAGCACTCGGAAGGCAGAGGCAGGTAGATCTCTAGTTCAAAGCCAGCCTAGTCTACAGAATGAGTTCCAGGCCAATCAGGGTTACTACACAGAGAAACCCTGTCTGGAAAAACCAAAAAAATTACTGATAGTTATGGGTAGAAATTTGTCAAATGTGTCCCAAATAAGTTTTTCTGACTAACTTGTCTTTAAATTTGCTTTTTATTTTCTAAATGAAAGTTTTACTTATCTTTTTTAAAAATCTGAGGCAGGGTCTTGCTGTGTTGCCCACACGAGCCATGAACTCCTTGGGCTCAAGCAAGCTTTTTGTTTCAGCCTCCCCAGTAGCTGAAACTATAGGCACTTGACACAGTGCCCAGCTTTGAAAGTTAGACATTTTAAAAACTTTATTTTTATTTCACGTGCATTGGTGGTTTTGCCAGCATGTATGTCTGTGTAAGGGTCTCAGATCCCCTGGAAATTGTGAGCTGCCATGTAAATGCTAAGAATTGAACCTGGGTCCTTTGGATAAGAAGTCAGTGCTCTTAACTGCTGAGCCATCTCTCCAGCCCTGAAAGTTATACATTTTTAAATATTGAACTCTGGTGATTCTTCTTCTTCTTCTTCTTCTTCTTCTTCTTCTTCTTCTTCTTCTTCTTCTTCTTCTTCTCCTCCTCCTCCTCCTCCTTCTCCTCTTCCTCCTCCTCTTCTTCTTTCTTCTTCTTCTTCTTTCTTCTTTGGCTGGAGAGACAGCCATGGGTTCTGGGAACCGAACTCTTATATTTTTGGTTGTGAGCATAGCCCTTAATGGCTGAGCCATCTCTCCAGCCCTCTTTTGTATTCTTTCTCCTTATTGATATACTTGAAAATGGCTTCTCTGCCCTGGGATTATATAAGTAGTTGTCCATAGTTTGTTCTAGCACCGTCTATGACTTCGTTATTTCATACTTCAGCCTCATTGCTGCTGAAATCTCTTTAGATTTGTGGGGAATATGGGAGTCAGTTTTCCTAGTTGGCTGGCTGGTTTGTGTTGGGAAGACATCTTTGGACAGCTTGTAATTGTCTGAGGGGACCTGGTGATCTAGGCAGGGAAATCTAGAAGTTCTAGAGGCTTAACTATAGTAGGAAGGGCTGGCCTAAGGGCCCCGAGGACTTAAGCCCTATTAGAATCAATACACTTGTCTAGTTCATGCTGTATTTCTGTTCTGGTCATCTGCCTTCATGTACTCCTTTCTTTCTGCAGCCCCCTGGACCTAGAAATTGGTTCCTTCTGTGACATGCCCACCATGTGGCCACTTCTTCATGTCCTCTGGCTTGCTCTGGCCTGTGGCTCTGTTCACACCACCCTGTCAAAGTCAGATGCCAAAAAAGCTGCCTCAAAGATGCTGCTGGAAAAGGTAGGGAACTTGAGGTGACCACAGTGGCTAAGAGCTAACACATCCTACCTGGCTGGGACCTTTGTGAATCAGGAGTGTCTTGGCTCCTAGCTCCTTACACGGCCTTCTGACAAGCTAGTAGTGTGCCAGGAGGCAGCCTGTGTGACTCTGGGAATGACTCTAGCTGAGGCTGTGAGTTTACAGCCTCTGGAACTGGAGGCAACAGGCCCTTTGGTATCATTATCCTCCTTGCTCAGACTCTGTATGCTGTGACATTTTCTGTCTTCTGTCTGCTGTCACTATTCCATGGTTGTTGAATTCTCTCATCTTTACAGTCCCAAACTGTATTTCTGTCATGACCCTTGTGCTGTTCTTTTGGGATATTTCTTGGGATTGCAAACCTAAACGTCATCCCCCATCCAGATCACTGCTTAACCCCAATAGTCCCCATGCTGCTGACCAGGCTGCTGACATAGGACCATACCTATGACCCAGGCCTGGACTGATAGATGCTCTGTATTTTGGGGCAGAGAACCCATACAGTGGGCATCTCTATCTGTGCTGGATGGTTTTATGTCAACTTGATACAAGCTAAAGTCATCTGAGAGGAGGGAACCTCAATTAAGAGATTGCCTCCATAAGATTGGATTGTAAGCAAACCTGTAAGGCATTTTCTTAATTAGTGATCGATGGAGGAGGGCCCAGCCTATTGTGGTACCATTCCTGGGCTGGTGGTCCTGGGTTCTATAAAAAAGCAGACTACACACAAGCCATGATGAGCAACCCAGTTAGCAGCACCCATTCATGGCCTTTGCATCAGTTCCTGCCTCCTACCTTCAGGTTCCTGCCCTATTTGAGTTTCTGTTCTGACTTCATTCAGGGATGAACAGTGATATGGAAGTGTGAAACAATAAAATCCTTCCTCCCCAATTTTCTCAATTCATGGTGTTTCATCACAGCAATAGAAACTCTGTCTCTCACAGGAAGACCAGGGAGTCAAACACTGGGAAATCAGGGAAGACTGCAATGGACCCCCAAAGTGTGGCAGAACTGGCTAGCTGAGAACCTGATGGAAGACTTCTAGGAGCAGCGGTGGGGTAGAGGCAGGCATATTAGCATCCTGGTTGGGAGATTCAGGGAGGGCTTGGCCAGTGGGATAGCATATGTTTGACACATCCTCGGTGTATGGACCTATGATGCCTAGATGCCCAGTGATCTTAAGTAAATGTCAATCTTCATATATAGAAGGAGCCCCTGAAGCCTCCTGCCAGATCTCCAGCTAAGATTAAGGGTTGAATAGCCCCTGGCAAATGCTGCTTTGCTCACTGAGTGCTAGAGCCCTTCCGAATAGGTCATCTACTGTGGCATTAGTCCTCTACCTCATAAGGTCTTTAGATGAGCAGTACCGTGTTAATCCAGAGACATGGTCTGCGGCTGAACAGAAAGAACAGACTTGCTGCTGCTCCGCTGCTTCTAATGCCACATTTCATGGTGAGAACAGATACCAGACAG
This sequence comes from Arvicola amphibius, assembly GCF_903992535.2. Lineage (NCBI taxonomy): Eukaryota > Metazoa > Chordata > Mammalia > Rodentia > Cricetidae > Arvicola > Arvicola amphibius. Next base: position 143,476,814 of record NC_052047.1, on the reverse strand, counting down.
CTTTCTTCTCTCCCTTTTGTTTCAGACTCAGTTTTCAGATAAACCTGTCCAAGATCGGGGTCTGGTGGTGACAGACATCAAAGCTGAGGATGTGGTTCTTGAACATCGTAGCTACTGCTCAGCAAGGGCTCGGGAGAGAAACTTTGCCGGAGAGGTCCTAGGCTATGTCACTCCGGTAAGTCAGAGTTCTGTGGTGCTGAACCGGGCTGTCCTCCTGGCTGGTGTTTTCTCCCTGGCTGCTGCTCCTGTGAGACTGTAGGAGAGATGCTAGCATAGAGATGTTAGAGGGAAGGGTACCATGCTCTTCTTTGGGCTTGCTCCTTGTGGCTTCAGGTGACCCCCCCACCCCCAGCAATTCCTCCTGAGTGTAGAGAGGACTCTAGGGCTGTCTAGTCAGAGTGGGGGCTTGTAGAGCCCCAGTGAAGGGACATCAGCCTAGATCCCAGGCAGTGAGTTACAATCCCAGGAGTTTTGTAAAGGGAGAGAAGGAAGCCCAGGCAGGGAACTGATGGCAGCTCAAGTCCTGCACTGTTGATAATGATGTCTTCATTATCAACAGTAGGAGGCCACTTGTTTGTTTTCGACTGCTCAGCCCCGAAATAGTCACACAAGAACCCAGATTATATGCAGTACTGTTTGGCCAATAGCTTAAGTGTATTTCTGGCTAACTCATATCTTAAATTAACCCATCTCCATTAATCTGTGTATTGCCTCGAGGCTGTGAGTTACAAGGTAAAGTTCCAGTGTCTGTCTCCAGTGAGGCTACATGTCTTCTCCTGACTCTGCCTTCTTTCTCCCAGAATTCAATTTAGTTTTCCCTGCCTAGCTAAGTTCTGCCTTGCTACAGGCTAAAGCAGTTTCTTTATTCATTAACCAATAAAAGCAATACATAGACAGAAGGCCCTCCCACACCACTGATGGCTGCCCTAGGCATGTCCAAAGCATCAAGTGACAGCAGCATGGCAACACTGTTCTTTTTCTCCCCTCTCTTTCCTCTACCAGTGGAATAGCCATGGCTATGATGTTGCCAAAGTCTTTGGGAGCAAGTTCACACAGATCTCACCAGTCTGGCTGCAGCTGAAGAGACGTGGTCGTGAGATGTTTGAAATCACAGGCCTCCATGATGTGGACCAAGGTTTTCCCACTTCTTTTTATCTGTGCTTGCCCTGAGGGCTAAGAAGAGTATGGTAGTGTGCACATGTGTCTGTGTGAGTATAAAAGTGTATTATGTGTGGGAGTGGATGTGTTTGTGTGTATCTGAGAGTATGTGACTGGTTATGTACTTGTTTTGTTTTGTTTTGTTTTGTTTTTGAGACAGAGTCTCACTATGTAGCCCTGGCTAGCCTTAAAATCACAAAGATCCACCTGTCTCTTCCTCCCAAGTGCTACCACACCCAGCTAGGTATCATGACTAGCGAGTATTAGTGTGACTATGTATTGATATATTGATTGTGACTCTGCTGTTATAGGCCTGTAATCCCTGCTACTCAGGAAGTTGAAGCAGGAGAATTACAAGTTCAAGGCCTATCTGGGTATGACTCTGGATGTGATTGTAGAAGTGTGACCATGAGAGATGTCAAGTGTGACTAGGTATGTACCTGGGTGTGAGTGTGAGAGACATGTAGTTTGCCGTCTCACACCGCATGGCTGGGCCATTGTGTGAGGCACGGTCTTCCAGGTAAAGATAGTCACTGAGATGGTCACCACTGTAAGGTCCTCTGTGTGGTCAACTGTAGGAGGTGAGAGACTGTCCAGTAGATGACAGACTGAAGAGCACTGGGAATTTGTGCCCCTTTCCTTTCCTTTCCTTTCCTTTCCTTTCCTTTCCTTTCCTTTCCTTTCCTTTCCTTTCCGACTCTAATCCCAGGAGCTGTTTGTTGTTCCTTCTCATGAATGTCAGGGCTGCATGTGAGCGTAAGGAAGGCAAGTTGTACAGCTAAGCAGTGAAGTGATTGGCTCCCCCTTGTCGGTGACTTCCTTAGTGCTCTGTCTTTGGTGTCCAAAGAGGAGCGTAGGCTAGAGGAGGACAGCTCACTGCTGACACATGCTCTTGAGGGGCCTGATCCACACAGCTGAACCACGGAATTGATAGGAGAGGGCTGGCTGGTTTTGGAGTTCTGAGACCAAGAATGGCTTTCTCCAATGCAGTGAAGACCTGGGA